>NC_049183.1:2564000-3205000 GCF_009769625.2 Cygnus olor
CTGAATGTGAAGTTCCAGCAGGCACCTCCTTGGCAGGGTGAGATGCGCTGAACCTGTGCGTGCCAGCTGAAGTTTGGAAGTTCAGCCTTTGCCCTAGTACCTATTTATTGCCTCATGTTCAGTTCTTGTGACCAGATTCTCAAGTGTTCCTTTTGTTTTTCCACTAGAAGCGAGCGATGCTTGATAGAGTGCGAGTAGCCTGATGGCATTGCTGAAAGAGTTTTCAGTAGAAGGTGCATGCGTATGGGGTACATGACATTAAGATGGGCTACACTGAAAGCTCACAAAAGATTTATATGAATATATTAATCAGTTATGTATAGCAAAATGTACTTAAATCTTGTTTTTCCAGTCTCTGCAGTGTATATAATGTGATTATTTCTCCTAGAGTCTTAGGAAAGCTATCACGTGCCAAATGGTATAAATGCAATGCGATGCATTCTTCACGCTAATTGGTGAAGCGTGCTCTTTCTTAATGGTAGATAAGTATTTTTAACACGAGGCATTCCTAACACAGAAAGCCAGGTTTGCCAAGCTGTGGTGCCTTTCCTCCTCAAGAATCACAAGTAGTAATAGTCTGGGGGATTTATAATAGCAATAGCACTTCCCAAACCAAACCTTATGGCTGTTAATAGCTACGACTTTTCCTTACGAAGTGGTTCTCTTCCCACAAACCCTTTTGCTCCAAAGGCAATTAGTTAACCGAGTAGACGTTAACACCTAATAATGATCAATTTGTCAGGGATTATTGTGCAGTGATGCCATATTCTTTAGTAATAAGATAAATCCATGTTAATTGTGATAGTGTCAAAGGCCCTTTTTGGAGGATCAAGCAGGCTACCCTTAAACTGAAGAGCAGCTTTGCAAGAGAAAAGTGAATAGTGGAGGCAAGTACAAAATGTTTATCATTGTGATGTTTTCAGAAATGTTCAAGATTCTAGAGGTTTATAAATTTGAGATAGCTGCCTGTAAGGAAATAAACCAGTCACATTTTTTTCTTCAAGAAAAATGGGGTCCTTACTTGTCCTTTGTCATATACTTTCCAAGAATAACATTTCTTATGTAGGCACACACACACAGACATGCAAACAAATACATACACATCGACGTCATGGCTATATTTGGGTCCAAAAGACTCCACTGTACATCCTTATTTTTTTTTGTTTTCTTTTTGCTGGTTTATGATGCATATTAGAAAAGACATGTGATCGCTATAGTTACCAAAGCTTCATAACTGAAACTGTTATATCCATACCAATCTTTCCTTTCAGAAATAAAAAAACTACTTTATGGTAAATTAGCTAAATTAATTTCCATTTCCAGCAAAATGGATTGCATTGGTCTGCGTACTGCATTCAAGCAATGATCTAGGCAGTTTGAATCCATGGAGAGGTTCATGTCTGCTTGCACCTGCTTATAAAACAGGCTTTGTGCCTGTAAAATAAGCAGTTTATTCTTTTTCTGTAGAACTGTGCACTACAAAGTGAAAAAGGTCAAGTGTCTCACTGTGGCACATGTGGTCCACAATTTAAGGGAAACTGCAATTAAGGAGAGGGGAAAAACGCAGGGGCTGCAGGGAAGCCAGCAGAAGGTGCAGTAATATTCTGTCTGTTATGTGGGTGTGAAGCAAGTAAAAGGATGATGGCTGTTAATAAAAATCTGGATAAACAAAAGCAGAAGAGAAGTATGCCTTCCAAGAGCAGCCCCCACATGATTTATTCCAGTGTGTGCATTTGAGTATTGTGCATCTTCTACAGAGAGATTATAATACCTCTGTGCCTGGTAGTTTTCCCTCTGCAATCATAGCTAGTTTGAAGAAAAAAAAAAAAAGAAAAAAAAAGAAATAATTTGTCATAGGAACCAAAGTAAAATCATAAAGATTTCAAGCAGATTAGGTAATACAAACAAGGAAATTTTTTTTCCTACTCCCCCCCCCTTTTTTTTTTGCTGTGTTTAAATGTTGACTCTTAGTGAAGAAATGCTGTCTTAGCTAATTTTAATAGTGAGAGATATTTTCTTCCTATTCATTTTTAAATTAATCAAAATTAAACCAGATTGTAGCAAGACGCGCAGTAAAGAAAGAGGAAATCTTTGATTGTAGATGATGTCTGTTGCTGTTGTTTGTTCATTCTTACAGATGTAAGCATTTTTCTCATCAGAAGTAAAACTGAAATGTGAAACACCTGGCCGACGGTTGCAGTGAGACATTGGGGGAAGTTGAGGCGTTGTGTGAAGCAGCCTCACTAACGGCTGTAATAATCATCTAATTTATATTTTTTACTTGCTTCTTCCAAAACAGTAGCTGTTACAGTGCTACTTGTTAGAAGAATGGTTGCAAACCAGTAAGCTGATCAGTATGGCTGCTTTCTAGAGTACATTGGAAAGAATCAGCTTATTTACTATATCAAGGTTATTATATAGATATATCTAAAAATCTAAGCGTAGATTTTTAGAACCTACAGACTAGTAGGTTTGATTCATTTTGTGATTGCCTTTTTCATGAAACTATTTATTTTTATGGATTTGGATCTCCATTTCCTAGGAAGTTGGTTCTTGCTGTGTATGCAGCTAGAGACAGAGATAGGACCAAACATTGTTTTAAAAAGAAACAGAATATGAGCTGTGATCATGGAAGACTTAGAAATCACTATAATTTAAAAAGAAAAAAGCAGGCAGAAACAAAAATTCTCTAAAGCAGTAAAAAGTGAAGACCTAGCTTTTTTGTTTGTTTTAATTAAAGGTAAATCAGGAATACGGGTTAGAAGGAAGTAGGCTGGAACTCAGCTCAGAGCCCAGGCACTGCAGAAGTTCAACAGCCATATTTCAGTAGTGTTTTAGAGTGTTTTGAGACATCTTTGGTGAATCTTTAATTTAAAATTAAAAGGCAGTGTCTCTTTTATTCCTTGTTTGTGATGATGAATCATGGCTTTTGAGGTTTCATACTGACAGAAAACTTGATTGAGTATGGAACAGATTGGTCCAATGCTTTTCATTCACTCCATCAAAACCAGTGTTGTAAATACTGAAGTTTTTACTTGACAATAATGTAAGTTTTTGAGGTTTTCTATTTTGTAAGAAATGTCATGCTATTTATAGCCTCTTTTTAAGTGGAATATAGGGAATTTGTTTAAGCATCTGAGCTGCACACACTTATAAAACAAACAACACAAAGCCCACAAATGAAATGTTTTTTTTCAACAAAATTTCATAGTTCATAGCTAGGTCACATATTTGTGAGAATTGAAACATCTTGTTTTGGAAATTCTCTCTCAAATCTCTAATTTTACTGAAGTCAGAGAACTTATTTATAACAGAGGACTACTGATATATGGTTCCTTTCTTTAATAATTTAGGGTAATTATTTCCTTTGTAGTAATGCATTATTGTTATCATTTCTTCAGGTAGTTATCACAATTCCTGCATGCACACATACAAAAAAGATGTTTCTCATTCAAAACAAAAATGATTAAAGAAAGACTATTTGTTGTTCAAGTGTATCTTTTCAGAATAAGCAGATACTGTCTAACTACATGGTCTGCTTCATTCCGTGATGATGATGATGGTAAACAGGTGAAAAGTGCTGAATGAAAATCACATAGATCTCAGTCAATCTTAGTAAACGTGTGAAAAATGAAAACAGATCATACCAGAGTTATAAATTGTTAATAGTAATTCAAAGAAATGTTGAAAGAACTTGTGCTGTAGAAGGGAAATATACCTGTTACTCACTGTAGGTTGCATTTTCAGAGTGGCTCATAATTTAACAGGCTCTCTTTTAGATTAACCTACAGAGAGAGAGCAGGTGCATTTAAATACTTCTAATATGTCATAGAATTTATTATATGATTACTGCAATTGTGTATTTTATTAAAAAAAGAAAATTAGTAGAGGATTTTTTAAAAATTACCGAATTATAGAATTCACTTAGTTTCTGATTCTCATATATTGCTTGGTTCTGAGTACACTACAAATGTCAGTCTTCAAAACAAGCGATTCTGCAGTAACTGCATATTGTAGTCTCATCACATCCCATTGAAATGTGCTTGTGGAAACCATGTCCTTTGAAAAGTACAAAATGAATAAACAGGAAAATGATTGCATCCTGGTTAGACGGGTAAGACTGTAATTTAATGTGCTGAAATTAAATTCTTTTGGGGTTCCATTCAATTTTTAAACTAATGCATCATAAAATCTAAGACTTTTAGACTGTTTTTTAGCAGTATGGGCCATCATATAAGTATGAAGTTGAGGGGATATTTTATTACAAATGGAAAGTCATTTTAACATAACATTGCAGTTGAGTTGTTGCCACTGGATAAATTTATGCAAGAACTCTTGAAGACAAATTTATGGTGAAATTCATCCTTTCAGCAGAAAACTACTGAAAGAGATATGGGGTTGCTTGCGTTACCTTGTGAAATATAAGATGGGAAAAAGTTGTCATGTTAATGTTTTAACAAGATTAATCCCTACGTGCCCCCCACTGATTTTTTGGGATCCTGGCATATGGCAATGCTCATGTGGGGAAGCAAATCAGGGTGGCTACTTGCTGTGTGGTAGGAGAGTCTCCTTTGCAAGTGTCCATGTGTCCAGCGTTTTCTGCTGTATTGGGTGAGACTCCCTCGTTGACTGTTTTGCTGAATTCTTTTCATCCATGTGGCCAGTGGTCCTGCAGGGCCACTTAATCAGATGCGTAATACATTTTTGATGATTATTTTAAACTACATATGAAACCTTGTCTCTGTCAAAATGTTTTCTGTAGCACAGTATTGTGTTTGTGTGCTGTCAGTACCTGTCTTACTGATTTCTGTCACCGTGAACTGGATTCAAAGTGTGCCTTATTGTCCTTGTCTCCAGCACCCTATCTGAAAGATTTCCTCTGGATTCTTTTGCTTTAAAAAATATTAACTATCATTTTACATGGTGACTTCCTCATTGTAAATGTGACATCTTTCCCTTCTTTTTTCAATCTGATATTAAGTTTAAGAAGTGGTAATTTTAGGGGAAAAAAGAGTGTAAACGCATGTTGAACTGATATATGAGAGTATGATAAAAATGGGTTTCCTCTGGTTCTTTGTTCTATGATATTGACTCAAGGACTTATTTCAAGGCTCATATATGCAAAAGAAATGCAGTGCTGACCTGCTGCAAAATTAAAAGTGATTTCCCTAGCATACCATATAGCAACCCATAGCAGTTTAGATTTAGAATAAACTGGTCAAGAAAAAAACAGTTCAGTTAAAAATTATTTTTATTCTATTTGTTTGATTAGGGAGACTTAGGTGAGGTTAGTGTGGGCTTAGGGTAGTGATTAGGGTTAGGGTTCCAAGAGAGAGAAAGCGCAGGATCCTGCTGTGAGTGAGGTTGCAAAAAGGCTGCCAAAGGAAGTTCAGGTCTACCAAAAGGCAATGTAGTGTTCAATGTTGTGTGCAATGTAGCTGTTGTACAACAGGACCTAACCTAGTACAGTTTATGCACTCTTGTCAATTGCTCATTTGCATTTAGGCAACCCTATCCTGTATTCTGAGGTTCTAACCCTACACGTGAAACTGTATGAGTAAATTTGCGGCCAAATCCTGGTCATGTTCTCTTTAACAACAGGTGAATTAGAATTTCACATATGTGAGAATTTTCACCTCTGTGGGAGCAGGTTTTGATTATGATGCTGATTATTATCATCACCTTTTCTTGGCTCAGGTGCTGTAGCCTGTTGTCTCACATTGGCAGAGGATTTTTTTTTTCCTGTAAACTCTTTAGTTAGTCGCAAATTTCTTTTAAATATTAGCTTCTGTTTCCAGCAAGGTATTGATAGCAAAGCTTATCTTTTTGTGCTTCTTAATTTTTAATACGTTAGTCTTTTTGTGGCTTTGGCTATGTAAGCATAATAATACACTCCTAAAAACCCCTTCTAGATATTACTTTCCCATTCATTTTTTTTCATATGAAAGCCTTCACAGCAGTACTTGATAATACAAAGAAGAAATGAAGAAAATACTATATTTTTCAAAATATGTTTTGTCTGTATCTTGTGTCAGGTCATAGAACATTTGCTGTCAGGGAAAAAACAAAAATAAACAAAAAAAATTGTCTTAGGTGAATTTACAGAAACTAGGTTAAATAATGACTACTTGTCCCAGTTTAAATTGTGTCCCAGATTTGAGCATCACATTATCTAGTCAAATAATATAAATTAACAGGGAGACTGTTTCATAGTTGATTTTCAGTTTCCCATGAGATGATACCTTATTAAATGAATTTGATCTCCTAGAGTTTCATGCATTTCTCTTTGTTTTTAGAATTATTTTTAGTTTCCAATGGCAAAAAAAAAAAGAAAACAAAAAAACAAAAAAAAACAGTAGAAATGCTGCTTTGCTTAGGAAGCATACAATTTTTCCAAATAATTTTGAGTAATTCCAAATATTTTAATGTTCATGGTTGTATAATATAGCTTAATAAGTAAAATTGGAACTGTTGCTTTCTGGGTCACCATTTCAAAAATGCCTGCATGCAGAAGTACCTTGTATTTTCTTCAAATTATCATCACTGTTATTCTCAGATAAAGGCCAGGATAAAAATGGGCCAAGGAGCCAAGCTGCCTTCTCACCCTTCAGCTTAATTTACCAAATTCAGCTGTGGGAATGTAGTGGGTTCATCTGGCAAGGGTTTGGTACCAGGGGGCCATAGGGGTGGCTTCTGCGAGAAAAATCCAGAAGCTGTCCCATGTTAGATAAGGGCACTGCTGCTGACCAGAGCCGAGCCGATAAGCGATATTGTCTGCACTTCTGTGAGAGCATGTTTAAGAAAGGAAGAAAAAAACCTGTGGGATACAGCAGCTGGGAGAGTGAGAGGAGTGAGAAACAGCCTTGCATACACCAGGGTCAGTGAAGAAGGAGGGGGAGAGGTGCTCCAGGCGCCGGAGCTAAAGCTCCTGCGTGGCCTGTGGAGAGGCCCCTGGTGGAGCAGGCTGTCCCCCTGCAGCCCATGGAGTACCACAGTGGAGCAGATCTCCACACTGCAGCCCGTGGAGGAGACCACAGTGGACTCCCCTTTGAGGAGGGGGAGTGAGAGAGCGGTTGTGGTGGAGCTTGGCTACCCACTCGAGTAAAACCTCCACAGGGAAGCATTGTCAGTGTAGTGTGTACCTCTTCTATCAATCTCCAGGACTCTCGTAAACTTACTTAAATAGTGTATTTCCAAATTAAAGCACCCCTGATCTGGAAGAACATGACATCAATTTTAGTCATTTTCTGTATGTCAAGTATAATGCATTTTGTTAAGATAACCTTAACACATTTTTATTTTAATGAGACACATTGATAGAAATTTCTCAGAAAGATATTTAAGGCTAAGGTCACAAAGGTATTCAGTATCATTATGTTGTTGAACCAATTTGTAAAGCACTTCGTTCTATTTTGATAAACTTAAAGCAATAGTACTACAGGTAGCTGGGAATGAGGACAAAGGGGAGAAGTAAGGTGGGGAAAGGGAGAGGCAAACAGGAGCAGAGGAGCCTTATGAGAAAGTCTTCTTGTTTTCTGGCTGAACAAGCAGCAAGGTGAAGAGATCCAAAAGTTCTCTGAGCTGTAAAAGCTTGTGGGGGCAGAGGTGGCTTTAGAAGAGTTGAGGCAGTACAGTGGGTGCTGTGCGGTATCGCCAAAAAGTAGAGTGGCAATACTCCCTCAATATCAGTCTTGGATTACAGTCACCTTACACCGCATGACCGGTATTCAGGTGACGTACATCTTCGTATTTTCCAGGCAGCTCTGTAACTAGGTGCTTAGTAAGCACAGAGACTTAAGCTTCTACTAGAGATACATTTCAGTGTATTTCATGTACTAGTGACAGTAATAGAGGAGTTGTATCACAGTTCAAATGTCATGATGTTACAATGAAATTAATTGTAATTACATTATTATATTGCAACAATCAAATAGTCCTTTGTCTTCAGAAGATGTACACGAATTGATGCAATGTTTTGGAACAAACTAATATAGTTGGAATTCTGTAACTGTAATAGAAAAATGGTTTGAGTTCAGTGAGCAAAAAGATGGCTTTTCCAGCAGCTTTTTCTTGCTACTTATAATTATGTATTTCCTGTAGTAAAGGAAAATGATATGGTGTTGTAGCGAGTCATAATGGTATTAGGAAAAGTACTTCATTTAAAGATGGTATTTCATACCAAATATAACTGACATGCAAACCTGATATAAATAAGAATCACAGAAAAACTGTGTGTTTGCTGAGGAAGGGAATGCTACTTGTAAAACAGGGATTTCTGTTATCTCAGTTTCCACTGAAAATACTAATTCTGGTTCATTTTACTGCAGACAGCCTAGTATGAGGTAATCTGCACTGACAGCAGTGAGAAGCATTCCACTACACAGTAATTAAATAAAAGACAAGATGGTGGAATCAAAGGAAGGCATTGAGGCGACACTGACCTACTTTACTGAATCAGAGGAATAGATACAGAAAAATTGCTTTAAGATCCAGGAGCTAACCTTTTAAGTGCTGAAAATAACAGATCTTGTACAGGGCGCTGAATCTCAAGCTTGTGACATTAGTAGAGTAGACATCAAGAAGTTATGAGTTGCTATTAAAACAACCTTACACATCATTTAATTTTGATATATTTAAAAAATGGGGTGTTCTCAGAAATTTGCATGTGAAAAACAATTACACTGTGCATTGTATTGGGGAATTTTTATTGTATGCCTTGAGGTGAATTAGATACACATTTGTGCTTAAATATAAAGAGATTGAAAGAGCAATGCATTGGAGAGAGTCCTACTGCCATAAGCAGTTTGACCAGGAGGCCACAAAGGTGCAGGACAAGTCAATTCCTTACATCCAGTGACACCAGCACGGACCCCGGGATTGTCAGCTCCCCAATGGGTTCATCACCCAGCACCGGCTCTGCTGCCTCAAGGTGCTCCCGGAGCACTGGCATTCCTCGATCCCTTTGGGACGCTGCTGTGGCCTTTCCTATCTCATCTGCAAGAAGAACTTCGCTCTCTGACATGGAGTCATTCTGCCTCTGGCATTCCTGCCGCCGGCCAGCTTAACATGTTCTGCTATCAGGCTTTTCGCCCTCTGTTCCGGGTCACTCCTTGGTCACAAATCGCCAGTGCTGAGTAGTTACAATTTGAATTTCCCCTTCAGCAACAAATTTCCCCATTACAACAAATAAAACATCTGGAGTATATTTGAGTAGAAGGATAATATGGGGTCAAAATGTGTTGTGCAGATCCTTGTGATTCTGTTTTTATTTTATTCTTTTTTCCACTCGTCTTGGAGAGGACCTTTTCAGGTGCTTTCAACATGGATTCATTGCAGGATCATCTTTATTTTTACTGTTTCTCACTGTCCATTAGAATATTCTAAGCTGTCCGTTATGACATGGTTTTATCTCTCTCTCTCTCTCTTTTATTTATATATATATATATTCAGGAGAATGTTTCGCCTAAACAAAGCTAAAGATTGTAAGCTTTCAGTGTAAGTTTCATTGATATGAAGAGAACATGGTCAACACAAAGTGGAGCTTTTGTCTGGTGTCTGTAATCTGATTCTAAAACTTCAGGGTGAAATACAAGGCCAATATGGGGTAAGTTTTCACATACCTCTGTTTCTGTTCTTAAGTTAGTTGGAGGTGTGGTAGAGAGAAGAGGAAATCACTTCAAGGAGAGAAAATACTGTTTAGTTTTGTGTTAGCTATGGGCTTAATAAGGAATTCACTGAAAGTCCTTTTTATCTCTTTTTGCTGTGATAAATAACAATGATAAATAAATTGCTAAATACCAAAGTGGCAGAACTGAACTTAGTGTGGTGAAGCTGCTTAATTGTTCATGCCTTAAAGATGCAGATTTCTTCAGAGAGCCAATGGAGGATGTGCACCATAGGCATCTCGTTGCCTCCCTCGAGCCACACAGCTCTGTTGCAGAGTGATCTGTTGTGCTGAAGAAACATTTGAACTTCTGAAGCACTGGTAGACACATGTCCTGGTTTCGGCTAGGATAGAGTTAATTGTCCTCCTAGTAGCTGGTATGGTGCTGTGTTTGGGATTTAGGATGAAAATAATGTCGATAACGCGCTGATGTTTTAGTTGTTGCAGAGCAGTGCTTGCACTGAGCCAAGGACTTTTCAGCTTCTTGCTCCGTCTTGCCAGCGGGCAGGCTGGGGGTGCAGCAGGAGCTGGGAGGGGACAGACCCAGGACAGCTGACCCAAACTGGCCAAAGGGGTATTCCATACCATCTGACGTCATGCTGAACAATATATAGGGGTGGCTGGCCGGGGTGGGGGGGCCAGCTGCTTGGGGATAGGCTGGACATCGGTCAGCAGGTGGTGAGCATTGTGCATCACTTGTTTTGTACCTATTATTATTAGTAGTACTATTATCATTATTATTATTATTCTTTCTTTTCTGCCCTAATAAGTTGTCTTTATCTCAACCCATGGGCTTTCATTTTTTTTCTGATTCTTTCCCCCATCCTGGGGCGGGGGGGAGGAAGTGGCTGTGTGGTGCTTGGCTGCCGGCTGGGTTATACGACAACAACACAGAAGTGAGAAATTAACAGTACATGGTACACTTGGCAAGATGCTCTCTAGTGCTGCAGCTGATGGTACTGTATTGCTAAGCAATAATTAATAGTAAAAATGAACTTGTAGAGATTGCATATGTGAGAATTGTAGTGATGGTGACGGAAGGATTGATGTTGGATCTTACAGTTCGCACTTGACTCTCCTATTATTTGTCTGATTGGATTGTCTTGTTGCTCTAAAGGTAATAGCAAATCTAAGTGGTGTGGGCATGATGGGAATTGATTGAGTGTGACTCAGAGTCTTATTTTTTTTAGTTCTTAAATTGGTAAATTCCTTTGTTTCCATCATATTTGGAAAGAACATACTGTTGTTTGTAAGGGATATTTTAGGAGTTTTGTCTGGCTCAGCCAAGTTTTCATAGGTGACAGTAGTAATATCTGTTGGTCTAATTGGTAGTCGTTATGAGAAGGAATGAAGTTCTTTGCAGTAAAACTGTCCAAGGGAAAATTGCAATATCAAAACTGTTGCTTGGAGTTATTTCCCTTTTCACTGATTAAGTTTCAATACAGTCTTCCAGTGATGCTGAACTTAAAATTTTTATACTTGCTTGTTTTCATTAATTAACAATCTTTGTTGCTGATATTTACCTTATACTGTTCCGCTGTAGTACTACATACTGTTCTCGCGGTCTCATTTGACTTCTTTTCAGCTTCTGCATTCTGCGCAAAGCCTGCAGAACACTGGGCAGCACTGGACATTGAGAGTGCTTCGCTTGTCAGTGTTACAGCCATTGCAGTCATCTCACTGCTTCCTTGTGCTCCCTGAATCTGTCCTTCCTTTAATCATGTTTCATCTGTGTGCTCCTTTTTTTTTTTTTTCAGATGTATTTCAACTTGACTTTCTTTACAACACAATTATCATTTTTATCAGGTAGCTGTACAATGCTGTGTGCAACTTGTTCATTGTAGATAACATTTTAGAATGCCAGATAGACTCCTGGTTTTCTTTTTACTGTTTAGGCAGAACGTAACAATCTCAAATTGATCTGGAAAATTCAGAAATAAACTCATATCAGATTCTTGATGGGTACCTGCAAAATACACATAAAGTGGGAGTAAATGTTCAGACCAGTTTTGGAGACTTCACTTCTCAGAAGACAAAAGCCAACACAATTTCTTTTGAAACACTCTTCCAGGGATATTTCCTGTATGAAGGATGTTCCAGCAGTTATTTCAGATTTCTCAGGCCAGAAATACTAGTTGATGCATGTGGGCTCTATTAAGACTGTAAAGGAGTTTGTGATAATTATGCCAGCATTGCACACTTTGTGGTAGGCTAAATGTGTTTACCAATTTGATTCTCTCTTCATGAATGTGAGCATATAAAGAAGACTGTTTTTCTTAAGAGGAAACCTGGTATGATCTTACTTGGGCTGTAGAAGGTCCATAACCTTAAGAGGGTCTTGGTGCTCCTGACTTTGTGGTGTATTTAAAAATAATACTCAGAGCACAGAAGTACAAAGGAATTGTGCCATGAAGTTCAAAGAAAGATACTGTGAAAAGAAATTTAGCATGAAAACTAGGTTGAAATGTTGATTTTCCTCACTGCATTATTTGTTTAGTGGATTGCTTTGAGGCCTGTAGTGATTCCTTAATATCTTAGACCAATAGGTATCACAATTGAATATCAAACTGTTAGGTAATTGATTTACTTGTATCCACATAATATGCATTTAATAAGATTGCAAGCACTGTTTAGGATGAGTAGTGTATTCAGCCACCAAAAGGGGAGGAAGGGCAGGGTTATGATCCCAGAGCTGTGCACCAAAAGAGCAGGGAAACCCAGCTGGGCTGTTGAGTGCGGGAGCAGCCTGGAGAGGCTTGTGGTTCTTCTTGGAGATCAGCAGAACTTGGCTGAACAAGATGTTGGAGCACCTTGCTCCAGCCCAGAAGTTAACCTTGCTTTGAGCTGGCAGGTGGACAGGAGACCTCAGTTGGTCCATTCCCACTTGAGGTATTCTGTGAGTCAAGCAGTTGTTCCTTGGGGCAGCTGTGCAGCTGAAGGTGCTGTAGCATTCCAGTATGTTGAAACGTACAGACCTGAGCACATCTAACAACAAATGCTGTCCTTCCAGTTAATTCAATTCTGAAGAGTTGTTCCCTCGTTTCTTTTCTTTTTCTTTTTTTTTTTTTAAAGTAACTTGCTTACCAGATTTTCTATTCCCTCTCAGCTGTTCCAATGTATTTAGGGAAAATCAAATCTCTTCAGTCAATTTTAATTCCGTAATGTATTTAGAATAAGTACAAGAAAATTCAATTGTCTTCAGTAACGATATTTGTTTTGTTAGATCTTCAAGTAGTTTGACTTTTTTTTTTTTTAGAAGGTGGCTTTAGGAAACATTTGTTTCACTTTATTTAGAGAATGACCTTCAGTACTGATAGCACTTTGTTGTAGTGCACTTCACTTCTTTTGTGCACTGTTTAAATAATGAATTGTAAATCAACATAGTTAAATAGGAGATGACTGCACAAATTTCTGTATAAATTGGAAAACTTTGCCATGTGTTCTACAAGGACAATCTTTACTGGTTGTGGATATTTTTGTTTCATAAAACCTTTTCAAAGGTATTCCAAATATCTTACTTGCCAGAACAATAAGGTATACAAATAAATAGTCCTTGTACTACAGAGGGGTAGAAAAGTAAGGGTTTTTTATGAGTCAATTGTTTTCCTAAGCATCTGCTTTTAAAAAGTGTAAGGGACTAAAATAAATAAAAGATTCTGGGAAGAACAATTTATATTTCAAAAAACATAGAAAACAGTAAAACAAACAAACCCCAAACCTGTATTTTCCTTTATTGTGTTTGTAACATGATAGGTTTTATGGAATTTAGAATTAATACTAAATAGCACTTCAGATAGTTGGTAAGACTGCAAATACTTTTCGTTCAGATGTCTGGGAATGTGTTTTTTCATTTACATTCGGCTAAAATTACCTGTCATATGCAGGTGATTATGCAATATCTGCCAATGTCCTACCCTAAGACAGTTATAGCAGATGGTCAAATGTATTTCATGTGGAATTTGTTTAAACGCAACTATATCTAGTTTTTCCTGTAATTATTAACACTATTTTACTCCTAAAGACTCAGTCTGCATTGAATTAACTACTTCTAGACTATTTCCACAAATTTTGTATTGAAGAGACAGTATTTCAACCTTTTATTTTTTTTTGCAAGACGAATACTCTGCTTGAACAGTCTCAGTTATTATATATCAGCATATTGAAAATTTATGGTAAGAATGACAAATAGTTTACACAGTGCTGAATATACTGCTGTGTAAAGAAAGCAGGTCCTATTATTTAATTGTGTGACTGTTAAAGAGTTAATTTAGAAGCAAAATGAGAACATAGCACTGAGACTTACTAAACTGACTCTTTGAGCATTGAATCGGCAATTTGAGATGCATATGAAAAATACAAAGAAAGTCAATTACTGCATTAAAGATGCAGTTTCTTGAATAAACCCAAATAACTGTGGTATCAGCAGGCTCACCTTCGCTTCAGTAACAGAAGACACTGATAAACCAAATCTCCACTGGGGGTTGGATAATTGTAATGTTTGATAATATGGTTATTATGACACATCACTTGCTAACTAAACTTCACAAGATCTCTATACAAGTATGTATAATACAAATAAACATTTATGTGCACACACACACCCACATGCATACATAAAGATGTATGGGTGTAGTTAGTCTGAAATATAAAGTTGAGTCATTGGGAGAGTTTTGGAAGTTTTAGTAATTACTCTTCTGGATCTAGGCACTGGAACGTGTCCAGAGAAGGGCTACGAAGCTGGTGAAGGGCCTGGAACACAAGTCCTGTGAGGAGTGGCTGAGGGAACTGGGGGTGTTTGGTCTGGAGAGGAGGAGGCTCAGGGGAGACCTTATTGCTCTCTGCAACTACCTGAAAGGAAGGTGTGGGGAGCTGGGGATTGGCCTCTTCTCACACGTAACTAGTAATAGGACTAGAGGGAATGGCCTCAAGTTGTGCCAGGGGAGGTTCAGGTTGGAAATGAGGAGACATTTCTTCTCAGAAACAGCAGTCAGGCGTTGGAACGGATTGCTCAGGGAAGTGGTGGAGTCACCGTCCCTGGGGGTGTTTAAGGAAAGGTTGGACGTGGTGCTTAGGGACATGGTTTAGTGGGTGACATTGGTAGTAGGGCGATGGTTGGGCCAGATGATCTTGGGAGGTCTTTTCCAACCTTAATGATTCTATGATTCTATGTTATACATCAGAAATCACTTCCCTTCAATTTTGTTAAGTGTGCTACTTTTAGCTATAGTTTAAAAAAACAAACAAACAACAACAAAAAAAAACCCTCTGTTTTGGAATCTAAAGAACTATATTATCACATAAGTAAGTATTTATGAGTGTAAAAGAAACTATTGAATCATAGTGTAGATGAAGAATTTCATTATACTTTTATTGTTTATTTGTTTTTCTCCTTGTACATAAGTCTGGTTTTGCATACTTCCCTGGGATTCTTGAAGTTCAGGTATGCTCCCTACATTGTGGCATGTTACAATGCTTTGATGCATATAGGTAACTCTCAGTCTACCTTTCTGACTCCAGTGATAACAGCTCTCAAGCTGAGCTATGCATCATCTTTTGCAAACAAACTTTGGAGAATGTGTCATAATTCTTTTAAAGAACACCATATTCAGAGGAATTAAATGACTCATTAAATGAAGCTCATGGACTTAGCTTCATCACTAGACAGGATTAGCAAGAAAATATTTATTTAGAAATGTATATTTAAGTAACAACAACAAAAAAAAGCACCAAAAGGCGTTATGCTTCTGTTTATCAGTGAAGACATTCCCTGATTGCTTCCATGTCTCTTTCTCCTAAAGTAAACTATCATCTCCTTCTCTTGAAGGAACCTCTTTCACTTCTGTTGTCAAAGGCAGCTGCTCTTTCCTCTTTCCCTGCTTCTGTGCCCAAGCAGCGATCCACCTTTTCAGCCAGCCCAGCTGGTTTGTTGTATTTTTGCCCAATTGCCTTATGCACAACAAATCCCATTTTTATTTTCTTCCAGCAATGGAGTACCTGTACATTGGATTATGTTATTCTCCCTAACTCTTTGCTCTTTAATTTCTTGTTAAATATCATTTCTGTGGTATGTTTCACTGAGAATGTTCTTGGGTTCAAGCTGCTTTTTTCTGCTGCTCTCTTCTGTGTAGACATATTGGTAACACCAGCAGATGATGTATACTGTGTTCCAACCTAATTTGTAGCATTACTGAACATGACACAGGGATTAAACTCAGTATTGTGGATAGTAAAGTCAGTAGTGGGGTTTTCACTTCTGTCTTTTTAGGTTTATTTCTGAGAATCAAACTGCAGTTTTGTCTTGGCTATCAGAGTTTGTAATTTCTTATTGTTTATTGGACATATATATAATAGTATGGTAGTGTTATTATCTACAGAATAAAGCACCATTTGCACTCACTTTTTATTTTGAATCCAAATACTGTATTGATTTTGCAATGGGAAGACATGCAGGTCAGAAATAGAGTAAACAATGAGCAATCAACAACAAAGCATCGGTTCAAGATACTATGGAGAATTACTGAGTTCCAGTCAGAAACGACAGAAGGAAGGTTATCAAGACAGTAAAACTAGAAAAAAAAATGAGAAGCCATTCAGATACTGAAAGGATTTTTACTGCATGCAGTCAATACTAGTTTTTTAAGAGTAAGAACTGGAATGTTAGGCTTGTATTGTAGCTTGCTTCAAACAAAAGTAATACATCACAGTTTGCTTGCATCTCTTAATAATGTCTATAAGAAGACAAGAGTCTTCATTTAACAACCACACTGCAAAAAGTGAACTAACCCTTTAAGTGCTAATGCTAAACTAAAAGTCTAGTCATAAGTCTCATCTAGCAGCCAAGGGAGAAAAAAGTGTTTGAATTGGAAAAGAGCCATAAAGTGCAAGCCGGCTGCCTGTGCAGCTCTGGATCATCTGGTATGAAATAAAACATTTGCAATGAACCATCTCTCAGAATCCTCTGTTCAGAAATAAAATTATATAAAATATAATTACCCATAGTATTCTCCTGGAGAAACTGGCTGCTCCCGGCTTGGACGGGTGTGGGGTTTGCTGGGTGAAGAACTGGCTTGCTGCTTGTTGAAGGAATCCTGGCCAGAGGAGTCAGTTCCGTTGGTGGCCGGTCACCTGTGGCATTCCCCAGGGCTCAGTATTGGGGCCAGTTTTGTTTCACATTTTTATCAGTGATCTGGACGATGCGATCGAGTGCACCCTCAGTAAATTCTATAGATGATACCAAGTTAGGCAGGACTGTTGATCTGCTTGAGGATAGGAAGGCTTTCCAGAGGTAGACAGCCTGGCTCAATGGGCTTAGGCCAGTCACATCACATTCAACAAGGGCAAGTGCTGGGTGCTGCACTTGGGTCACAACCACCCCACGCAGTGGGTACAGGCTGGGGAAAGAGCAGCTGGAAAGCTGCCTGGCAGAAAGGGACCTGGGGGTGCTGGTAGACAGCTGGCTGAACGTGAGCCAGCGGTGTGCCCAGGTGGTCAAGAAGGTCAATGGCATCCTGGCCTGTGTCAGAAATAGTGTGGCCAGCAGGACCAGAGGAGTGGCTGTCCCCTTGTATGCAGCACTGGTGAGACCGCATCTTAAATATTGTGTTCAGTTTGAGGCTCCTTGCCAAGAGAAGGAAATTGAGTTGCTCGAGCATGTGCAGAGAAGAGCAAGGAAGCTGGTGAAGGGACTGGAAGACAAGACTTATGGGGGGGCGAGTGAGTGATCTGGGGCTGTTTAGTCTGGAGAAGAGGAGGCTCAGGGGAGACCTCATCATGATCTACAACTGCCTGAAAGGAGGTTGCTGCGAGGAGGGTGTCAGTCTCCTTTCTTAGGTGACAAGTGATAGAAAATGGTCTCAAGGCGCAGCAGAGGAGGTTTAGATTGGATATCAGGAAGAGTTTCTTCATGGGAAGGGTGGTCTTGCATTGGAACAGGCTGCCCAGGGAAGGGGTGGAGTCCCCACCCCTGGAGGTATTGAAGAGATGCACGGATGTGGCACTAAGGGATGTGGCTTAGTGATGGGACATGGTAGGTCAGTTCAGTGACTAGATTTGATGATCTTGAAGGTCTTTTCCAACCTAAATGATGCTGTGATTTTAAGACTTCCCTAGCCAGAGTCAAATAATACATCAGGAATATCGTTTTTTTTTTCTCTTATGTCTTCATTTGGTAAATTACTCTTCACTCAGCTTGCTTATATAGTATTACATTTGATCTTGGAGTGAGACATTTTGTGGAAATAAAACCCTTTTTATCTAATATGTTTATTTCAGGCCAATAGAGAGATTTTTCTTCCTATTCAGGCAGTGACTTGGTTCCTGTATACTTCCCATCTGGTTTTCAGCTTAGAATTTTTGTTTTCAAAATATGGTACTGTACATAATTTGTACAGCATATTGCACGTTATTAAAGCCCCTTTATTTTTAGGGGGTTTGGGTTTCCCAATATTCTCTGCCATTTTGGGGTGTGTGTTTCATGACCCTGACATAACATCCTGAGCTTATGAAAAATAAAAATGGGAGATTAGGTAGGATGGGATATCAGAGAATACTAGTAATACGAGTAATACTATTTAACAGAATCGGTATAGTAGCAATGTGCATTCACCTGAGAGTGAATTGGGATGTTTTGAGGACAGTAGTATCCTCTGAGGAATGGATGCAAATTGCAACTCCCTTGGCAAGTGGAGGATGTCCCTTTGTTAATGTTGCTCCTTATAGACTCACAGTTGCTCGAAATTTTTAATATATTCTGCATGTTATATTTCTACTTTTTGATTACTGGCCTTTCAAGAGAATGTCTCTGCAGCGCTACAGATGCTGGTTAGTGGCCTCTAGGAAGTAATTCCTAATATGAATGCAAATTAGTACTAATAACAGAATCTTCCAACAATTTTTTTTTGAACTGTTACGATGGTAAACTGATAGGATGCAGTGTTGGGAATAGAGCTAAAGGAAAGGTAACCTGTGTTCTTTGGGGTGATGTAGATACAGATGCTGCTTTTCATGAAATATTCTGGCTGACTGCAAAAAAGGATTTGCAAGTCCTTCTGATTACACCTGTCACTGAACAGGGATGTTTTAGCACTGCTGAATAGGAGAGGGTCATCACTGCACTTTTGAACCATGTCATTCCTGACCTGTCAAAAGGACTTTAACTCTTCAGGCTATCCTGAAACAGGCAGGATCGAAAGGTCAGAAATGGCTACAGTGGTAAAAGAACTTGAAGAAAAGGCAGACTATAATGTTTGCGTAGATTGCCAGACACATCTTTCCCTGTGTAGCAGAGACCTTCATTAATCTTAGGCAACCACTAGAGTGATCATATATTCCACAGTAACTGAACTGCTGTTTCTCAGTTGATGCACTCAAATATATCTATTTTCTAACCACTGCTCTTTCACTTTTTCTGTACACATCTTTTCCCTGTTCTGTAGTCCATCTGAACTTGCTATTTGGAGGAATTGTAATAAATGTAGGTGTTATCCCTTTCTGCTGCCAAATAATCAGAAAGTATTGGGTGTAACTTGAATTGAGTAACACTGCATTGATTTCAAGAAACTGGTGCCGTTTGTTGTGGACATACTCTTTCAGCATATTGTGAATAAAACAGAACTGTCACAAGCCAGTTCAATCTCTAGGCACTTCTCTGGTAATTTGTTTTGCTTTTTGTAGTGTAAGTTGTGTTTTTTTTTTTTAATTTAAGCCTAATAATGTTGCAGGATCCTTGAATCTTCAGCAGCCCTGACTTCTAATTAAATTTATTGAAGAACTCACACAAGTTTCATACTGCTGTACATTTTTATAATTCTAAGCGTTGGCAGAGTTCTAATATGTGTGCATCCAGAAAAACTTAGGGAGCTCTGCTCAAGGCAGGGAGCCAGCAGTTCTCTAATGAATCTGCGCAGTATTATTCTTCTGTCCTTCCAGATGAGAGAGACAATACTGTGCTGCGTTCTGCTTCCCTACTTTGTCCTGCTTGGGTGCTTCGAGGTAAGGCACAGCTCAGAGTCTTGCTCAGTTGATAGACTGTGGTCTGCCTATGATTGTGCTTGTAATGCTACTGCTTTGACTTTCCGTTCTTGTGGTTCCTCTCTGTGTGCTTTAAGGCTACTGACTGAAGTCAATTCCTCAGTCATAGAATCATAGAAACACAGAATCATCAAGATTGGAGAAGACCTCCCAAGATCTTCTGGTCCAACTGTCCCCCTACCACCAATATCACCCACTAAGCACCACATCCAACCTTTCCTTGAACACCCCCAGGGATGGTGACTCCACCACCTCCCTGGGCAACCCGTTCCAATGCCTGACTGCTCTTTCTGAGAAGAAATGTCTCCTAATTTCCAGCTTTTCCAGTCCATGGAAGGTGTTTTTCATTTTATTTTACTTATTTATTTATTTATTTAGCCTCAGTTATGTCAATACATGGTCGTGGAGATACCTTTTATACTCATGTCAGTGTTTCAAAGATCCCTATGTGTCAAAACCAGATTCTATACTCAAACACACAAAAAAAATCCACCCAGATTCTCTGATGTTGCTGCGAAGGCCTCAGCCACATGTAGTCCCTCTGGAAAGAGGGGGAGAAGTGGGAAAGGAATGGGAGGTGGCGTTGGAAGAGAAAGTCTTTTTCTTACTTTCATCCAGCTTAAAACTGATCTTTATGTCTTAACTGCCACTGCCACCTAGTTTCTAGGCCCTTTTTAGATAGCTGCACTTGTTTATTCTAAACCTTTTTCTGTCTACCTGCAGAACTTTTCCTAGTCTGTCAGGAAACAGAGATGGTTTACTCCTTAAAGAAACGTGGGCAATACTTAAATATTTTTTCTTCCCATTGCATTTTTTTCCTATTGCAACTTTCATATCATTGCTTTATCCTTTACTACTGTTTTATGTCAGGTGACAGACAGTCATTTTTCTGAAAAAATGAAGTCTCCCTTTAGTCATCAAAAAGTCTCAGTCTCATTACTCCGTGGAAGGAGAGACTAGCAAAAGCTTGGATAAGGAAGAGCTATCTGATGACAGAGGCAAAACTTAACTTCCAGTGGATCTGTCTTGTAGTAAAAGTAATGTATGCCCTCTATTGAACAAGTAACCTATTGATTACAGCATAGGAACTGTACTCTTATATAGCGTTTTCATTTAATGGATAAAAATGTCTATAGCTTTTTTTCAAGTTGGTTTTGAGAAATAATAAGGGTTACAGCCTGTGTAACAAAGTACCTCTTAACAGTTATGGTATCTTTTGACTCTAAGAGCCTCTTTGTCACTTTATGTTTGTCTAAGGATACTGAACAATTTGCATTTACATTTATGTAATTTCAAGATAAAGTGATTCTGTGATTATCTGTTTAAAAAATCTTCTTCAGTGGCTTTCTTCTACCCATCTGAAGATGGATTGCACAAAGAAATGTACTACTGAATGCATTTACCAGCTATAGAAAGGCTTCTGTTTTATTTGACTAGCTGTTGTAAGCGTTTCTTTTTCCTTCTCCCATTTGTTCTGTATAAATTCATGAACGTCAGGAATATCAATTCTGACATATCGCTCGGGAGAGCTCCTGAGATATTAACACTGTTACCCTTGCACATAAGTGAAAGGACTAGGGATGCTGATTCTTTAACAAGACAGCTCTTCCCAAAATGTTTCTCGATCATTCTTATTAAATAAGCTAACAAAAAGAAATTCCTCAAAATAGAGCAGAGATCTCTACATTGTTCAATTTGACTTCTCTTTTGTCTTGTTTAGCTACTTTTTTCTAAGTTCTTTAGTACCCAAATAATCTTACGTATTGTTTTACTTATATATTTCCCATACATAAAAACATATATTTGTATATAAATAGGAAAATAATATATTTATAGATGAAATAGGACATTTCAGGTCCTTGTGCCATTACTGAAGAGAAGTGAAGAAGGTTAAACGACCTTGGCAGGTGATCAGCCATTAAAAGGATTAAAAAGGTTTAGTTACTAAGGCTTTTATATTCAAGTTGAATAGACAATCTTTCACTCAAAATACTAATTTTGCAGTCAGAACAGAACTGCATCGCAGTATGCATTGCCTCTGCTGGTGGATTTAGTTGATTAAGATTCAGGTAACCCTTCTTGAATAAAAAACTGTTTTACTCCTGAGTACTGCTTTATTCTGCTCAAGTTTTGTAATTCATCTTGCAGTGAGGCTTTTTTTTTTTTTTTCCCTAGAAGTTTTGGCAGCCTACTTGTGTCCTGTCTTACCTACTTGCTGCCTACCCACGTTCGTCAAGAAATCTTCTGTTATTGAGATCGTGGCATACTAGTGTCTCTTTTGAAAGTCATGAGAAGCTGAGGAATCCTGGATCTCTCTTCATTAAAGTGATGTTTCTGGTTGCCTAAAGAGTTCTTTTTCAGTTTTTGACATTCTTGAAACTGACTGCTAGTCAATGATTTCATCCGCTCTTTCAATTAGTGCCTCCACTTAAACACAGAATAAGGGTATTTTTTAAGTTTAGTGTTTCTGTGTTTCCTCATTATCCCTGCCTTGGTTGTAAAATTTATTTATTTATTTAAATTTTAAAATTTATTTAAATTTTGTTTAGTAATTTGGGTATTTAAAATCAGTTTAATGTTGTTCTCAGCACCACAGTGCAATTTTTGTATAGGTCAGTTAGATTATTTTTGTCTCCCTTCTCAACTCTAAAGAAATGGTAGTTTAATAGCGTTGATACGGTGCCAGAATTAGCATTCTCTTTCTACAACTTGTTTTAAGAACTTGGAGCATCATTTAATTTGATTTTATAATGTTGAAAGCTAATCAGCTCAGTTATGTGCTTCTTTGTATTTGGGAAGGTGAATTGCATTATTAGACATTTTGTATATAACTGTATAACTAGAGGCCAAATATTCCGAAGAAATGCTTTAGATAAGTCACTTTACTAATTCATAGCAGGTGCAGAGGGATTTCAGATGGGTTAAATAAACTGGGAATTCTAGTTATTTAGTAAGGCCTATGATAGAGCCATGCATGTATATATGAGACATCATGTTTTACAGGAAAAGCAAATCGGGGCTTGATATGTATAAAATCATAAGGCACAGGAAAGCTAGTGTCCTTGACCATGATGCCTTGAACTAGGATGAATGTACTCTGTATTCAGTAACATGCTATATACTACAAATATCTATAAAAATTCATATATTGTTCACATTAATGACATTGTGTTCTCCATTGTTATTACAGGGTGCCTAGTACTTTCTCAGATAGTACATTTTGGTTTTGGTGAGTGATACTGCTTTGTCTCAGTATATTTATCCAGTCCTTTTCCTCACCGAATGAAATCCAGAAGACTCAGCTGTCCAGGTGGCAAAGAAACACATCTGAGCAGCATTTATCTCCTTGATATTAAAAATAAAAATAAAATTAAAAATAATAACAAAAGGCAGTTGTGCCATTGCCTTGAGGTTCACTTTGTACTTATATCCTGCACTTAACTTCTGGTTGTGGTCATGCATGACACTTTGTCATCAGTGCACCACTTACTTTGACCTCTATCTGATGCTGAAGAATTTGCTAAGTCTTTAAGAATAATGTTCTGAGCAAATTAGATCTAAATGGATATATTTGGTAAAATAAATTCACCTGTGAAACAGACCTGTAAATCTTCCCATGACCCTCTTCACTAAAGGGAGTTGTTTATAGCATTATATTAAAACAGGAATAGCAGAGAAATCTATATAGATATTCAATAGCAATTTAAGAGGGAGAACTGCATGGCTTGTGGGATTACAGAATATGGAATTTTCTACTTCCCGGTCATTCCCTTGAATTAAAATACACTCATGGTAGTAATAAAAATTTGCTACCAGATGACAGCTCTTCAGTTGCAGGTACGAAATGAGCTGAGGTTTTCTATCCAGCTGGTAATAGGCAGATGGTTACTACACAGAAAAAAGAGCATCACAGCTGACACTATTAAATACTTTTATTGACAGTCTTAATGGGGTGGTCAGCAGTTAAATAGGTAATTGCAGAGTTACCTTTTTGACCTTGGATTTGATTCTTCTAAGGTGTTCTTTTAAGCAGTAGGTTTTGTGTAGATAAAAGTTTAGCAGATAATATATTTTTCTCCTCTATTTAGTAGCATTAAATATTATTTAATGAGCAGTAAGAGTTAAGGGTACTTTCTAAACCATTGCTAAGTAGCAGAAATTCCTTATTATAGACTGTATTGTTCCTTATTTTGTATGGCCTTTGCAACAAGGGAAGGATTGGTAAGCAAGTGTATTTAATAAGTATTTCGGCAGAGGTTAACGTTAATTTTCCTCACTTTTTCTTTTGGGCTTTCCATTGTTGCCACTGTTGAATAAGAAAGATAATTTATTATGGATGTATAGGTGTAACAGAACAGAACTGCTTTTGAAGAGAAGATGTAGTGCATTTAATGTGTCTTAAGACTGTTGTCCTTTGCTGTTTGTAGAAGTTAAAATGCTCTGACAAGTCCATGTGACTGGGCTGTGACTCATGAAGTGGGAAGTTCTACGGGAGCTCCCACAAAGCAGTTCTTCACTGATGGAACTAAATCATCTTTCTTGTGTTTTCTCAGAGGCTTGTTTTGCTCACATTGTGGGGGAGTTTTTTGTGAAGTTCTCACACTAATAAATGCAATAGGAAAAACAACTGCCTTGTGACTCCTGAAATACAGGCAGTACCATTAACATCATAATAAATGTGCCTCCAGATAACTAGCATTACTGAGGTAACACAACTATCATGAAAAAGAAAGGAATGAATTTGCAAAAGAACATACACACACACACAAACATATATATATATACACGTATGTATATCTGCACACCTAATTCTGTAAGTAAAGGATGTGGAAGAGGAGTGGTTCATAATGACAGGAAGACTTTATAGGGTTATATCATATGGTACGGTAAAGACTTGCAAAACAGCATTATGTCGCGTAGCTGTCAAGCTAACTCTTGACCTCCTTGAAGGTGGACACCAATCATTTTCATGTAGCTCACCATCAAGTAAGAAGAGGGCAGATAAGAATTTTGAGCTACATGGTTTGATCTTGGTGATGGGAAATGATTCAGGTTTATAAAATATTGTGACTGATTGTACTGAAAGTAACTGTTGCCGTTGGCTGGAGGCATTATCAGCACAATGATATGGCTATTGGAAGATGCAGAGATAAAAAAAAAAAAGCAAACAAAACTTAAATTGAAACACCTGCAATTATTTAGGAATTTAAAAAAGAAAAATTCTTTTTTCTGTCATGTTCTTGATCTTAAAATGAAATATATTATGCTTTTTGCTGTCTCAGATCTTAAATACTCTTCAGTGAAGCCACTCGATATATCTGTCACTCTTATAGTGTAACCTTTAACAGTATTTCTGAATTATATGCAGCATTTGTAAGAAATGTATTAATTTGTGAATAATTATGAAAATCAATTTACAAACTCAACACAGGATATTAATAGCCCTGAAGGCAATAAGATTAGCTACAAGTTTCAGCACAATGTGTTTTTGTTATTTTTATTTGGAGTTCTTGATACTGGTATGAAAAGTTTTAAACAGAAATACTGACAAATTAGTATCATAGGAACTAATAGGAGCTAATAAAATAAAACTTGGCATGAAGTAACAATCTTAATGCTGATGAACCTGGCAAGTATGCAGTCTTTCCACTTGAGGACAGTTAACACAGATGGCAGAACTGATTTTACCATGTGCTATATGTCTTATTAATTGCTGTGACAATTAATATAAAATCCAAAGCCTGCTTCTTTGTTCCACTATTATGGACGGTAGTTTGTTTTAGGTATGTTTCCTGTAAAGTATCAGAGTATATTTATTTCATTTATTGCTCTCCCCATTCTTCTCCCTGTCTCTCCTGGCTCCATTCTCTCTCCACCCCCACCCCCACCCCCCCTTTTTTGTTACCATCATACATGTTTTTTGAACTGTGTTGAAGACCAAGTATACGTGAACTAAGGTGTTATTTAAGCTTTCTAGAAAGGTTTCTGCTTGTGGGCTTCTCCCATACTAAACTAAAATTTTAAATCAGGTCTTGTGCATTGGTCTTATTCTTTTGGAAAAGAAGATCAAATCCTATACTTTTCAGAGGTTGACTTAGCATCCCAGCAGAGAATAATTGAAGTGACATTCTAGAAACAAGTATAGTATATGTGCAGATTCCATAACAATGATTGTATCAATGTAATAGGTGTAATAGGGATAATTGTATCTTTGAGTTGACTACATCAGGTTTGTAAAGACTGGGCTGGGCCAGAGATCCTATTCTACTTCCTCTGGGTGATCTGAAAAAAAAAAAGTCATTCTGTGAGAAAGAAGATGGACATAACTAATTGCAACCCCAAACCGATAAACTTTGGAGGGACTCTAATACAAATCAAATAAAGAAAGCCTTGTAATTAAGAATGGAGTGTTGTAAAAAATAGTCTGCTAAAAGTGAGGCCATTAAACCAAGAAGTGACATGCGACCAAGACACATTGACAGGAGCAAAGAATGTGCCATTTGTTATTTCTTCGGTGCCTGCCAGAATTATAAGCAGCCAATGTACTAGGTAAACTTTGGTGAACATGTAGATTGATGTATATGTTTTCTCTGTCCTGGACCTGTCCTAGATAAACTGTACTATATTCTGGGAAGTTGATTGAGTTACTATTACTGTTCAACTATGTTGTCTCCTACACAGTCTACAATTGCAAATGCTGAGCTAGTATCAGATTTGCTGCAGCAGTAAAAGTGAATTGCAATCCACATCTTCAGTCTGGCAGGACAGAGCTTAAGAAAGTTTATGGTTGACGGCTTGAAATTTGAGTGAGCTGCCTCTTGAGACTGCTAAGGAGTCTGAACAGCTGCAGAACTTGACAATTTATTTTATTTTATTTTATTTTAATTTTATTTTAAGATTCAGTGTCCTAAAACGTTTGCAAGCCACATATATGATGAAAGCCCCCTTTGGAGTAAGAGATTCTGTTATAGCCTCTAGCATCAGTTTAGATTAGGGAATATGTATCATAGATTTCACCTTCTAACTTACACATTTCATCTGTGTAAATTTCATCAGCCTGCTGCTGCAGATTTTTTTTTCCTCCTCATTTGGTAGTTGTGATACCAGTTCTGTCTGCATTTTTTATAGGCACATGCGCTCTTATCTGTCCATATGATTTTTTGAAAAATGCACTGCGGATCTAGAACAGTTGTTAAGGTATAACATTCCTGGTTGCTGAACTTCTGTTCCGTCTGGGAACATGCTTTGTTGAAATTCAATTACCATTTTCTCATTCTTGAGTTAAGACTCATCAATGCAAATGAAGTTATGTCTTCACAAGAGGTAGAAGTATTCATAGTAGGCATAGGAGAAGAAATAAAAGGGAAATAAAAAGAGAACCATTCCTAATTCACTCATTCTGAGGCTAGACTTTATGAAAGTGGTGAGGCTATGTAATTGTAGTTAGTGTTGTGTCAAATAGCACCCTCAGCATAAAAGACACCGTCCCTGAACTTTACCTTAGTAATCGGAAGACATAAATTTGAAAATAGGGGCCTAAACATCATTCTAGTTTGAAGTGACATATTCCGTTTCTCTATTTTGTTATTGAATTTAATAAAAAAAGAACATATAAACCCAAACTTTTTAAACAGCACAGCACAGAATGTTGCATTTGGTGGCTTAAAGGAGTGTTCTGTATCTTCAGCAAAAAGCACAATCTGATTTTGACAAACAGTTGAGAAATATGGTGATATTACGTTAATATGTTCCTTGATTCACATCTGATCTTAGTAATTAAGAAGGAATATTACAAGAATGTATTTGCATGCATGCCTTCACACACTAGCAGTGAAAACATCTCCATAAATTGGAATGCCACTATATCCCATGATGCCTTGACAGAACAGGGAGCAAGGCATACTTAAACATCCTATGGTAAACACAGCACAAAAAATTTTGTCCATATTGATAGTTATGGAAGAGTAGAAGAACAAGCCATATGTGTAGTGAAATTTCCCCAGAATTCTGTCACAAATGCCAGAGATTTGTAGTTTTGGAGTTCTCCAAAAAAGAGGTGATACTTTTGTTTTGTTTTGTTTTTTATTTTCTTGATGGATTGCTTTTTGAATACTTTTTTAGCTTTTGGAACTGATAAAAAGTTGTAATTAGTTACTCCAGTATTTTTCAAGGAGATAAATTATGCTACCTATGTTATGATTTGGAATCTCTCTCCTCTATTTTAAAAATAAACATTATTTCCTCTTTTGCAGTCTTCCAAAAACTTTCCAGAACATCATAGAAGGTTTTCTGGGCCTCTGAAATTGCTTCAGATGTCCTAAAGCAAAATCAAATATCTGAGTTTAAAAAGTCATCTTTAGGTATTCAGGAACTCATTGCTTTCTAATCTTGTTCTTTTGTGGGATTATCATGTTAACATCTCAACTAACTGCATCCTTTTAAGGAAAAATAGGAAAAAAAGATGTCAACAGGTAGACCAAGACAATTGATAGCTTTCCTTTTTACTTCTGTTGAGTAATAGTCTAATTATTTATTTATTTTTAAACATAAAAATCATAAAATGTTTTATAATCTCTCATAACCAGAAAGGTCTTTGTTAAGCTTTAGTCTTTATAAGCTTTTATCTACACTCTTAAGCTTGTCATACATGCCAATGCTTCTTAAAAAAAAATCAACCTAGTTTCCACTCCCTATGCTTCCCTGTCGGAGTATACCCAAGCTGGTTTCTTATCATTCTTATCTCTTCTCCAAAACACTAATGTGAATGTCTTAAATATGATTTTGTGAAGCTCCAGCTGTCTTAGGCTCCTTTTTCTGCCTCTCGTGCTTATAGCTACCAGATTCCTCCTTTTCTCTCTACTTTTTCTTCATATTGTGTGATAATTTCCATGTAATCTGGACACCTATATCTGTGTGCACACAGACACGTACACACACATGCATGTGTGCACACTTACGTAAAGAAAAAAATCCAATGTATGCTGAATTGCGCAGTTCATAAAAGGCACGCAGCAAAGCAATCTTTTTGTCTTGACTCTTCAAAACACCTGACACTTTGCTCATTTATTTCATCATACCGAGAAACCAATTACTTACACAAGGAAATCAGAATAGAAAAATAAAATAATAAAAAAATACTAAATTATCATTATTTTATATATCTGAATTTCTAGGCTTTGCTTTTTGCTTGCCTTTTTTCATCTCCTTATAGTATAGTGTTTTCAGTTTACCGTTTGCTTTTTTATTTTAATAAGATGTTTTCTGTCATTATGGGCAGAGTGAAACCTCCTATTTCCAGATATATGTTGTCTAAACTCAGCTTATACAATTATATTTCAAGGTGACTTTTTTTTTTTTTGGCTATGACATGAGGACATATGTACTGCAGTGTACATTTACTAGGTGTTTATCTCTGTAATTGTTTTAATTCTTGGCTGTAGGTCAGTTGGTTTGGTGAAGGATACTTCAGTGCTGTTATTTTTATTTATCACAAATTCAGCAGATTTATATAGATTCAGTAGATTGAAAAACTGAAGGTCAGAGAGATAATTAAAAGCCAATTTTACGTTCTTCTTTTGTAAATCCTCAAATGTTTCCCAAATAACCATATGGTTATTTGGTTTAATAATTTATGTTTTGACAAATAGTAATTTTCTATGAGGGACTGTATGTAGAAAATCCAGTTAATTAGCTACATCACTACGTTTTTGGTTAAAAATGCTTTCTATAAGCGTATGTAGTGTCCATACGTATCTATTGCAGACACGAGCTGATGAGTAGTAGTAGCTTTTCAAGCACACTACAAGTTATGTTTTCTTTAGGAACACATAAAATTTCTACAGTCCGTGTTTCTACTTGTATGCATATTTTAGGAATAAGCATAGTGGTGTCTCCAAGATGTAATTAAAAAAATAAAAATAAAAATGTGAGGAGCATAGTTTTATTGGGCTGCAGCATAAGTAAGTGAAATTATTTGAAACCATCTTGGTGTAACTGGTATTGTTTTTATTGCCTTCCCTCCACCCCTCTCCCCCCTTCTCCCCCCCCCCCACTTCTGTCAATTTCTGTCTTGGGTTTTCAGCTCTGATTTATCAAAAATGTGGCTTTACTGGATATCTGAGAAGAGAGATGCCAGTGCTTAGATTGGCTATTCAGCCTCTGTCCATTGGTCTAGGATAACGAACGTTTGCACCAAAAATTACCTTCTCTCCAGCTGGATAGGGACATTTCATCATCTTTAAAAACTGAGGCTACCATTATGTTATAATTGTTAGGCAATTATTTCCCATTCTATTACAAATTTACCCTCTGACCAATTCTAGCCATGATACATGTGGCAATGAGGGCAGGGAAGACTGATCAAAGCTTGTAAGACTTCCTGTTGCTGCATTGCAACTATTTGCCTTCTATCCCTGCTGCCTTTGCCACTGGTCACTTGTTTCTGAACATATCTGTCATCTTTCCTAAAGCTTCCTGTTCCTAGGTGATTACCTTTCGTGCCCAGATTCCAGGATCACAGAATCATCTAGGTTGGAAGAGACCTCCAAGATCACCCAGTCCAACCTCTGACCTAACACTAACAAGTCCTCCACTAAACCATATCACTAAGCTCTACATCTTTAGATGATCTTTTAAAGACCTCCAGGGATGGTGACTCAACCACTTCCCTGGGCAGCCCATTCCAATGCCTAACAACCCTTTCGGTAAAGAAATTCTTCCTAATATCCAACCTAAACCTACCCTGGCACAACTTCAGCCCATTCCCCCTCGTCCTGTCACCAGGCACGTGGGAGAATAGACCAACCCCCACCTCTCTACAGCCTCCTTTAAGATACCTATAGAGAGCGATAAGGTCGCCCCAGAGCCTCCTCTTCTCAGATCCAGTGGCTGTCCAAGAATGAAAGAGGGGCATCACCCGGTTCTGTATTCACCTTTTTTGATGCTTGAACTTGCTAGAGGCTTAGCTGGGAGCTTAAATACTGTCCCTCTGCGTACACTTGCTGGGACACCAGACATAAACCCCCTTGCTGTATTTTATTCCCCTTGTGATTTTTTTCTTCACCCTGGAAGTCTACAGAAGTATACCTTCATTGACCCCACTCAAATTCCTGCTTTCTTATTTTCTGATCTGCAAATTCCTACTGTAGCCCCACCTCCTAAAACCACCAGATTTTGTTGAGAAAGAAGGCTTCATCGGGCAAAATGCAGCAGGTGCAGCTTCTCTTACTATACAGGAAGGTGGTAGCTTATGGAAGTCCTCCCAGCCCAGAAGATATGTTTTCCATTGTAGTCCAACCTTAATCTACGTTTTGGCTAGCACAGATCTGTTTCCTTTCATAAGTCTGATTTTGCATCCTCTCGAGTAAAAACAGAGTATTTTTACTTGTTTTGGAGAGTAACAATAACCTTTCGTCATGCAATGGAATTGCTAAATATGAAATAAACAGAGCTACAGCATTTGATGATCAGCTTTCTTTCTGCGTACTAAGAACAGTCAGTATGGAAACATTGGAGTTTCTCAAAGGAATTTTTGTAAGTGTTGGTCCAATCATTACATCAGTCACCAATGATTTCCCCTTCCTTTTCAGGAGAATTTCCACATATGGGAGGACATAATGCTTATTATGCAAAATATGAGGTGCTATTTAAATTAAATTTGGTAGAAGTTATTGATGTAGTGAAAGAAGGTGAGCAGAGGACCAAGCAGATGATTAGAATCTCGGAGCACGTGATGGATGGCAAGAGGCAGAACTGAGTTTGCTTAGAGGGTAAGAGGGTATTTTATTATATTCTTCAAGCTAGCCAACAGTATATAAAAGATGCAGACTGCTTGTGGAAGTGCACAATGAAAGTAGGAGAGGTGATGAATGCAAGCTGCAACACAGGACCTTCCTCTCAGTTATTAGGAAAAAAATGTTACTAAAAGGTTACACAGTGGAGCAAAGGACCGGAGAGGCTGTGGAATCACTGTTCTTAGATATATTGATAGAGTCGGGAATGTTTTAAAAATAAATAGATATTGTCTTAACAGTAGATTATCCATAACTGACCTGAAGAAACACAATAAGTTGGGAAATGGGCTATTTTTTATTTATTTCTTTGAAGCATCTGATATGACCTCAGAGAGAAAGATACAGAATTGGATGGGTTGATATTTTAAAGCATAAAGTCTGTATTTTGTGTAGAGTGTTTTCTTTTGGGGCTCTGTAATAGGCTTCCTATTTCTCCTACAAGTTTCCAAATCTTGCTTTCATCTTGAATAAGATTAGACTATTTTTCTAATTGATTCACTATCTTATACTATAAATGGTGCAAGTAGTGTATGTCTGTATGTGTGTAAATCATCAACTGTATGAGATTTCAGTTCTGTCTGCCCACTTACGAGGCATTTAAAATATATTTTTGATAATGAAAATCATAATGTTAATCTCACACAGAGATGGATTTTGAAATGCTTACTTGTGCTGATAAGCTTAAAGGGGAGGGAAATTAAGCAGCTGTCTTTTTTTTTTTTTCTCAATTTCAGCTATAATCATTGCCTTTTTGCATTTTCTCCATCCCATTCTTTCCTTTCTTTTCCATTTTCTGTTTCTGTTATGTAAATAAAGATTTATAAAGTGTAAGCTTAATAGCACTAAACACATTGTTAAATTGGTAGAGATCTGGGAGAAAGCCCGGACTAATTAACACCAATTCCTACTCTATTGCCAATTTTTAACGGATCTTAGGACCAAATCTTTTGGAACTGAAGTTATACTGAAGGCATGTTGAAAATAGAAAATTAATTTGGATATGGCCACCTTGAGAAACAATCTGTTACCAGTATAGTGCTTGCTTTTTGTAAGTAATGAGATATATACAATATAAACAGATAAACAGATTCCTTTTTGAAGCTTTATTTCTAACTAACTAAACTCTTCAGGAATTCTCTCCAATTATCTCCTTAAGTTTCCTTAAGACTGAAATACTTAACAAATAATGACCAATTTTAGTATAGAAAGTCCAATTAGCAATATTTATTAAAGTTTATAACTAATTCAGTTTTTATAAAAATCTATTAACAAGAAAAACATGGTATAGCTCTCATATATATATATATATATATATATATATATATATATATATGTAGCTCTGTACTTCAGAAATAACTGAAAGACATAAAAAAAGAAGGGATATTTATAGTGCAAACAGGATAGGATTATTTTACCTAACTTCAAACATATTAAGCATGCCTTAACTAGCTATTCAAGCTCCGTTCTTCAGCTGTGGTGTCATTGGAGAGGGATACTCCTCAGTGGCAGCCTGTCTGTAGTACCAATAGATGACTAACTTAGACAGCATGGCTAACTAGCAGTCAAAACCAGGGGAGATGAATCCAGCCTGTAAGTAAAATGACTGAAAAAACATCATTTGGATAACTTTTTTACAAAGGCTTTTTGAAAGAACAAGAACATGAAAAAAAGTTTAGTTTCATCAAAATTTTCTGTCTTTTGAGCTGTCTTCCATTTATTTGACAAAGATTATTTTAGTGAAATTCTCACCTTCTTCAGCCAAAGTGTGTGCTTTAACCTTTGTACATTTAGGACCAGAATGCCCTGGATGTTAAAAGATGATGCCCTGTGATTTAATACCCTGGCCCTCTACTTTTTCTTCTCCTTTGCCCTCTAGCTCAGAAACTGTCTTACCTAGCTATGATTTTGTATTACTCTAGTCATTGCAGCACGCTGCTGGTCAGAAATCAAAAGTTAAATTGATCATTGCCAACTTCTGAACGTTAACTCAAGAAACATAAGCAGGGGGTTGGAATGAGATGATCTTTAACGTCTCTTCCAATGCAAACCATTCTGTGACTGTATGAAACCTTTGCTAAAGCCTCCTGCTTGCCCTTTGACATAAAGTGCTATCAGAAGTGTCAGGGGAATGTAAACTTAGGCAGCCTGTCATTGCACACTGATGCAAATCCTCTGTTGTTAATCTTGGTATAATAAGGAAATATACAAATTGGAATTACCATTCAATTGAAATATACTTGACACTGGATGCCTTATAGCTCCCACTACTATTTGAAATATTAGTCTACTGTAACATACTAGACAATACTTCCTTTCAAATTATCTGAAATTTCATTTATTTTCTGTATAATAATGTCCTTGTTTCTGAAATTAAAGCATCGAATACATTTAATTATTTGGATAGGCTACCTAGGGGGATGATGGACTTCCTATCATTTCAGTTTTATAAGGACAAATTCAATAAAAATCTTTCAGAGTGGTTGGTTTGCATTTGATCTTGCTTCAGAGAAGTTGCATGATCTAGAGGACTTCCAGGCACATCTAAGAGTACTCAAAATGAATACTTTTTGACTTTTTTGCATTTTTTTTTGCATTATCTAAACTCTGGTTTCTTAGGAGGAAAAAACATTTTTTTCAGCCAAGCGGCTGCAAGGTATAAATGCATTTAATATGTCTTTATAAAAATTAAGTGATATTGCATGGAAATGATTGGAGTAGAAATAATTGAATAGAAATAGAAAGTAGAAATAGATTGGTTGTTAGCCAGATTTTAATTTTTTACTGCCCAAGCATTTTTCACATTTTTCTTACCTGAAGACTTGGATAAGAGAGAAGACTAAACAATTCACCTGTGGTTATATGAAACACAGTGATATTCCAGCTGAAAAAATAATTTAAAATATATTATTTGTCATCAAGGTGCTTGATATGTGACTAGCCTTTTAATGGCTTTCAGAAATGTGCTTCACATAATTTGAAACAAGCTTTCTTATCAGTATGTGTTGCAATTAATTTAATCTTGTTTCTGTTATTTCCACAGTATTTTTCGATTCAGTGAACCTCATTACATTTGCAAGTGCATTAAATTAGAGTCTGGATAGAAGAAGAGAGATGATTATCAGTTAATTTAATTATGTTTCTACATTTGCCCATTTAATGATATGTCTGCCATTGTTGTTGCAAGCCTTTTCTGCAGTTGCATTATGTAGAAATTAGTTCCAGCTCCATGTATAGTTTGTGTTACCTGATAACTCCTGACAACTAAATGGAGGCACATGTTCAGCAGTGAGTCTAATCAGAAAGCATTTACTCTACATCCAATGCAGTATGGAATATTCTTATTATATTCACTACATCATTTCAATATTTTTGGCTTTGCATATGTGATACTTTTTTTTTTTTTACTGTTTTACATTAGTAATTTAATTAAGAAACAGAACTTTACATTCTTATTTTGACTGAGAAGCAAGTAAGCATGCTATTGCACAAGTCTGTTCTAGACAGTTAAACAGTTTAGTTAAGGAATAAAGAAATGGTCTGAGCTTTTTTTTTTTTTTTATATATATGTGTGTGTATATCTACTGAAGAGGATCAATATACTTTAAAACACTGCATGACTTCTGGTAGTGCCATAGCCTATTTCTGTTAGTCTTGTGATACAGAGAGATGATGGACTGTTGTGCTGGAATAGATAACAGAATAGATAAATCGAGATTTTTCCAAGACAAACACCAGGCTAACTCCAAGAATTAATCATCAAAACAAAACAAAAAGCCATAAAAATAAGATATTGGTGAATTATGAAGATTATTTTAGTCAGTTGTTCTTTTCACTTACAGTCATGAATACTGGTCATTTACTTTACTTATTTTCTTGTTTTCCCCATGCACGTTTTTATTTCAGTTCTTCAGCGTCAGCTCTATATTACGAATTGAGGTAAAGTCCAAAGCACGATGAAGTGCTTAATTAGAGCCTAAGGCAGCCAGGGGAAATACTGTGGTGCCAAGAGGTCTTTCAAGATACAAAGCCACTGCGGATTGGGTTTTGTGCCTGAACTGGCCAGCCCATACAGCAGAAAACCAGATTTTCTCAAAGATAGGCTGCTGCTGCTATAGGTAATGTAGAAAAGTACTGTACTGTGGAACTCCCTGGTGTTTACATCTTATGAATAAGTAATGTGGCAGGAAAATAGCCTAATCTCTATCTACATGCACATGCAAGAGGTTTATGAAGACCTGAAAATAATTGTTGTATTTCTGACATGATAGAAATTGGCTATTTTCTTTGTAAGTTATTTTAATCCTTCTGATACTCTTGATGGGAGCAGGCCCTTTAACAAAATATGGCAAATTTAGTGCATGTTCGAAGTTGAGAGCTGTGTGTGTGCTCAGAGTGGGAGAATCAGGCTGAATAAACTCGAGAAAGACAATTTATTAAGCAGTTATTGCAGAAAACAGCCATCTGATGATTGTCTTATTGATGATGGGTGAGCCGATGCCCCAGGCATTATTGCTATTACTTCTCGTTGTTGTAGAACTTGCCATTTGTAGGACACTCGTTTGAGTACTGCTCAGACTACCATGAGTTGTACATTACTTCTCCTGTTTCTAATAACTTCATAATGGCCCCTAACTGGCTTGAGTTTGACACAGCCCATACCATATGACATACGCTCACTTCTATTTACGCCTATTATATAGTTTTTTTCCACTTCATTTACTTTTACAGGAAAGTTATGTTCAGGCAAGGATGACTGATATGCAGGCAATGCTATTTATACAGCAGTAATGGAGGGATATGCCAATATCAGTCAGATCCACTGGAGTGTCTGAAAATTAAAAATATTAAAATGATTTCATAGATGTGAGGAGTTTAAGTCAGAAGACAAATCTTGTTCTTTCTTTTTCTTACAGCTATCCATCTGGGGTTTGAGCACTAACCTTGTGTTTGAGTTGTAACTGATGATTTTTTCAATATTTGACACTTTGTACCCGTTATTCTTTTTCTTAATAAATGAGTACAATCCTTACTGTCCCGCCCCATTTGCAAATAAACGTTTTAAATATCTGCCATTGCCCAGGGTCCCTGGCAGAAACCTTTGAGCAGAGTCACTGGAAGAATTCCCATGGGCTAAACCATGATGTTGTGCTCCTTTCTCCTGGCAAAATCATCATTTAGAGACTGCAGGGCGGGGATGAATCAAGCCTTTTGTCCAAACACGGAAATAAAGCAAGGGTTAATTAACTAGTTCTGCCTGTAATAAATAGTGTCTGATTATAGAATTCTGCAACTAATGCCATGGGCAGAAGAACAGAGTATGCCATTACTAAGAATAGCAACTTGGGAAACAATGGATTTAATTAATAGATTATTGAGATTTTTGGTTCTCCATTTGATATGTTGCAAAACAAAATCTTTCCTTAAATGAGAAAAGATTTATGGCTACTTGGTTTATCATCGTACTGTATTACAAGTTTTGCATTTTCTACTTAACTTTTCTAGAATTTCTTTGGTTTTGTTTTTCTGTTTTGTTTTGAACTACTCCTAACTTAGTAATTGACTATTACTTATTTAATTGTACTTGCTGTACAGTGAGTGATTTCTACTCTCCTACTTCTTGTCTATTCACTTCTGTGAATATGCCCCCAGACTGATATTTTTGGAGGGACTGAAAGGGAAAGATTAATCCCTTAGTATTCTGCGCTTGAAAAATACCGTGTGTCTTTTTGTCAGGAAGAATGCTTTCAAATCCTTCCTTCGTCTAAGCTACCATGCTTGACATCTCATTATTCATTATTTGACTCAGCTGTTTCAGTTTCACCTTCACCCAGCTAATTAAGTAACTGATTGAATGTATTATTCAGTATTTGATTCCCCTGTCTGAGTCAGTGGGAGATGGAAGCTGAAAAAAAAAAAAGCCCCTTGATGGGATTAGAGAAAGGATTGTTGCTCTGATATGGGGGACTAGCATGAGAATGAGCTAATGAAGTTGGCAATACATGAATCGCATTCTGTCACTTCAGCAAGTATTTGGATGCTGGTGAAAGTATGGGGATTAGATTTGCTTTAAACTGATCATTACTTAACTAAGCAAATAGTGACTTGTTAATTGTTTCAGGACATCTGTGGTGTGAAAGAGGTTCTTGAGCTTTATTTACATTTTTGTTTCTCTCTTCAGCTGTTGTCCTGCAGGGTATTGTACCGTCATGTGTCAAGTCTAGATACGAGCCTTAGCTATTTATGGAACTTGGCTTTGTTCATTGTTTTGGCTCTGCTACCAACATGTATTACTTTCCAGTGCTTTTGGCATTTGATGAATAATTTATTTCATTTTTCTTGGATTGTAAATGTAAACAGGAGCACTTTGCAAATGAGCAAACGCCAACGTTGAGCTATAGGTTCTCTAATTGCATTCCTGTTGCTGTGAATTTGATTGCATTTGTAAGTAGTCTTTTAGATTAAAAGTGAAGGGTTATTACAATTAAATTCCTTTATGGGGTGGTTTAGAATATTTCTTAATATTTATATTAAACCTGAATTAAACAGAATTGTAAACAATATTCCTATCCACTTAAAATCTATATTTTTTTTATCATGCTGGTTAAGGGAAATCTTTTTTAATTTTTTTTTCTAAGTGTAAATTAACACAAAAATAAAATACCACCAGAGAAATTTAACCTAAAAGTATGATATTTACTTGTGATATAGAAGACTGAAGTTCTCCAGTGTTTGAATTGAATTGAGTAGGGTAAGGATTTGAGTCTCTTTAACTTCCTGTTTTTTGTTTTTTGTTTTTTTTTTTTTTAAAAAAAAAAAAAGATTTGCTGTTCATTGTTCTGAGGTAAATGGTAAATGGGGCCTCACTCTCCTTCTCTCAGGGTTGGGTTATCTTTTTAGCTTTGATAAGAAATTCCTTTTGGGCTCTGAGAAGACAATCTCAGCAATAAGTCACTGAAAACATGATAACTTCCAGAAAGGCATTCTGTGTAAGAACTGGTTATCTTCCACCAAAAATTCATTGGAAAAGTTCCAGTCAAGTCTTGCCTAGGACGTTGTCTCTAGAATAGTTCTTCAAAATATATATTCAAATGAAATAGTTCAGGTAAAGCACAGTTCAAGAACTGCAAATTCTAGCAAATTCTTATCTCTGACTTTGAATGATTAATGTTCTTTCTACAGAAAAATAAAACCGATAAAGTTTTGTACTGAGTGTGAAGTTCATCCTCAACGGTTTCATGGCTAAACAAAAGGCAACCTATAGCAGCATCCATTTTTGTCTAATGTGTGTTATTCGTGTGTTTCATTTTAAAGAAATGGATAGTTCCTAAAGCTAAATTCTAAAGCTTATAGGATATATCTAGGGTAAAAAACACTGAAGTCCAATCTCTTTGTTTTGATGTTTGCTGACATATTTGATGTTTTTATTCTGGAGTAAGAGTATGTTTTATCTGTTTATCTTAATCTATTTTTGTTCAGCACTCTTCTAGATCTTGAAAAGTGAAAAAGGTAACCTTTAGTAAGAAGCGATAGCTTTGGAACAGATTTGACCCCTTTAATTTGCTTTTGCTTGTGGAGTTCTGTTTGTCCTGAAGGTTATAGTTATCTGCAAAGAAAACCAAATGGAATGGGACATCTTTAGATTAGAGTTCTGACAGCTACCTTTTTTATACGCGTCTTCTTGCTAATGAGAAGATGCGTAAATATTTTATTAAGCTACTAAAAGATTGAGAACATTGTCCTTAATGAGACATTAAGTAGAAAAAACTATACTGTCAGTTTTTCAGTTGTTTGAGACAATGAAAAAATTTACTGTCTTATCATACTAACAAGGGTTCGTAATATTTATAATTGTATCAGCAAACTGAACTTTTATGCAGCTATTTACTTGTTTTACACTTGTTTAAAGTCATGCTTTTTACTTGCTTTCCTAGAGACATGCTCAATCTGATTGGCTAGCAAAAATTTTCTGCTGTTTTATTCTAATGAGAAAAATAAGTTAATACCTATATAAACTTAGCCAAGATTTTTGATAATTAATGTAAAAAAAAAAAAAAAAGCGTAGTTAATCACTTTTTTCTATGTATTACCTTAGTGCTTTTGATTTTTTGTAGTTATACATTTATATTTGCACAGGTTATATAATAAAATGCTGAATTGCACTCCATTTTTATGCAGTGATGTTATTGTTTTGATTTTGAATTAAAAGAAATAATGACTTATTCAAAATAAATAAATTCAATAAAGCACTTATTTCACTTTTTCACAATTTTAAGTAGAACAATGTATTGATTGCACTGCATAGGGCAATGAAAACCCTTAGGCTTATGAAATTGTTTTTAGCTGCGTTCTGAAGTTTGGGCACCGACTTGAAAATTGTCATAATTACTTCATGAATATGTCTGGTTTTGACTTACTTCCAATGCGCAATAGCTTATTTTAGAACTTTAAAATACTTTTCACTTAACTTTAAATAAGAAATGATTATTTGTGTCAAAGGCTCTAAAATATCTCAACTATGTTTCAAGAACTTTATGTCCCTCAGATGGCAAGAGCCATGATAGTCATGCAGAGTGCTCCACCCAGTATCCTTGTTAAGGACAACTTATTCTAATGTCTTCTAATATTCTTTTTATATGCAAGTAACTTTCAAGAGTTTTTTTTTTTTTTTTTTTCCCCCCATGCTAACGTGTCTATAGTTATGGCATATAGAAATTATGTCTGAGGTTTATAGTTATATAGTTATGACATATATGTATATAACATGACTATATTATATATAGTTATATATATTATGTCATATAATTACGACATATAGAAATTATGTCTGAAGTAAATCTGCTAATCAAAGTCTTCAAGCCTTTGTTCTTTTCTTCAATCTTGTCTACAAGTAGTAAGATGCACTCATGCCCATACTGCATTACCTCATGTATGGCTAGGAATATACAGAACCCCCCCGTACTCTGCCATGTACTGCTGTGCTGTGGACCGTGCCAGCACCAGAGCTGATCGCCTTGCCGAGTGAGTTTCGAATGAATGAATCGCTTCTCTCTCCAAGTGTGTAGTTGTAAAAATATCCCAGCAGTTACCTAAGGCCATGCCACAGACTCTCCTGATTGGTATCATGTCAGTGAGGATGTAAACATACGATGTATTCTGAAGTAGATGTAAAAAATACTCCTGTTGTAGACTATCATTTTCCCAAATTCTTCTTCCTTGAAACAGTTAAATATAAATCATATTCACAACTTTTTATTCAAAATATATGTGATCATTAATAAGCCTACAACTGACTTGGGGGGAAAATAAAAGACCCTAATTAATACCAAAATTGAATTCCAGCAGTAGGTTACGAATGCAGAGTGTTTCATTGTTTCTTGCTATATCATGCAATGTCTACGAAAAGGGAGTGCAAAATGTGTATGGAGATAGTGAATATATTGTATGATTGCTGTAGTAAAGAAACATGTTTTAAGACTTGTAGTTACTGTGATTTTCATTTCTGGAATGAAGAGCTGTTACTCAGTCTTGCAGGAAAGGTAATAGCCATTTTTTGTCATAAAGTAAATGCCAAGGTTTTTAGAACAAGAAATATTGCTTTTCAGAGAACAATATAGTTGAGAGCATAGACAATGTGGCAGTGGATAGCTGAAATATCTGCTGGGGGTGGGTATGGAAAACCTCAACAAAAAAGCCTGCAGCAGCTTCAGAGATTGGTAAGGCTGGTTTTAGTTTTTAGTATTAGGGTAATTTTTAGTATTAGTTTTAGTTCTAGTTTTAGTATTAGGGTAATTTTTTTATATAGTTATTGAATTGTGCATGAAATACCCATGATATCATTTTCTAGGTGGATTTAGACTCTTAAAGTTTCCGTTGCGCTTCCAAATTGTTTTAACAACAGCAGTCAGTTGTTGATAAAGTAGTTGCTGGGAGTGACAGCTGAGAACAGGTATTTTTACTTTTGAAGATACTAGATGGGAATTAGGTAAAGCATGGTGAGCTGAAACCTTCAAAAGACGTGCACACTTGGGTAGTGAAGTTCATGTGTTGTTTTTTTTGTCAGTTTTTTTTTTTTGGTGGTTGCTTTTTTTTTTTTTTTTTCAGAATTGCAGGAGGTCTGAGGACAAGAGGAGTTAATGTATGCCTTATCTGTTGTTTGATTATTGTCCTCTAGAGTCTTTTATAACTTTGACATGGTCTTCTGGAAATTGGTCTTTTGAAGCTTTATTTATAAATTATTATTTTAAACATTAGCATTCTAAAGTGGCCTGTACAGGCAGTATTTTGTGAAATAGCTGTGATATAGAATCTCAGTGTTCATGTTGTTTAGGTAGAAAACTCTGTACTGCATCTGCTGTTCTGAAGGTTATTTCAATCTCTTAAACATCAACTTGATGTTGGCTTTACTATATCATTACACCATGTCAAGAAGTGGATCTTTCCTGCCTGATATAGTGAACATGATGTTAGTAGTATGAAACAATCTGGTATAATTTAATAAATATTATTATTTGATTATCATCGCATAATGTCATAGAACACATCTCTCTGGCTGCATCATTAATAATCGCTAGGCAGAGCAGTGTAAATGGTGATGATTACCTTCAGTATTTGTATTGCAAAATTGGATGCTGTTTTAGATTTGTTACTTTGAGTAAATTAAAAGCAATGCAGAAATATCATATTTAATTAGTTTAAAAAGTCAAAAATTCACAGGAAGTGAAAAGGTACTTTATAGTTACTGGGAATTTAAAGCTACAGAAACAAGGAAACAAAACTGGTAGTGAATTTTAGATTATTTTACTTGAAAGTTCTTCATTATCAATCAGTTTTTTGTGTCTCTTAAAATGTATACCAGTTATGACTATAATTTCACAGCACTCTGAGAACTCCAAAGGGAAATAACAGAACTTACTACATTTTCTTCTGTAAACATTGGTCATCCTAACAACTTTGTTTTGTTATAGTAGTTTCATTATTTTTACTTTGGGATTTATTATATTTCTTTCATGAGTCAATAGCTCATGCAAGAGACATTTTATGTGACTCAAATGTTTTTAAGGGTAACCTTTATGTGCATGAACTGTCATATGTTTAAAAAGAAAACTGAAAATAAGGCTATATAAAAGCAGCAACCAAAAACTGCATGTCTCTTCCTAACATTATACTAATGCATCCATGATTTTTCTACAATTGAGAATTACCAGCAATTTATCTTAAAAATGCATTTAATACTTTCTATTTTCATAAAAAATATATTAGTTTTAACTGCTAAATCCATATTTTTGTATCATCCTTTCAGTCTTAACTATTGAAAAGCAGTGAAGTATGTTTTGAAGAATACCAGCTCTATTTTAGTAATAGATACTGCCATAAACTTTTTGTTGTTTTGTTGTTTATGTCCAGCTATGACAAGACATAACAGTATTTTGTAGTTAATAGCTATATGAACAGCAAAATAAGGAACATGTATTACTTGTCAGCCTATGTTCTATACTCCCATCTTGGTTGAAATGATAGCAGGATTGATTAGTTTTTGTTGCTAAAACTAAGGATTCATAGAGAGATTGTGGCTATTTTTCCTCTATGCTTCAGAATTTGCATTCAGTCTTTAAAGGGAAAAACAAAACAAAAAAACCCACCCTTTCAGAATTTATTAGGATAATAAATCTTAAATAGATCTAGCAAAAAGAACGTAGTTCAAAAAATTGATCAGGTTGAATAAAACTGTATTAACCTGCCTCATAAAGAAAGAGGGAGAAATGTATCTTTCTGCTATAATGTGATTCTAACAGCTTTTTAGTTGAAGGGAAATGTCTGCAGTTACACTTACTGTCGGTTGAAAATAATTCATCAAGGAAGTGTTCTGAATTGAGAAGCACTGCCATTTGTGCTCTATCAAAAATTGGTTTTGATGTAATCAATTTTTTAGAACTTGCAACTGATGTACTGGTTCTATTTTACTTTTAAATTGTGCAGCTTAGATATTATTCAGTATTCATGTTTGGGTAACTTGATTAAACTAGAAAAAAAAATTACAAAAAGTCTATAATGTGCAAACAAACAACAACTGAAAACATACTAATCAATCCTTTCGTAATTTGTCTCAACCAGTACTGAGACAGAACTGTCCTTCTGCAAAATATGCCAGGGCTGTTTGTTCTTAGTGAACATGTTCTGGGCACGTTAGTATTTACGTGGGCCTTAGCATCTCTTTTGGGGGGGAAACAGCCAAGAAAAAATGGAAGGAATAATTCTCATCTGTATACTTACTTCAAAAGTTATGTGTATGTTGGTACTGAGGCATTGATGTGGAAGGTAAAGACTGAATTTCTGCATGCTCGTGAAGAAGAGCATGTGCTGGAGATGCTAGGTGCTGATGGATGTTGAGCAGTAATACATCCATGGCACTGACATTCCTCATCCCTGCTTATTTTCCTTAGCAGGCTTCAATTCCGTGTTGTCTTAGCTTCTTTTTAGGGGCACTGTGACTAAGTGTAGTTCATCAGCCTTTCAGTGCTCTCATTTGATCAGTGCCTTTTTTTGCCAATTTATGACCTTCCTAAAAAGATTAGGAATAGAATTGGGTTCTGATGTCTTCGTTACTACATAGACTGGCAGGTACTTACAAGGAAACTGGTCTTGTATACCTTAGATCGGGCATAGAAGCAGGAAAATAGATCACATCTCAGTCACTTTCTTCTTGACAGTAATTACTAAAAAGTATGAAAATAAATCAGTGCCATTGCCACTCTATAATCTATAAACTTGCAGTCTATTTAAATTCCTTATTTCTCTTGGATGTTAAAGGATTTTAAAGCAATAACTGTACTCATCAGAGCTTCTTTTTAATTTGCCTATTAACATATAGCCTTTTGGATGCAGTCTTCACTCATGCGTTTGCTACCATGTTCTTAATCAGTGTCAGCATAGACACTGCTACGTCAGGAGTGTTACGTATAGAAAACTTAAGTGTTTAGTTGCTGTTCAAACTGGTAACTTTAATATAAATTTTCATTGCCATCTTTTAAAAAGATTTAATATTTGCTAACCCCTAAATTTCAGTCTTAACCTGATGTTTTTCAAGTTTTGAGCAGCAAATTCCTAGATACTTCTGCATGATAAATTAATCTCTTGAAATAATATGCATTTTTTTCCTAAAATGCTGCATATTTTTGTTGTTTTGTGCAGTTATGATCTAAGGGCATAGACAGAAGGTAAACTCAGAAGTGGTGGGTTGTTGTTTTTTTTTTTTTTTTTTTTTCCCCACTGGACTAATGAAAACATGTTTGAAGAAATTGGATGAACTGAGGCACAGGAAGGGTTGTTTCTCTGCAGTGAAGACTTATGTGTCTCTGCATAAGAGTGTAATTAAGAAAAGGACAAATAAATCAAGGGTAAGAAAATGAAAATAATTGGGAGAATCTCATATGCCCAAGTCCGTTTGCTTTATCAGCAAGCAGATATGTACAAGTTCCTTCAAACATGTTTATATTAATGACAAAAGTCAAGCTTTTCATCTGTCAAGAAGTTTTCAGCTCTTGGTAGCTTTGAAAATCGCAAATGAACACAAACAAAACTCTGGAATCAGATGAGAGATTGGGTTATCTACTTTCACAGCCGGGCGGTGGGTGGATGTGTGGGAAGGGCACATGTTGGAGTTGCTTCAGATGTACATTAAAAATACAGCAGTATTTTTACATACAGTTTTTGTGTTTTTTTTTTAGTATAAAATTTCTCAGTTCAGTATCCCAACAATCCTTTAAACCTTCTCTCTCTACTTTTACCTAGAAACAAAAAGAGTAAGCTCCCCAAAGACTGAGAAACTTTTAGATCACTGATCAGATGGATTTCTTTTTGGACTCCAGACAAACAGCCCTGAGAATAACAACAGGGAAAGATTCAGATGACCCAGTCTTCTGCTCTGTGCTTATAGCTTGTTAGAAAGAGGCCTCTGTTGCTTCAGAAACGTTAGTAGATGGAGATAAAGCTATTGCTTTCATTAATACAACTCTTTTCTTATACTTTTGACATGGCAGCTTTTGAAACCATTGGAATCCTGGGACTGGTTTCTTAATGTGATGAGGCTTGTGCATGATTCCTTCAGTTGCTAGGGATGAACTTAGTAAAGACTTGAATGGCACATACTAAGGTTTCATTTTCCATTTCTTTTCTCCTTCAGTAAGTATTATTGCATGCCCGCAGCTTCTCTGGGCAGCCTGGGCCAGGGCCTCATCACCCTCAGACTAAAGAACTTCTTCCTAATATCTGATCTAAATCTACCCTTTTTTAGTTTAAAACCATTACTCCTTGTCCTGTTACAACCCCCGCGACAAAGAGTCCCTCCCCAACTTTCTTGTAAGCCCCCTTTTGGAAGACCGCAAACCAATAACCCAGAGTTTGAATGAGTGCTTTTGCAAATATTTCTACAATTCTTTTGTTTAACATTGGGTTACCTTTATGTATGCTTTAGTCATCCAAAGGAACCGGCTCCACTTCATAGATTTTTAAATCTGATAATACCCTTTTATTTCTCATTCTGCAGCATTTTAGAAAATTGGAAAACAGTGTTATGAAGCAATGGCCTAATTTGTTTTAGCGCTTGTTGGGATGCCAAGGATGTGTGTAAAATACCTGACCAACCTGGTCAGTGTAATAGATTTATCTATCATAGGAAAGTTGAGCAAGATTTCAAGAGGTTATTTGCTTCCACCTACTGGCCATTCCTGATATTACAGACAAAACCAACAGGCAATACTTTAAAACTTCCAGTGTCTCATTTTTCCTCCTTCAGATACAGGCAATGGGAGTAGTGTGTGTACATACGAATTCTCTTTGCTGTATGCATTTCATTACTTTCAAATGAAAAAAAAATAGCAATTGAAGTAACTCTTCTAAAGTTTCTAAACCTGTACACTTTAATTTTTTTCCCTTGTTTTTGTTGTTGTTCTTTTGTTTGTTTGAAGATTTTGTTTTGAGTATTATGATAGAGAAGTAGTGGGAAGATTTTGGATAGCAGGAGGACAACAAACTAAAAAATGTTTGATAAAGGATGATATGATAAAGGCATGCACAAGTATTATTTATGTTAGCATGAGTAGTGGTTAGTTGGGGACATTGATTTCTCTATTTCTATTTGCTGTTCAAGAAGTAAACTTAAATATATAATTGCAGAAGCCATATAAAATAATTGTGTGGAGGTTTCTACTGCATCCTAAAGCCAAAATATCATCCAGAGTCACGCTATCACTAATGATTACTTTTACTTTCTAGATCTTTCCTTTTACTTCTCTTCAGTAACATGTGTGTAATGCTAATGCAGAATGAAGGTGCTAGAGAGATTTCCCAAGGGCCTAGTATATTAAACTTTAAATTTCCTGAAATGTATGAATCATCAAAAAGAGTAAAATTGGGATGAGGGAATGGAGTCTTCTCAGGAATGAAATGGGTGTCACATCTGGTGTATTCTGTACTATGCACTTTCAGTATATCTTGCTGTCAAGTTATCTAAATCAGTTGTTGTCCCCAAACAGGCACTGAAAAACAGTATGTGCCTATTGTTCTCACTTTTCTCTCTGGTAAGCTACAGTACTCAGTACAACCAAAAATTTAATACCAGTTGGTCACTAAGGGAACTAAATCTGATAAATGTTGGTAGGACACTTTAAGGCTACCTTTCAGAACTCCGTGCCTACAAACACAGAGATGAGTATAGTTTCACCACCCCAGTTACTGGAATTGTACTGTTAACATATGCGGCAGCATCCCTTATGGCTCTTCGTTCAAGTTGTGTTTGTCCTTTGCTGCTCCTGATACACTGCATAAAGCCTTGTTTTGTTTCCTTGCAGCTACCCAACAAAACAGGCAAAATAGGCAATTTCCTTCTGTGCTGTCAAATCAATATTCAAAACTAGAGCTCTTAATATGTTTATAGTATTATAATTTAATTGGCTGTTAAGCAGTGACACCTAGTTTAAAAAAAAAAGTGATGGTTTAAACTGAAATGGATGAGAGTTTTCTATTTTAATGATAGTGTATGTCTATAATTCATTCTTTCCACGTTTCCCATGAAATATCCCGTGAAGTGTTCTATTACATAATTTGTCTAAAATACAAATTCTTCAGGAGGAACAAATTTTGCTGGTGTTTTAACCTTAATATGAAAGAATGTAAAAGGAAGTGTCTAAAATACTGTTCAATTCTCTACGATTTTACACTTGCTTTACAAAAACTGTATTACTTAGTCTCAATTCACACAGCAGGGAGATTTGCAATACACCTTTCAAAATGACAACACTTTGTTGTTTTGCACTTACAGAGAGTGGCATAGATATCTCCCAGAGAAGAACATTCTGATTTTTTTTTTTTTTTTTACTTCTTACTCTGTATTTAACAGATGATTCATTTCAATGTATTTTTTTTCAAGTTTAATTTCCATGTATGTTTTTATTTAAATGATGTAATGATGTATACTGAAATGTTTATATTTAAAAATAAATATTTTTGAAGCCAGTTACTTGACTGGTTTAAAGAATTATACCACTAACCATTTCATAAAAATCGGTTTGTTTTGCTTGAGCAGTTAGAGGTTTACATATGCTTGCACATCCCTAACATGAAATGCTCAGGTCACTCAAGGAAAACTTCTGAGATCAGGTACAATGGGTAATAAGGTGGTGGATTGCATATGTTCAGAAAAGACTTGATTGTAGACTTCCTAGAAATATCAAGCATACAACAAGAGTTGCTTTTATGAAACAACTTGTTTCTGCAGCAGTGACTTTTTTTCCAATGAGTCCAACATAATTCAGGAACCTGAATTCCATGTTTTCCAGAATCCATTTCCTTGCTCAGGCTCTTAAAATGTTGTGTGTAGCTTTGTGACAAACCAACTGTACTATCCAAGTAAAAACTTGATAAAATAAGTGTGACAACAATAAATTGAATAATCTTTGAAAGACAGTGGATGTGTTGCTTGTGCCAGATGGTTTCCTTTTTGCCAGTAGTGTGGTCTTCCACGGGAAGTGGGAAGTTCTTTGTTGCCTGTTTCTTATTTTGCACCTGCCACAACTGTACTTTATGAATGTATGGACCCCTCTATCAGTATGACCTACTGTTGTTTTTGAATATAAATTTATTGGAAATTACAGCTTATTATTCAGCTAATAATTTTGCAAATTACTGCTTTTAGAAGAGACTGATTCTCTGCTGTTGTTCGTTCTTCACCTACTGCACTGATTTCTTTCAGTGATATTAAAAATATAGAATTTGTTAGGTATGTTTTCTTAAGCCTCTTTAATCTCTTTTTTTTTTTTCAGGAAAAAAGGTATAATAATACCATACGTGGTACTGCTGACAAATTGCTTTTTCACTGCTTTCATGTGGCTAACCACTTTGGAATGAGGATTCCTGAATTCTCCTTTAGTTCTTTAGGGACCCAGTCAGTATCCTTAGTTATCGTTTATCAGAACATATACACTGTGATTTGTTAGGGTTTCACCATTAAAGAAAGATCCTGTTCAGGAATTTGAGCTTTTTAGGGTGTTATACGTTAAACAGTTGTTACAGGCTGGATTGTTATCTAATAATAAGACTGAAGCATGCTTGTCAAAAATGGTTTAGGAAATATTTTAAAATTAATATTTGGAATACAGAAACAAAACATAAGTGGAGCTTTTTTTTTTTTGTGTGTGTGTGTGCATTTATCCTTGTGCCAAAGTCTAAATTCAGGTCTCTTGAAGACACAGCAACTATTTCTTCACCCTAATATGACTTCACTTAATTTCAAAGATAAGCAAATACTTCTGTCTTGTCATCAACATCCTGTAACACTGAAAACATACTTAAGTAGATTTCATTGCTAATGACGCAATGGTTAATTTTTAAATAATGCTTCCCATATATTTAGATCGAACAGCAAACACTGTGAAACAAAATGATTATCTAAAAGTCATGCAACAGTTCAGGGATAAAACTTCAGCCTACATCTTTCCCTTATGGCTGGCATCAGCTAACTTCCAGGCGCTTTGCTTCAATTCCTATCGCAGCACCGAGTGTCTCAGCTAGGTTGGTCTCAGCTGTTCTCAGAAGGGCTGCCCCGTGCTTAGTTTGTACCTTTTGCCTTACTGGACATAGGCAGTCATGTAAGGTAAACTGTGCTGGGAGGAAGATGGGGTTTGCTTTACCCGCATAAAACTGCATGTTTTGCTTCACATTGAATAAGAAATGCTATGTGGTGGTTTCACACTGGTAGGCAGATAAGCACCACACCAACTGCTCTCTCATTCTTCAGTAGGATAGGGGAGAAAATGTGATGGAAAACCCCCATGGGCGGCAGCTCCCCCCAGACCCCCTGCTCCTGCGTGGGCTCCTCTCCATGGGCTGCAGCTCTGGCCCGGGGCCTGCTCCTGCGGGGGCTCTCCATGGGTCGCAGCCTCCTCCAGGCCACATCCACCTACTGGGGACTCCTCCACAGGCTGCAGTGTGGAGATCTGCCCCATGTGGGACCCATGGGCTGCAGGGGGACAGCCTGCTCCACCAGGGGCCTCTCCACAGGCCGCAGGGGAACTTCTGCCCCATGCCTGGAGCACCTCCTCCACTCCTCCTGCACGGCTGTGGGTGTCTGCAGGGCTGGTTCTCTCACCTTTCCTCACCCCTCTCTCCCAGCTGCTGTAGCACAGCAGTTGTATTTTTTTTTTCTCTCCTTTTCTTCAGTCTGCTCTCCAAAAGTCCAACCAGCATTACTCACAGCGCAGCTCTGGCCAGCGGTGGGTCCCTTTGGAGCTGGCTGGCTCTGCTCTGGCATGGGGCAGCTGCTGGGCTCCTCTCACAGGGGCCATCCCTGCAGCCTCCTGCTACCAAAGCCGTCCCACCTAAACCCAATACAGTTTAGGAGCACATATTTCTTAAAAATTGCTTATAATGGGCATTAACGACGACAAAATATCAAATTAACATAGTCTCTAGCTAGTAGAAAGGATCATGCTGTTAGTTCTTCAGCAAGGTATGCCGATCATATTGAGTGTTCATAATAACTATAGCTGGAATTAGATAGAAACTCTTTTATTCCACGTTTAGTTAATTTAGGTCAGTTTAATTTAGTATGCAAGATAGAGCCACTGTTGTCCTTGGCGATTTAAAAGATCTAATTCATTTTTTGGTTAACCAACAAATATGTTGGGGAATGTTTCGTTATTTCCAAAGCACTTTTAAAAAAAAAAAAGGGAATTGCAACCAAGCCGGCCTGTAGGCTGGTAGTATTTCCTTATCCGCAAAATGGGAGGAGAAGCATGGCAGGCTGCCAGGAAGCCACACCTGAAAGAAAATTTTTGAGTATTACATTCCACAAATACAGCTTGGTTTCCCAGCAAAAGTATTTTGAATGAAAGGTATGTTTGACAAACTGATTCACGTGATGCATAAAACTAGCTAGAATAACAAAGATTATTTTGTTGGAAATATGCTGCTTGAGGAGTGACAGAGAATAGGATATGCCTAATGAAAACGTCTTTAATATATCTTGCTGTGAATAAAAATAATTTTTCAGGAAACCTTGATTCATCTTACTTGACTTCGATTTTCTTTTTTTAATCTTTTATGGGTATATGGCTTAGGTAAGAAGACTTTGATGTTGAAATAATATCAGTCCTTCATTTAAGATGAATAGGCATGGTCCTGAGGAAACACAGCATCGTTATTTAATTTTTCATTTTCAATGGAAACTACTATTAGCTGTCAGTCTTAAATTTGTGGTTTGGGATTTATGTAACAAGTAACTCTAGCTAATAATTCAAAAGCTGATGAGAGTAGTTCTAGCTTCAGTAAGAGGCTGTGGAATGACTTACTTTTAACAAACAAAATTGGACCTCATATCTGTGCCATTTTTTTCTAACAGAAATCTTCAAAGTTGCAGTATGTAAGCAAAATTACCTTCCAAGAATACCATCACAAGAAAAGTGAAGTTAAAAACGAAGAAGAAACATAATAGGTCACGTTAATCTTGTCTACAATCTAATGGCTTGAAATATATGTGGTTTATTCAATTTTCAGGGATAACTTCTTGTACAAAGGGATAAAATGAAGAAAGAAATGCCTTTATTTTGTGATTTTTTTTTTGTGATATATTGTGATATTCTTTGTGATAACAATTCTCTCTACATGTCTTCAGAAAAAGAGAACATATTCTCTGTTCATCTACTAGCAAAATCCTGACTGTTTAATGAGAGTCAAAATGCCTTAGGAATAAAAGAAACATGTTTTGGGTGTCATTAGATTTAAGATCATTAGTTTGATTCTTGAAGTCCAAGTTATATGCGTGTGTATATATACTATATATATATATTTATATAAAATAGATGCTTGAGTATTCTTGTATTTTTCAGTGGGGAATGACACAAATATCTTCAACCTATCCAGTAGTCCATAAGTATAAATATGGACTATGTATTACAGTTTTCAGACCAGGAAACACAATAATACATTGTCAATTTTAGAGTCCTAGTTAGCACTTTAGTTAACAGACAGAAGTTTGAGCATTTATTTATCCTCTTAAGCTGACAATGATCTTACCTTTAAAAATCTTTGTTACCAACAGTAATAAAATAGAAAAGAAAAAAAAAGTAAACAATTACATTTTATCAAGATGCAATTGGAAAAAAAAAACTTACACTTTACAGAGATCTTATCTTGTGAACTATACTATATTGAAAAAAGTTTTTTTTTTCAATCCTATCTTTCAGTTGACAACACATCTGCTTCTAATGAAGTTTAATAAACCTTCCTTAAAGCTGTAATACTAAATATTATACCTTTAAAGGTACTGTGAATACAAAAATAATACAGTAATATAAAATAGGTTGAGAAACCCGTTTTTCAGACTTTGATGCCTTTTCTTCATTTGGAGTTACTCTTACAGCCCTGAAGAATGTGCTTTGTGACACAGTCTTCTCTGTTTGTCTTTTCAGGATATTAAATCAGAGTGCAATTCCTGTGTAGAAACTGAGGACAGAAAAGTAAGTTGCTTGTTTAAATGTAATTTATGTCAGGCCAGTCTAGTAAGTATTTCTTTGATTGGTTTATGTTTCCAATTTAGCTATGTGAAATTATTTTAAGTTGTTTTATGTATGTGTGTTAAAGTTTCCTAACAATGCCTTACCTAATGTAGTTGTATTTTAACTTCAAATGGTATAAAACACCCTTACTCTATTGAATGTGCTTCCATTAGAAATATACCTAGTTGTTCAGAAGAGAATTATAACCTTACTTTTGTGAAACTATGAATGGCCTAAAAGACAATTGCACTTGCTATTCTTAATTTCATTAATAGCAAAATTACTGCATGATGTCTTTCATGATAATGCTGGCATACCAAGTTAAATATTCTTAAAATAGCAAGATAAGGGCTACTTCCTCTTGCTTGTTAAGCAATGTTTGATATTGATTTCTTTTCCTTCTAAATGGTTGCAGTCTAGAAAAAAAAAAAAAGCTCTTATATTATTTCCAGTTTTATTGTTAGTGAGTATAAAAAGTGTATTCTGTTCTGTTCTTTGCCTTGTTAGCTTGTTTTATACTACATTATGGCATGTATACTTGAAAATACCTGAAAAAAGTACATTTTTGATTTAGATTCTTAAATTGAAGTGTTATCAATTTCCACTCAAAAGTGAGAGATGTGGAAAGCTGCCTTCTAGCACTAACAGTTTCATACTCTCAAGTTATGTTTTGAAACAGCAGGGTTTTATGTTTAATTTAACATCATGTTAACTGTGCCATTATGTGTAAAATCAATGTTCTACTACTCAAATTTCCAAAAGTTCTTTGTTTTTGAACTTCTTTTGGCTTCTGAATCTTTCCATGATTATTCAGTGACTTCTCATTTCCTTAATGATAATCAAGTTCTTTTTGTTGTAAAAATGAAATTTTATTAATTGTCATCCCAGATGCATTTGAGTTGTTCATGATAGCACACATGTTATAAAATACTGTTATTCAGGTCTGACATAAAACGATGTTGAAGTTACTGCAGGAAAGCAAGATTCATTTGCTTTGTTATGTGATGGAAGTTCTTCAGAATTTCAATGATTTTCAAAATTTTCAGGAATGAAGAGAGGAAATGGAGTTAGACAAAAACATACTGAGAATTCAATTATGATAATAAAATGTGAATATAATTAAAATAGAATGTATGTCATGTCTTAAATGCCTATCAGCTGTTACTAGTCTCTGATTATTGAAGTCCACTATAAAATTTAAGGAATTCTCCTTGTTATTTACACTCCTACTGTTTTTTTCAGCTCACTGGGAGGTTTGTTTGTTGTTTTCTTTTTTTTCTTAAATGCATTGTAGTAAATGAAAATATTATTTTTTTCTCTTTTACTTACTTTATGCCTTCCATAAACCCTATTTTCCTTTGTTAATATCTTCAATTTTATTCTTTTTTTTTTTTTTTTGGTGAAATTCCCAAGTTTCTCCTGCTTTTTATGTAAGATTCCTTTCTTAGGCTTCATTAAGTTTGAACTGCTGATAAGTTATGCCTTCTCATATCTTATGCAGTTTGTTCCATTATTTTCTCAAGCATTTTGCAGAGATATAGTGAGCTGAATGAAGGTTCATATATTCGTGCATTCATGCACTTCTACTGGAAACCTTAAACTTGAAGCTGGAATCTAGTTCTAGATTACTAAATCTATATAGTATATCTCCGTGTGTCAGCAAGTAACTGAGTTTGTGAAAGTGTCAACTACATGACATAATTTAAAATCTCTAAAATTAGATGGTACTCATTACTGTGAAACTCAGGCCATTTACACTTCAGGTTCCGAGCAATAGCTTTTATGAAACTAGGTGTTTAAATTTAAGTGCATGCTGTTTGATATTCTGCTAAAACACAGTTTGGGACCTTACTTTCTAAACACCAGAATCTGACTTTTCTTAGTGTGGATAGTAGCTTCTGAAACTGCACAACCAAATGGTTATTTTTATTGCTTCAATAATGGGAAAAGTTATCACAAGCCTGACAAACTTTGGACTGTAGTATAATTAATTTATTAGTTATATTTCCTTTTTTTTTTTTTTTTAACTGCAGCTTTCATTTTATAGAGCAGATGCACTAGTAGTTCCCAGAAATTTTTTTTTCCCCTCTCCATGCTCGAAGATAAGATGATTTCTACCTCAGTATAAATGATAGGAGTCATATACATGATACTTGGCCTTGGTTGAGTGGTCTCCTAAGGAGCTAGCGTTCTTCAGTGACTCAGGCCATGGAGACTAACCAAGCTGTCAGACCCCAGAAAGAGGCAGTTACCCCCTCTGTTCACATCCTGCAGTACAGAATATGTGGTCTGCCTTTTTCTATGACAACACAGTACTAGGCAACTGAAGTGAAACAAAGAGCATGAGATTCCCATGTTATCCTATGCCTTGTTGCTTAGCTGGCCTATTTTCATCACTTCCCTTTCCGTTCTTGTTCTTAAAAGCAGTGGCAGTGAAGATGAGCTGGTGGTCAGAGGGTCTCCAAACATACTGTGAATCTTGAAGATTCTTTAAGGTATCACTAAAGTTGAAAATCTGGAGATTATCAACATTACAGTGCTGAGTGCTATGACTTTCTCATCCTTGTGACTCTAAATACTGATGTGCACAGACACGTGCCTTCAGTACTGCAGGCTTTTAAGTGACCTTGCCTCAGTAATCGCTGAAGTAATAAAAAAGTATGTGACATTTGCTAAGTTTAGGGCATTGGCTTGTTTTTTGACTTGCTAAAAATACAGTTCTTATCAAAAACCAATAACCTGCTCAGTGTTCTAGCTTGCAAATGCAGAAACTACAATTTACATAGAGAATTGTCTAGTTTATCTTCCTCTTTTTCTTAGTTTGTTGGAACATTTTGAAAGAACAGAAATGTAATAATTATATATTGTTGCTACATGGCATGTTTCGTGTTTTCTATGTGTTTGGTCTCAAAACTGAAGCTTCTGCTGAGCTTAAGAGGCAGATTCACTTTTCAGTTCAAGGGTATAGATTACCAATAACCCATTCTGTGATCATCAAATAAAGATGTATCAATTTTTTTAATAATAATTTTTTTAATAATAATGAATTGTTTCATGTTTATTGAAAGCATAAATTTGGGGTTTAATGTAATTCATAGAAACATTGCAAATATTTTTATTCTATTGACATCGAAATCAAGAGAAACTACTGCAGTTAAGAGATGCCTCATTAGAATTTCATAATTTGGCTCTTTCATAATGAAATATATTACTAATGAACTATATCATTAGTAATTAATGAAAAATGTTCATAGCTAACAACAAAATATGTCTGCAAGGTCCCTTCCTTTTCTTACAAACTTTCTTCCTGAAGCTTCTTAATCTCTACTTTTTGAAGTAGAAATTTATGAAGCCATTGCTAAAACTTTGCCTGTAGGCAAACTTAAATTTTGTAAAAGTAGTTATTATTTTGGAATCTATTATTCTGTAAGGTCAAAATGGCATTTAATTTTCTTAACCACTTTATCACTATGATCTGTGTATCCCTCCCTTGTTACTTCCACTGAACTTTTTATTTAAGATTTTTTTTTCTGCAAGGATAAAAGCCTTCAGGTTTGAGAATCTGTTTGAGAATGTCAAAACAGCTGACAAGTAATCAACAGTCTGTGGTAACTGACCTATATCATTAGGCATTACTAACCTGTGTTTACCACAGCCAGCAGTGGGCCCAGTGTATGTATGATTTTATGTCCCACTCTTCTTTTCTGTGTTTGTCACACCTAACCCTTTTTTGTTTTGCTTTCATACCTTCTTTCTGAACAACCAAAATTAGATGTTTAAAACTAAGCTTGTCATTCTGCAAATGTCAGCTTCGCTGTTAAAAGCAGCATGCATGACCAGTAAAATTTCACAGGAAAGAAAGAAACTTGTTAAAAGCATGTGAAGTGGGACTTCTTGAAAACAGATTGGTATCTGAAGCTAGTCTCACGTTTAAGGAATTGGAGTCATAATTTCAAAACCTGTGATGTTTTCCAGCATGAGGTTTCAGTCTTCGACGGATGATCAAGTGATGTCGTTCATTTGTTGTTTTTACCCATACATATACCCATATTTTTACACAATAACTGTGTGTTGGGGACAAAATATGTGGTTGTTGTTGAGGGAATTAACAAGAATATTGACCTTTTTGCCAAAACAGGCAGCCGTGTGGATTCCTTTGCGATCTTCTCTTCCTTTTGTTATAAGCAAACCCTAGCCTCGGTGCCCACTTTAGGAAGACTGCTAATATGTAAAGCTGTATTTTTTTTGTTTGCTCTTACACCAGCTTAATCACTTCTCAATAGCTGAAAAACTTGCCCCAAGTATATCTTCTGCATCTTTTATTTATTCTCAGTCCGTGTCTCTATTTGGTCTTAAACATATGAAAAAGAATTGCTACATGGGACTGGCATTGAATAGGAGTCTTCAAAATTACAAAACAAACAAACAAAAAGCCACAAAAGCCTGGAAATAACCCTTGAAGCCTGAACAGAACACAATGGAATACTTTGTTTTCATCTGCAGTTGTTGTCATATCATCAAATAAATTCATTTCAACACTGTGAAACCAACACTCCTCTATGAAGTTACCTTCCCCTTGCTTCTTCACCACCCTCTCTTTTGTTTTCTTCTGAACTGGAAAACTCTTTGAGCCACTGAAAACTGACTGGAAAGTTAACTTATAATGGTCTTTCTGTGCTGGATAATTTTGTGGCAGCTGGGTTTTACTATGCCAGGAATGTTTTATTCTTCAGCTTTGGCTTCTTCATTTTTGTTTGATTTCAGCATGCTTTTTTGTAATAGACTCACTTTTGCTGTAATGTGCAATGACAGTCTCATCAGTATTCCTTGCAGGTAAGTAAATGCTGACCATTAACTAGCAACTATGTTATTAGCTTGGTGGCTCAAGGTCACTCAGGATATCCTGCTCCATTTTCTGTTCTTCAGTGGCTTATGGAGAGAACATTTTTGAGATGCATCTTGACTTCAGAATTTACCACTTTTGAGCTCAGAGTGCAAAGGCTTTATGAGAGCAATAGACTTTATGGGTATGCATTAGGTCAATAACATGATAGGTCAGTAAGTTAGAAAATTTCCCTGTAGTGACATGTTTCATAACTCCCTATTACCTTCTGTGGGATATGGTATAGACAGTAATACCTTTCCTCTTCTATGCCTGCTGTGGAAATGATTTCATAATTATTTTAGTGTCTTCTATCAGAGGATTTCCAAGCATTTTGCAAACAATTTAAAAACACCTGTGAGGAAAGTACTTGCATTTATAGTGATCAAATTAACTATGGGGAAATAGAAATATGAAGAGGAAGGCATAGGCAAGGTTACAATGTGAGTCTGAGACAAAATGAGGAGGAGAACAAACAGATTTACAAATACACTTTGCTCAGTATATCCTATGGCTTCTTGCAATCTTTTATTTACTTTTTCAATTTATAATGATCAAATATTCCATGTAAGTTTAAGGGAAAACTTTGTTTTAGTAATAGGAAGAAATTTTATCCAATTTCTTTAACACTGTTTTTTAGGTTACTGTGGGAGGGAATTAATAAGGGTATTAAATAAGAAAGAGATGATAAGAAACATCATGGACAGACAGACTCAACTGCAGACATCTAAGATGTGAATATATTTGTATACTGTTTCCTTTCATTGTAAACTATTTTTCTGTAGTTTAGGAGCTCCCTGTCAGTGAATAATGTGGAGTAAGTGTCATTTCTGTTACCTCATGAAACCATCGCGCGATCTTTGGAGACTTTGGGATGCATTTTTCCTCACATTAAAAGGAATTAATTTTTTGATGAGGGAAGCTTGCAGACTCTAATGTATTGGTATGGAAATGTTCTATGTAAGTATTTTTTGTTCTGTTAGATAATTATGTTCCATAAATTGTGTTAGGATGTAGATTCTGAGGAATTAAGAATCTTAAGGAAGTTCTGAACACTAATGGGCCTCCCCTTGTTTACTAGAGTGAGCAAATAAATGATTCCCATTTCTTGTGCCTCATTAATTGATGTACAAATAGGAGTATTATTGAACCATCATATGACAGGACATAGAATATACAGGATTGAACGTAAAACTCAGAAACAAGTGAGAATAACAAGCTATTCAGATAATATCTACCTGTCACTGTATGCCAGAAGTTCCCAATACGATTTCAGCTCTCTTAAATTGGATTTGTGTGAAGTTTCTAGAGTCTTCCATACCACAGAGGTGGACGTTTTCAAAACTTCCGTAAGAGAGTAAGAAAATCTCAGGGTTGTTTATGGCAGAAAAGTTGCTTGAAAACCATGACTGCCTTCTCCACAATAATTTTAATTCAAGATTTGTTGTACTCCAGATATTCTAAAATACAGAAACTCTGTTGAATCAAACCCATACTCTGAGTTGCATAGGTATCATTTATTATTGTTCACACTACTTTTAATCATGTCTTTAAAATGGAAGGATCTTCCATTTCCTTGTCTTAGTTTATGTTCTTTGCAAGTAAAAGGATTACTTACAGAAAAATATATAGCAGAAATTTGCCATATAATCTAACACGCAACACAAGTCAGCCTAAGAAATATTGGCAATTATAAAGAGGGGAAATGCTCAGAAATCCAGTCTATTTCCTGGCATGTGGATTGTCATAGTTCAAAGTCTTGTTGGAAAGTTTCACAGTATTTGAATGATCATTCAGTTCTATTACTGTTCTCTTGTTCTTCCTGTTACTGACATGCAATTACAGAATTTCACAACTGAAGTGATGACAATTACTTGTGTGTGTGTCTATCTTTCCCTTAATCCAACTGCATCGAGCAATCTGTAATTTGATAAAATGGAATTGAAATGACAGGCTTGGTGGAAGTGCCAAAACAATAATTTGACCTCCCACTGAAGTGCCAATGTGTTCAGCTGTATGAGTTTTACTCATGCTGAATACACATAAGGAACATGTATAGTATATTTATTATGCTAGAATACCTTTTAAAGCAGATTACAAAAAAAGGTGCAATTTGCCTTTTGTCAATGTGTTCCATCTTTAACCATTACATTTTCTATGTCCATACAACTATCTACAGACATGATTACTATTGCACACATTAACTTTATAATTCTATTAAGAAAGTATGTTCTTCAAACCTTCATTTTGAAGGTGTTTTTCTAAATTTTTAAATTATTATGTTAAGTGACATAAGTGTGTGGCTGCCTCCTCCAGCTGCTCCTGCCCAGCTGCTGGGGCCATGCCCGGGGACCTGGGGTCTCTGCCCACACTGGGGGATGTGGCCACCACTTTCCCCTTTGCAGGTTCAACCGGTAGCAAAGCTGAGCAGGGATCCCAGAGACGCACAGACACACAGGACATTGACACAGCCAGTCACATGGGGTGCCACAGGCAAAGCGCTGCCTTCAAAAGCATTTATTTGCACATGACTCACCTGAACATAGATATTCCCTTCCTCCTCTTCGGTTGGTATAGAAGGTCACTAGTGCAGGCACAAATGGGACACTCATGCAGGGCTGCAGGGGTGGCATCTGTGAGAAGGGAACAGGAGTTGCCCCCATGTTGGACACAGCCAGTTCCTGTCAGCTCCGGGAGGGACCTGCCACCTGCCAAAGCTAAGCCAATGGATGATACTGGTTGAGCCTCTGCATTAGCGTATTTAAGAAAGTGTTAGAACAGCTGTGAGAGAGAGGAGTGAGAAAATGAGAGAAATAACCCTGCAGACATCAGGGTCGGTGAAAGAGAAGGGCGGGGGGAGGAAGTGCTCCAGGCACCACAGCAGATTCCCCTGAAGCCTGTGGAGAGGCCCATGGTGAAGGAGGCTATTCCCCTGCAGCCCATGGAGGACCATATCAGAGCAGATATCCGTTCTGCAGCCCATGAAGGACCATATCATAGAATCATAGAATGGCTTGGGTTGGATGGGACCTCAATGATCATCTAATTCCAAAGTGTTAACCTTTTTCAGTTATAAACAGCAATCGCTCTATTGGATAGGCAGTGGCATGTGATTATTGTAAAGACTGTTCAAAACACAGACTGCATTAAATAATGTTAGCATTTGTAACATCAATGTGTATCATTTTTTGCTTGCCTCAAACGAATGCAAATAATACTTGATAGGAAGCCAGGAAGATAAAACATCTTTGCTATGTAGGCCCAATTCAGGAGGCTTGCTGTTTAGCGCATGAGCTAGTACCTCAGCAATCCTGCTGCACTGCTAAATTCAGAACATGCTTGGTTAGCTTTCTGCAAAAAGGTACATGCTAACTTCTAATCTTGTCTTGTTAAGGGAGGTGAGGTGGGACTTCAGTCTTGAGAAGTATAACAAAATGAAAGTACTTTTGAATCGAAAATGAGATGATAATGATATTTATTGGAAGTGGTGCCAGTGTTGTTAGACGTAATCTTTCCTAATGCCTTTTCATTTCCTTAAGAATTCAAAGTGACATTAACAGAAAACATGGACGTTAGAGAGGCCTGTATTTACAGTAAGAAATACATATGTTTCATACAAAGTAACTAGCAATTATGTGCTAACCAACTGTTTAAAAAGTCTGTATTTCAGTAGCTAGCAGAGGCTGAAGACATCGTGGGGTATTTCCTCAGCGTACATGTGCTTGTGAGGCTGCATTTGGAGATGTATGCCATCTCATGCCTGTCATCTTGTGATGGAAGCATGGAGAGGTTTTACCATTCAATGCAATCAAGTCACTAGCACCTGAAGTGATATTCAGCTTCTTGCTAGGAGCCAGGGTTATTTTTGTAGACAGAGGCTTTCCAGCATAGAAGTTGAGCACAGCTTTACTTGCAACCAGTAGCTCTTTTGACATCTTTTTAACTCTTGTGTTGAATTTTGCTCGTGGAATAAAGATTGGAATTTCAAGAATGGGGAAATTAAAATTATAGACTAATTTTATTTAAATAATACAAGTTTTTGCTTCATCTGTTTGAGCTGAACCATGTGTCATTACGTATTTTAGTAATCTGGAACTTCATTTTTTTGTTGAACGTCTCATAGGATGTCAGTAGTTTTGATGCAATGCTTTAATATTTTAACTGGATAAACTCTTAAAAAAATTTAAACCTAAGGGCAGTTTTGTGAGAGGGCAAAGAGGGCAGGAAAAAGGTTTTTAGAATTGCTCTTACCTGTGGTTTTTATATCCCTAAATAATTAACCTGAGTCTTAAAGTGCTGGGCATTCAACTAAAGCATATGTTTCAAGCTGTCATTATTAGCCTCACTTATTATTGTTCAGAATGTGCTTGTTTTGAAACAAAGTGCTTGTGCTTGTTTTGATTGGTACATTAAGGTAGGTGGAATCTAGTCATGATGACAATAAATGGACTAGGTCAGCGTTTGCCGGGATATGGAGCAGAAATAGGCTGCAGAGTAACTCCTAAGAGGCCTTTATATAATGAGGCCACTGAGGGAAGCCACTTATAGTGTTTGCATTCACAGGGAATCAGTGAATTTATCCAACCAGTAAGAGTATTTATTCTTGCATAAAGCTCCCAGATGGTAACATTTCGAAAATATAGATAATACTTTTCTTACTTCTGTTATGCATCAGGCTTTTTGATATGCTTTTTTATTAGACAAGTAATCTTGCAGATGTTGTTTCATTAAACTGAGGTACAGAGTTACATTCCATTAATTTTCTATTCCCAAGTTCTAGGCAATGCATTCTAATTTTCTTTCTTTAAAATTGCAGGACAGCATTTCATATATTAAGTGATACACAGATTGCACATTAGCTGATTAAACTTACCAGAACAGCACTAATTGAATACTTGCTAACTTGTCTTTTTCAGTTCTCTAAAAGGTAAAATTAATAAATAAACAAGTTATATTGTTACTTCAAAATATTGGGAAATGCTGTTCCTAAGAGAGAAAACACAGGGACTGAGTAGTATTTTTTCTTGGCTCTAGATAGTCAATATGGAATGTGTTGTCTGAAATACAGAGGACTTACAAATGTTTATTTTCCATACAGAAACCTCAGTTCTTGGAAGCAGACACACTTTAAATGTCTAAAATCATTAAAAACTATTTTTTCTGGAAGAAAACATACGACCATCTGTCTGTGCTTAGCCATATAAATGTTTCTATACTGCACTTTAATTTTACTTGCAGTAAGAAAGAAGCATTGTTGACTGCAAAGGTGTTTGAAATAGGCATTACATTTTCATGAAGTATCCTTAAAGAGGCTTACTGGTGAGTTGGAAGTATAGAGGTTATATATTTCTCCAGGCAAAACTTTGGGAATGAGAGTTCTTTTGTAATCTCTTGTAGTCCTTGTAGTAGAGTTTATGTTAAAATAAACACACAAACATGTTGCTATATAAGAGCTTGCAGTTGTTGTTTCCTTATTTAATTAGTGTGCTTGATAGATAACCTTTTATCAGACTGCTTCTCTATGATGTTAAGGTATACTTTGTCTTCACTGAAACTGTATGAAACTTGGAAATGGTATTTGAAACTTTGTGTGAAGAACTTGATGCAGGCAAGTTCTAAATCATAAAACTTAGAGATGCAAATAACATTCCGTCTCTGCCAACAACTGTGTCTCTATGGAAAGTTTAAATTTTAATATTGGAAATGGAAATCCTTTTAGGAAGTGAACTTACTATATTTTTGCTTCTGTTTTCTTTAGAGACAATAACAAAATGGGGGATAATGTCAGCATGAGGAGTAAAGATCTTGATGCTGTGAAAGTGCTGTTTAGCATAAGGGAAACATTGGTGTGTTACCAGCACTGTTTTAGGGAAAAATCTATCAGGTTGCTGACCCTATTTACAAAAAGAGTAGAAATAAGCTAAAAAACAAAAAAAGGACTGAAAGCTCTGAAGCTCTGGGGATTCCTATGGCCAGTGAAAAGCTACACTTCCAACTGCTTACAAGCCTGCAATCTTTTGTTCATACATACAGCATTTGTTTACTTATTTATTGTGGCAAGGAGTCTGTAACTCTTTGAACTGCTAATGTTTCAGCACTTCCTTGGGAAGCAGAGGATGGGTTTGCAGGCTATTAATGAGTAGGGAAAGCCCTATCTCATTTTTATTTGAGTTTACACTTCTATCACTGTTTAGACATAAATTGATCAGATGGTTTTCCAGGAGTGTGCACATGGCAAGATTATCAGTGGCAGATTGTTTTCATCATATTTGAAGGGACAGACTGGATCAGACTATTGTTTTGTTTGCCAAATTAATATCTGGGATGTAATCCAACCTGATTAACAGGATGGCTATGATTGGATCATAAAAGGGGAAGCAGGCATATGGAAGACCTTTTTTATACCTGCTGGCTCTACTACTTTCCCAGTAGCTTGAACACACGCGATAATAAGCTTCTATTCAGTAATCCAATTCTACTTGGTCTTTTTTTTTTTTTTTTTTTTAAATATTGGATCTCTTCCCAGGTAAATCTTTTCTCTGTAGCACTAAATTGCTTTTTACAGCTGCCTAGACTATAGGCTTCTGGTAGTGGGCAGTTCGGTCAAAACTTCCCTAATTCAGTTATCTTAGAACTGACTTAGTGCAATAATGATGCAGAATGTACTTTCTTCTGATAAAGTCTATTATTATAAGACCACTTACACTTAAATGTATGTCTGCATTTAGAAATTTGGGTGTGTGTGCAGGCTCCTGTTGTCTTTGAAATATTGTTGATGATTTTTATTTAAGGAGTAAAGTGTAATGTTTTCTTTCAATTTTCTTAAACATGTATGTTTTATTGTCTTACTGCATGATGTGTGACAGAGAGCCTTCATGCTTTATATATAAATTATGTGCAGTCCAGATATGACTTAAGTAATTATAGTTTTGCACAGTTCAGCTGAAAATGTTTTGCTGTAGATCAAGGTCGGAAAAAAAAAAAAAAAAAAGGATTCTGCAGTTTATCTCAAGTGCTTGAATACTGAAATAGGACACCCAAGGCAGTACTGAAATACCTAGTGTATGGTGGAGGTAGGAGGGGTGATAGTGAAGCTCCTCATCATGGCATACTTACTGTGTAACAGTTTTAAAAAAAATTCAGGGGTTATGTCTCAAAAAATACAGTATAAGTATTGAAAGATTTCAGATGTTCAAAGTATGAAAGATTTTTTTTTTCTTTCAGAAGACCAATATACAAAAATAAGTTCATTTATATTTTTCTAGATAATGGTAATATGCAAGTGGTAAACCTTTTGAATTAAATGCAATAAAAAATAATCTGATCTCTGTTACTGTCTTTATAGACTTGATAAAGGTTGAGAACCAAGAAACAGAGCAAATTTTTTTTCATATGTTATCTGAAATCCAGTAGAGAATTATCTATTTCAGCAAATTTGTTTAGTGTGTTCATTTCACACCACTTCACTGTGGTCTTTTCCTGAACAGATAATGGGTTAGCTAATGACATATGACAAAACCTGCAGTGGGAGATAGAATCTTTTTGGGCTACCTGACATCGTGGTACACCAACTCATTAGTTTATTTTCCTGGAAAACTTTCTTTGTGCCTTAAGTCATCACAGTTACAACAATGTTACTGCTAGCTCATGAAAATCTTTTATCTTTAAAACCAAAGTCATGTATTACTTTACCATATTGCTGGTCTATGTTTTCTTTGTCCTATTTTCCTCATATGAATTTATTATTTTATTTCTGTTAAACAGATTCCAACATTTCTTTGGAAAATAACGATATCCCAAGTTAAGATAGACTTTCTGACTTTCTGATGACAGATATGGTAGGTAAAGACCGGTCAAAAACGCCTTTTCTGTCTTGTCCACTGTCTTTCTTGACGTTGGCAAGTCAATTTTATCTTGAGCATTCTTTTCAATAGCATTAAAACATGTTCCTAGTTTGCTTAACAAGGTTGATTTTTTTTTTTTGAATTCTTTTGATTGCCATTGAAGATGCAAAATGCTTGTACATGTTCTCTAAGCTACTGATGTGGGAATGGCTATGAATCCTGTGAGACTGCATCTTACAGCATGGAGCGAAAAGCACTCGATTACATCTTAGGCAAACATGGCATACAGAGGCTTATGTTGTCTCACCTGCTATGCTTATAGTCTCAACTGAACTAGATGCAAATATTAGTTGTTGTTACTATGTCCGAAGATTATTGGGTCCAAAACTTTTAATATATGCTCCTAAAGTTATCAGGAAAGTGTGTTTTTTGGAAGTTCTGCTCACTTTTTAAGAATATGAGAAGTACAAAGGCTCTCAAAGGATGTCAGTTTTTATTTTGGTGGTTCTATGAGCTGAACTCCACTTGGAAACATGTCCGATTTGCTTTCTTAGTTCAAGCTAAACAGTAGCATACTGATATGTTGCACTCCAGCACAGGGAACCATAAGAATTAAGTGGATCAGAACCTAGACCAAGTTATTCTGCATGCTAATGAACTTGTTAATGTCTTTCAAAACATTCCCTATAGTTGTTCTCTCACATCAAACACTTGCCTTTTTCAAAAACAACTTAAAAGCTCCAAAACTTGATACTTATTTTAAAATGAATATTTCTGTAAATATCACGAAGTATTCTTACTTTATTTTTCTCAGTGTTTAAAACCTGTCCGAATGTATTGTAAGTTTTCCTGGGGCCGCGTACATCACATCTTTTTCATCTTTTAGGTCTAGACTGATGGGCTGCTGGTACAAACAGCATCTAGCCCTCAGTTAGCAAAAATGTCTCTTCGTTACTTTTGAGCCTGACCTAATATGTCACTCAGGTTGGTTTTAGTAACACTGAAAGTTGTAGGTCTTTGTTCCAGAAGCTGGAGAATGATGCTGGATAATCATTTAAAGAAACAAAATGCCCTTTAGTTTGTGCATAGTGAAGCACATAGTTGATTTATTATATGCATGTAGTTTAAATGTTGTAGGATAGGTACTTTAAAATAATTATTTTTTAGTATGTATATTCATGAAATAACCATTCTGTGCATTTCCCATATAGGGTGCCTAATCCTAAATTATTTTTCAATCCTTAAAAATTACATTGGTTTAAACTATTAAAAAAATCACAAGGAAGACATGATTATAGACTATATGGAATTTTTAGCCATAGTTTATTGGATTTCAATGTTCTTCTCTAATTTTTTTTGTCTTTACTTCAGAATAGTATCTTCTGTATAAATACTAAAATCTCTTCAGTATCTTTTATTAATACAAGTATGCATACTGCTAAGTCTTGGTCTGGTTTAGATTTAAATGTTAACTTGACCAGTTTTGACATATCATGGATGAAATAGCTTACACAACCAGAAGATGGCAGTATAGGCAAAAAAAAAAAAAAAAAACACATTCACTTCGTAAACAAATCCATTTTTAACAGAGACTTTTTTTTTTCTCCCACAACAAAGTAATTTCATAATAACTTCTAAAATATTTTAAGGCTTTCTTATCCTCGACAGAAGCAGTGGTTAAGATTCTCCATTATCATGCAGTTACTACAGCTCATCTGTATGTTTATTTTACTTACCTTGTTGTAGATCTGATAGAACACCAAAATAATTTTTGCTTCTGACTCTGGGTATTATTTTCTAATTTGGTACACTATCACTCCACCTTGTATATTTTTTTTCTGTTAGTATTTTGCATAACCAAATTTTTAAAATGGCTTCTCACAAGCCAGTCTTTCACTTCCTACTTAATTCTGTGCTGCTGTTTGTTGAATATTCAGATACGTTAAACATTCCAGTGAGCAGATCACTGTACTACAGTAAAGATATCTAGAACTATAGTTTTGTGTTTACAGCTTGGATAAAATCCGTATATGTCGAAGTGACTGCCCTTTGTGTCTATGCATCACACAAGACCCAAGAATGAAGAAACTGAATTAATTTAAGACATTAGAAAATGCAGTTTAGTTTTCAGGCTGGCACCTGGAAATTTCAAAAGCACTGTTTTTGTACACCGCAGCCTAAAATGAGAGCACTTTAAGCTTCCAAGTGATGTGAACGCAACACAAACCTCAGGGCATCCTTTTCATTCTTTGACCCGCTCCTCTCCTTCCCAAACTCTTGCTGTCATTTAGGCATTATTTGAGTTAGATAATTTTATTGGAGGGAGATGACCAGGGCAGGAATTGTGCATCTTATTGAAGGTTTTCTTTTTGCTTATTAATTTCTGTTCAGCACAAGCAAAGAGAATTATATGAGTGATATAAAATGAAACTAGACTGAAGGGTTTGGTGATTAGTAGGTGATTTTTTGTAGGGTGATGTTTTTGAGTTTAGTTTTATAACAGTCATGACTGAAACTCTTCTGAAAAGCAATTCTATTATTTTTTTTCACAACACATGAATATATTACTGATCTTAAAACTGCACTGTAAAACCCACGATTTCTAAAGGAAGTTTTTTTTTTTTTGCTGAAATTTATTTTCCACTGTAATATGATTGTTATGTTTAAGCATACTTATCTAAGCAGTTTATTGCCTATAATACTTCAGGGAGTTTTTTGTTTGTTTGTTTTTGCATATTGGCTGGTGTGTTTGTATGATTGTCGAATAACTCAGGCTTCCATAGCAAGGTAGACCTTACAATATTTGTGAGAAAAACATTAGCAAATATGTCCTTAAGGAGTAGGCTAATGCAATGGTTGGCAATGATATAAGGGAGAGTGAAATTAGCAGTGGATTCTCTTGCTATAAAGCTCCGGCGTAGTACTCCTGGGGATAAACCAGAGACCCACTACTATTAACTTGTCTTTTCTATCCAGTCGATTAAATCCTGACTTCTGTGGCCTGTAGGGCACATTGCAGGGCCTGGCTATTTAGCCAGGCATTTATTCACCAGCATATCATGTAGCTGAATGTGGTTTGTTGGACTGGAAAACTGAGTAGCAGTTCAGTTTGAAATGAAAATTTATTTTTTGTAGGTATTGCAATAAAGCAATACTGTAAATAACAAATCAGAAATTACATAACCTATACTATTGTATATAACTATTTCTGTCATTGATGATGATGATGGTCAATCCCAAACTTTTAATTCCAAACTTCTCTGTATAATTCATGAGCATAATTTTGGCTGAATAGCAGACACAGGCTCTTGAAGTCCCTTAAACACCTGAAAGAGTTTGTTCAAACAGTTGCTTTGGACAACCTGGTCTAGTGTGAGGTGTCCCTGCCCATGGCAGTGGGGTTGGAACGAGATGATCCTGAAGGGTCCCTTTCAAGCCAAACCATTCTGTGATTCTATGAAATTGTGTTTCTGCTGACAGCTAATTATATTTCAAAGAACAGTGTATTTGGCAGAAAATGTGAATTGAGCAACAGGTATTAGCTCTATAGAGGCATTCAATTATGATACTAAATGTGGACTGTTGCCCTAAAAATGCAGACAAAGACTACGGTCATCTCAGTTATTTTTATTCCAATCTCCGTCATGTAAATGTGTTCAAAACAGTAACTTCCATCTCAGCATCATTTGGTCAAGAGACATGCAGTAGGACATAAGCTGCATGGCATTTATCAATAGCTTCATTTGAAAGGAAGTCTCTCAGATCCTTTAATACGGTCTTCTTCATAATCTTGTCCTTTTCAGAGAGAAAGATATGAAAAAAAAAGTTCAGTGGGGATGCTGATACTGTATGATTATGGTGTTGTGCTTAAGTAAGTACATACAAATAAGTCCTACAAATAAAGGAAGTAATGTGGTTGCACAAAGACTTTGAGAAAATTTTGTTGTCAGGAAAGTCTATAAAGCTAAAGTTTCAGGCTAATATTTATTGATGCTTTTCTCTGTATGACTTATCTTGTTTCTTTCCCTATATAACTTTCAAAGTAAAGTTTAATGCAGTAAAGCCTCAATTCAGCTGGAACTGTTTATTAGGTCACAAAACAACTTTGATTATTCTAGAAACAGCAACTCATGTACTGACATACAGTAGGTTATTTTGAACTAATTTTTCAGATACATACAAATACATGACAAAAATCTACCCACTTCTGTTTTGTTTTCATTTGCAGAAGACAATATTATAATGTTGTTGATAGGAGATATGTGAAATACTCTAGGTTAGCCACTTGTCCGTATACAAACAAACTTCAGTAACTGATCACTAGTTGTGGAAGTTTGATGTTTCCTGTTTGTGATGACAGTGTTAGGCCAGCATTCGTCCTTTTAAGTTTGCTAAATATATTGGTGAGATCTTGGTTTATAGTAAATAACAAACCAGTATAGATGTTCTTCAAACATGGGTTCATCTGAGAGAGAGGAGGGGCAGGAAATCCATGCTTCTTATATTGACCAAATTCCTTTAGAAGATAAGAATCACTTTGAGTTGACGTAGATTAATTATACATATTATATCAGTTGTCTTTATCAAAATCCCATAATAGTGAATCAGTTTTACTGAAATGGTTAATACAGTAGACTTCAAGTCATTCATGACTTTTCTGATGAGACAATATTTACTTTGCCTCTTTTTTTATTAGAAGTCTTTGATAAGCAGAGCCACTAAATTCAAACTTCAAAATGCGAAAAGAAATCAATGCTGACATTTAATTAGATGTTTGAAAATCTTTTTAGGAAGAAAATGAAAAAGCTGGTGATATTCTTTGGCCCTATAATTTCAAAATTCATTATAGCTGTTCTTTGAAGATTTTGTTTTACTTAGACCTATATGAGCATTCATGGTAACATGTTGCTGCCTTAAAAACTCTCCCAAATGCTTGAACAAGCAGATTTCTTGATTCTTTAACCACCTGCTTCTTGAAATTTCTTGTTGTTTCAGTCTTAATTTAAGCCTTACCTACTTTAGGGTTGCCAAATGGTAACAACAATCTAAGTTATTATGTAGTGGTGGTGACAAGCTTGAAAATGCAATGCAGTCATTTATAAATGCATAAAATTGTTTCAGTTTTTATGATTGGACAGTTACTGACTTAGTATTCCATGTGAACATTAATTTCCCGAATAATCACACAGAGAGAAAAATGGATGTTTTAGACACTGACTTGATGATTTATAGTGGCATTCAGTTTACCATAGCGCCCCTCCTGCTAACATACATTTTAGGAGCGGGGAGCTATCGTCGTCCTGATTAGACAGGCATCCTTGCTTTCACAGCTTATCCAAATGGTTCATTAGAAAATATTCATTACAGTAGGACTCTAATTTAGTGACCAGCAGTTCTGGTAGTTTAATATTTCTGCTGATTTCTTTGGGGAGAAATGGTCTTGTTTTGTTATCTCTGTAAGTGTTCTTACCCCTGCCTAGGATTTCAGGTTAGGCTTTCTTCAGTGCCTGCTGTTGAACAATGTCACTATTTGTGTATTTAATTGCCTAGTGTTTGCATTGTTGATAGATTTCAAGTGTTACTTAAAGATGTGGAGCAAATATTTTTGTGAAGGGGTTGTGTGGATGAATGTGAAGGAGCTTAGATGTAGATTAGCATACTGTCACTTAAGAAGGTCCTTTACCAATGTCCTAGATCCTTTTTGACAACCTTTAAGGTGCTATGGTTTACCTAGGTGCTGGAAATTGTTTCTGTGAAAACAGTGACGCTGAAGCAGTTTATTTTACACATGAAACAGATCAATGATTTTTTAAAAATCATTTCTTCATTTTAAGATGCTGTAAAATTGAATGTATTTTTTAGTATAAATGGTGCTTTTATGAGGGAAAAGTCAAACACCTTTGTTTTATGGAAGATAATGGATTTTTTACTGAAGAATACAATTTTTAAATGTTTTCCTAAGAACGTTATTCTAGACATTTAATGCTGATTTATCTTCAAGTGGAAACTGGGGAAAAAAAAAAAAAGTTGAACTAATGATGAGGCTATGAGGCTCTATCTTGAGTTTTATTCAAAGTGCACAAAAACTATTTTAGGGTCCTGATCTTAGAATTTTCTCTAACTGTCTATAACATCCCATAGACAGCTATCTGGTCAACTTAATGCTTTTTTTTTTTTTTCTGATATTTTTAATCCCAACTAAGCCAGCCCCATGGCAATTCTGTGTGATAGGGAAGCTGTTGAACCATAGATAATCGAAGGCAGTCGAAACTTCACACAGATACAAGAATCTTTTGGGAATATTAAGAAAAACCTTTCTCCTCAATTTTCATTAACATATTACACAGTCGAAGAAATCAAAGTTAGAATATTGAACATGATCATTGCAAAATCTTGGGTTTAGTTTCAATCAGCTCCAAAAATGACTAGTGCAGTGTAATGAAGAATATTTCTTTGGCACAGGCAATTGGACAACCGTATTTCCATTGCGATAGTGTATGCCTCTTTCAGGGTGCTCACATACTCATGTACAACCACACTTCCCTTAAATCATGGAGGCATTACAGAAGTCCTGTTGCATTATTTCTCCTGTATGGGAATATGTGGCTGCTTGGTGTGGAAAGGTGTTCATCAGCTCAGTGTTTCATTCCTGGAGATTACTCACATGCCAAATTTGAAGATCACAAGGTATACTATTCATGTGTTGCAAACACAGGGAAAGAAATGCGAGGGGCATTTCACATGGAGCTTTGAGCTCTTAAATCTTGCTTGTATTTTGGTTTTATATGAACGATTCTTATGACTGGCTTTCAATTTTTGTATGATTGCATGATAGATAGGGTTCTCCTTTTGTCATGCTATTTGTGCTGTGATGATAGGTAGCAAGGGGCTGGATGTCACTGAGTAAATGATTCTCAGCTCTGAAATTATTCTGTGTTATAGAAAAGGAAAAGAGAAAACAAAATCTTAGAGCTGTTGAGCTTCAGTGTTCTCAGCAAAATTACCTATTTTGACAAGTTTTTCCTGAGAGGATGTGATGGTTATAGGAGCTGGTTGAGGAAAAGAAATGTATTTGTGATCAGTATAAAGACTTCTTTTTAATGGTATATTTCATGCCTGTGCATTGAAGCAAACAAAGACGGATTGATACTTTATATGTATATAAAAATAGAATATAATTAACATTTTGCTCTAAATAAAGCTTTCCTCTGTGCGAGTCTTCACCCTCTTTTTTTTCTTTATTTTTTGCAAAATTTATGAGACATGCACAGTTCCAGATAAAGCATGCCCAAAATACTTGAAAGAAAGAAAACAGTATTAAACAGTATTTTCATTGTGTATTTCCCTTTATAAAGCACCAAGTTGGTATGGTATAACTGTAATTTTACCCTGCTAATTCAATTTAACAAACATCAGGTTGAAAACAATAGTTTCATAGGTTTTAAACATGTTTTACTTAAAAGGAAAGTATTTATCCATTTCTGGAAACATGAAAAATATTTATAGAAGCTTATTTTGGTATGTAAAATGTATAGTTTCCATATCACACTGTCAACTGATGTTAGCGTAATGTATTTGCACCAACAAAAGTGTTAGCTCTCTACATGCTGGAAAGAAACTCCAAGACTGAGGTAAGAAGTTATGAGGGAGTTTTGTGTGTGTGTGTGTGTTAACAAAACATAAAATTTAGAGGATGTTGGTTTTTAGTTATCCCTTAAATAAACTACAAAGTCTAAAAATAGATCTTTACTGATTATAATACTGTACTAACTCCAAAAAAAAAAAAAGAAAAGCTGAATTTAAAAACTTTCGTAAAACCAGCTCAGTCTCTTTAAATGATGGTTTGGCAAAGCAGAAGTCCTTTATTCTTTCCCCCAATGTTTTTCCTTCAGGTTATGAAAAATGAAAAATGTTGTGTAAATGTCAAAAACATCGTAAAGAATAAATCCTAGGGGTTGGTTAATGAAACCTTTCTGCCTGTTGGCAAGTAGCAGGCCCTCATCACTACAACAACTGGCACTAGGATGCTTTGAGCGGTAATATCTCAAGAACTGTATAGCACATTCCATCACCGATTCCTAATTTACTTAAAGTCTCCTAGGCACCTGTCTTAAATGGAAACAAAACCCAATGAAATTGCTATAGCATATTCCCTACCACTACTGCCAGATTTGGCAGCATTTAGCTGTCTGTTCCATGGAGATTTGCCATTTACTGTCCATATATTAAAAACTGTAAGATTGCATGCGTTGTAGAATCTGTTGTTCTCTAACACAATTTTATTAATAATTGTGTTGCATAAACAGCATATAATATTACATATTATATGTTATATATTAAAAAGAGGTGGTTTTATTTTTTTTTATGATTTCAGACTTGCAATCTGTGCTGCCACAGTAGCAGCATTATGTAGCTTATTTTAGTGGCATTAAGTAAAAAGGAACCAAAGTGAAAATGAAGTGTGGAAGGTCCCCAAAAAGGATGGCTAATAGATCATGAAAATTATTGTTTTCTGTTATAAACTGAAAATAGTTACATTGAGAAGTATGTCCATGACGATGAAATAAAAGTTTTTCCAGAAAATCCTAGGTAGTTCAGAAATACATGCCTGCATTCATCAGTTTTACAAGGCTGATAACAAATTCATGCCTTCTAACCAATGAACAAATGAAGAAATGGTCAGTCCTTATAATATCTGCTTTCTAGTATAAACACATTTGTCTTACAGGCTTTCAGCAGTATTTACACAAAATGATGCTAGTTGAGATTGATGGAGATTATATGCTATTTTCATTTTTTTTTTTTTTTTTTTTTCAATTTTATCTACTAGGAATATCTCCTCTGCTTGTTGCCACTTGAGTCTTTGTGAAGGGGACCAAGATGCTGAGATGTTTGCCTTAAGCTGTTTGTGTGAATTAAAATATCTGTCTTCCTCTAAAAAAGGGGCCCTCAGGAAACTGATGAGGACAAGAGATGTTTCGCAGTACGTTTGCTACCAAGTGGCTCAGTGGCGTATGTTCTCAATGTGTTTGTGAAAGAAATATCATCACCCCTAGTTGAGTATACATACATGTGGAAACAGTTGAAAGATTTCTGAATGACTTACAGTTCTCATTCTTTATTGAAGATTTCCCAGACTATCCTGAAGTATATTGCCGTGAGTACGCATACAAGTTTCAGAAGGAAATAGGGAAGTTTGCAGTTAGATTTCAGGAAGAGTTCTAACAAAGTTAAAGAATGTGCATTGTGTGTGCAAAGCGAAAAATACTGGTTTCTAAATCAGAAATCTCTTACATTTCTGACATCTACATATAGATGATTGTCTTTTTTTCTTCTTGTACTGTTGTTTGACCTGTTCTGCTCCCCAGCTGAGAATTTTTTCATGGCAAGGCTATTTTGTTGAGGATTCGTAATACTTACAGGAAAGAAGCTCAGCGAAATAGCTGCATTCCTCTTTTATCATGATCTCAAAGAGAAAAAGAGGAATTTGATACTTCACCCTAAATCTAGAAACTTACATCTCATTCCTTCCTACTAGCAAATGGTAATCTCTCCTTATTCCAGCGTTTGATTTTTCAAGAATGATTTTCAATCCTAAATATCTAGTCTTTCTGGGATGACCTATTATTGTCTGTTCCTTACTTTAGCTAGCTGATACAATCAAAGTCCCTGGAGCAAGTTCATCAAATAATATAATTCTTCTTAATTTTTCAGTATTCATTTCACAAAGGAAAATCTCTGTTGAATCCCACATGAAAAAAGACAGTTTATGGGTGCAGGAGTACTATATGGCAATGGTTCCTCTGTGAATAGCTTACTGGGGATATGCACCATTTATTATGTTTTGGCATATTGTTAGCAATTATGCATGCATTTTTAAGATGTTAGGGTTAAGTAATACTGTAAGTAATATTTCAACTTTAAAGTCATTTTGATAGAAGACCTGGAGCTCAGTAATGGTCTTTTTATTGACATCTTTTGTGTAGCTAGAAGGGTGCTGTTTGTTGATGTGTCAAAAAGCCAGACTGGCTGGAGAACGAAATATGATAAATGCAAGTTCAAAGAACACATTTTTAAATAAGTCAATTTGGTAATTACAAGTTGGTGCACCAGTAGGTTTTCACAGCAGGGAAGGCAAAGAGTGCTAATTTTATTTTAATTAAGCTGTTCTGTTAATCAGAATCAAAGGATTCTGCCACTAAGTGGGGAAGGATGAGCAGTATAACGTTATGGACTTGCTCCATGTTTGACTGTGAAGTGGCATCCATTTTACTGTGGTTATACTGTGAAGTGTTTTCAAGTATTACTGAAGGAGCTATTCAAATTGAGAGGGAGTATACAAGTAATAGGATATATAGGTCACTTGATCTCTCTCTAGGCCTGTGGCTTGTTAAGTTTCAACAAGCTCTTAGGGCTAAGCTCTTTTCCCTGTTAATGAGCGGAAAAAATAGTAGATAGAACAGCAGTCTTGCTTGAGAGTAAACGTAGAAAATACATACTGTTTTTAATTTGGAACATTACAAATCTGTGCTTAAACTAAAGTCATTATTGACATATGACAATATTAATTATGTCATTCTGACATAATTAGTGCCTTGTGGGGAAAAAAGTTATGATTTGACATCAAATCTTGAAAAAGTAGCTGCTAAGTTCTCAAGTCATGGCTGTGATTAGTAGTTAAAGTGAGCTATTTGCTTTGTATGAATAAAGGATTTAATCCATATGTAGACTACAAAATCTAATTGGGTGTTTGAAAACACCAAACAGCTTGTTTAGGTAACTGTGATTTAGCTGTCATGCATAAATATGCATAAACTCAGGTAGAAATGTTCAAACAGAATAGTGACCCCAGTAATATGCCTTTTCAAAGCTGACACCACTATCCCATTCATAAAAAAGCTCTTCCTTCCGTTGAAGTACAAAATAAATTACTGGCCCTGATTTTAATTTGGGTTTGCAGCATGCCTGTGGTCTCCTGATCCATGTCCTGCCAGGCTCACTTAAACTGATCAAGATTAATAATAAAGTCTATGTTTTTTTATAGAACTTCTGAAGAAATATTAGGTTCCAGGAACTAGCTGTGGGCTTACTGTTCTCTTCCAAAATTTTCTTAACTGCCTTGCTAAATACTTCAAATGATAAGAATAGTAAACCTATTGTCTGATAATTACCAGCTACAGTCTGACTACTCATCTGCATGTTCTGATTCCCAAGTTGCATTATATAATCTTAGTCTTTTGATAATATCCTGGGTACAAAGTGACTTTTTTTTTAAAATCTGTTAACTACATTACCAAAAAGCTTTTGCATGACAAATTCTGGATCCATATGGTAATGATTGGTCAAAATATGCCAGGACACAACTAGGTTTCATATACCATACTGAACTTGCAATTCTAGCAGTCACAGTTACTTTGAAATGGAGTTGACTTGTAATCAGTGTGCTCAGAATGAAAAACAAATGTCAGAGCCCTGTTTTTGTAGACTCTGTTTCTTGAAAAACTTAAATAAGGCAACTGTAAAAATTCTTTACTCTGTTACTCTAAAACAATACCCTTTGAAAGCATAAAATTAAAGGCTTACCTTTAATATAGTAAGGATATAGTTTGGTTAATAATTAACTTCAACGTGAGCCTTTTCCAGATGATTCTAGACTGCCTTCTACTTTGGCTACTTTGACCATAAAGCAGCTCATTCTCTACATCTTTCTCTCCCACATTATAACTCAGACAGTCAGAAGGACCACTCTGTCCATTGCTTTCGTTAGCAATGTAAGGTAGTTGTGTTTTAATTTAACATATTCATGAATTCACTTCTTGTTAGAGTACTTTGTTTACAGTTTTTGTGTGTAAGTGTATCATTGCATCAGATAATTCTGCACAGATAATTCATTTCCATGGTTTAGGATGTTCTTAATTGCTTTACTGAGGGGAGATTGAGCACCTTTTAACCAAACAGCTGAACGATTTGCTATGACAATTCTGCCACTATGCATTCACTTAATTTCCAATTAATCAAACATTCAATCAATCATTAGTATAATTACACCTGCTCAAATATTCCTACCCCAGCACATTAGCTATGCTCAGGCAGACTCCTTTGCCAGCTGTGTGAATGGGTTCATTTGTCTGAACAATTGGTTGCACGTCCTTGCTTCTTGTGAGCTTTGAGAAATGATAGGGCAGAAATTCTAATTATTTATAATACCACAAATTTGTTTGATTCTCTGTTCGTGCTTCTCACTCGGATGCTCCTATAGGAACTTAAAACAAACATCAGAGGAATAGTGACTGGTTAATTTCTGAAGCTTTTTAATTCATTTTTCTGTCCCTTCTGTGACACTTTTTTAATCCACTCTACAAATCCACTGGCATGGCTTCAAAATATCACTGCAATTATTTTTGGCATCTGAGTAAGACAAATTCAAGATGCAACTCTCTAAGTATTAATTTAACTTGAAAATACCTGTGAGATAGGTGTGTATTATCTGCTTCTTCCATATAGATGAGGAATCTGAAACCTAGTGAATTGCCTCAATCTACAGTGAGTACATGGCAGGAGTGGGATTGCTCAGTATTTATACCTACTTATTCTCAGTCTCTTGTTGTAAGCTTTAAATCATCCTTAATGTGTGACTTTGTTGTTAGACTCAAAATAAACAAACCGGGACATACGATCTCAGTCTCTGTAATAGTTTAAATAACAGGATCTTCATGTCAGCATAGATGCATGGTAGATCTTGCTGCAGGTTCTCTGGCTTCAAAAATAGATTTGCTGGTTAGAACTTCTCAGTATTTTATCTTCGAGATAGGAACTGGAGAAGGTTCATAATACTTTAATCCCATAATACAGATAGGTAAGAGATTTGAAAATGACTGAAGGTGTCATGATCCATTGAGATCCTGGCAACCCATTCCATATTTTGTTTATTTTATTTTTACTAAAAATGCATTGTATGTTACTAAAGGGACGTTCTTTAAGGAGAAAAGACATCAAATAATCTGGTTTTTGTTTGTTTGTTTTAAAGAGTGTATAGAGAGACACACCAGTTAGACATTATTTTATTTCATTAAACAAGCGTCATGCTTGTTTTTTATCTTTTACAATAATTATTGGTATAGTGCATTAGCACATGTGTTAAACCCTTTCAATCTCTTAGAGCACTAAGAAAGAATCTTCCGTGTGGATTATTGCTTCTTGGTTCCTCAAGGCATGAAGTCTTACTACCATTGCTGACAGAAATTTCTTAGTGTGTAGAAAACAGGAAAAAGAATTGTTTATCAAGTAAGCTATGTGTTGTTTCTGGATATTCTACCTAATGTTTTTGATTAGCAGATGGTGTATACAGTCTTACTGCACCTGCGTAACTGTGGTTGTATGCAATACAGAAATCTTGCTATAATGTAGTCCAAGCATTCTTTGCAATGCACGGTATCCTGACTGTAACTTTTATTGTCTCCTTTATTTTTATTTCCTGCTTTTTTTTGGAGTAGTACAACACTATAACATCACCAGATACACTTGTCTACCCTCATCAGCTTAAGGTTCTCTTGCTTCAGACCTGAAAGCTTTGAATCAGAAGTAAGTATATTCTCAAAATTTCATTTCAAATATGCTTTCTAAAGTCAGACTGTTACATCTGCTTCTACAATTTTCGCACTCTGCAACTGGCAGTATTTTTTTGTCTAGCCACTTTATTATAGTTCTTCTCATCCCAATCCTCTTCACACCTTCAAAATGTCTTCCCAAGCCTGAATTCATTTAGCTTTATTTTTATTGAAGTTCACTATAAATAATTTATTAATTTGAAACATAACAGCCTAGAAAATTAATCACTATAAACAACAGTGTAGTTCTTAGTAGCCTAAGGGAGAGTCTTTCAGAAGATCATGAACAGAATTCTCTTCACCAGTTGAAACATGGACATGAAATACCACTTCACTTGTCATTACAAGGTCCTCTTCAGGAGTTTTCTTTAAGATTTACCACAATAATATTGCCTTTGTTTCTGTCCTGGCCGGTACGCTGTAATGTAGTTTTTTCCTTCCCTTCTTCAGTGATTTATTTCAAAATACTACTTTTTTTTTTTTTAATTTATCAAATGTATTTTTTTTTAATTGCCATTTTTTTGACCAGTATTATGTAACAGGCATTCTCTTCCCAAATGTGCCTTGTCTCTCTGGATCTGGAGGAGAACGGTTTAAATCCTTCTTCACGTTTTCAGAAGTACTTTATCAGCTGTTGGTGAGTGTGTTACTTTCTAAAACTTCTTATATATTAGAGTAAGGTGTGTTCACTGAGGTACTTAGAAGACCTCTTTATTTAATATTAACAGTTGATTAAACTTAATAATACAGCGAGTATCATATTGAAGCAGGATAATTGCAAAGTACAATTTTTGAAGCCCCAAGCAGTTTCGGTGGTGATAATTTTAGAGGCTTATGAATGTTTTTATGTATTTTTTTCTCAGATTAATAAAATGTTTATTATTTTTCTGCCACATTTGGATAGTCTACAATTACATGACTTTTATGAGCAATCTAAATTAAAGGCCCTAGTCATCAATAAAGTGTGAATTATTTGACCAGGGTTTCATTTGTGCACTGTTTTTTTTGTGTCCAGATGGGTATTTTGGTTTACCATATTCATCAGCAAGAAATCTCAAAGCATTGTAACATCTGTGTGAGGCTTGAGCACACATGCTCAATTTTTTCCAAACCGCAATGAGCAGCATAGTTTTCTCTCTCAAAGATATGATTATCTTTTTGTACTTTATTTGTGAAGGAATAGGCAGCCTCCCTTAGCACGGAATGGACTGGAATCTGTTGATTGCATGGCAGAGTGTGGGATGAAGTGTTTACTCATGATCTGATGCTGCAAGTTCTTATGGCTTAAAATTATCTGTGATTTCAGAAGGGTTTAAAAAAGCAGACAGGTTATAGGACAAGCACTTCAGTAATTCATCTGCTATGGCAGAGTTAATTTTCATCCCAAAGGGCAAAACTCTTTGTGTGGTGATCGCTAGATACTGCTTCTACAACTGTTGCCCAAGTTGTGAAGGACATTGCGAGCAAAATTTAATAGGATTTTGAACAAGATCGTGAACTGCATTACTTGCTCCAGGAAGGGCATAAGGGAACTCAAAGTGAAGGAGGAAGTAGGGTTTTCTTTGCATTGCCTATAAATCAGTGGCATTACATATCGAGCAGGCTTGGGAAGATAGACTGATTTGATGTTCACAGAAAGGATGTTTACGCCAAGTAATTTGGGAAGTTAATGAAGCATATATCATCCTGGTAAAAACGCACCCATAACCCTGACAAGGACAGGTGCCAGTTTACCAAGGTCGAGCTGTCTGCCACCCTTGTACCAGTTGTATAAGCTAGGCATGCTGTGGGACTGGCTTAAGCCGAATATCTGATGTTTTGAAAAGATTCTTTGCTGCGTTTGGTTTTCCAGCCCCCTCCTCTTGACCTCATCCATTTAGGCAGCCATATACATTGTTCTTCTGAACTGGTTTTGTATTATTATTATCATTTCAAAAAGCCTTTTCAATCCTTATGCCAATTTGTGCCAACAAACGTTGATTTTTATGCAACATTTGCCCAAAAGTAATGTGGAAATATAGTCATGTTAATTGTTGGCTGTTTAAGTACAAAGCCTTTGTATTAGTACTTTACAAAGGTCTTGTAATCTGTTTCCTTCCTTTTTTTTTTTTTATGAAGTAAAATTTTGCATGAAATATTTTTATTAGTTTTTGAAATGGAGTCATACATAGCTTCTGTAAGGAGCAAATGGCTTTTTTATTTTTGTGACTGATCAATGTTTTGTAATACGTAAAATAGATGATTGAGATCTTTCTTAAAATCTTGAAAAATAAGGGGTCATAGGTAAAAGCAGAATGTTGGAACATTCTCCCCCTTCTGCTCCTCTTCCCCCCCAAGTGCCCCAAATATCAGCCTATTAAAAAAAAAAAATCCTTATTCATTTTAGGACAGATATTTTTACTTTTGGCAATTAAAATATTGAATTTCTCTTCTTATGAAGAATAATTTCTCTTCTCTCTTGCATTGAACTTAGCTTTTAACTTCCAGTAGCCACCCACAGTCATGAGCCTTTCTACCAACTGTATATATAGATGTATATAGATGGAGTCTCTGTATTAACTAAAAAGGGAAAAAGGGGAACATCATCTGTGCAGTTATGTGACTGAGATTAGAGAAAGCGTAACTTTGTTTTACCAGTCCAGGAGGGGGCAGTAAGTCTCTTTTTGTTGTTACTGGAAGTAAGTCCAACTTTATCTGCACCATAGAAGGTTCCACACTTAAAAATAGCCATTTTCTAATAAGAAACAACATCTTTACTTAATGATTTCTTATCTGTTTCATTGTTTTTTGAGCATACTTTCTGAACATTATTCTTTTAAATAGAAAATAATCAGAACTTTCAAAATCAGTCATTTGTATCTTTCATCTTCAATATATTCAAAATAATCTGTACAGAGACAGACATTTTGAGTATTAAAATTTCATATAAAATTTATTCCATTCTTTTATCAGTTTTGTGGAAAATATTGTTTTCAAAGAGTGCTGATGAAATGAAGCAGAGTTTCCTTTTGTGCTTAATTCATGTTTTCTTGTCACTTGTAACCCCAATATTCATGCAAATATTTATACTAAAGGATCAAGTTGTTTTTGAATTCATGCTGTCAAATTGTATGTTTGCATTCCTTAGAGTATTACAGTGACATTTACAGGAAAAAGAGGGAAAAAGTGTAGTTTATATCAATGCACATAATTTTTAGAACAGTTTTTATGATTCGGAATTATTGCTCTTGCTTGGGTTGGAGGTAAAATGTAAATGATCTTTCCCTGTGAGGAGGAGAAGAAAGGAATGCATATCCAGTGCATATAACGGCATTCATTGGAGGACAGCTTTTAAAGTCATTGATTCTTTGAAGTTTTGTTTTTGCTTTTGGGCCAAGTTATTAGCATGAAGTTTAAGGTACAATTAAAGTGGCCTCATCATTTCATTTAACCTACTTGAAAGCTTTCATTGCTGTAATTCTGAATAAGTTTGTAGTAAAAATCCCATAAACCATAAGAATGGTAATAACTGTAGTTGGCCCAAAAATGTATCCCACAGGGGGTGGCAATACTTTTTCTTGTGACCCTGCTCAGATGCAATATTTTTTAATAACGACTCTTAAAAAAAACAAAAACAAACTATTATTATTTATTTTTGGCCTACACTACTCAGAAATTAGCTAGGAGCTTTGCAAAGCCTTGGCTACAGTGTTCTGTAACACCCAGGCAATTGAAATGATCCATTTAGTACCATTGTAGTGAGTGATCTTTGCCTTTATTGGGAATCTGCCTACTGCCTTTGCATACCCCAGGAACACAAAACAGTCCTGCATCTGGCAGAGAAAGTGTCCCAGAGAAATAATTGCTGTTCGGTAGGTGGATGAGTTTTAAAATGTTTCCCCAAAGAACTTTTTTTTCTTTAAAGCCTTGTAATTTTCTCATTTAAAATGTGTGCAGTTGCTGGTTCATGATCCATGGTGCACCACCATCGGTAATGTTTTCTGAAGTACAAATTGCTGTTGCAAAACACATAATGTGGTATTTGTATCTCAGTGCTGTTATTTATTAGTTTTCCTACTACTACTGTCATTATTATGCACTATAATGATTATTTTGTGAAAAAATATCACAGCTATATCTTCTTAATGCCATTGTTTTGAGTTAGCGGGTGTTGATGAGGAAAGTGTATTTCATATGGAAAGGTCTCTTAAATAGATTCTAGTCTAGAAATTTAGAATAGGAGCGGGCTGGAAGAATGTGGGAGAAGCTTTGCAACTAAGTGACCTGAATTAATAAATGCAGTATAGATTTTAAATAAGTAACAAATTTATTGAATATAGCTTTGTGCAGAGCTAAATTGATCAGGCCAAAGTTATCAAACTTGTGTGCCTAAAGTTGCATACCAAAATACAAGTTATTTGATTTCCAGAGTGCAGGGTGGCCAGAATTGATGATGGGAGTCAATGAAGTTAGCTTATACATAACAGCTATTAAAAGTAGAGTGCTTTTACATATTATAATATTTGCAAACAGATTTGAGCAGATGATCCCACTGTGTGATGGGTCTTTTGTAATCTCATTCATTGATGAAAAGTAAAAGCAGAGTTCGATGTAAGAATAGGGCTTTTGTAGCAGTGGTTTTTGCCCGTTCTAAATGTGAAATTTCAGTGGCATTCATCCCTTGCCCCCTCTTTTTTTTAAGGTTAAAGAACGTACCCACAGAATATTTCTTCCTGTGATTCCAAATACTCACCTACCTTATTTGCTTTTAACAAAGTTTTCCTTCAAAAGAGGAGGAAAAACTGTGGTGTCTCACAGATGGCTTTTAGCTAACTAGTTGTGGGTATCCCACAACATAGTTATTTAATCCTAAATTGTCTTGGGAGATGCTCCAATTTGGTAGATAGGCATATTCCTTTAACAACCCTATTTGCATGAGTACTGAAGAGCTCTTGATTGCTCTGCCTGCTTTTGTATTTTCTAATTTATTAAGCATATACATATGCAGAAAGAGAAACTTGGGCGCTGAGGCCCTGGCCCAGGCTGCCCAGAGGAGCTGTGGGTGCCCCATCCCTGGCAGTGCCTAAGGCCAGGCTTGGTGGGGTATGGGCAGCCTGGGCTGGGGGACGTGTCCCTGCCCATGCCTGGGGGTGGAACCAGGTGACCTTTGAGGTCCCTTCCAACCCAACCCATTCTATGAAGCTCTCTTGTTGAATTCAGTTTTCTCTTCTGTTCACAAACATTTGGTGTGCTAAGTATTACTTAGGTAAATGTCAAGTGGCTACAAAATGTTGAGGCATTATTTGATCACAGTGGGGCATACAGAGAAAAAGTTGGTCACATGCCAACTGTAAAGTAAGGATTGTATGTTGCTATCTCTTGCTCAAACAACTGTCAGTGTGGATAACTAATGAGCGTGGTACTCCTCAGAGACAGTTTAAAATCATTATTAAGAATTAAGTTACATGCCTAGATTTTTCATTAATTTTATTCTTTTCAAGATTTTTTTTTAATTTCTTTGTTTTACACTGAACAAGTACTTGACCTAATACATTTCCTACTAAATTTTGTATGTGGAATCCCTACTATCATTTTACTGTCTCTGATCAGAGGTTGTAGATGGCACATGAATATAAATGGCATTCATTGGAACTTGGAAATGTCAATAATCAAAGTGGGGAGGTGGGCTTAAGCAGAAACTCATCAAAGATGGACTTCAGTCCATTTTTCTTTTGTATAGCTAAGTGCTGAGAAGAAATAAAGATACTGATTTCTGAACAAGATGCACATAGCAAACAACATATTATTTTAAAAACAGTGTGCAATTACTCAATATTAAAAAGGTAGCTTTTAGATGCTTCTGTCTTCATAAGCTTCCTAACTATAGCTAATGTCTAATATTGATTCTGAATAATTTAAACAGCAATAAAATTGGGTTTTCATGACAGTCAATCAGAGACATTTTATATTTAATGTTCATTTAAAGAAACATAGTGCCTTCTTACCTTCTGAATTTCAAAGCCATTAAAGTAATTGCAGGTCATTAAGCTAAATTTCTCTGAATAATCAGGGCAGTCAATTTAATTCCTACACTATTCAAAACAATGGACAGGAAAGGTTGGAATGCCAGGCATGGATTTTCGGGAGATTCACCGGATGGATTTTTAGATATGCTTACCAGTGTTTCCTTGGAAGAGATTACCCACACACCTTAAGATGTGGGAACTTGGTATTGTGTTCCACTTTCATATTTTTTAAAATGGATAACCTTCACAAGGGAGGAGACTTAAAGAGGATTATTTTCTTTCCTTTTAACTAACGAAATCATAGCCCTGCACACCTTTGTGATGCACTACAGTGGTTTTTTACTAGAGCTGTCCTTATGGGAATATTAGAATACAGAATATCTGGAGTTGGAAGGGACCTATGAGGATTATTGAGTCCAACTCCTGGCTCCACACAGGGCAACCTAAGAGTTAAACCATTTATCTAAGAGTGCTGTCCAAACACTTATTGAATACCCTCAAACTTGGGGCCGTGACAGACCCAGCCTGTTCCAACCACCCTTCGGGTGAGGAACCTTTCCCTAACACCCAATGTGGACCTCCCCTGCCACAGCTGCTTGCCATTCCCTTGGGTCCTATCACTGGGGCACTTCTTTATTGCCGATGGTGCATAGTTCTCTCTTCGTCTACCTGCCTGTCTGTCCCTGCCTTTCTCTTTCTCTCTCTAAATATACTGTACAAGTTGCTGTCTTTGTAACTAATGGATGTCTTGGATCAGCCTACACCTTTGCAGCAGTGTTTCATAATTAGGAAGTTATACCAGAATTGGAAATTACCTCAAATACACACTGCTTTAAATAAGTCCAAATTTTCATAACAATGGAGTGTAATGTAATTAAAGTTTTAAGCTATCTAAGGAAAGACATAAAGCAGCTGTACTATTTTTATTCTTCTTTACAGGAATTACATTGTACTTAAAAAAAAAAAAAAATCCCCCAGATTTTTTTATTATTTTTATTTTTAAAAAAGTCTTTTCATACCCAATGGAACAGATCAGGGAACATTTTAAGTTCTGTGCTCGTCAGGCCTGATTCCTTTCTCAGAAGTTCAGGGAGATTTTGCTTAGCGGCAGATTTTCAGTAAAGATGGCATTTAGAAGTTACGACTTCGTTTTGGCTTTATGCTCTCGATGAATTTGTTCAGAATAAGAGTAAATGGAATGGACCATTTAAAAATCAAGCAAACAAAACAAATACATTTCCTTTTTACTGTTTTAAATCTCTCCAACAAATTGAAGTAATTTACGTAGATGTCGTGTGCTCTAAAAAGGACTAACTTGTGGGCATACTTTGGTCTTTAAATGTTTGCAAGTTAGATGCCTATGTTCCAAAAACAGCTTCAGTTGAGCTTCAGTTCACAGTATGAAGATTTTGAGATCTGAGGCTTTGATCTTTCCTGTGGAATTCACATTGGTTTTCAGTGTGACTCAAGATAGATGTATCTGATTTTGCTTACCCTCTGATTAAGTGAATATGTTAGGTAACTTCAGTGAAATCAATAGGAATTAGTTCTCATCTGCAAGATTAACACCACTGATTTAAATGGAATTGACTGTTTTTACATTATATTAAATGAGATCTGAATAGATGTTGTGAAGTTTAAAAATGAATGCAAGTTCATTGTAAAAACTCCTAGTTTAAAGTACATTTTTAAATATTTAGAACTACAGTTCTTGATGGTGTTTTGAAGCTGCTGCCATGTCTTTAGAATGTGAGATAAAACTCACTTAGAAATTGTGTTACTATCTTTTATGTTAATATTAAAATATTAGTATAAGAGTTTAATATTTATTTTTGTGGTATATGCTTACTGCTTCTGATGTAATGTCTGGAATAGTGAAATGCATGTTGCAGCATTCTGCTTAACTATCTTTATTTGACCATTTAAATAAGAATATTTTATTCCTGTTATATGTCTTGTCAGTCTGCTACAACCTTGAAGAGAAAAAAATAAATAAATCCCAAACCTTCTTTCTTTACAAAGGTATTGATGATACTGGTTCACGAGAACTCATGAGCATGTTGTTGAGTCCACCTCTCCTCGGGACAGCATACTAGAACTTTAATTGAGCTAGTTGCAAGTAGGCAAGATGAGGAAGTGTATAATTTATTCTCTACTGTTAAATAAAAGATGTGTTTATTACTATCTTGTATAAATGACCCTGTGTCAGGTAGTGCAGTATATATCATGTTCTCTTGAAAATGGTGATTATATGGTATTTAAGCATATACATTTCAGCAATGCCTTTTGAATTCCTTGGAGTTTATTCCGTTTGTTTTACCTTGCAATTTTTTTTCCCAAATGGACTTGAGTCACTGACGTGTTACTTCTTGTTTTAACTTGAAAATGACATTAATTTTTCAAATTCCTTCTGAATTTCCAAAGACTGCAATGACCAATTGCCTCCAATTTCATTTAAAAAATTGCATTTCACTGTGTTCAAAGTATAACCTTTTTAATCTGCATATTTCTTGCAGGCTGTGCTGGCTTATTTCCACCATAATACATTAGAATGGAAAAGTATTAAAAATATTGATTTATCATTTATAATTCTGAAGTGATATATTGAAATGAAATTTGGATGCTGTCCAGCCCTCAGATAACATTGGCATTATTGGATGAAACTAGATGATCTCATTCTAATTAATCTGCTAGTTCCACACGAAAAGTACAAAGAAAATATACATGAGAGTTGGTCAAAAATAGTACCTCAGTATTGATGACTGTTAAGATCTCTAATTGTTAAAATATGCCGAATTAGTTATTTAACATTGAGTATACATGGAAATCATCACTTTGATTTCTCTCCCCTCTCTTTCCTCCTTAAATAAATAAATAAATTGACTCTTGAATATCTTGGCATGAACCTATTTACATGTAACATGTGTTAAAATGTAGTAGATATGAATGCATAGAATATACACATCCATTTATATATCATGGTTTACATCCTGCAGTGCATTTAGTTAAAATAAAGCTTCTTTTAATCAGGTGAAGTTGGAATCAAGGGAATTCAAACCATTCATCTTAACACTAAATGTGAGCCCCACCTTCTGCTTTTCAGTACATGTATGTTCTATATGTTCTAGCACCTCCTGTAGCAGGGTGACATCAGAAAATACAGGTATTTTCAATTAGTACATGTGTCCTGTGTACAGAGAGATGGCTATGTTCATTAATTTTAGTCTTTATTAATCTATTTGGCTTTTTTCCTTTTTACCAATCTATCTAGTAGTCATTGAATTAGCAGACTTGGTTTTTGTATTGGCTTTTTAAAATATACTCTGTATCTTCTTGTCCATTAGGCTTCTAAAACCTGTCTTCCTATTTTTTTTTTTTTTTTTTTTTTTATGTGGAAGTTAATGGAGGAAAACTACCTGTCATCAGATTTATGCAGAGTTGAGAGTGAGTGAATGCTGCCATCACTGAAGTCGCCATCTATTTCACATTGATTGAGTTTCCTGAGCTTGAGGGATTTTTGCAGGGCTGGATTTTTATGGTTGATATGTTTTTGGTCATTTGTCATAAAATCATTCCAACTGAGCTGTTTACCAGTCTGAATACTTAATTACTGCAGTAGCAGGGAATGGCATAAGCTTTAGTTTTTTACTGAATATCATACAATAATGTAGTTGATACTTGTCTCTTCTTCCTGTGAGGATTTACCTATAAGCATCTATTTAATTTTTTTTATTTGACTACTGGAACTTGGATTTTTTTCATCTAAATACAATTTCATAACCAGAATTTTATATTCCTAATGCATATTTAAAAATTGGATGAATTTCCTTTTATTTCCAATGGCTATCAGAATGTGGCATGTTTTAGAGAACATCAGACGTCAATGATGAAACCTCGTAAAAGGATTTAACAATTCTTTTTTTTTTTTTTTGTCTTTGAAAATATAAAAACACACTGAACTATGTCAGTTTAATTTGTTTCTGGTCAAAACAAAGTCATTGAAAATACTCATAAAATTGTAATTGTAATATCTTTATTTTTAGACTAGTATAACATTAAAAAAAAAATCCACACATTTTTACTCCTCAGTTTGTCCTTTCCTGTTCCTGTTTGTTCCTTTTCCTATTTTTTGGAGAGAAGAAATGTTGGATGGAAAAGGGTAGATTCCTTTTTGGGTTGGCATTAGTATTTTTACACATTATATAGTATTTTATCTTGCACTATGTTTCTTCAAGTTTGTTTAAAAACATTGCCACAATGATAGTTCTCTATAGCTGTTTATGTTTAATTGTTTAATTCTACAGAGTTTTAGGGTATGGTTGCATGGAATTTTGACTACTTCAATGGGAGAACCACTTTACTAAGTTCTGGCATTCCTTTGCTGTTTTTTCCATTCTTCATTTGGGTTGACTCAACTAGTTGAGTGTAACTTTAATTGTATTAGTGACCTGGTTTAAAACTGTTAACAGTAAGATAATTTTACTGATGTATTTTACAAATGAGCGCTACAGTTAGCCAGGTGGGAGGAGTGTAGTTTTAAAACAGTAGGAAGCAGAGCAAGAAATCCTCACTAAGAGGATTTCACTGTTAAGACAATGTGTGTAGCTGTGTCTCTGGTCTTCCGTGGTCTTCAACAAGTGGTGAGATTGGTAACAAGATATTATCCAAGAATAAGTATGGATGGTAGAGAAGATGGAAAAGATTGTAGATAACCTAAAAGTAAGGGCATGTGAGACAGAATAGCTGTAGGCAGTGTTCTTCTAAGTCTGTGAATTCCACAAACCAAAGCGATTGTCCTGTGCAACTGAAAACCAGTGTGATATTTGGAGTCCTGTGGCTGAGATTTTACTCTGTCATACGGATAAGAAGCTTTTAAATTCTAAGTTTGAACCCAAACTATATAATATGAGTATAGCTCGTTGCAGAAAAATTAGGTACCTAAAAGTGGTAGTTTTAAGTATTCTCCTTTCTTCTCATTTATGTTACTCTTCTCCCTTTTACTGCTTCTGTCTCAGAACAACGAAGATTCATTGCTAGCACTGCATAGTGATCCTTAAAGCAATATCATTCCAAGGTCATATCTTCTCAGAAACTAGTTATTGTGAGCAAGAGGAATGTTGAAAGCTCCTAGGAATATGGTGTCGCTCATCCCCCATTTAACTGAAACCTCAGAATTGTACACCTGAACCCACAGCAGAGCTTGCTAATTCTGGCAAGTTAGAATGAACTAAAAACCTGAAGAAGCTTTCAAGAAATACATAGGGGCATGGGAGCTTGAAATGATTTATGTTAAATGTTGTTGAATGCAAAACTAACTCCTCCTCTCCACCATCTGTAGATTTTTACAGTGTCTTGTGCACTGAGCTGCTTTGGCATTAGGTAACTTTCTGGTAAATGACAGCAAACACACATGAACACAAACTTCTCATGTAGATCAGACTGGAGAGAAGCAATTCCTCTCCTTCAGGAGGAAGCAAAAAATATTCCAGATTTGTTACATTACGTAGAGGCATCTTTATGCCTTTTCAGTTCAGGAGAGGCTGAGAGAGATGGGAATACTCTGACAGGAGAAGAGAAGGCTCCGGGGAGACCTTATTGTGACTTTTCAACATATAAAGGGGGCTCATAAGAAAGATGGAGGGAGACTTTTTACCAGGGTCTGTAGTGACAGGACAAGAGGGGCAACGGTTCCAAACTGAAAGGGTAGATTCAGGCTGGATATAAGGATGACATTTTTCACGATGGTGAGATGCTGGAGCAGGTTGCTCAGAGGACTTGTGGATCCCTGTCGCTGGAAGTGCTCAAGGTCAGATTGGACAGGACTTTTATCAGCCTGAGGTAGTGGAAAATGTCCCTGCCCATGGGAGAGGGCTTAGAACTTGATGATCTTCAGATGTTCCTTCCAACCCAAACCATCATCCAATGATTCCATTGGATGATTCGTATTGTTTCCACTTGGATTAGTGTAATTACCTGAGTACCCTTAGCACTGCCTATGGCTTTCTTCTGTCTTTATCCCACTACGCATTATGGAAAAAATGAACATGCAAATTGTTGGTGGGTGAGGAGAAAGATGAAAGCCCAATGTGTTGCTCCAATAACACAGTAGTAGCCTTATGCTCCATCACAACAGTCAAAGCTCGCATCATTGTTTCTTATTTTTAGTTAAAAATGAGAACTGGGCTTTTTCTGTATTACATCCAGCTAAAATTCTGATGTAGATTTTTTTATTATTATTTTTAGATGGAAAGACTTTTCTGCTCTTGTGAATTTTGTGTAACTTTCTGTTCTTTCCTTGCTCTTTTCCCTTCCTATTATAGTTTCTTAACCAATTGTTCCTTGTCATAAACTGAATCTATACCAACACTTGAGCACTGCCTGCTTGTTTCAGCGTATAGGAACTAAAAGGCTGCAATTGATAATTACTTACACTTTCAAGTCAACTTTGCAATATCTTCTGAATGCTGGCACTGATTAAAAAGCGAGAACATTTTTATTGTTCGGGGGAAATTATTCCAAATGTGATGTATAATTTAGAAGCTTCTATGGAATATTTCTAAACAGATTAAGGTTAATATTCACTCTATTGCATGGGGAATTCAGTGTGCAACTTCTGTTGGTATTAATGGGATGTAGTTCCTAGCACTGAGCTGAAAATCCACCCCTTGCTATCTGAAAGGTCAGGGCTATGTAAACCTGAAGCCAACTGGCTTTTGGAAATATATACTAACTTCTGAAAAATGTACATTTTGAGCTGGACAGCTTATGTAAAAATGTGGAACAGAAGAGAAAACTTTGTCTCCTATTGCACTAATGCTGAAAGCTTTTCAATAAGATGTCTTGCCACAGGGCTATTCACAACATGGAGTGTAATTCTCATGCTTGTCTAATATTCTGAATTAGGTCATTTATTATTTCAGCGCAGGGCATTTAACACGTTTTAAAATTCTTCATGTATTTATTGCATGAGAAGTGAGGTATAATAAATATTTGATGGTTATGTTCATTTTCTCATAGTAATAACAGAAGCGGCATCTTTTGTTAATGTTTGTCATTGACCAAATCTGTCAATATCTGAAAATGCTGAAAATTATCCAGATCTGGAATTCATATAGGAATAACTTAGGCATTCTGTTTATTGACTACTCTGATCTTGCTGTACTAGGCTTGGTCTTACTGTGTAAGCCCTAGAGCTAGGTGATATGATATGATAATCCCACCCAGTATTGCACACTTTTTGTAAGAAAGAATTCATCAATATGTTTAGGTACAGAAAATAGTCAGGAAGCACCATTCATAAAACTGATCGTGATATTTCCACCTTTTAATTCAGTAGTTCTGTGAGTAAAACACTAGATCAGGATTTAGGATAAACAAGTTCATTTTCCTCGTTAGGCCTGTACTTTAACTTGCAACTTGTAGAATAGCCTTCATGGTAGATGTGCAGAAAACAGTAAGTCCTGAGACCAAAACTGAACTATGTATTACATACTGTATTGGTGATTCATGACTTGGATGCTCAACCAGAGGCAGGATATGTCAATTCTGAAGTCTTTTCTATGTTGCCTTCATGTTTTATGCCAAGTAAAAAGTTTCAGTGAGAGGTGTTGAAATTACTGCTCCTACAGTGCCCGTAGCAGAGTATGCCTAGCACAAGCAGAATCAGCAGCTTCAGACAAATCTCATGATTTCACCTAGTCACCCAGCTGCACGTTAAGCACCATATGAATACTAGCCCATAAAATACACAGGCATTCACCCACAAAGTTCATGCACTGTGTTCATGCATTTGCAGTTGGGATGGCATGCTGTCCTGTAGTCTTACTGCTAACATACTTTCCTGTGCTCTCTTCCGTTTCAGTAGAGCTTTGAAATATAAATAAGGGATGCTAGCAAGAAAGTATTTCATGTGCAACTCAACACATTTTGAAATAATCAAGATATTTAAAGAGATAAATTGTAGGAGGACTAGAGGATTACAAATCATAACATAATTTTAAAGTTGTAATGGCAACAATTTGCACAGAAAGGTTCCTTTACAATTATTGTCATGAGAATGAAGTAACACAGTGTTAATGTTTCATGTGTTCTGTGAAAGATGATAATAAACTGTACTCCTTTGACCTTATTAAGGTTCTGTATTTTGACTTGCTGGCTGTTTACATTTTTCTTTGCCTACAGCCTTAGTAACCTGTGAAGAATAGGTGGAACTGACAGTGACTCTAAACATAACTGAATAATGAAAAGGTCAGAAATATCAAGAATGATAATTCTGATACCTCCTTCTCATGACAAAGACTTTAGCAAAACAGCACAGTAACGAAGGTTGTAACAAAAATGGTAATTATCATGTTGCTATGTTTATTGAGAACTGTAAGCAAGAGCACACTTTTTCTCTTGTAGTTCCTTGAATACTCAAGTAGTGTGTATTTTTCATCTCTTTATAAGCAAACATGCACAATGCTCCTTACATTTTCTTATTTTACCTTAGAAATAATTTTTATTTTACTTTACTTTACTTTATATTATTTATTTTATTTTATTTTTAAATGGAAGGATCCCCTGCTAAGTATTTAAAGATGAAGGAGACTATATTTTAGACTGCAGTTTTCCAATTCTGCATGCTAAACATGTTTCTTACAGTAGATTTTGGCTAAGTAACTTAATTTTTGAAAAACACCATGTAACCAGCATGAAAGCTTTTTTTTTTTTTCTCAAAAAAAAACCCTTCAGATTTTCCAGGAATTTACATAAAAAAGTTGTGGTATTGAACATGAAGGCTAAAGTTCTGATTAACATGTTATCAATGTTCTTTGATTTCTACCTACTTGACTGAACTCTGAATCAGCAGGTACACCCAGTACTTTGTGATACTCAATGTCATTGATAAGTTCATTCCAGCATCATTGCAGAGTGAAATAAATAGTCAAACCTCCTAAAAAATATGTGCTTTGTTCTTTTTTTTTAAATGTATGTTGTATGTTAATGAAGATAAAGAGTACATAATATGTATCTTCATTTCCACACATCAATACACACACAAAATCCACCAAATTATTTTTATTTTAAGTCTTTCATTTGTTATGGTTTTGAGAAGCTTTTTTTTTTCTTAAATAAAATATTTTATATGGTTTTCTGTTGCTTGTAAACCTGTATCTCATTCAATTCCTTTCTCATTCCAGAATGATTGTAATTGTAAGAATGCAATTGGTAGCTTTCCAAAATTGTATATCATGTGACATTTATAACAATTACTGTTTTACTTCCTAGATATTTTTATTTATTATTATTATTACTATTATTATTTTAAAAGTAGTTAAGTGTTAAACAGTTTAGTTTTCTTTTGGTTGTGCAATTTCCCTTCAAGTCAACCAAACATTCTTTCCTGACAGATGCATCGTAACTTCAAATTTGATCATTTGAAATGCTTAACATGTGTTTGGCAGCTCTAAACTGAAAAGCAGCAGCAGCAACAAGAACACATCATGCACTATATGCCACAGATTAAACCAGTGAAGGAAGGTTGCAGGTTCCTCTCTCCTACCCTTGGGTTTTCTTTACCTGTCCTTCATTTTATGCAAAGATGAATTGGAGAGCAGGAGTAACAGCTTTAAGCCCGCTGTTCTTTCAGCAGTATTTTTGTCTTTATGGTAGCACAATTGGGTTCAAGTTACTGATATCTGTGGCATTGCTACATCTCTTCTGTTTCTTGATCTGGGCAGATGTTGAATGTCACCTGGAGCTGGAAAAGGATTATATTTAGAATGTCATATTTTTGAATTGCAGTGGACCACTGTCCACTAATTTAGAAGATTGATTAGAACGATGTATAGATTAATGATGACAGATGGGATGTAGTGTAGAATATTCTTGGATTCAAGAGTTTTGCTTATGATTTAAACATAATATGATGGGTTAACAATTGGCTGACAGGTAGGGCTCAAAGGGTTATGGTAAATGGGGTTACATCTATCTGGCAGCCAGTCACCATTGGGGTCCCCTAGAGCTCCGTTTTAGTGCCAGTTCTTTTCAATGTTTTCATAAATGATTTGGATGTAGGACAAGGTGTTTTGAGTAAGTTTGCCGATGATACTAAACTGGGAGGAGTCGTCGACTGTCGAGGGTGGAAAGGCCTTGCAGAGAGATCTGGACAGATTGGAGAGCTGGGCAATCACCAACTGCATGAAGTTTAACAAGAGCAAGTGCCGGGTCCTGCAGCTGGGATGGGGCAACGCTGGCTATACGTACAGACTGGGGGATGAGACACTGGAGAGCAGCCCTGCAGAGAGGGATCCGGGGGTTTTGATTGATAGCAAGCTGAATATGAGCCAGCAGTGTGCCCTGGCAGCCAGGAGGGCCAACCGTATCCTGGGGTGCATCAAGCACGGCATCGCTAGTCAGTTGAGGGAAGGGATTGTCCCGCTCTGCTCTGCACTGGTGCGGCCTCACCTCAAGCATTGTGTGCAGTTCTGGGCACCACAGTACAAAAAGGATGTAAAACTGTTGGAGAGTGTCCAGAGGAGGGCTACAAAGATGGTGAAGGGCCTAGAGGGTAAGACGTATGGGGAGCGGCTGAGGTCACTTGGCCTGTTCAGCCTGGAAAAGAGGAGGCTGAGGGGAGACCTCATCGTGGCCTACAGCTTCCTCACAAGGGGGAGTGGAGGGACAGGCACCGATCTCTTCTCTCTGGTGAAAAGCGATAGGACCTCAGGGAATGGAGTCAAGCTGCGATAGGGGAGGTTCAGGGTGGATATCAGGAAAAGGTTCTTCACCAAGAGGGTGGTCGCGCACTGGAACAGGCTCCCCAGGGACATAGTCACGGCATGAAGCCTGTTGGAGTTTAAGAAGCGTTTAAACTGTGCTCTTAGTCATATGGTCTGAATTTTTGGGTAGACCTGTGTGGTGCCAAGAGTTGGACTCAATGATCCTTATGGGTCCCTTCTAACTTGGAATATTCTATGATTCTATGCCTGTGTAGGATTAGTCCTCAGGCTAATTCATGGTGTCAAAGTTAAGCAAATATGTACATAGCAGTGAACTGGCTACATGTTCAGGTCTTTAGAGGATGGCTGAATTTTCCATAAGATCAGAGAATCCTTCAGGTTGGAAAAGACCTCTAAGATCATCTAGTGCAACCTTTAACCTAGTACTAAAGTCCACCACTAAACCAAAAAAAACATTTAGTTTGTTCTCAGCCAATATAGCACATTTGGTGGCTTTTATGTTACGAAGACCCCACTGAAATTTTTTCCTGTGTCATACTTCATACTTTTTAGCATTTCAGAGTAGTTATGTAACACAATAGTAAATGACACCAATATATACAAGATTCACAAAATAAAGAACAGTAGATAAAAATGACTCAAAATACTGTCTTAAATAAAGAGTAGTCATTTTGTAGAAGGCAAAAACTATATTCATTTTTGGAAACAGTCAACCAACAGTCTCAGAAAATATAAATAATCTCATCTTAGGATGTGGTGTCAGAATGCCTTCTCATGGAGATGATTCCAGTGCTTTTGTAATGATGGACTGCACATTCAGTTGGAGAAACAGTTGCTTTCTGCTCTGCAATGCATAGTCAGACTGTATTTTGGACTTAGAAGTGCCGGTTTTCATGCTTTGACCTTCACAACTCCACATGCATCTCACCTCTATCTCATTTCATGCCCACACATACCTCTAAGCCCACAAAGCAGAAGTTACCTCATTTTTATTGTTATACTTAATTTACATCTAAATGCTGAATCTAGCAGCTGAGTCTGTAGATATTACATATGCTAAAGAAATTAACCCTACCTCAGTTTAAGATTTCTCAAATGGCTGGTGCTTTATCATCCCTCATTTTGAGTCTCAGCAGGATGGGAGGTGTCTCTCTTACTGGTGTGAAGTTTACTGCTAGCTCCGTGTAGCTGTCACCGCTGGGAACATAGAGCCTAAGAGTGATTGGAAATATGTGAAGAAGATGCATGCTGGAGTAGAGGACAGTTAATTGACTCCTAAAATATTTTTACCAAAAAGGTCTGCAGTTTGCTTTTGCTGAGTTGTATGCTATTGTGGTTATTATGCTGTTGTCATTTGTTCTGTATTTCTCATAAATTCTTAATTTAGAATAGTATGATGAGTTTTCAGTTATCTCAATATGAATTACAGCAATTTTCTAGGATGTCTTGCTTGGCAGCTACTGTTATTTTCTACAGCATTCAAATGACAAATTATATTGCCACATAAATTATACCATTAGTTTGCTATTAGTTTGTAATTAAAAATGGCTTAATCTGTACGTTACATTACAGATCTTACAGATGGAAAAAATAGAGTCAATAAAAATTTACTCTAGTCACACAGAAATGGCTTTTGAATAAAGCAGAAGAGTAACAGGGTTGATAAATGAATTTAATACAAATGTATATGGCTGTTATTGCTTAGTATTTGTAAATGGCCAAGCAACTGACACACCTCATAGTGCAGAAAAACACATTGATGCTAATTCCAACATTTTACAAAGTTATGCTGCAATACTGTGTATTTTTATCTTGTACTCTTGAGAGAATACATTTGTAAATCAAAAAGAAATATTAGGTTTATGTCAAATATTATATGGCGCCAATTCCATAAGGAATTCTCACCCAAGTTTGAAACTAAAGGTATTAACTGTTGCTGCCTTTCGATGTTAGATTGCGTAAGTGGGAGCTCATCTAACACATTTATCAATAAATCCTGTTTATGTGAGGTCCTAAAAAGTGTCAAGATAATGAAGAAGAGGAAGGGAATTGAAGGGAATGCAGCAGATATTCAAAGCCCACTGTCATTCATAAAACAAATGCAGGTGGCACATAAAACGCAGAAGTAGGTGTGTGGGGAAATTGCTTATAAAGTCAGAATGAGTGTTTTGATCCAGTGCTGCTGGATCTGAAAAGTCTGAACAATAACTTCTGATGATAAGGCTAAATTCCAAAGGTGTTATTTGTTTTACATGATAAACCTGGGTACATTATAAACCCATTTAAGTAATCCAAGAAATACATTGTCTCTGTTTTTCTTTGAGAGAAAGTGGGCAAGTTGGATGCTGAAGTACATCTTAATAAATCTTCCTTTTATTTGACAAAGGGTCTGAGTGGAACCTTAAAGAAACTCAAGTATCTTTAGGGAGACATGATCTTATAGCAAATTGCAGTAGGGAATTTTTCCTTTTAAGCTTTCAGTAGCTGATCAGACCTTTAACGTTTGTGCTGTTTAAAGCTGCTTTGCTTGCCAGAATATTTGATTATGCACACTTTATAGGAAGATTCAGAGATAAAAATGCTAGATGTCTTACTCTAACTGAAAGTCAGAAACACTCGTTGCTTAATAGCCACTGAAAAATCTTTCTCAGGTTTTTGTGAATATTACACAGTCACATACAGGCAGGTTGTCCTTCTTGCCCATCTTGACCAGCAGAAGCTATTCCAGGTGACCACTCTAGAAATTCCTACTTTTGAAGATGTATTTTTACTTGTCTGAAGCATAAGGCTGTGACAAGTATCATGCTTTCTAGGGCAAGACTTGCTATGTAGCCATCCTGCTTCAAATTACTCCAGTCCAGCAACTGCATTTTGTTTGTCTTTTAGCATTTCTCTACTGAAACTAAAGCATCTTTGCAGATACCAAAATAAAATGGTAAAATCCTTGATCATTGGTTGTTTCTTTTCAAACTTCACGTGGCAAAAATTGCTTTAGTATGAAAATAGCGAATAACAAAGCTGTCTTTTCTGTCCATAAATGCCGGACAGAAATTTAGAGGCTTCTTTTTTTTTTTAGTAGTAATGATGATTACTTGAACTTGCAGTAATTTCACAATTACTTCTCACTCATATAATTTGTCTTTGACATGAAAAAAGAATGATGGGTGAAATGAAGCCTCAGACTAATTGTTGCCTACTTGAATCTGGTTTGAGAGTGTTTGTGCATATACCTTTTATTCTTTTAAGTCTATGAGAATTGCGCAGCTACTACAGGCATTGCTACATGATACTACCTTTGAGATACTTAGCTGAGGTATCTGAGCAAGTGTAGTCCCTTAGTACCTTAGTCCCTTAGTACCTTACATCATTTGCAAACTACGGCTATCGCATATGTGGTGGTTTGGTTTATTTTGGGTTTGGATAGATGTTCTAGAACAGATCTGAGCATATAAATGGTTAACCACAGCTCTTTAAACAGAAATATATTTTCTGCTGCCAGAGCTGGTCAATAAAATCCCACTAAGTACACACTAGAAAAATTGAAAGATATCGCATAGGCTTCCACTTTCTTGAGGGCAAGTCTTCATATAAGTGCTATTAACTTTAAACTTTAAAGGTAGAGAAGAGATGTTTTGTTCAAACAACCAGCTACCTGAATCATCCCTTTACCTATATGTAGCTTTCTTACACTTTAACAGTGTAGCTAGTTAGTTTAGTTAGGATAAAATTAGTGTCGTTTTTCTTGTGTATCTCTGCTTTTTATTTGCACACCCCCCCCCCCAGAGGCTTTAATTACACTATGAGACATAGTTAATGCAACTAGATGTTCTGTGTACATATGCTCACCATATGCAAATCTATTTTTATAACACAAAATCTTGGAAGGTTACAGGCTTATGGAAATGTCTGTCAGTTATCTATTCAGAATTTGCTGCTACTCACATAGAAATGTTATGTTATTGCTCCCTACAACTACCTGAAAGGAAGGTGTGGGGAGCTGGGGGTTGGCCTCTTCTCACAGGTAACTAGTGGTAGGACTAGAGGGAATGGCCTCAAGTTGCACCACGGGAGGTTTAGGTTGGAAATGAGGAGACATTTCTTCTCAGAAAGAGCAGTCAGGCATTAGAACAGATTGCTCAATGAAGTGGTGGCAACACCGTCCTTGGGGGTGTTTAAGGAGAGGTTGGACATGGTGCTTAGGGACATGGTTTAGTGAGTGACATAGGTAGTATGGTGATGGTTGGACCAGATGATCTTGGAGGTCTTTTCCAACCTTAATGATTATATGATTCTATTTTGATGTCTGGCAGATAGCTTAATACTTACTCAAAGTCAGTATACTTAAAGATTTCTTCATACACACAAATGCTGTCTATTCTTTTTTAAACAGTATTTGATAGTTAGGGAAGTTGTAGCAATGGTGTTTGTGGGTGTTGGATGTGATGACGATGCAATCAGCCGTGTAGGTTTGTGAACGTCTCCTGAGCTACTCTAGCTTCTTTAGGCCTGACTGGGCAAATCTTGTTTGTGACATGAATCCTGTGTCACATGTCCAAGATTCATATGCCATGATCACATATCCAAAAATTCTGTTTAATCCATCTTCTAAAACCAAACCCAATTAACTCCTGCTTTCTATTTTAGATCTGTGACCATTATTTAGGAGGCAAGCGGGTATGCAAACTCCCTTCAGTTTATTTGGCAAAGGAAACCACTTATGAATTTCTTATTGGACATATTGGGATAAAATAATTTTTTATGTGTCATTTACCAGTACCTAATGGGGGCCTGCAAGAAAGCTGGAAAGAGACTCTTTATCACAGTGTAGTGATAGGACAAGGGGTAAACTAAAAAAGGGCAGATTTAGATTATGTATTAGGGAGAAATTCTCCACTCAGAGGGTGGTGAGGCCCTGTCCCAGGCTGCCCAGAAGAGCTGTGGGTGCCCCATCCCTGGCAGTGCCCAAGGCCAGGCTGGATGGGGTTTGGGCAGCCTGGGCTGGTGAGAAAATTTACAGGTCTTCAATCCAACAACCCTGCTGTTGTTGAATTCCTACATTCTCAGGTGCTCTCATCGGTTGGTGTGAGTGACCAGACTTGGTTCCCATCGCTGCCTCCCTTTCTTGCTAGCCTTGGAAGTTGCCTTGGAATTGGCCCTTGACCCTTACTGGAGCACTCTTCTTCTACATACCCTTATATATATAATTTCTGACTTGTGTCAGTTCCCTAGAAGTTCAAAGCAATTCTGCTTATAACCACATGCAACGGAAAAGTGTATAATTTCAGGGCAAGAGTAATCTGTGGTTTATGCAGGTTATGATGTGAAAATTATTAGAGAATTCATGTCATAAGATGCACTGTGGTAGGTAGCTGTGGGACTTTTATTGAGAGCTGCAGAGTCCACCTTTTACTCTTGCTGTTGCTGGTGTTTGTAGCCTTACAGAAATAACTACAGAATGTTAGCTGTTACTGTCATTCATTTTAAACACCACAGAAATAAAGTGATTTGATCAGAGATAAATGATATTATGCTTAAAGCGGTGACAGCTGCCAGATGCCCTGGGATCGCCTACTGTTTGTATTGTTGATAAAGGTAAACCGGCAGGAGTGCATGTGGCTTATTTTGTTAGGTTTGGTTTTCTTTTCTTTTCTTTCTTTTTTTTTTTTTTTTTCTTTTTTCTTAACTTCACATGTTTCTTGCACTGTTTGGTTGTGGTTGTTGTAAGTATATGATCTGACTATCAAAAAGTGTCTAATGCCTCTGCAAAGATGTCTAACTGAATGCAGAAAAATCTGTTTTGTTCTACCTTGGATAAGATGCAAAGTTCTAACAAAAATAAGCTTTACACTACTACATTACTATATTCTCATAGCTCCTTATGATTAGGTTAACATTATTTAACTTTTAAGGGTCTATTCTGTTCCCTTTTGTGAAAGGGGTACCTTCTTCCTTCAAATTTTAAATAATTGCTGATGTTTTTTAGATGTTACCTTCTTACACTGAAAAAAAAAAGATTAATAAATGATTTTATGAGCTACAGAAGTTAGACATAGCATGAAAACATTATTTTGCTATTTACCACATTATTATTATATTGTGAAACTTTTTTTTATAATGTTGCAACTTTCCTTCCTTTAGTGGCTGCCTATTCAAATTTCATGTCTGGTAGAGAAATTGGTTCACAATGGAAGTCAGGGCTTTGGTCTGTACTTTTGAAAGTGTTGTGGCCTTTCTCCATTCAAAAGAGTAAGGTCTAAATGATTCAGGCATCTTTAATTTCATTTTCAAAAAGGGATTTGAAGCATGTTTAGTTTGCACAGCATAATCTAGTGTGGAGCTCCTTGCAGTAACACTGAACAAACTTTGAAAGTACCTGTAGTATATCCAAAGAAATACTTGCTAGATTTGATAATTTTAACTCCAGCATGTAATCTGGGTGTATAAAGGATGGATGACTGTTTGATATCTAAATATTTTCAGGGGAAACTAAGTTTATGTTGCTGTTGAATCAGACTAAAGCTAGATGTGTCGTAATACTATATGAAGCCTAAATACCTTTGAGAACTGTTTAAAAAACAAACACAAATTAAGTGTATAAATACACGAATATATAATAGACGTACACATTAGTTGTCTATTATATGTGTGTTTCTCTCTTGTACTCTGTGCATAAACAAATATAATTTTACATTAGAAATTGCCCTTGTACACAAATGTTAAGTTGTAGCTATCTCTACGTCATTGAGGGCACTGTTTTTCTTGTAATGAGACTAGCAGTAGGGTAGGAGGTTTAAAAATGTTTAGAGGTTTAAAACGAGGGTGTCAAGGAAAAAGCCTTCAGTCTGGGGAAAAAAAGTAGCGGCTACAGGCTTTTAAAAGCCTACACAATTAGTGTAGGGAATAAATAGAAGAAGTATAGACGTTTTCATTATAGAAACCTCCATGTGCTGTTTTGTGATACACATTCCTGTATGGGACTGTAAACCTTGAATATCTGTTTTGTATTCCTCTCAGAAAATAGAGTAGTGCAATGGAAAATTTGCAAGTTATTTGGAAAAAAGAAATCCAGTTTCTTGAGCTGACAGTTTCTTAAAGCTGTGAGCCTTGATGTTTTAGTCTCATGAATTTTGATAGTGCTTGATATTCATAACTGATAGGCTTGATAAATTTTTAACAAGGAAGTTGAAGATGATGAGAAAACACGAGGGGAGCTTTGCATTTTGCACCTTGTACGCAAGCCTTCAAGTTTAATTTTCACTTTTTGCACCAAGAACATTCCTTGGAGGAAGACATGACTGGGTCATGTATTGCCATAAACTGGCTTTAATCCATTAAAATATACCCCCTTCCCCCCCCCCCCCCCGCCCCCCCCCAAAAAAGCGCACAAAAAGAACAGCAACAAAACTGCTGAGTTAGCTTTAGTTATCTTTCTCAAATCCCAGTTCTAATAAAGGCAGCAATATCAGCGCTTGAGTTTCAGAAGAGATCCATTTAAAAGCAATATAAACATAAGTTTGTACTCGTAATCTATGGGATGAATCTTGTCATTTCTGCATAAATAAAATAAAAAATATATCAAGATAGAAATACAGTTTAAAAATATGCATGTCCTAGTTGCGTTATGGAAAGAAAATCTCATAGGACAGATTAAAAGAAAAGGCCAATAAAAAATTAAACTAAGCAGCTTGGAAACACAATTCAATTTATTTTAATTTGTAGCATTATAAATATTTTACTTATAATTCAGAAAACCATATTAATGTGAGATTGGAGTTTCCAAGTTGTTCTGATATGAAACCATTAGTTCTCTTTGTGCAATCCTGACAATTTTCTTTCTGTTGCATGAACCAGTCTCAGTTAAAATCTCTATATTAACTCTCATACAAACATCGCAAGTAAGAGTGTGCTGCATATCATCGTATTTACTCAGATGTGAATTTAGGTTCTAACTTTTTTCATTAAGTATGAATTAGAACTGGAGATTGCAGAATGATGATGTAAGTTGATTGCTCAGGAGATAACTTGCGCTGGGTTTCCATCATTGATGAGAGGGATGGAGGAAGAAGAAGCAGAATAGCTGTCTCTAGTTTAATAGCATCTTGCATACAATGTATATAGAGAATTCTTGATGCTATGGGTAGTGCCACTGAATTCAACTCACCTGTAGTAATGATTGCTTACATACCTCACATATAAAAGGATGGGAATGACCTGCTAAATTGTGTTGCTGTCAGATTTTCTGATTATTAAGAATATCACTGATATTAGTGAAATGTTTCTCATATTTTTCATAGTTTGTGTATTTTAATTTAAATATTACCATGCTATTTTTAGCAGCAAGATTCGCTCTAAAGGACCCATGCTAAGAAACTCATGATGTTCTGACATGGTAACATTTTGAATGTCTTTATAAATGCTTATGGAGACACCTGGTGTGTGGAAATATTACAGTTTAAAAGAGCTAAGGCTTACAAAAAATCCTGTTACTTCTTCTGCATGAACTATTCCTGAAGAAACAGTACGATGAAGAAAGGATTTCACAAGTATTTTAAGCTGTGGTCTCTGTTATTTAGGAGTTCCTGCTGTTTACCATCTGTGTGTTTGCAGATCTTAGTATTTAAATATAGCACTCTTTAATAAGACACAATTACAAATGTGTGGCATAAAGAAAATGCAGTATCTCCCTTTAAAATGGGAGGCAGCAACATCAGTTATTATCAGTACTGTAATTCTGAAAAATGAACATTGGTCATTTAAAAAACAACAGCAACAAAACAATAAGTATATCATGGTCAGTGTATTTTTTTTTTTTTGTAATGGGTATGAGTTAAATTTTATACTTAATTAAATTATAACTAAATGTTTTGTGTTTGTTGTGTCATAGATGAAAAAAGCACTACTTCTGTCATCAGTGGCTACAGAATAGATGTGATTTGATAGATATCTGTACAGAAAGAAGTGTGGCTTAATAGACTGTGGTGTGCCACACAATATCTCTTTCTGCTTCTGCTTTGTCTTTGGCAAGATGATTCCTTATTTTGGTGCTTCAGAATGCTGCAGAATCTGATATAATTTTTACCAGGCATTTTTCAACAGTTTTTTTTTTCCTTCAGACTTTTTTTTTTTTTGACAATAAACTTACCCAGTAATATTGTGTGTTTTGTGGTGTTTAATTTTTTTTTTTTCTTTTTCACTTCTGATTACAGTTTCTTCCCTTGGAATTCTCTTTTCTCTCCCATTTTTGCCAAAAAACATTCTCTTTCTGTGGCTTTGTGATTGTAATGTAGGGGTATTGAACCAAAGTAGCCTCCAGGTCAGATTTTAAGTCAGATCCCTGACACCCACTTATTTTAGTGGTTGTATTGGAAATAAATAATAATAGTACCCAAAGACCCATAGGAACGGGGTTTTCTTTTGACTTCTTTAGCATCATCACACAAAGACGTAATCAATGATATGAATCTGGCTACTGTGTACATTATGTGTACTGGCTATCCGTACACTTAATGGATTTAGGAGGAATGCAGAGTACAAAAACAATAATAATTGGCATAAGTCCCTATAAAACATACATTTAAACCAGTGGTTTTGTTTTGCTGTTTTTAAATGAAACTGGGGGGGAAGGAGAGCAAGAACAGTAAATGTTGTGCAGAAAAAGTCCACTAGCATGAAAAATTCTGTTTTTATCTCTTTTATTCATATGTATCTGTGAATCGGGGAACCTGATGAAGTATTCCGGCACTAATTCTGTTTAAGTGGATTACAGCAAAGACACACGCAGTGAAGAAAAATAAATTCTGTTGTAGGAAAAGCAACACTATCTTTGCTAAAACAGCCTTTGCTATTACATGAAAATGGCAAAATTAATATAACACCTGCAAAATGTTATCTAACTCAGTTCTCTTCAAACAACAAGGGTGTGTGAAAATCCAGAAGAAAGCTTAGAAGGGCTCAGAGTTTAGGAAAATAGAAGTAATTTTTTTTTTTCTTCAGATGCTCTCACTTCATCTGAATAATAATATGATATTCATGTACCTTGTAGAGCCATGAGGCAATAGGTCTTCTTTCCTGTTAGCAAACTTGTGAGCTGGACAAGAGTTTGCACCACTGGTAGCAACTACCGGTCAGTAGAGTACAATTACAATTAGTGTGCAGTCTTCAGGAAGGCTCATTACACTACACATTTCACTCAGCTTTGTTCTCATTTATGTTTCTTTCAATGTAGGTGAGCATTCTACTCTGGATATTACTCAGTGACCCAATTTGAAAGAAACATGACATTTTTTTCAGTATTTTATTATCACACATCAGACAATGAAAATAATACCACACATGAGGAAAGATCTGCCTTATCTTATAAAAATAGAGAAATACTAAATTTCTAGTAATCTCTTATTTCATCCTTCAAAATCTCCTTTTCCTGTTATTGGGTGACTGTTTTGAGTGCTTTTAAGTGACTGTGTTAAAGACTGAATTATGTTCAATATGGCAATATGAATATTATATTGATGGCAAGCTCCTGTTGGCTTCATTGGAAGTAAATCTATAGTTCTGAATGAAATCTATAATTCTGAAAGAAGATACTGTACTGCTGTCTAGCTGTGATCAATTCCTGAGGAATTCAGTTACTGATGGTAAATACTGTATGTGGTAAGACTGAATAGAACAGAAAACAATACTATTCAAAATGAATGAAAACATACAAAAAAGTGAACTGAAGATAGTTAAATATACAAAAGTAGAATAATTCTCTCCTTTTAGTAACACTGTTCATTTAAGATCTATTACATTAAGCAAAATTTAAATTAGTTTCTATGGCACATTACTAGAATTCGTGGATGGGAGAAGACAATCTCTAAAAATACTAGTATTGGTAATGCCGCTGGGGATAATTTTAAAAATAGGGTACAAAGCATTTTTCTCTCTCTACTGAGAAATAGGCTGGTGAAAAAATTGCACAGTGAAATAAGAATGAGAAAAGGAGAATGCTAAGAATGTTGTATGATTTAATAACACTTCTGAATTGCTTTGTTGGCCAGCTAATGAAGCATGGTGCCAAATTTCAATGCTGACATAAGTCAGCATATTGCCAGCTAACATTTGCAATAACAGGGTTACAAGTCCAGGAAAGGGGGACTCTTAACTAGTAAACGTTTCAAAAAAGGGGAAGAATAAAGTACCTTTGTTTCTATTCTCAGTAGATAACAGGTTTTACAATTGCTGCTGCATATATTATGTTTTTTACACTGTCAAGGGGTTCTGATACATTGTTTATTACAAATACATGAACATAGACTTAACCAAAATTAGTTTTTCAACCATAAGTTTTCTACTGCCGTGGCAATACTTTTCTTAATAAACCTATGCTTTTCCAAACTGTATAAAACACAAGTATTCTAATTTTCTAATCTGAAATATTTATTGTTGAAATTCTTAATGGTGCAGTTCAGTCATTTAGCGTGTTATAATTAGCTAGCTTTCCTCACAGATACTCAGGTTTCTTTGTGAGGACATTAGCATATCCATTTAATATCAGTATTCTAAGGATCACATACGGTCATTGTTTCAGTTGCTAATTATTTTAAACAAGCAATGTAAAAACATGTCACTAGAATAAAAAAAAAAAACAAAAAAAACATATTTTTAAATAAATAGCTTAGAGCCAAGCACTAAACTACTAATTTTGCTAAATTTTGCCATTGTTTGTGTGAGACCACTACTTGCTATCATAATTTCAGTCTTAATTTTATTTATTTTTTTAATTGAAACTGGTGACTAAGTATAATAAAGATTTTGGTAGCTATGAATAGCAGATATAAGATCAGAAGAAAGATTTCCAACTTAATACAATTTGAGAATAAATGTAACGTTTTGCTGCATATCAGTTCCGCAGAAAATAGATATATCCATATTCTTTGATGCCAGTAATGCTGTAGACAACATACAACTGAGATCATGTGTGATGAATGGGATGTTTCTCTTCCTGGTCTTCAGTAATAAGCCAGTAGTATATTAGGTTTTCAAACTCCTCAGACTGTACTTTATTAAGGACATAAAGAAAAAAGGCAGGTGAAAAAAGATGTAGGTTTAACTAGGTCATATTTAACTAACCTGGCAACGATCCATGCAGTCCTTTCTCCTCAAGAGCTAGCAGGTATCAGTTGCATCATGGCTACAAAGAGCCTACTGTTTTCCTTTTGAAAGAGGTTTAACAGGATGAAGACACAGAAGAATGGTGGCAAAACCTTCCTGGCTGAAAAAAATCAATGGTAAGCATAAGATTTTAGTAGACTAAAGATCCAATTTTACCATGATGAATAGGAGCTATTATACAGTAATTGGGTGTGATGAAGAAAATGAGTGCTAGCACCTCTCAAACCACATGACTCAATGTAATTCTCTTTTTTGCTCTTCCCTGCTCTATATCCATAAGGAAGTCATCTTCAATAAAATTATTAGGGAGCAGAAATCTTTAAGAGCCCCGTCTCCTCTTCTGATCTGTGACTTCCTCCTCAGCATTCAAGTTGCAGCGCATGTATTTCAGCAATTACTGCAGGAGTGACATTGCACAGGTATTTTAAAATCTCAACAAAGTTCAAAATGCTCTCCAACCATTTTGCAAACTTAAAGGAAAAAAATCCTCCAAATACAGTTCATTCAGTTACAAATTAATGCATCTGGTTTATCTAGGTGATTTGTTTGACAACCTTTTATAGGACAGCCTATTGAAGTTCCTGTGAAAATTGATGGGTTTCTTTCTCTGCAAGCATAAATACTTAGTTTGTTTTTCATTAGATTATTTTAACTACAGTAATAAGGTCTTCTAAGTGACCTAACATACTTATATGGATAAAATGATGAAAGTAATCAATGGAGAATGGTAGGAGTAAAGTAAAAAATAAACTAGATTTACTGGCACAAAATGTTATTGACCTAGTGATATTAGATTGTATTCCTTATTGCACCCAAGGGAGTATAATTCAATCTGTACTCACTTGCAGTGGCTGAAAATACTCTTTGGTTCTTTATATACCAAGTATCTTTTTTTATTTTTTCCCCTCTTTCCTTAAAAGTTGGGTCTTTTTATGAGAGGCATCTACATCAGGTTCTTTTCAGTCTTAGAATGAGTTTGTTACTGTGTCCCAGATCTTATATGTTGTCACACGGTCATAAAGATTTGACTTAGTGGACCCACTGAAGGTGGTCAAGTCTGATCTTCCATTCAAACTGTGACTAATACTAGCGTTACATCAGGTCAGTCATGGCTTTGTCATGCAAAGTCTTGAGAACCTCCAAAGATGGAGGTTCACCTCCATCACCTCTGTGATGCACCACCTTACTGTGTGAAACTCTGGTGAAAAGCTTTTCATAATGTTCCAACTGAACTTTGTTATCTGGCACTACTGAGAAGAGTTTGTATCTGTTATCTTGCAACTACTCTTCAGGTAATTGTGGGCTACGATTGCATTGCTTCAGCCTCTGCCAGACAGTGCAAGCCCTGTTCCTTCTACATCTCCTTGGAGCTCATGTGCTTCAGTCCCTTTTTCAGCCACCTGCCCATATACATTACCATTTTATACTAGCTCTTCTGCTTCAGATGTTCCTGTCAAGTGTTAATGCTAGATACATGAAAAGGATTTAGAGCTATAGGCTTTTTGCATTAATCGGTAATATTAAATTAGTTGGCTAAATATTGTGCATTGGCAGGAATTCAAGACTGTCTGAAAAGGATGCAAAAACTGATCTCAGCTTGAATAGAGATACTGGCCTGAGATCCCATGAGGGGTTTGTTAATGAGTAGGAAACTGATGAAGTGAAACATATTTTGTAAAATATATTGGCACCATATGTGCCTTAAATATGTATCTGTTTAAATAATCGTGAAAATTAAAATATACTTTTGAAAAAATGTCCCAGTGCCCTATTCCTTACTCTAGACTTTGGGGTCACAGGCATAAGAGAAAGGGCCAATGTGGGAAAAATAAATGAAAAAGGTATCATAAAGCTCTTCAACAGCATGACAAGAGACACAGAATGGTCATAGAGCTTGTTCTTCTGCTTTTATCACAGTTATCTCTAAGCATACTTTATCCTGATAGGCAGTATTCCTGGAATATTTAAGGCAAAGCAAACAAACAAACAAGCAAACTCACAAAACCTTTGCTTGAGTTTTGGGAATAAGTTTTAAGAAACTACCAGAAAGAATGTGTTATGAGAATTCCCGTTCAGTAAAAGCTTCTTAAAGTTCATTCTTACATGATGGGGTAAATTAATTTAATTCTTCTGTCTTTTATCTCTTCAAATTTTACCATTTTTTATGGTTGTTCTTTCTGTGGTGAATGGTGCCAATGTCTTCTTAGTGCATTAGTTTTAGATGGCTATTAGTGCCTACTTAATTAGCCAATGCATATACAATTTAACATGAGTGCTTGCATATACATTATATATATATATACATATACATATACCTATTCAACACAATATACAGTAGAAAATCACGCTAAGTACTTAAATTATGAAGATTTGTCATAAAAGTCACTTTTTACAGCTTCATTTCAGTATCCTTTTAGATACTTGTATTTGATATAGATTGTAATCATGTGATCCCATCCTGTTGATTCACTTTTGTACAGAATTCTCACCTCATTTAGATTTGTACTTAGTGAGTAACTGCTCAGTAGACCTGCTTATCTTTATGGTGGCAAGCATCACTAATTCCAAATTACATTTGTTCCAAAGAAACAGTTATTTACATGTGAGAGGTTCTGGTTACTACTGGATTGTCATAACAGTTCACAAACATGAACTAGCTTTCATTCGGCCAATCACATGCCTTGATGTGTAGGGTGTTATTTTCATTTTATAGCAAAGAAAGAGATAAGTTTAAAATCAACTTATTTGTTGATTTAGGGTACAATTTCTTCAAATTGTTTAGTGAAATGTAAGAATTCAGCTGTTCCAAATGAGTTTTTAATCCCTTTCACGTTGTGCCTGTAATTGCCAGATACATTTGTATATTAGGCTCCAGGTTACCTTTTCAGTCCTTTTTAAAGTGAAGATGTGAAACATTTTGTGTAGCAAGTCCAAGGTACTTAGTGTTGCCATAGAAGATTTTCTAGATTGGTCTAGAATATGAGCCATTCTTTCTCCACCAGCATTCACCATCCTCATTTTATGTATATTTTATTCCTGTTGTGTGCTGTGAGTACAACATAGGGCCTGTGGAAAAAATGTAGTGTTATTGTCACATATGACAGTTTTTGCATACAACCTTGTGTACCATAGCCTAGCTTTTGTGTGGTTTACTTGTCTCAACCTTTTTTTCTTTAGCATAGGTTTCTGGGTGCAGTTTCTAAGCTGTTTGGGTTCTTAGATTTATTTATTTTTTTGAAAAAAGGAAGACTGGAAAAAATCTTACTGATTCTACAGTGTGGCAGCTAAGAAAAGTAAAGATGAAAACTCGCGATCACCTTAAAGGTGAGCTAACAGTTGTCTTCCTTAGCAAACTGTCATCTGTTTTTTGTCGCAACATGTTGAAGTGAGGGGTTTCAGATATCAGGTATGTCTGCTGATGGAAGAATAAAGGTGAACTGTTAAAAAAAAAAAACAACAACCCCCCCCCCCACACACACACCCTTTCTGGTAATGAGGGCAGTCAAGCATTGGAACATTGGAACAGTTTGCCAAAGAGGTTCTGTAGACTCTGGCCTTGAAGAACTGAATAAAGCTATGAGCAACCTGGTCTGCTGTTGGGGCTGACCCTACTTTGTGAAGGTTAGAGATCACTGAGGTTTCTTCTGTCCTATGATCTGTGTTTTCTCCAAGCAGATCTTTTCAGCCTATTGTATTTGTCTGTTCCAAATCTCTTTTCTTTATCCCCAATCTGTTCTTCTCACACTGCCCACTTCCTCCTTATCAGTGCATTCCTGTTACCAGGAAAGGTTGCACTCCCTGGTCCATACATAGCCATCCTGGTCATCCTATACCTAACCTAACCTGATCCCCGCTACTGCCAACCTAAATTCGTATTCTCACAACCTGTCTGAAGCCTGTTTCCAGTCTAATTCTTTCAATCTGCTTATCCCTTTCCTTGCATTACTGCACAGATCCCTTTACACTCGTTTACTTATTTTTCCCTTCTGACGTGAACTAGGCAGCTTCCTATAATCTTAAGAAAACCTCATGTTTCTTGATCAAATATTCTGAAAAAAGCACGCTTTGGAACATCAAATGGAATTTCTGTCACAAGATTATCTTTTGTCAAACTTTAACTGTATAATCCATATTTTTAAAGCAGGGCCATTCACTTAAGTCCATGAGGTAGGTTAGTAAGAGAAACTGAGTATTACCAAAATCTCTCCCCCACCATGGTCTGTTTTCTGAAAAAACAATTGAATGGTAGCAGATTTTTACTGGAACGCACAAAACATCATATGATTGGGAAGCAGGTGAAGTCCATGTCAGAGCCACGGTATCTGGTTTGGGAAGGGACTTGACAATGGGTTCAGGTATCCTTTGTTAAGAAATATTGTTTCTGAATTGGTCTTACATGGACAGCATTTCAGAAAATGACTGGAAAGAAGGTTATTTCTCATATACATACTCCAGAGACTTGTATTTTAAATCTCAGGATTTAACTTGTTTTCCTGTGTTTGAAACAAAGTATTGATTGCCACTATAATTAAACAAAGATTTTATCAGTTCTTGCAACTACTTTTGCACATAACTTCCCAAGTAAACAAGGCAAGCGTTAGAGAGTGAAACGACTTTTCCTGCTAGAATAAGTTATATTGATTGATGTTTCCCAGAGTAATCTGGACTTTGTGTGGGATAAAGGCTCTCTTCGAGCACATTTCATTACAGAGTCTATGAAGAAAATTCACTTTCTATGAAGAAAATTCACTCCATCCCAGCCAGGCCCTGAACATGAACATACCTGTCATAACAGAGGATGCTGGAAATCATGCAGTTCCATACTTGCATGGCACAACCTCAGGTGGGAAGATGGTTATTCAGTCACACGGCAGGGTTCATTACCAGTTTTTGCTTAGGTTGGTAACATGGGAACAAAATCACAAAAAAGCAGGTCAATTATTCTTCTTAATCAACAGATCCATTTCTGAGTTTGGTTTAGGTTGAAAATCATAAGAAAAACTTCTCTGTAGTTTACTCAGTAATTACTGAGATTATTATGTACAGCAGTATTAATATTGCATTGCTGCTTGTGTTACTTTTCGTTGTATCTAATGAAATCTATATTTGTATGAAATGGAAAATGGAAAGAATGTAATTCAGCTCCTTCTAATGCCAGCCTTCTGAGCATTAGAGCAGTATTATGATCTTTGTAAAGTAAACCTCTGATGCCAGTGTTTTGTGTCATCTGCATGTCTTAGCTAATACAGTCAGTCCTTTTCACTCACTAATGTCTTGTAAGAATTTCTTTTTTTGTGCTATATTTCACTTGAAGAAAATTATATTTAAGCAGCAAGTCATTTACCTGAATTCCCACTATCGGTTATTGCCCCTTTTGTGACAGTACAGAATTGCATTATGCTTTACGACTTTTCAGCTTCTTGAATAATGCCATTTCTGTTTAATGCACAAACCTCAATCAAAAATGCTGACTATAATGTACGCTAGAGGGTTAAACAGAAATTCCTGAGAGCATACTAAAGCATACACATTTTTACATTTATGGACACTAAATCAAGTCATTTTTTTTAATGGTATGGATTTTTTTTTCTTTATTAAAAGATGGAGCTGGCCATATATATTCTTGTCATTAATCAATAATTTCTATTGTTTTTAATTTTATGTTATGAAAGGCTAGAAAGCACAGCTGACCTAGAGAATACTAACTTGACTCAGGTAAATGACTGCCAAGGGATGGTGATTTATTATGAAACCTGGGAAAGATCAGAGTGAATCTTCCTGCCCAACCCCCTTTTGTTTCCATCAATCATGCAAAATCAGATTTGCAAATTAAAACAAAAAGCCTGTATTTAAGTCAGTTATTTCAATCTCAATTGAAAATAACATTCTTGTTAGGAAGTATTTAAGATAAGTAGTCCTGTTGGTCTGAATCTGGTGTTTTGTAGGCTAAATATCTTTCTTAATTTGTAATGATATTAATGATAAAAGACTCTGAATCTACCTAAACAAGGCATAAATCTCTATAGGATCAGAGTCCTACCTTGTACTTATTCATATGTAGTAAAGCCATTTACTGGGCTGGCAATAAATTAAACTGTACCCTTTAGCATATGATACTTCAGACTATGATAAAAGTTAATTTGTTTTTTCTTAATACCAGGGACAATTATTATTAGGAAATTATCCTGTATTTTATTTTATTTTATTTTATTTCTTTTTTTTTTTTTGGTAGCAAAGTTATGCTGTCTTCTAGAGGTACGTTCTAATTTGGTAACTCAGCATCAAAACTGTTTACCACATTCAATATGGCTTTTGTATAGTGATCTTCTGGCTAATTTTTAGGTTTGTATTCAAGTATATAACCATCACTGGGGTCATGTATTTCAGTGATACCTCTTGGTGCAGGAATGCAATAAATAACAGTGATTCCTGGTAAAGTGTTCAAAATAAACCTGGGAATCCAAATAGCAGCACTTGGGGAAAAAAAAAGGGGGGGTGTGGGTATGGGTGTTGAGAATGTTTACCTAGTCAAAAGATTTGAACATCAATGGAATAAAAAGATAGACAATACACTAATTGATCTTTATTTCTATATTTTAAAGATCTACATAGTAAAAATAATTAAATAAAGGAACAAAAACTCCACACATCTTTCTGTGGCTGTTTTAAGACAGCGAAAGCAAATTCCTTATGTATAATATGTTTCAGTATTGTTTTGAATAACTAGAATTTCCTTGGTTTCTTGAAGTTTTAAGAGACTGAGAACCAAAACTTGTGTTATACTAAGAGTCTTCAACAATGTTGTTACTGAGTGTTTGTAGTGATTTTGTTTTCATAGAAACATAGAATATCCCGAGCTGGAAGGGACCCATAAGGATCATCAAGTTGATTTTTGAATTATAAGCAAACATTAACAGCTAAAAATTTAAGGCTATCTTGCTATCTTATTTTCTTAAAATCATTAATGCTTGATTATATTTATACCTTTTTTAAAAAAAATATATATATATATGAGATATAAAAAAGAGACTTCAATAGGCTACTATTTTTTTTATGTATATGTTTCTTATATATGTAACTTTTTTTTCTGATGTATGTTATACATCAATAATTTGTTTTAAATTTTAGTCTGCTTAAAGGTAGTGAACAAAGATAGACCAGTTAGTTGCATTAAACTGAAAGTTTTTGGCTCCAGAAATAGACTAACCACTGCTTCACTGTCAAACTGGTACAGTCTCTGGAAGTTCATAGAGATTCACCCAGTCAAAACCCACTAGCATATTCTTGCATATGTTGAGTAGAAGATAAAAGATACAAACAAGGAGTACAATACAAGATGAAAATTCAGGCAATGCAGTGGAGTGAAAGGTTAATGACAAGGAACACATTAAATACTAGTTTTTGTGCATAGTAAGTGTTGGTTAAGCCTTAGATTCGAGTTTCAGTCACATTTTCCATTCAGCGTGACTATTTCTGTGCTTTAATGTAAGCATGAGAATAGTCATTACCAGGACTGGGCAAATGCACCTGTCAAACTCAGTTTGTGGAGTGGATGATGTGCTTCAGCATGGTCTGTTACACTGGAGAGTAGTGAACCAAAGCACTTTGGCTTTTGCTGTACCTCAGCAGAACTCAAAGGTGACACCAACTGGCTGAATTCGGACTCTTGACTGCACAGACTAGGGGTGGAGTTAATCTCAAGATTCTTGACTCAGAGAATTTGAGAAAATATTTTCCATATAAAATAATTAACACATTATAGAAGGAGGCTTTGGGCTATTTCTTGTCTTAGCAAATTCAGAAAGTGGATTATAGGATAGTATTTCTCAAAAGCGTGAATCTACTCTGGCAGATATAATGGTATACATTGCCACTGAAGGAATTTTGTGGCAAATAGTTCAGTCCAGCTCTTCATGGACTTTTAAAACAAAACCAAAAAAATGCAGTAAATGTTTAGATATGATTCCGTTCCTTGGCTGTGCATTTTCCACTGATCAGTCTGATGCAAGTGATCAGAGATATGTTATTTTTGTTTACAGGACAAGATTTTAACGTATTCATAGGGCCACCCCTGGGTAAGATGTCTTGTATTAGGCTCTTCATGTGGCAGTTCTGTGCTAAGAAGGAAAAGAACAGTGGGTGAAAGTATGAGCAGCCCACCATGAACAGAATCATAGAGTTTATAAGTATGTTAAAAGCTTCCAAACTAGCAAATACATTATTTGTGTTTGAATATTTGTGTTATACACATTCGAAACTTTTTTTTTTTTTTTTTTTTTTTTTTTTAGTATGCAATATAAGTAGTGTTTGTGCGTGTGGACTGCGTAGTTGTATTTGATCATTTAAAAATATGTTAAAATAATATGTGGCTGTACTCTAACAGTAGCTGAAAGCGTAGTGACTAAGGAATAACTCAAAACATTACATTTTTTGTGTATTTTATTATTATAAAAGGCATAAAACTGCCTTGTTGCCTTCTGTATAGCCAGTAGTCTGGTTAGATATTTACAGATACATATTAAAATAATGAACTCATCTATTAATAACTCATCGTAAAAAGATAACAGCTTTATAAGAGTAAAATCAATACAAATTGCATACACCTCATGGGATAGATTTTATAAACAGTTTTTTTCTTTGTAGTAAAAATGTCTCTGACTATTACAAAACTTCTTTTGCAAATCAGTTTTAATCTTTCAAATATAGAACAGAGACTATTTTCTCCTTGCTATGTAATTTTGATTATCTTTTTTTGCTGATAGTATTTATTATCACAAATAGAGATATTACAGAAATAAAGATGAAATTTGCTGAAATGATTTGCTGAAGAGGCTGCACATACATAAGTAAAATATGTTTAAGTAAATTTCAAACTACAGAAAATATTCTCCTTGATCAGTTCTTTCCACAATGAGGACTGTGAAACTTAACTGGGTTATGGTAAGTGTATGCGAGTTTGTGACCCTGGCACAGATTTCATTTGATTGCTTTCATTCTCTTATTTGGGGCTTCATGAAATAGTCAGTAATGGTGTAACAATTGAAAAGATGTAGGAACTTTTCCTGTAAAATGCATAATTCTTCTAAAAATTTGTCTAGTGAGACAAATTTCTTGGCTTTTGCTACTGATTTTGCAGTTTGCTGTTTGCAAGTTACTATACATCCAAGTCTGTTTGTCATATGGGAAGGGAATATATGTGGCCTGTAGTTGTGGTGGTTGCTTGCAACCAGTATTTTAGAAAATGTTTGAAAAACTGTTACCAGGAAATAACAGTGATTTCAACACTAGGAGAAATACATCTGAGGTGTATTTCAGAAGACAAGTTTCAAGGGTGCAAGCTGTAGAAAATTACTCTGTTTCGTATATTGCTGAAATATTTACAAATTAATTTCTTAGTACAGATGGCAAATAAATTTGCTAAACTTTCTGTAACTTTTGCCATTTTGTTTACAGTGTAACTTCAGTCCTGCTAAGTCTGCATTCTTGCAATTTGTCTGAGATTTCTGAAGGCCATTAATTTGCTTGCAATTTTTCTGCATTTTTAAATTAACCAACAAATTGAACTGCCCATTAATTATAAGATTATAGGCACCAGCCACCACTCAGAGTGACAATAAGGCTATGTGTCTTAGTCAAGAATTTTACACCAGTTGAAGTAGCTAGAGTAAAATCATTTCAGAAGATAAAATGCAGAGGGCTCTAACCTTATTAAAACACATCAGTAAATAATAGTTGTTACTGGTTTCATTTCCAAAAATTCTGAGATATTTAGTTCAAGAGCTATGTGGGCTAACTGTAAATGATATATACCTATTGTTACCATAGTTAATAAAAATGGTAATAAATGTGCAAAACTGTACTGTTTTCAATGACATAATGTAATTACATCGTAGAAAACAGCATAATAAAGCAAGAAGAAAATATTAAATTTCCTAATCCTTTGTAATTCCAGTTTAAACCGCTGAAATTTCAGAATGAAAATACTGGCTGGGTGTGGGGATCATTTTAAAACAGGGTAGGAGAACTAATTCTTGTAGTAGTTTTCACTTGGGTTAATTAAATCAGTGTGTAAAATTGCACCAAGTGTTTATGTATGTGTGGATGAGTTGATAGAAAATACAGTAGTTTTCCTCCGGTTAGTGCACTTCACAAAAGAAGCTTGGAATGCAGCCTGATGTAATTATTTCTTATCTAAGTCTTAGTGTGGCTGTGGTTATTCCGATGTCTTAGAGCAGAGAGGTCTATCCAAGATTGAGAACTTACAGATTCTGTCCTGAATGTTTTCCTTTTGTTGTTGTTGTTGTTGTTTTCTTTGTTTGTTTCACAGTGATAGACTAGCTGTTAATTTCCCAGGCTAATGTGTCATCTGCAATGAATATGAGTCTTTAGTTCAGGAGGAAAATGGGAATGATAATCTAAAAATAAAAAGTTGCAGGCATTATGAAAGCAAGGATGTTTCCTTGTTGCTTCGGAACTGTTCTTCTCATTTCTACTGTAGGTCTCCCAGTGAGACACAAATTTGCTCTTTGGTCTTTGAAACTCTTGATGTGGTGATAAGGTGAACCAGATGAGCAGGATGATCAGCAAAACAGGCAATCAAACTGCACTTGTGATGTTGGTAGCTTTTTGAACAGCATAAATTTGCCTGCATTAAGCTCCATGCTGGTGGAGTTGTATTTTGTCCTGAAGATAAACCGCTTATAGTTAAGTTAGGTATCTCTAATTTACACTGCAGTCTACAGTAAATATTCACAGAATCACAGAACAGCCGAGGTGGGAAGGGACCTCTGAAGATCATCCAGTCCAGCCCCCCTGCTGAGCAGGATCACCTAGAGCACCTTGCACAGGATGGCATTCACATGGGTTTTGAATATGTCCAGAGAAGGAGACTGCACAACCTCTCTGGGCAGCCTGTCCCAGTGCTCTGTCACCCTCCCATATTGCCCCCTCGTATTGAGCTGGAACCTCCTGTTTCAGTTTGTGCTCATTGCCTCTCCTCCTGTCGCTGGGCACAACTGAAAGGAGACTGGCTCCATCCTCTCGACACCCTGCCCTCAGATACTTATACACATTGATGAGGTCTCCCCTCAGTCTTCTTGTTTCCAGGCTAAACAGGCCCAGTTCTCTCAGCCTGTCCTCACCAGGGCTGAGCAGAGGGGGAGGATCACCTTCCTTGACCTCTCCCAAACTCTTCCGAATTGACTTGACCTTGACTCTTCCAAATGCTCCCCCAGGATCCCGTTGGCCTTCTTGGCCACAAGGGCACATTGCTGCCTCATGATCAGCCTGCTGGCCACCAGGACTCCCAGCTCCCTCTCTGCAGAGCTGCAATCCAGCAAGACACCCCCTAGCCTGTACTGGTGCTTCTGGTTATTCCTCCCTAGGTGCAGGACCCTTCACTTGCCCTTGTTGAACTTCATGAGGTTCCTCTCGGCCCAACCCTCCAGCCTGTCGAGGTCCCTCTGAATGGCAGCACAGCCCCTGGGGTATCAGCCATGCTTCCCAGCTTTGTATCATTCAGCTTTAAAATGATTCAAAGTGCAAATTCAATGTATTCCATATATAATATGATAACTACTTTCAAATACAGACAGCTTTAATCTTACATTTTTGGGAAGTAGGCAGTTATTCATATAATCATAGAATGATTTGGGTTGGAAGGGACCTCAAAGCCCACCTGGTTCCATCCCCAGCCATGGGCAGGGACAGCCCAGGGACTGCCCAAACCCCACCCAGCCTGGCCTTGGGCACTGCCAGGGATGGGGCACCCACAGCTCCTCTGTGCAGTCTGGGCCAGGGCTTCACTGCCCTCTCAGTGAAGAATTTCTTCCTTATATCTAACCTACATGTGCTCTCTTTTAGTTTAAAGCCAGTACCCCTTGTCCTATCACTGCACTGCCTGACAAGAGTCCCTCCCCAGCTTTCCTGTAGCCCCCTTTAGGAAGGCAGCTATGAGGCCTCTGCAGAGCCTTCTCTTCTCCAGGCTGAACAGCCCCAGCTCCCTCAACCTCTCTTCACAGCAGAGGAGCTCCAGCCCCCTGACCATCCTCGTGGCCTCCTCTGGACCTGCTCTAACATGTCCCTGTCCCTCTTGTGCTGGGTCCAGAGCTGAACGCAGGCTCCAGGTGGGCATCTCATGAGAGCAGAGCAGAGGGGGAGAATCCCCTCCCTTACCCTGCTGGGCACACTGCTGCTGGTGAAGCCCAGGATACAACTTGGTTTCTGGGCTGCGAGTGCTCATGGCCAGCTCATCCCCAGTTTTGCCCACCAGTAACCCCCGGTTCTTCTCTGCAGGGCTGCTCTCCATCCATTTGTTACCCAGTCTGTACTGATGTTGGGGCTTGCCCCAGCCTGCATGCTAGACCTTGCCCTTGGCCTTGCTGAACTTCATAAAGTTTTCTTCTTGAAAAACAGAAATTTTCTAGCAAAATAGTTCTGTGCAATAGAGGATGACAACCTTCATCCAAATCTTTGCAAACTAAAATCAAATGTTTCAACTGCTTCTGAAGCTATAATTACTTTCAAGCTTTTTCTTTTTACATGCCTGTTGTGATTATTCATATGAGGTGTGCATCAAGACAAAATCATGGCACAGCTACAGCCGTCATAATCTACCCTGGAATATCTTTTGTCATGCTTGATACTTACATTCAGGACATCAATTATTTGTTGTCAGAAGTCCCTTAAGTCTGAAGTGCCTTAAAAAGCCAGGCAAAGCAGTTCTATCAGTTAAGTTTTGTGCATAATAATAAATCCTATGTTAGACTCTTAAGAAGTAAACAGGAAATTGACAATGAAAGGAAGAAAAAATACCCTGGATGTTGTATTTCAGATTATTTATTGAAAAAAATAAATAAATCCCAGACTACTTCCTATTCTTTCGTCTTGAAGAGCCAAAAGTAGTCAGATTGCCAGTTTTTCAAGAGGTGTTCCCCCTTTGTTTGGACTGTTTTTCACCTTCTCAAGTAATATGTTGCTTCTCTGTTTCTTGGTTTGCCCTTATCCTCAGGATGGCTCCAGTTCTAAGGTGCCCAGCTGCATGTCACGGATGGTACCTGCACACCTCACGGGGTGCTTCTGCCTCCCAGACCAGCAGACATTCTTCCTGTCAGACTTAAGCAGCCATTTTATGGCAGTGTTTTCTCACTGCGGTCATGTTGCCTCTGTAGCTGCTCCCATTACAGGTACAACATATAGTATAATGCAAGAGACCCTGATCCACGGGAACAGAATATGGGTCTGGAATGGGCAGCAGCACAGGTGCATCAGGGTAACAAAACGCATTCTGTTGTTTTCCAGTGGCTCAGAGAGACCATTCCAGCGAGAATGTGATACCGTATTGTCCTTGCAACATGCGCAGCACAACAACAGATTGATCTTTGGGGAAAAAATCTGAATGTGATTTTTTTTTTGTACAACTGATATTCAACACAAAAGAATGTAAAAGATTTCATGTGGTCAAGTTTCTGCTGCTGCCAAAAATTCCTCTTACACAAGGCATTATGTCTGTATGTAGAAGTTCGATTGTGGTTTTGACAACTCTGCTGCTACAGCAAAGTCTGTGACTTCCTGTTGGCCCTAGAAATGAGTGGTCAAATCACTGTGTGGATCATTTCCTTCTGGGTCTTGTGGACAATCACAGTTTCACAAGTAGATGTAAGAAAAAGCTTCTTGTCTGTCTTCTCTTCATTTGCTTGAGACTAATTACTTTAATTTAGCTGTGGTAAAAGTTATGCCCTATGCCCTCTTCAATTTGCACCCTGTGGTAAGAAAATTATGGTCCTGTAAGCTGCAAGTCTTTATCCGATATACTTCTAATTAACTTCACAATATCACAATTGTGGAAGTGCATCAAGCGTTCAGAAAAATGGAAGCATGCTTCCTATGTTCATGGCTTTAACTGTTTATGGGCTTATCCCACAAGTTCTGAATGTGGAGCAACCAAACAATCTCGTCCTTAAGGGAATACCCAGCGTATTTTAAGTATATGGCAATTTAGATCATTAGGGTTTATGCAATGGCATGGCTCTTCAATATCTTCAGTGGAAATTAATTTCTCCTAGGTTATATAGCAATAGGAGTGAAATGTAACTTTATTTCTTTTAAGTTTAAAGGTCATTTATTTGAAATAAATTATATTAATCCTCTGTATGTTCTCCTAAAGTCACCACTGAATTCTGCTGAGTATAGTGGGGTTACTACCAGTATAATTTGTTATAAGTGTAATTTTTTGTGGTCCTTTACAAAGAGCACCAGTCTAAGCAAAAGTTGCATAAAAAATATAGTGCACATTGTGTTTTCAAATACTGAAAATACTCAATTATTTTTGAATAAGAAAACTCGTCCCATGTCTATGCAAAAATCAAGGTGTGTTAACTGCCTTTATCTTCGTGTTTTTTTACATGACCAACTTCTTAATATAGGTTTGTTTCAGCCTGATATTATGGCTGTTACTCAGATATTATTGTATTCATTCTTCCCATTTCTTATTTTGTGTATATATCAATGAATGCTAACTTATTTCATCTACCAGAATATCTTCTAGTATGTTGTCATCATTACTCTAGTCTTTCCACATCACTTTGATCTCTATGAATGGCTGAATTCACAATGAAGAAATCAATGAAAAACCACTCATCATGTACCATGCTTTCTGAGTTGTCTTTTTCATTTCAACTTCCTTAAAAAGATCTCTGGAGTCTCTGATTTGACCTATATCACGTAAGAAACATCTTTGTCTGCTGAATGACATTTGTATTGAGAATAGTCTGTATGGCAGAGAATAATACAAATTAGGTTCTGCTTAGATAATATTTGAATAGCCATGTTTTTCCTGCTAATCCACTCACTCATTACAGTAGGTATATTAATAACCTCATTCTGGCTTTTTTTTTTTTTTTTTTTAAATGTCATAAGGCTTACCTGTAGAAATGAGATCTCTAATTTTGTTGCCCCCTTCTTGGGTAAATATAGCAGACTGATTAAAGTGTCAAGAAATGTAATATCACTAAAGAATCAACCTTATAGCTTGTTTCATTATTGTTAGTTCTATATATTCCTGTAATGATTTTTTCTTAATCACAGCAAATAAACCTACATGTGGAATGTTCATAAAGTATGAGAAAAAAGAAATAAAAAGCACTCCAATTCATGAGCATCACACAATCACTTCTTGCACCATATCATCTAACCACCACTGGGAAATCACCACCTGCTATTGTGAAGAGCTATGCGTTGACAAATAAATCAGTGTGTCTGTAAGACTATGAAAGTGTCTTGAAAAAGTTACCTGAGAAGTTGTGTTTTTATGTAGATTTTATTAGATTATTTAAATTCTCATGTAAATTATCATACTTATGATGGATTTCACATCGATTTCTCTACTACCACACATAGCAGAATAAATACTACAAGGAAAGAGACTATTCCACACAGCCTGCAAGTTATTTTGCTCAGAATCATTTTTATTTTAATAATGATGTCTATTGGAAATTCATTATGCTACAAGAATAGCTTCATGTGAAATCTTGTGAATTTAGAATATTAATGTAAGATAAATTACTTTTAAATTGAATTTCTAGAATGCAATTGATTGTGTTTGCCTGGGATGAATAAGGAGTTATCCACACTGTTATCTAAAACTTAGATATGCCGCTTCTGAGCAAGTCAGAGAATTATTTAGGAGTATTTTTGATAAAGTGCAATATATTTCACATCATCATGGATTATTTGAGAAAAAGGAAAGCAATGTTTTGGTAAAGTGTATCTTTAAACCATCTTGTATGGGTAAGGTAAAGGTTGAATTTTCAATTTATTAGAAGCAGAATTATCAAAAACTTTCTACCTTCATCTCTGGGACTATTTTCTCCTTGAAATCTTTGCATATCTTTAAAAGACGTTTTTTCTTTGTTGCTGGTTGTTGTTTTTTTCTATTGGCAGCATAGATTTAAATTTGCTATATTCCTTAGAACTCGACCAGCATTTTCCAAAGGCTGGGAAAGCAAAAGGGTCATAAAACATAAAAAAGTTTAGATGGCTTAGTTTTGTTCTGGCATTCAGCTTAGTTAGCTATATAGTCTAGCTATATAGTAGTTTTTCACCATTTGTCAACAGGGTAAGTCATCCTTCCAAATTTTGCAGTGGCAGACCTCAGTAGCAGGTAAAATCTGAATATCAAGAACAGTGGAAAGTCTCTAAATTAGCTGTGCAATTTACAGTGAATATACATGCTTTATGTATAACTTGTAACCTAACATGGTGTTACTCACTTGAAGAAATTATTTTGATTGCAAAGGAGTCCACTACTTTCTGAATGCCAAAGTTAACAATGAATATCTGGTTTGTGAAGCAGAAATGTATGTATCTAATGAGTGAAGAAAGAAACTCAAATACAATAAATAGGATTTTCTGAAACACAACACAGTTGCATTTGATTTGAAAAGACCAGTAGTAGGCCTATGTCATGTGTCATTATAGGGGAGAACTGGCGACAGTATTATTCATTATGTGGTTTCAGAGTGCCCTAAATCGGAATATAAGGTTATTGGAAGTGGATGATTTCCCCAGATTACTACCTAATAGTGACTAAAGGGCCCACATTACTCATATTTGCAATGAAAATAGTGCCAAAAACAGCAGTAGTAGACTGGAATGAAATGTGGAGCCCTCAGGGTTTTAACTTGAGATGCAGCTTAATTGTGTGTCTCTTGCTTTATACAAATGTCCCTGGGTCTCTGAGGCTGGTGTGCTTTCAACACTTGCAAATTGATCCAGCAGTTTCCAAAGTATTTACTGTTTTTTTCTTCACTGCTTTCTAAACAAATTATTACAATTACTTTGCAGACTAAAAATAGGTTTCCCTGCTTCTGACTGTTTATCATTACTAAATCCTGTATTCTTTCAGCTTCCTGTCAGCTTTTTTTTGTTTTCTTTATCTGCTCAATCTTCTAAAATGACTTGGTTGGAAGAGGGTGAGGGTCTGAATTTTCATGAACGGAATCTTCCTTTTACACTTCTTGGAAAATGGACATGTAAGAATAACCTAACTGGGCCTAGTATACATTTTCTGTAATAAAGCTGATGTGTTTGATGCTCGTGTAAATGAAATACAAGTGTTGGCAATTACTTTTAGTCAAAACCAATTAACGTTTTCAAGCAATTTTACTGAAGTGCTTTTAGGAATAATTTAAATTATGTAATTTCTTGTACTTTTAGGAGTAAATGTTAGTCCTACTTGGATAGTTTTTGTTATATTGGTATATATGCATAGAGCATGCCTGTAGAACAACTAAAGTAGATCATGTGTTAATCGCTATTCAAATGTTACACATTTCTTGTTGAGTGATTAGATGCCATTAATCAGTACAGTTGTACGATGAGTTGCCTCATCCTCGTAACTTTATTCTGCTACTTTTCATAGTCAAAAGATGTCACGTTTTACCCCCTACGGTTTCTGTAGGCTTCATGCTGTCAATATTCATATCTATTAAATAACGTGTCCCAAAATACAAACCATGCAAGGGGACCCTAATTGAAATCACTTTATTTATTTCTTTCTGAGGGAAAGTATCAGTATAATATAGTATTTCTCAGGGCTACAGATCTTGGAATTCACATTCACAATAATCAGTACTTTGTGCTAAAGATAATAAGAGACTACTTTGCTAGAAGCATCGTCTTTCATGTCTATTCTGTTGTATGAAGGCAAAGCCTAAGGCAGTTAGATAACACATATCAGTATTAGTAGTGACAAAACTTTTAAAATATTCAAGGAGTAAGAATGCACCACTTCTGTGTTCATATGGAAACAGAGCACCATGACTGTGGGATATTAAAACCAAATGGAGAAGCATCTCTGCTTCTCTATAGATGAAATCTTTGAAAATAGAAATGATTAGCTTCAAATAGTCAAACCAACAGTGTGCATGGAGGTGTGCAAAATTAAGTCAGTCTCTTTTTCTTCTTGCCACACTACCTGTACCTCTGAGAATAATTGTAAAACCTCAATTGCATATGTCTCTAGGAAGAACCTGTACTTTTCCTTTACTTTCCATACAACTATAGTTAATCTTTATTTCAAGTTCACAGAGTTTGTTTTGCTCGTGAAAGTAATTGGTGAGTGATCTCCCTGTCCTTACCTGAGTTCAGAAGATTTTTCTCCATCCCATTTTCTCCCCTTGTCCTTCTGAGAAGGAAAAGAGAGAGAGTGGTGCAGTGGTTAGCTAGTTTTAAAACACTACACCGTTAAGATATCACAGTTGTATTTGCAATTAACATTTAGGTAGCTCTGACCCCAAATCTGTTGCAAAATTACTGCAGTCATTATGCTTATATTCAGCTTGGTCATAATAATCAGTACAATATACAGGCTTATTTTAGCAGAAGTATTCAGAAGAAGTCTGAGAATTGCTGCAAATAAGGCAAGTGTGGATTGAGCCCTGACTTGGAGCATTTTTCATTTGCAGCTTTTGCCATTGTATATCAATTTGACTTTGATAATTTCCTCTTCTGCAGTGTCAGGAGCTGTTATCAATAAGACATCCATAAGATACAGTGAGAAATTCTGATGAAAAATAGAAAATTTAAAAGCCAGGAACTGTTTTATCATCTACCTTTTTTTAACAGGAAAAGGAGGTGTGTATGCTTTTAACTGTACTTTTGGATGACTGCTCCCCAGTATCAAAACCTTAAAACTCTGCAATAATTTTATTTCATTTCTCTACACAGTTCAGTGTAAGACTAAAAGCATTTTAATTAGGCCTACCTCACAATGTAATGAGACCATCAGCAATGCCTGTACATGAAACGAAAAAGTAAATGAAGCAAAAGGTGTTCTAGTTTCAAACACATTGTATTGGGGTTAACAGTGTTAACTTATTTAGTAGGAAAGAAGTAATCTTTTCAGTTCTTAAATTACTAAAAGAATTCTACGGTCTTTGGCATGAAGAACGTTTCAAATAGTCTCTCTTACCCTTTAAAGTTTTTATTGAGAGTTATTTTGGTTAGCAGTTAGGGTGAGTATAAAATATATTGTTTTTCCTTCCTCTTCCTCATTCAGGTTGGAATAATAGGTGCCATTTAGAGCAACATATCAATGTGGCATCCACGAACGTATATATCATTCTGTAAAATTAATATGCTCAACTTTCTTTCAGGCTTTTCAGAATGATCAATAGAGTTCTTTTAAAAATATGTCAAATTTTGCAGCTATGAATAAGCCTGGTTAAACTACATTTAAATATCCAGATCTAGTGAGAATTAGGCATATAGCTATGATGTAGCAAGCAGAACAAGAACTGCAGTCATTTCAGCTCTGAAATATTTTGAGCAAATCAATTGAGCCTCATTTTGTAATTCACTAATTTGATATTCAAATTCTATTTTCTGTTGTTCATTGAACAACCTCTATTTAAATTAACAGTACTGAAATTGTAACCTAATAGACCTATCTTTCACCCACACTTTGATTTCTCAGAAATTATTAAAAATGAAATATTTATTATTTATCACAACATTATTGTGCACATTCTCTGATTGGTAAGCAAAATTCTATGGCAGTAATAAAATTTGGAAGATCACACTTAAGATTTTCATCAAGTCAGCACTTCCCAAGACCTAATATTTGCATAAATCTTTGTATGAAGCCAAGCAAACCTTTAAAATTAATTTTAAACATTATTTGTATGCTTATCATAAGTGTTAAATGGTCTGTTTTTCTTGAACAGGCTATGGGAGGCTGTTGTATATAACTCACGACTGAGTGGCCACAGAGTGGCCTAAAATAGGGAATGACCTGGGATTTGCAGTATCTTAACAGACAATATGTTTCCTATTCATTTTAATGGCACTAGAAGTGGATCATGTTACAGTGTAAGGACACATACTGAGTAGGTCTGTATGTCTAAGAGGGATGGCATTTTTTCCACAGCTCATATGTTGAGTTGTAAATTATACCTGCTGTCTTTTGTGCTTAATGATCCCACTATAGTCCAGGAGTATGTGATATGGAAGAGAGCAGATGGTTCTGTCTCTGCTGCTTTCTGTGTTGCGTTTGTCCTGGGTGTATGACAGACACTGAATCAGTGTATTTCTCTGCTGTTCTTTCTGACCATTTCCATACAGGCCCGAGTCGTTCATCTGTGGTCATCATGATAAGCAGAATTTTTCAGGGGCTGTTTCCTTCATCCAGTTTTTAATTTGACTTGCTTTTTTGCAGCTCAGGTACAGTCTGTTTTGTTGCGCATTCACTAGTCAAAACTTTGAAACTGTGTTTGACTTCCTTTTTCCCCCCTCATTCCCTTGCCATCAAATGGACATTGTTACTTGTTCCCAGCAGAACACGATGGGGAGCGTTCCCTGCTCAGAGAAACTGATAACAGAGCTTAGCTCAGTTCTTCTCCCATGGTTACAGTTATTAACAATAGATGGTACTTTCTTTTATTTAGCTTGTTCTTCCCCATGCTAGATGCTCCTCAAACTTTCTAAAGTTGTTGTCCTTATCAGTTATTGTAATCTAATATTTAAACTAGGAAACTTAAAGCTATTGCAAGATGTTTCACACTTACTCCTCCCAAAGGGAATACTGTGTGGATGGTACAGTGTTTTACTTCAGTAATGGTTTTTGCCTTTTGCGAGGAGCAGGGGGAAGTGTCAAAGGACTTTATTTCAGATGTTGCATGCTTTTATTGGAGCAGACAATGAAAATAAATTTAGCTCTTGCACAAACGTATGGTTTCCCTTGTGTTGGTTTGTTCCCTCATCTCTAATTGTCTTCCATTCCCTAAACAGATGTGTTTTGCCTTTGTGCTTAGGAGGACTGGGATTGTTGACCTCTACTTTAATCCTGATCTACCAATCCTTTAATCAGACATCTCTTAGTGTCTTAACACAGGGACTGTTTTTCCTGGGAGGAAGGGTTTGAAGCCCTCAATTTGATATTCCACAAGATCTGATGTAGGAAACCGTGGATTAAGCTTTTACTATGCCATGCATCTTATTGGAAAACAAGTTAAATGGTATAAGTCCAGGTTTTTGCAGTGGGATGCAATGATATACTGAAGATTGTTTTATGCACAGGTGATCAAAATTGTAACAGTAAAGCAGAGACTCCAATATCACAAAGTAGCAGAGTCTGAATGTTTCATTGATTTGATTGTTAAGGTTCAAATTACTAATATCTCCCGGCTCTGCATGAGTATTTACTAGCTTATAAAATCCATCACTTATTGTGGACTGTTTTATACTAGTACAGTAAAATGTGTTTATACCCCTGATTGAAAGAATGTGCAGGCAAATGTGGTTAGTAACTTGGTGACTTGGCGCGGAGCAATTTTCATATTGTTCAGGCAGCACCTGTGGAATAATTTATTTAGTTGTTAAATGCAGACAAAGATACAGCTTAGAAATGTTAGAACTTTGAATTTTGTGTCTGTAATCACACGTGTCCGGTATATGAGCTGAAAATGAAGGGCCTGTTTCTATAAGATCTGTTCTTTTTCAAGATCAAATCCTAGATATTTGAGGTGACAGCCTACCTTTCTCGAAGATGATCTGGGCTTTATGTTGCAGATTAACGGTTACACCTTTCTCATCTGGTCATCTAACACTGTGCTCTCAAATCCTCCTTTGCACAGTAGAAGTAATAAAGTGGTTTCCATATGTACTGCAAACATCATTGACTCTATTTTGAATTTTCTCTTAATTCAGGAGTCCTGGAAAACAAACAAACAAACAAAAAACACAAACAGAAAAAAATATTGGTGTAAGTGAATGAAGGTAATTTGAGGTGAATATTTTTATGGGAAAGATGAAAACAATCTTGGATTGAAGCGTTTGTTGTTGAGTAGGCACGGTTTCCTTATAATTATAATAAATGGCCTTCCTTGGAAAGGGTGACATGCGAGTGCTTGGAGAGGCAGAGCTCATTCTTCACACGTTAATTCCTTTGCATCTCTTTTGAGACTATCACAGGTATCTTTTTTAAAAAGAAAGGAATAGAGATGAGAGACCAACTCAAGTGTTTTAAATGCATCCTTCGCTGCCACGAAGTGATTATATTCATTGCCACCATTAACCCCATTGACTCAGTCACTGCACAATGGCTGAAACTGCACTTCTGAAACACTCCAGCATGGAAACATTGACAGACTCAATAAACAAGCTGAAGTCTAACATGCTGCTGCTGCCTATTGAACAGCTCTGGGCACAAACAGCTTCCTTTTAATGTGGACAGAAAGACTAAGTGAAATTTTAATCAAACGAAAAAGGCTGTCTGAGAATATTGAAATGCCAGACCTTGTGGTATTTTGACAATATTGGATTTGTCTTCTCTGCACCCCATAACTATTTCAATTAGTTTTTGTCTATGTTTTTGCTTAAGTTTTTCTTGTTTAAATCAGCATAGTTTGCTGGTATTTTGCACACTGATTTCTCTTTTAAATTCACATGAATAATCTCTCCAGGTATCAAAGACATGACCTATGCTATGCTTTTAAGCACATCATGAATTTAATGCAGTATATGAATATTACTGTATTTACTATATTTGTAATCTCTTTGTTTTGTTTTTATTGCTGTTTTCTCTTTAAATATGTCATTTAGTTATAAGATACCATGTACTCTTATTTAAAAGCCCTTAGTAAGCCCTGATCACAGCTGGTATCTTTTTAAGGACACTTTTCATACAGCAGTTCCCTTATGTAAGTAATCAGACAGGGAAGGCAGGAAACCAGCATGGCTGAGTAAGGACCTGCTGCTGGTCCAGCTGAGGTGTAAGGAAATGCACAGGCAGCAGAAAAAGGGACGTGTGGCCTGGGAAGAATATAGGGATGCTGCCCACGTGTGTAGGGATAGGATCAGGAAAGCCAAGGCACAGCTGGAGCTGAACTCAGCAAAGGATGCAAAGAATAAGAAGAGATTCTACAGGTACACTGGTCAGACAAGGAAGACGAAAGAGAGTGTACACCCCTGATAAGCAAGATGGGAGAACTGGTGAGGACAGACATGGAGAAGGCTGAGGTAGTCAGTATATTTTGTAGGTACTGAGTATATTTTGACCCTGCCAGTTATGAGTGATGTGCAGAAATCTGAATCAATCCTTTTGTTGATTCTTCTGTAGGTTTCAACAATTATTCAATTTCCATGTAACAAAATGAAAGCTGTGGCTAGAGTATGAATTTAGATACTTTTGTGCCAGGTGAATTACATTAGTAATCTGATCTTCAGAAAGTGGTTTCTAGATTGCAGACTTTATTGTTAGGTACTTGCTTTTCTTCCTTTTTTTCCCCCTCTTATTTGGCGTAGCTTAAACTCTCTGATATTTGTATTGGAAAATACTTTCATGATTATGATACAAATGTTTACAAAAGACAAAGATAACATAAATCATACATTAAAAACAAATCATAGCAAAGTTATTCAGCAAGCTTGTGCCATTGATCACAGCCAATCATTCTACTTTGCATGCTCTTTTTAAAAGCAGCAGTGTAATATGCATTTTTCTGAAGCAGGGTTGAATAGACTCCATCTGACATGTATTGCTAATGCCGGAATTAAATTGATTGCTAGCATTTATGACTACTTGAGTACATTTTTGCATTGAGAATTTGTTATGCAAGATAAATCAATTTTTCAAAACTGTTTGTTTGTTTGTTTTGCTCTCATTTAGTCACCATAAAAATAAACTGTCTGGAGAAGATTTTCTTTTTACTATTGATGATAAAAATATATTTATCCTTCCTACTGTAACTTATTTCTTTTATTTATTTATTTATTTATTTATTTATTTTCGTAACAGAGGAAATAACTACATATTAGTAAAATTAGATAGCAAGTAATTCCAAGGCCTGCTTATAAGTTGTTACATTCTGAAAAAGTGCAGAGGACATACTAATAGTAATGTGGCTGCTATGGGGGCAGGAATTTACTGATATGCTGCAGAAGTCAGTTGAAAATAGGATTTTTTAGGATGTCTGATGGCTGTGTCTTTAAATTTGCATTATGCTGGCAAATACAAGCTATGAAAACTTTTTAAAAACTAAATACTTTCTCTTTATTTTTTTATTTAGTTAAGATTATTTTTTTTCCTTAGAAACCCATTTTTTGCTGAGCAGCTTCTTTGAAACTAGACCCATGATGCTAAAATAATAATTCAATATTTTCAAAAATATCAGGCTTAATTTGCTTTCAAAAGTTTGGAGGCTTTAGTTAGCAAAATCTATCCTATTCAACCTTAATTAAAACTTCATTTTTTATAGAATAGTGTTATCATTTGGAAAAGAATGGTGTGTGGCAATAGAGGTAGAAGAGGAGAATGTGTTTGCTTTGCTATTGAACATCCAAGGGACATAATTTTGTTCAATGCATAATGGGGTTAGCCTTAATTTCATGTCCTATAAGGGATGCTGCAGAGTACTATTAGTCTAGGTGAAATGAAAATAAGACTGTTTCTCAGGGAAGGGAAAAAATGTTCACGGGACGTTATATCAAAAGCAGTTAATTTGAAGGATAGGCAAAAACTATAGTCTAATATGGGAGCAAGAAAGGAATATCATGAATTTGTGCTAACAATTCTAATATTTTCATCTGCTTAGAGAATGATGAGATATAGTTGCAGCGAGAGATCAGTTTCAGAAATAATCTTGTTTTAAGGAGTATTTAGTTAAAGTTTATATATAAACTATAAATTAATCTCTTCAGCCTCTACCTAAACCAACATAGAACTAATGACATTATTTTAGAATATATAAAACAAGGTAAGAATTATAGTAAGTATGGCTCCCATAATGACCGTAGGTTATACACTTCAGCCTACAGATATACTCAGTGCAAGCGATAATTATTTTACAATTGTTTTTGAAGGGAAGCAGAAACTTTATAAGAAGTACTAAGATTCTGTAGATACTAGGAAAATACATCCATAGTTGAAGAGCATAAGAACTTGACTTCCCCCAAAGCATTTCTGACTAGAATCTCTTTGGGAGATGAAATTCTCAGTTGCCAGATCCCCATATTCTCTGTATTGGTGAATCAAGTGCTCTGTTTTAGTTCTTAAACTCTGTCAGTTATTTCCTAGTGTCACTGTACAAGTCTTTTAATTTTCAGTCTAGGAGGATTTGCTGATTGCTGATAGTTCTTCGATCACTTCTTCAAACAACTGATCATAATAATTATAATGCTCTTATTTAATGAGGCAGCACTCCTCTAAGAGCTAAGCAAATATTATTTATGGCTCAAGCAATTCAGGTACAGAGAAATTTAAATCATCATGTAGAACCAAAGGGAGGGCTTCACTATTTCTGTCTAGGATTTCTCAGAAAGAAATATGAGTGCTTACATCCTGTAAGATTTGTTCAGTAGATCTGATGCTGCTAAAAAATGTGGAACTTCTTGTGCATAAATATGAGGACAGCACATAGATCTTTGCTATCGTGGATTCAGTTCTTATTTGCAAACAAACCTCTAAGACTTACTGCAAAGTATTTGTTCATATATTCTTCAGTCTGTCGTCTTTTATACTTTTCAGCCCAAATCTCTCTCCTTTCTCTACTCACAAAAAGAATTTATACAACTTTTTTGGATAGGGACAAATGATTTTTTGAAGTCTTCGTTGCATCCAATTTCTGTTCGTAGCTTATAGTGGTTAGGAATAGGAGGGAAAAAAAGTCCCAAAATACAGCCTCTTAACTAAAATACCTATGCCCGCATGAAGCCCTAATACTGATACAGTTAATGGGTATTGTCCTTTAGCAAGAAAAAGCTTACTTTGTTCAAGAAGTGGGATAAGCCACCCCAGAAAATTGTGTTTGCTGATGTAACTTGTAACTCCAGGAAGACTACTGTTTGACCAGCAAAATGGAGTTTTCTCTTTCTTTGACAACTTTCACACCAGGATGTCTGAATTAATCTGTAGCTTTATAGGATTGCTCTTGTAAGCCGTAGCTTCTATATGTGATTGCCGTTGCAAATGTGGAGTGAAATTCAAGCTAACACTTAAGAGTGGATTGGAGTATGGAGGTGTGGGTGAGAAAATGCTGTTGGCACAATTAATATTTGGAATACTGAATAAAAATAAAGCATAAAGGTTAGGCAAGTGACTTTGTTTACTTATTATTTGCCCCCAAGACTATCTTTGAGATTTCATATGAGGGGGCCTCTGAAATGATGCTGGTATGCGTTTTGTCAAAACGGTAATAGAACATGATGCAAGTATACTCCAGAGGCAATGTATGTCAGCCAACCACAACAATAAATAATAATAATAATAATTTAAAAAAACATGCAAGCATCTCTTCCAAAAACAAACAAGCTAGTTTAGCAAACTACATAGTGAGGTCATCTTTACTTTCCTTGGTCTCTGAAAACATTATCATCCATGAAATTTTATTTGCTAGTTGTCAGTCCAGAGTCTCAACTGGTTCTTCCATACATGATTCATAAGGGCAAGGGTCTGTAAAAATTTCCACATCATACTGAATGACTCTGTCTCTTACAATCTGCTCCTTCTTCCTCGCATATTACACCATGCTTCCTTCCTTTGCACCATGCATTTCTCCAGTATTTCTGTTCTCCGTTTCCCTTGCATATTGTCCTTATTTTTTCTTTCCTTATTTTATCCGAACTTCTTGGTACATAGAGTGGAACTTGATACATTTCTTTCTTATGAATCAGAGGCCAGCTGAATATGACTAGAATTTATACCAGGGACAGATTTTGTTCATTTCAAATACGAGTGACTTGTGGAAAAAAGGATTTATTGAAAGGTAATGACATTTGCTGCTAGTTCAAAACTGAATAGTGCTAAAGGGTCAGTGAGTTCAGTGAAAGGGGCAAAAAATTTAAAATGGATGGAGTAGATTCAGAACATCATGCTCAGATACCTGCTTTCCACTTGAAGTAAGGAAAATTCTAGTAACAAGTCTGGGGAAGTTGAGGAGGGAAGATAGTATGTGTAATAATATATTCAAAAGTATTAAGTGAAAACAAAATGAGGATGGCAAATCTTCCAAAAATTATTATACAATTCTTTATAACAACCAACTAAATAAAGAATTGCTTTTTTTTTTTTTTTTTTTTTATACGATACTGAAGAAATCAGCTGGAGGGAAAGACTGCTATTTTATAAGGAAGCTTGTTGGTCTCTTTGAATGTGTGCACCATTTTGTAAATATAGTGTCATGAAGGAATGTCCAGAATTAAACATAGATGCTGTGTTTTAGTTATTTTTATAAACAGTAGAGAAACTTTGCATGCATTTTCTAGCATGTTGCTGCTGTTGTCCTTTTTTTTCCTTCCCTTTGACTTAAGTTAAAATTACAGATGTGTAAGCAATAGGAAGAAGAGTAGGACTTGCCTAGGGACAGTCTTACCATGTGTCCCTTACCCAAGACAGCCCAGTCTTCCCCTTTACCACAAAACTGCAACTTTGAAGGAAAAGATGAAGAAAATAGCAGTAATGACATTTTTGTTATGCTAGAAAGAAGAGTTAAGGAGGTGTTATAAGTCTGACGTAGTGTTCAGTCTGTTCTCCTTACTTGAAATTGTTTGATTGTATTCGATGTGTTTATAAATAGATGTCAACAGAAAGCTGTTTTTCAAAGATGAAGTGATTTTTCTTGATAAGGTGTATGAAATGTCACAAGTCTTACGAGGAGCGGCTGCGGGAGCTGGGGTTGTTTAGCCTGGAGAAGAGGAGGCTCAGGGGAGACCTCATCGCTCTCTATAGGTACCTTAAAGGAGGCTGTAGAGAGGTGGGGGTTGGTCTATTCTCCCCTGTGCCTGGTGGCAGGACGAGGGGGAATGGGCTAAAGTTGTGCCAGGGGAGGTTTAGGTTGGATATTAGGAAGAACTTCTTTACCGAAAGGGTTGTTAGGCATTGGAATGGGCTGCCCAGGGAGGTGGTTGAGTCGCCATCCCTGGAGGTCTTTAAAAGACGTTTAGATGTAGCCCTTAGTGATATGGTTTAGTGGAGGACTTGTTAGTGTTAGGGCAGAGGTTGGACTAGATGATCTTGGAGGTCTCTTCCAACCTAGACGATTCTGTGATTCTGTGAAATGTAGGGAAGTACATTAAGGTCCTTGGGGGGGGGGGGGGGGGGCGGGGATCTAAATAATCACAAATTATTCTGAACAATGGTAGTTTAGATGCAGCTGGTAGATTACCAGCTCGTCAGTAGAGAAGATAAAATTCTTAATTAATTATTGAGCTGTGGAATGAACTTATAATATCTGATTTTATCTTTCTATCTTTCATCATTGTATTTTGCAGTCTGTGGCCAGCTTCATTTTATTCACTTTATAATGTAAAATTCGAAGGGATTTTCCTTTAATGAGAATTAAAACATACTTATTCAGTATTTAAAAGAGTAGCAGAGATCATCCTGATCATATGGTAAATGGAACTATGTTGGCCAGACCCCAAATTATGAAATTAGCTGTTCTAACTGTTGCTTTGTTTCTACAGCAAAGATCATTTCATGACATAATTTGTTATTCATGTAATGACATCAATGAAAACTTCATTAACATTTTTTTTGTCAATACTAATATTTACTGTTAGCGTACTTCGTATACTGTCAGCATACGTTAACAATATGTTAACAATACTGTTAGCATATTTCGTATAATCAAAAAAAGAGTAATTTCATATCAAGTATCACCTATTTTGTATCTAAGACTACTTTCACTTAACTTTTTTTCCAAGCACTTGTGAAAAATTAGAACTTTGTTTTCCTGGAGCTTAAAGCAATTAGTTAATGTAATTTTTAGAGAGAAACCAGTCTTCAATGGCATTACTCTAGAACAGAAAAAAATAGTGTTCTTAAAAAACTGTATCAAAAACAATGCTCCATCTTGAGGCTGATAGTAAAATCACCAAAGAGAACACACTCTGTATTAATAACTTATTGTAGATGAGGCATCAGAGTGCTGTTTTCCAAAACCACATAATTCTATTTTTTTTTCAAAATAATGAAAGCTTAAGGACCCACCTCATAGTGTCATACAAAAAGAGATGTGATAGCATATAGGGCAGCAAAGATGAAAAATAGGTGCTGCAGTTACAAAAGGAAAAGGAGTAAGAAAAAGAAAAATCAGCCAGTATCCACATACCACCTTCGACAGCTGAGGAACTCCATCCACCTTCTGCCTTAGCTTCATTGGGACTCTCAAGTCTGCCTTCATGGTGCAGTGGATGGTCCCTGAGGATATCTACTGGCTGCATTCTGCATGCGTCATGGCAGTGAGGCGAGCTTTCCATTAGACAGGCAGCCATAGGAGGAAGTCACTGTGGTTGGTCTTATTTTAACTACACAATCATGGAAGTAATCACCCAGCATTAATTTACTTTTAGCAAGTGAGGTTTCAAGCGTATTTTCTATTTTATGAGACATAGCCTGAATATTGCCTGGTTCAAAGTTTTTCTACTGCTCTTGTGGACTCACAGGGCTAGAAGAGAAGAAATAGGAGTCTGTATGTGCAGGAATAGCTTTGTGTGCTGAAAAATGTCGTAGTCTTTCTCTAAATGCTTCTTGATAAAAGGAAATAGTTATTTAAAATGGAAAATTAGATTCTCAGTAGATAGCAACACAGCAAGCATTTGAAATGCCGCAGATAGGATTTTCAGAACTAGTTGAAATTATGTTCCATCTAAAGACAATAATAAAAAATAAGAAAAAAATAGAAAACCTCAGATTTTGAGTAGTTCCACCAATGAAAGGTTTTATGAAATTTAATATAAACTTTTATTAAAAGTTCCTTTTCTTTCAAACTAGAGTCTAATTGTTTCACCAAAATCATTTTTTTCCTAATAAATCACATTCTAGAATGTGAACATGAAGTTAGTGTTACAGCCAGTGAAATGGTTTAGAATAACCTAGTTTTGTAGTGTCCTGTAATTTTCTAAATGAGGCTGAATGTGGTTATGATTTTACTAAATCAGTATAATGATAATCTGAATAATTTACAACTGTGAGGTAATTATAAAGGTGCATTTTTTAAAAAAATAATTAAGTTTTGCATATACTCAGAATTGCTTGGAATATTTAGAATACATTCCATGGATTGGTAATTTGAGAAATCATAAAAATTATTACAATTAAGCAAGTGGTTAAAAATGTGTATCATGCTTAGTTGTATTACAGAAACCAAAGTAATTCCATTTTGATTATAAAAAAAAAAATAAATTAGGTAGTAGCGGGCAAATTAGTCATCTAGGTACTCATACAGTAGAGCTAGTTTGCTTCTTCATTACAAGAAGGCCTTTTTTTCTTTTTATTGCAGGTTACTGGAATATAGGCCTAGTTTCAGTGCTAAAACAGGCACTCTGGCTGAACTTAGTGGTCGCCTTTTCCACCTTTCTTTGTTCAGATACCAGTAGCTGCAGCCATGAGGTAGTTTGGGATTTCCTAACAGAATCTTGCTTCTCGGATTTCTCATCAGCAGGATTCTATCTTGAGTGCAAGAGCTGTGCAGGTTGGCACCAGCGTTGCCAAAGACTTGGAGGAATTGGTAGGGACCAGTGTCCATTCCACCTCTATATAGCTGCCCAGAAACAAGGGAAGCTGAATATCACATTATGAAAAATCTTACTTAATTGGATATGTCAAGTTGGTCATGGTATTCAGAAGGGGAATCACCTTGAGTGTAGGACCAGCATTTAACAGACAGCCATCCATTTAATTCACTTGGAACAGTTGCTAGGTGTTTATCTTTACAAGCTTTGTTGGCACTCTCCACAGCACAGAACAAATTAAAAAAAAAAAAAAAAAGAAAAAAAAAAAGAACTATTTTAAAATGGCATAGTTTCTCTTTGACTGATGAGTTGTCCCAAGACAGTAAGCTGGGGAAAGTAACCATACAGTTTTATTGAAACAAAGAAACCACAGGAAAAGGAAGGAAGAGGGGAAAAAATATACTTGCAGAAAGAGTTAAGCCATTTTTCTATTTACACGGTTTATTTCACAAGTGTCTGACTCATTGGGCATAACCAGCACAGTTAAATTACAAAATTACTATTTGGTTCTTTTTTATTGACTACAATTCAAAGCTGCTTCAAGCCTTCCAAATTTAATCCCCCCAGCTCTTTGCCAAGAACATTACCTTTTATTTTCAGCATTAAACTGTGTAAGATACCCCTAAGGCTACATGTGAGCTCATCCTCCATGATAGGAGCTAACAGAGTGTATCAATTGTTCATGATTTCCTATTCTCCTGTAAATTGGGAGAGGCGGGAGGAGCAGTGGAACGCGAATTTAGTATTGTCAGCAGTTCTTTTGCAGGCTCTGGCTCAGGCAGTGCATATCGAGGTAATTAATTGTGGAATGTTTTCAGCTCTTCACTCTGAGTTACCGTTTAGCAACCTGTCAAAACTGAACTAATAAGCCCATTGCATGTATTTTGATATGCTTACTTTACTTTAACTGTTGGAATCCTACTTCTCTCACCCATTTTGGTTCAAATGAAGTTAAGAAACTACCATGAGACTGCTAACATGGATGAAAAATGCCTTTTCACCAAGACATGATACAACCTTTCAGTGAAGTTTTTGCTTTAGCAAATTAATTTGGTTTAAATTCTCTGAGATTTTTGAGTGTATTTGGTAAATTTATTCTCTTTGTGCTCCACCTTCTACTCCCAGTTCTTATTAGCTGATTGCATTGCAGGTGTGAAATGGTTATTTATTACTCGAATTGCAATTGCTCAATTATACTGTCTTTTATTTGTGGAAATTATCTCTGAACTTTAGAATAAATTTAAGCAGGTGACTTCTTGTGTATATTTTGAAAGTCAAATATTAAATGTTTTTCTAATGGAATTAGATTTAAAAATGACTCAGAATCTGCTTCCCATAATGTTGAAAAATCAGTGTTTAACAACAGAAATACTCAAAAGATTTTAAAATCTTTATTTCTCTTATTCCTAAAAGAACCTGCCATCTTTAACACCACCACCCAAAAAAAAAAAAAAAAAAAATCTGTTTTAGTCAATAAATGTAGAAGCTAAAATTGCCCACAAAACAATTATGGACTTCCACTTTTCAATGTTTTAAAAGATAGTTTTCCTGTATATTTTATTCTTGTATTGAGTTAGAGATCAGGATGAGAATTTGGTTATGAGAAAACACATGTATTAAATATACACACAGAGTTGCATATATGTGGTTTTTATCTTATAAAAAATATGTATAGTCTGTCTTTACAGGTAGATAGAGTCTGTGTGAATGATATCCATTATGTGTGCAGTTGTAAAGTTTATTGAAAATTCCATGGTTGCTCACCAACTGTTGCAATGATAAAATCTGATCAATGTGTTTTCTGAACTGTTTATGTGCATATAGAAAGACCACTGTTATACGCATAAGATGTCAGTCTGTGTTGCAAATGTTGTATAGGTAACATGCATATACTGACAGGAACTTGCACCAGTCTATTATTATGCAAGCGTATATTACATGTGTGTAAGCTTATGTATCATAAGTACAATTAACATGGGTCTTCCTGTGTGATGCATGTTTGACATTTTAACATTTCTTTTAAGTTGAGAATGTAGCTGTAATGTTGTTTTTGAGAAAGTAGGACTATTTTCTCTTCTGGAAGAAATATGTTGGACAATTCTACGATGTATATGATGGATTTCAAGGTTGTCAGTGTTGCCATATTCTAATATATTTATTAAAATTTAACTTTATTCCACCTGAGAAATTCATGGTTCATCAAACTTGTATGTTGACTGACAAGCTCAGTCAGTCATCGTGGAGTAGTGGCCTGCAGTACGGCTCAACTCATGACTATCAGGCTGCATCATGCATCACATTAACAGAACTAAAGCCCCTCATATGAGTAGTCTTCTCATAGATCTTTTTATTATAAAGTCTTTTCACATATCAAGAACTCAGAAGGAAAGGTCTTTAAGCAGGAAAACCCTCTTTGATAGCTCTCTGGAGCCTAACAAAATAAAATATGGTAAATATTTGCCTCTTACTAAATTTATCAAATGAAATACATGCTCTAGAAACCTTTAAAAGTAAAGAACCACAGATTGCAGTTTGTATACTTCGTTTTCCTGCAGCATTTATTGATTTGCATAATACAGCTGATAGATGAAAACCTAGTATTTGCTCATATTTCAGCTTTATACCTGCTTTAGACAAAGATACATGACAAAGCATACATGTAGACTGGTATGGATAGGCATAGAGCTAGTATATTACCTGCCAATAAAAAGTTACTTTGATCAAATCTGAAGCAGAATGAATTTATAAAAAATCAGTACTTTACATCTTGTCATCATTGTGGTGCTGACCTGGTATGGGAAAACCTTAAGGCTGATAAAGTACTCTCAAACCACAGCATTAGAATCTGAAGTTGGCTTGGGTTTTAGACCTGTTAAACTATGTGGAAGAGAAATAGGAATAATAGAAAAGATGAGGGAGGAATACTGCAAGGCTTAGATAAACAGAATTAGATAAAGGCCCAGAGGGGGAAAAAAAAAGGGGGGGGGGAGGGAGGGGAGGGAGGAGAAAATTTGCTGGCCTAAGTATTGATAAGCCAGAAAGTGATTTAGAGAACAATGAAAGAAATGGCTTCATTCTGTTTTTCAAGAAAATAGTTACTGTCCTCTATGCTCTGGCAATCTAAGTATATAAAACAACCGTTGCAGAAGGGCATCACAATTTTGTTTGACAATATCAAAGCTTTTCTAATCTAGAGATTATCCAATCCACCATTTTCCTTTAAAGTATAGTTCAATACTTAATTATTCATACTGTTATATTTATATTTTATCTGGTTTATGAATTCTCCCTGTGGCCTAGTTAATTGCATGAGAGCAAGCATATTAAAGGAAATAACTTTTGACAATTTTTTTTTTCCTGAGAGTTTATTTGAAGAAATGAGGTTACACCAGTGATCGAATCCAGTTTAGAAAAAAATCTTTATTAAAATCAGTGATGGGGAAAAAAGAGAAGAATCCAATTTAACTTTCAAATCCCAGGTTGAGATTGAGCTGGAAGTTAGAACAAACAATTTTTAAACTTGCAAACAAAGCATGTTTGATAGGGAAATCTTGGAGGGAAAATAAATATGATACCCCAGGATACCTGTTTTACAGAACCCTTTTTTTGAGTTGAACCAAGCTATGATAAGATCAGATCTTATCTTGGTGTGAAATAATTTTCTGGGATATGAATTATTTTACCTGCACATTTAGTAAGAAGATTATTTTGCTTCCATTTGTTTTCTGTAACATTTGGATGTGGCCAGCAGGATTTTGCAATTTCGAATAAACTACCCTACTTTAAACACCTTCTAACTAAAGTACAGGAAGCAGCTTGTAGTTCAGAATTTAGAAATATATTTAAGCATCGCTAATTCAGAAAATCATGCAGTTTTAATCCTGTATTTATATCCCCGTAAGATAAATAAGACTTAAGCTTGTGTTTCAGATTTTTAATAACTGCTTAAGTACTTTACTCACTTGGCTTCTTTACCTGGATGAAGCCCTTCAGGCCTTGAAGTGCTCATTAGCTGCCTATTGATTCTGTTAAGAGACTGCAGTCTTCCTGAGCTTATTCAAACAATGACAAAATCACACCTGACAGTTCCCTTCTCTGTCTTATTGGATGCTGGCTGCTTGTGCTATTGACAAAGCTGTTATTTGAAGAGAAATAAAGTAAATGCTAAGCTTGCATTTGTAGGCTCTGATACGGTTAAAAGTCACCTTTGTCATGGGAACAGCTTCATTCATCTCACTGGGTTGTGACTACAGATCAAAGGTGTCGAAGGTTCTTCTGCTGACCTTTTTCTATGTTTTTTTTTTTTTTTGAATCATGCCTTTTCAGTGGTATCCTACAATTAATATTTTAAGAAAAATATGTCAATAAGCCTATTTCTTCCATTCTCAGATTTTCTATTTCTTCAGCAAAGACTAGTTGTGTTCCTTTGAGTGTTTCATATGTACTGTTTCTGCAGGATGAGTTTACATTACAAGGTTATAGAGCACATCCATTTAATTTTACTGAGGTAAAACTCTGCCTCTGTATTTTTTCACAGAAATGCACATTCTGCTTTTGGAAAGTCTAAACACAAACAGTATAATAAGGATGACGATATATAATTTTAAATCATCTTGGAATTTACAGTCAATGAAAACTACTTTGACAGATTGAATTTGCATACCCAGTAACTTATAATAAGAACATAAGTGTTAGTAAATATATTTTCCCTCTTCATGGTAAAAATACTTACAAATTATGACTAAATTACTCAAGATCAGGTTCCTTCAGTATTACTGAGAAGAACAAAGTACTCACACAAATATGTTCCATTTGCAGTAGTTTATCTGAGAAACCTTTGTAATCTTAGAATACAATTTTGAATTATTAATCCCTAATTTTTACATATGGGTAGAAGCAATCATCGCATGAACAGTTTTAGATGAGGAGGGCATTTTTAGATGATGATATTTAAAAAATCTAGCAAAAAAAAAAAGTTGTTTAAATTTATTTTTTATCTTGTTGAAATCAGTGGGGGACAAATTAAGGTAAACCAGGAATGTGTTAAGATGTCAATAAACCGAGATATGATTCTAGATCAAATTCCTAAGTTCTTGGATCAAGATCCTTCTTGGCAGGTGGGATCCACTATAAGCAGGTGGGAGATCACATTCATTTCAAGTACTCATACTCAGTTTAGTAAAACTGTAATACAGATTCACCATAAAGCATCATTAAAGCATTTCTGGAAAAATAAATGAATGAAATGACAACAACTATTTTAGTTCCTTAACTAGAATCACATTTCGCTTAATCTCCTTGACAACTATTTTTCCGACCTGTAGAAATAATTTTATTGTAGTAATTTCATATTTTTATTGTAGTTATTCTGTATATAAATGTCAGCTTCTAGCCAAGAGACTTTGAAAACAGTCGAAAAATATTCCTAGTAATTCACATCTAGAAATTGTGTTTCAAGCTGTGAACACAACACTAACCTCTGCTTTATCAACATGAGAAAACCTCTTATCACATCAAATCAGAGCTTATCGCATGCTAACAGATGGGGAAATCCTTGCCTTCTGTGACAAGAATTCACTAGCGTATTATTATGTACTCAAAAAGATATCTTCGAATATTAGGGAGAAGGATTATTTTCGTTAGTGGTTTCACAGGGTGAGAGTTACTTTTTTGTGTTAGGATAGCTGCTTTTTTTATGCCTTTATAGTGAACAAGTGGCTTTGTGTACAGTCAGAGAGAGATTTTTTTCCCAGAAGTGTTATAGAAAAATTATCTAAAGCTTAATTCTTTCGATGGTTTCTTGTTGTTTGTGTTTTTTTTTTTTTTCTCTCTTTACTTAAAAAGAAAGCATTTTTTGAATAAAAAGATCAGTTCAAATGTTTATCAAAGAGGCAGAATTTGTTGGCATTTTTTCTACATGGTATTTTTCAGAACAGTTAGGATCTGCATGGTTCTTTAAATACTGTTAGTTTTATTGTTAGTTTTATTGTTAGTTTTATGACTGTCCTATTATATTGCAAAATCACTATTGATGCGTAAGACAACTGAATATGTGTAACAATATTTTTTAGAATACAAATACTGAATTCACCAGACTGTGGTGGGGTGGCCTTGGCTGGCTGTCAGACCCTACCCAGCTGCTCTCTCACTCTCCTCCTCAACAGGACAGGGAGAAAATAAGATGAAAGAGGATCAAGATAAAGACAGGGAGATCAATTACCAGTTACTGTCAGAGGCAACATAGACTTGGGGAAAACTAACTTAATTTATTGTCAATTAAAAATAAAGTTGGATGGTGAGATAAAAAAAAAAAAAAAAGGCAAGACTAAGAACACCATCTCCCCACACTGCTCCCTTTCTTCCTAGGTTGCACTTCACTCCTTCCTTCATGACTCCTCTACCTCCTCCCCACCCCTGTGATGGGGAGTGGGACTGGGAGTAGGAAGTCTCATCACTGAGCTGCGGAGCTCCTTCCTCCTTACGCTCCTCCCCTACTGCAGTACAGGCCTTCAGGAAAAGGCTGTTCCAGCCTAGGCCCTCAAAGGGTCACAGTTCCTGCCAGAAAGCCTGCATGGGCTCACTCTGGGCTGCAGCTTCCTCCTGTGATATCCACCTGCTGCAGAGCAGTGTCCTCCACTGTCTGCACTGTGGTTATTTGTTCCACCATGGTTCTCTACAGATTCCAGGGGAACAAACTGCTTCCCTGTGGGCTCAGGGGAATCTCTGCTCTGGCGCTCGGAGCCCCTCTTGCCCTCCTCCTGCCTTGCCCTGGCTGCTGCAGGGCTGTTCCTCGCCTTTTTCCTCCCCTGCCAGGCCCTGCTCTGGCCAGGCTGAAACCTGTGTCCCTTTGGCAGCACCAGCAGCACTGAGGGGCTCAGCTGTGGCCTGTGGCAGGGCCTGGAGACAGCTGGGACTGGCTGGGCCCGGCTGTGTCTGCCACAGGGCAGCCCCAGCCTCTCCTCACACAGGCCCCGCCGCCAGGACACAGGCGCACAATATACAGATTTACATAATAAAGGAAACATCTTTTAATCAGTATCTTGTACATATTTAAGCATTTATGATGATGTAAATTTATGATAATTTATGATTACCCAGCAGATTTTGCTGGGTGAACCAACAGATTTTCACAAATACCTTGTGCTAACAAAGGGCAGGGCAAAACTTTTGGATGTAAAAACTGAAATATAAAGAAGAAAAATCTATATATGTGTAAGGAATTGTATGGTTGATAGATACAGTGCATGACCTGAGAATATTGCATATTGCCATCTTGATTGTTCATGATTGTTTTCTGAAAGTAGAGTCTTGGAGATTAAACGTAGAAGTGATGGTGTGAGGAGTTATTGTGGGGGCCAGTATTGATCTGGCTTTGGAGGGCTACCACGTGTTCAGTCACTGTGCCTCTCTTACACTTAAGATTCTAAAAACTTATTAGAAAAAGTTAATAGTGTTATTGTAGGTCTTGATCAAAATTTTGAAATACCAAAATTAAAACTTCTGAAGTTTTATGGATATGTAGCTGATACTAAATTCTTCCACTTCTGAATGTTATCAAGCTGAGATAGGGATGAGAATGGGTCAACCTACCTGCTCGCAACTTTACAACTCAGCTTATTTGCATTGTTCTTCTAGAGGCACTGTAACTGCTAGCTTGTGAAAGCTTGACAGGTTCTTTAAAAGTATGCGTATTTGTTAAATGCACTTTTTTTTGTCATTAATAATAATTCCATAATCAAACAGCTTGTATAATCAAATAATATCGATTATAGACATTTATTGTTATTGTTGTTGTGTTATTACAGCCTTTATTCAGAGTTATCTTCTGGAATTTCACTGCATTTTGGGACAATGGGAGCAAAATTGTAGTATTATGAGGAAGAACTGGCGTGTGAAAGTATTCAAGCTATATACGGATTAGAAGTGAATAAACTTGTACTGGTTTAGTAGATGAAAGATACAAAAATTAAAAATAAAGCTTATGTGGGGATTTATATCCAATTTATGTATTTAATCAGTGAGTATAACGATTTTTTTCATAGTCAGCATTAGGATCTTTTGAATCATTTGAGCTTAGAGACTTAATATAATGGGAATTATGAACAATTATGTAACTTTTTTTTTTTCTTCATTATAACAATCGTATTCACCAGGAAAAGTAACCTGGGCATAATTCAGATCCAGTGTTCTCCCATAGTATAGCAACAAGTGGGTAACTACAATGTAGTTGGAACTAAGGTTCATATTAAGGAATTGTTGCTACTTCCAGTTGTGACTCTCCTGTATGTGTTTTTTGAGCAAGGGAATTCCTTTATAAACAAATCATACTTCTCCTCCTCCTCCTCCTCCTCCTCCTTCTCTTTCTTCTTTTCTTCTTCTTCTTCTCCTTCTTCTCTCTTCTTCTCCTTCTTCTCCTTCTTCTCTCTTCTTCTTCTCTCTTCTTCTTCTTCTCCTTTCTTTCTTCTTTTTTTTTTTTTTTTAAGATTAAATATCTTCAGAAGGAGCTAGATCTATTTCAGTCCCATCCAAAGTGCCTTCTTATTCTCCCTTTCTTTCAAATAGTAGTAAAGAAACTCAAATGAAGATACAATAACTGAAGAATATTTTTCCACATGAAGCTGTATGCTTATCATCCCCCTTGGTTAGCACTTAGAAGGCAAGTATTAGTTTGAACCTGAAGTCCAGTTTGAGATAGCACTGATAGAACATCTGAATTCTCTTTGAATTTTTACTATTGCACCTGTTAAAAGTTTAATTTAAAATCTATCTTACATTTTGTAAAATATACCCTTGCTTGGGTATAAGTTTAGAATCTCTGAAATGTAAGACTTCTACGGTGAAGATGAATTGTTCTTGCATCATACATCACATATTTTATATAAGTTGAAACATTGAACTTTGTCAGCTGTGACAGTCATATTTTTACCTTCACATAACAATAACAAGCCTAATAATTTAGAATTTAAAAAAGAAAAAAAGAAATGGTGTGAATATTATTATGGGAGTATTTTTACAGCACAGTTTAATTATTTGGTTCGGTAATGTTCAATAATTATTTCAAAATAGAAAGCCCTCACAATCCTGTCCATTCAAAAACTAAATGGTTTCATTACCAGTAACTAATTTACAAGGCAATTTCAAAATCTCATGACTCCTTGTCTGTCTGAGATTTACAGTCTCTAATAAAAAGGCCTGGCTAGGAGATATGAATTAACAACTCATTAAAATGAGAGCATATATTCAGTATTTTAATTTTCTGTCCTTTGTCTCGCTACTGGCTAACAGCCCTGTCTACTCATACCTGTTAAGGGAGGCAATGAGGTGATTTCAAAACATTTTTGTCATCTCACGTAGAGATGTTGTGGAATACAAGCATGATAGGATTTGTTTTGTTCCATAATGTTCTGGAATAGTTTATATTCCAGAACACATTCTATGCTGACAAAACTCACCTCACTGTTTGATGTGCCTCAGGGGCTGCGGACAGTCTTTCCCCTGCCTGAATGCAAGCTGCTTCAACACATTTTGATCCTAGGAAGATGAAATTTTTTTTTTCCCAGAGACTGGTTCTGGTCTTTGAGTTTTAATATGTTTGCCTTCTTAAAATACTTTGACTGAATACTTTTTTGAAGATGCAGGATCTACTTCTGGCTTCAGGTGTAACTATTTATGTAGTTATTTCATCCTTTAGAAGGGATCTAGAATCCAATTTCCAACTGCTTCAACAGCAGTATTTTTGTAACTTAAATGGAAATAGTACTGCTGGTATTTTTGCTCTGTTACGGTGGGAGTAATATGATTACTTCTGCAATTTTAGTTACACTTTTGTTAACAAAAAGTATTATGACATTTACTGCCTTTCTAGTCTCAAAATCTACCTTGCTATTACCCTTTACTACACATGCACACACACACACAAAAAGAAAACAAACAAACAAACAAAAACCACAAAAAAAAAAACACAGCCCTAGTTTAATCTGCTAAGATAATAATCAGTTCTTAATGATTGCAGTTTGCTATTTCACATGCCCCTGGGAGAATATCTTCAAACCTTCAAACATAAGATCTCTTGTACTCTATGGGTTGTGCTTTCTGTGGATTGAAAACTGTCTGAACAACTGGGCCCACAAGATGGTGATGAAGGGCATGAGGTGGTCTAGGTGCTGGCCAGTAACTAGCAATGCATCCTAGGGGTCAACAGTCGGGCAAATGATCTGCATGATGGGGTAGTGTATCCTCAACAAGTTTGGTGATAATACTGCTCACGTTTTTTACAAAGCTTCTTTCTTTTCAAGCTAACTTCCTTGTTTCTGTAAAATCTTTTCTTAATCCCTTGGTTGACATTTTTATGGCTGATGGTAGCCTTAACCACATGTCAGGATTGTTGATTTCATCTTTAGTGACACAAGTTTCTGGGCAAAGACCCTCGGACACTTTGGGCTGTCTTATTCACATGCACTGAGAACATGTTCCCATCCTATCTGTGGATTGTACCTGGGCCATATGCCACAAAGAGGTCACGTAGATTCCCCCCACGTGCTCACATAGGCGGTTTGTCTGTATCTGAACTTACAGAGATGTCTGAGGTAAAGAGCAGGAATATTAACTCAACCCTCCATCTGTTACAATTAATTTAAGGACACTTGCACAGCTCACAAATCAACTGAGGAAACACATTGCTGGAGGAATAAGGGCTTTTTGTTGTTGCTGTTGTTTCTCAAATAGTTCTTTGCTTTTGACATTACCATATGCAAGTGAGAACAGTGACAGCACAACATTCAGTTTTCTTTGCTTTAAAAAGGGGGGATTTGTGAGCATGCTTTGCATTTTGTTCATGCCATTCAGTTAATTGCGTTATTTATGTGGACTTATCTGAAAGATCGGAAACAATAATAATAAAGAAGCGTCAGCTCTCTGTACGTAGTAACAGAAGATGACTTTTAACTTGTTTGAGTGCACTAGCAAGACATCAAACTTCATTCCCTCAAACTGACCAAAAGATGAATTTCAAACCCACAATGGCATTACAATGCATCAAAAATGAAAACAAGATAAGGATTCGTCATAGATCAGAAAATAAAAGTGCTTTTAAAATATCAAGAGCACAGTATATGCTATTCTAATTTTTTTTCCACTTCAAGTTTCTGAAATATTTATTAAGGAATAATCTGTAGAATAATGAATATTGCTTTCCTATAGAAGTACAGAATGCATGCTATATTTCTGCTATAATGTCTTATTAAATATGGATGTGGTGAATTTCTAGTATCTTTGGGGCCAGCTACTGACTGCTCTATCTTTTACCAAATAGTTCAGTTAAGGTAAAAAAAAAAAAAAAAAATGTTTACTGATGGCTTCTCAAAACCAGAAAAAAAAAAAAGCTAAAAAAAAGCTATGCTATGCTTTGATGGTTTTGGGATGTTAGAAAACAACATATCCAATAGGGTAGTTAAACATTTTAATACTTCATGTATTCTACAAATTTAGGATGTCTAACTGCCCAAATAAATGATAGATTTAATGTTTGAAAATATCTAATGTTCAAGCAGAAAGATCTTGTGGTTCTCTTAATCATTAGCTTATGTATATCTTTCCTCAATACATAAAAAATGCAATTTAAGAATGGTAAAATGTAGAATGTGGTCAGAAAACATAAAAACAAATTTAACAGGCATTACTACGTTTCTGACTTCAAAACTGTAGAAGCAGGTATTTGAAAATAAGAAAAAGTGAATGTTTGTTGTGTATCTGGGTAGTACTGTGTTTCTCATGTCCTCTGAATGATTTGCTTTCCCCTCCAAGAAGGTAAACTGTGAATTAAGCCAAATGTAGTAAAAATCATAGAATCCTTAAGGTTGGAAAAGACTTTCAATATCATCTGGTCCAACCATCACCCTACTACCAAAGTCACCCACTAAACCATGTCCCTAAGCACCAGGTCCAACCTTTCCTTAAACACCTTCAGGGACAGTGACTCCACCACCTCCCTGGGCAACCCGTTCCAATGCCTGACTGCTCTTTCTGAGAAGAAATGTCTCCTCATTTCCAACCTGAACCTTCCCTGGCACAACTTGAGGCCATTCCCTCTCATCCTATTACTAGTTACCTGTGAGAAGAGGCCGACCCCCAGCTCCCCACGCCTTCCTTTCAGGTAGCTGCAGAGAGCAATGAGGTCTCCCCTGAGCCTCCTCTTCTCCAGACTAAACACCCCCAGTTCCCTCAGCTGCTCCTCACAGGACTTGTGTTCCAGGCCCTTTACCAGCTTCGTAGCCCTTCTCTGGACACGCTCCAGGGCCTTGATGGCCTTCTTGTAGTGAGGGGCCCATTCTTGTAGTGAGGGGCCCAAAACTGAACACAGTACAGTGCGGCCTCATCAAAGCAGAGTACACGGGGATGATCACCTCCCTGGTCCTGCTGGCTGCACTATTCCTGATACAAGCCAGGATGCTGTTGGCCTTCTTGGCCATCTGGGCACACTGCTGGCTCATGTTCAGGCAAGCGTCCACCAACACACCCAGATCCCTTTCCTCTACACAGCTTTTCAGCCACTCTGCCCCAAGCCTGTAGTAGTGTATGGGGTTGTTGTGGCTGAAGTGCAGGACCTGGCACTTAGCCATGTTGAACCTCATCCCATTGGCCTCAGCCTCCAGGGCCTCATACCCATTGCTTAGGGCTACCTGATAGGGTGAGATGGGTGAAGGCAGCTTTCTGCTGCCACCTTGAACCTGGACTTGTTTCTATTTGTTGACATCCGTGCAGCTTCTGCCTTGTGTGTGCTAGGGAATGGATATCGCATTCCTTTCTTGTCAGAGAATTCCTGGTGCCTGTTCTTGTTTGACAGAGGCCAGAGCTTAGCACCACCAGCATATCTCCCTCTCTGAATCCTAGATGCCCCTCACTTTTTCCACCTGCTTTAAAGTAAATTGTTTTATCCCTGTACTATTGATCCTCTGACAAGGCACACCTTTTTTTTGATTTAAATTCACTCTATGTTTTCTAGATTGCCAGCTGGCAATAATAAGGTCAGTTAAGGTCATAATTAGAATACATAAAAAAGGCAAATGGTCCTCAGGAGGCCTGGGGATGGCTAGAAGTGAGGATACATAGGCAGTGTTAGTAGCTTTTGCGCTTCAAAGAAGGTCTGACATAGTAGGCTGCTTTTACAAAGCCATGTTAATCAGTCTGCAGCTGGGGAAAATTCTATGTATAGCAGCATGAATTAATGAATAGTTTTATTTTAAAAAGAAAAATTACATGAATAAAAAAAATGGGTTTTGGAAGTGCAATTGTCCATCTGTACTAGGTATGTGGTGTATTTTGTTCTGCCTTCTCTGACTGGTGCAAAGATCTGTTTCCAGGCCATGTGGAACCATGGGCCAGTGATTAACACTAAACATTGAGTGGGATTGCTGTTACTTTGAGGGAGGAAATTACAACATCTGTGAGCCCGTGACACTTGCTCTGTCTTCCCAACACGGCTTTCCTAGCCAAGCCCTCTTTCCTGAAAGCATGCCAATGTTTGCCCAACGCAGCTGAAGGTGGTTACCAGGACAGATGCTGCAGTCCGTGGTCTTTGTGTGCAACTCTTTCAGGCTCTGTAGCTGAGCTAATTCTCACTTGGTTGCACTTGGTGACCTTGAACGTCACATTTAGGTTTTGGAAAGGGTAGTCTATATATTGAAGTATTGCTGCTACGTGCTGCTGCTTGTCCAGCAAGGTTTCTGCAATCTCTTTGTCATTCAGATAATTTATTCATCACTTGAAAATTGACTGGCAGCAGCCAAGTTAATGATTTCCTTATTTTAATAGTCTGTTTACTTTTTATTCTTAAGCTTGATGTCAAAACCAAAGTACTGAGGGGTGCAGAAGGCTAGGGGATTCTTTTGCTAGCCTCAGAGTAAGCCTTCTGAAGAATGGCTCAATTCTGATTGTACCCTTTGCATGCTGATCAGGCGCGTAGGAGAATGTGTACCCTCTTCAGGGGTTGTCAGAGCTCTACTTCTTTATCGCTCTATCTAATAATTCTTGCTGGAATAGATAGAAAATTTCCTGATATCTGGAGACCAAAATATTTCTGCAGATATGTCTGTAAGATCTGTCTCCCTGAAGTCACATAAATAGTTCTGAGTATATTGATACATATACATCTGGGCCTCTGATTGACATCTGAAAATCTAAAAAAAAAACAAAACTTCACATCTAGGTATGATTTAAGATTTCCATAATTGTATTTTCTTTTTAAAAAGGATAAACAGCTGAAGGAAAAAAATGCACCAATACATTACCTGGTATTTTCAAATTGACAGGCTTATAGAAAACTTTACTTGTGATTTAATTGGTATGAGTAGATGGAGTATACATCAAATAGGTCATTACTACAGAAACCTTGCTGTTTGTATGAAAGGTTCTTTTCAGATGTGCGCCAAGGTGTTTTTTGCTGCATAGCTTTGCATTGCTAAACTGGGGAAACATATTTTAATATTTCTTTAGACCCCTTCTTTTTGACTAAGTGCAGCTGTTTGGTACTAAGGGAAATCTGAATTAATGGTCCTGGTTTATCTACCCATACTGTGGGTATATTGTAATTTAAAGCTGATTGTGTTAAATCACTGTGTTATTCTTGTGACAAATGCAGTTAGTTAAAGGGTGTATTTTTATCAGTGCAAAATCTTCTTTTATTAATCAAAGCACTCTTAAAATTGTCTTCATAAATATCAATCTGTAAGAATTCTAGCAACTGTTCTAAGTGTGATAGATACATAAGGGCAGCTTCTGGAAATGGCTTTTAGATAATATCTAAACATTACTTTAAATGATTCTCTGAACTGCATTTTTTCTTCCACAATATTTACAGGACTAGCTGGAAGTTTCTGCATTTCCCACCTATAAAAAAAAAATAGTATCTCTCTTTTTTTTTTTTTTTTTTTAAATGACACTCACAAAGAGTGAGCTAAAACACATTATCAGAGTGAAGAAACCCTTAGTAATTAACGTGGATTTGTGTGGTGGGAGGTTTGCATTTCATTATTTAAGCATGGAACTGGAATGGTTATCTGCATCATCTACTAGTTGGAGAACCATGTCAATGGTGAATTTCAGCATGAAAGGGATTTCCACCTCTAAGCTCTATGAAAAGACTGTTCAGACTTTCATTCTCCAATTTCAATTTCAAGAATAGTCATAACCAATACAGATCTGTTTATTATTGTCAGCTGCATTTTTTTACTCGAACACGTGCTTTCGTTGTGTTTATAGCTTGATGGGTTAAATGAATACCATTACCACTGATAATCTGGTTTCATCCTGGTAGTGAAATAATTTGAGCTTTTTTATTCTTTCTTCATGTGATAGTCTGTTTCCATCATCGCCCTAAAAGCTTCATTGACTGCAGCTGATTCAATTTGAGTTTTATTTGGAAAAAGGATTAACAATATCTTACAAAACTTCAGAGGAGGGTAGGAAAAACTTATATACAGAACTTGAACCTACAAATTATTTCCATCTTCATGTAATCCTTTAATTCTGACTCATTCTTTACTCTTTTTCTTCTATCTCACTAGTTGTGTTCATTTTACAATAGCAAAACTTTTCCTTGGTAGTCTGTAAGTTCCTATAATGTTTAATTTATAGTAGTATTTTCTCAATAGCATTATGTTATTTCCACTAAAACAGTGACTTTCTTTGTCCATTGTTCTGGATTTCTCATCAAATTTTCAGTTTAGCTTTTTTTCTTTTAGTCTCCACACAAGTAAATTAACAACGTGGGCGTTATGTAGATAGTACACCAGTAACTTTGAGAATTAAACTATGCTTTCAGTTTTTTGTACCTCTGGATGAAAGCAGAGGCAACAAGGCCAGGTTTTGTATAATTTCAGTAAATTTGAAATTAAGTGTATTTTTTTTTTGTCATACTAAGCAAAACCACGAAACAAACCCTACTGATACTGCCGTTCAGTTTGTTTCTTGCTGTCAAATGCCTCAGGTACAGCCCTCTAGCTGAAAAGAGAATGCCAGGGTATTTAGCTCTACCTGCAGCTTTGAATCAGTAGTGGAGTTGCTCAAGCAAACATTGTAGTCACGCAGTCATAGAGTGGAATGTAATGTCTTCTTTTGTAATCTGGAGGCAGAACCAGGCTGGAGAAGATTTGACAGTATACAAAAAGTATGAAAAGTAAGATTATTTGCTTGGCTTTTGTATGTGAGAGATCAAGATGGATTACTTAATGGTATTTTTTGACCTAAGGAGTTGTGGAGTAGTCCTAACAAAGATTTTACACAGGGATTCTACTTTGTAATGCAGTGACATTATGCTAAAAGGGCATGTCCAGGAAATGAACTTGGACTTAATCCTTTGGGCTAATTTCAATTGGTAGCAGACTTTAAATGCATTGCTGCTCCCTCCCTCCCCCCCCCCCCAACTAATTGAGTTTATCTCTAACTACAGACCTGGATATAAGAAATAGTGAATTAAGAAGCTTTTAAAATATTTAGCATGTCTTTATTTAAATTATATATGTTCTGGTTCTGTACCTAAGTTTATCATACTCGTGGCTTTGAAGATGGATGCTTTATAGATGATAGTGTCTCACGCTCTTAATTAGATGATACACTGAAATGTGCTTGTGCATTGTATTGATCCTTGGCATTATGTCTTGCATTCAGCTGTGGAGAAATGAGGGAATGAGGGTAAAAGAAAGATTTTTTTTTTTTCAAGTCATCAAGTCATTTGAGCTACCCAATGATGATTTTTTTATTTTTATTTTTTAAGGCACTAACAAGATTAAATATATCTTTTTTTATTTGGCTTTAGGTTGTCATGAAGTCTTAAAATAAAAAATAATGTTGTGTTTTTACCAAGAGACTGTATGGAATATTGAACTCCCTAGGTGTCTCTTGATTTGTATAATACTTCTATGCTTGCCTATAAGACAATTTAAAGTATTTTTTCAAATTATACCAATCTACCTTCTTACTGTTCCCTAGAAAATGTATATAAATCAAAACCACAAAATACTTAGGTGTGTAGTGCTGTCAAGATTTCAATTGCTTGACAAAATATCATCGGGCTGTGAATTTCTTGAGTATTGAATATTATAAGAAGTTTGCAGGTAGAGAACGGTTTTTGAAGGATGTTCCTAAATTAGTGATGGATTATTTCATTGTTGAGGATGTCACTTCTTGACTAAATACATTTGCTATAATGTTGAAAAGAATATTTCTGTTTTTCTTTACAATACTACTTGCTGAATTGCAACACTACTCTGTGAGACTTCCTACACAGGTAGAAAACTGTTCATAGCTTGACCAAAGCACTTTTGGAGAAGCAAATTTTTGTGCTTGTTGACATTTCCTACCTTCCAAAGATAGTTGCTTCTGTGATAGTTGTTCTGCTTGGCAGTAGCAGCCTGGTTTGTAGAAATTGTGATCTGTTCTAGATTTGAAATACAAAACAAAAAATCAAAGGTAGGATGCAATAGTAATAAGGAAGAAGCAATGCACCTAGCATTGCATTCAGCTAGTCAGCTGACTAGCTGAGGAGAGTCTTAGACCTATTTGCTGTTTATTTATCACTCATATCTATTGTTATCTTAAGAATTAAACTTAATGAGTTTTAAAACATATTGTCCACTGGACTGTTTAGTATGATAAATCAGGGTGCTTATTTTAATCTACAGAGAGCATTTCAAGAGTTGGTTCTTCCATATCTTAGAATCTTTTTTGTCTGATGTAGTAACACCTGAAATTATCCAAGACAGGTAACAGAAACTACATTTGTATATGCTGGCTGCCATCAGTTTCTAGTGGAGGCAGCCCACACTTTTCAGAGTTTCCCAGCCTCCGTCCTTCAGATTCTGTGAAGGCCTGTTAATGTTTGATTGCTTACCTGCACTCTGTAAAAACACCTAGAAAAAAAACACAGGGAAAATGTACAGAAAAATGCAATTTAATCAGTACAGAAGCCTTTATAAGTTGTGTATTTTTTCCAGGTTAGTTAGGTACCTACTAAAATTGCATAACAAATTCTTTTTTTGGCATGTTTATACCAAATGATGATTTTAAAACAATCTTTAATTTTTGAAGATTCTTCACTGTAAACATTTTCTTAATGCTGTTAGGTTATTTTCTTTCCAATTTTCTTGGAAATAGTAATATACAAGTGAAAAATGGCTGATGGAAGTAAGAACAAGTTGCATTCGGGGCAAAGCCGGAACTGATCATACCCAAAGATGTCATTTGCTTGTTGTTCAACAAGTATTGTGGCTATGTTTAGATTGTGTCCAGGTGTAATCAAAGCACACAGGAACTGATGCCTGTGCTAGTGATTCTCCAAAGAGGATGAGCTATGAATGGACCTGGATGTTCTCTTCTACCTATTGCTTACCTTTATGTAGGGAACGGGCTATGCTGTCCCTGGCAATTTAGATATCCAGCTCATACTTTTCACATGTACCAGGTATCACTTATTTTTTACGTTAGCTTGTCAATTGAATACATACACACAGAGATGCATCTTTACAATTCTGCTGTACTGTCAACCAATTCCTAGTGCTGAGTGTTAGAATGAACATATGCAGGGCAAACAACATAAAATGTAATAGATTAGCCATTTTTGGCATTGTTACAGAAAATCTAAATTATAAATGAGAATCAATCTATCTTTTTTTGGTGGTTCCAAAAGAATCAAATTCAATCATGTAATGTTATTTCATTAGATTTCCTTTTATGTTTTCAAATAATTATTATCTTAACATTTCTGTTCAGTTCCTCTTTCTTATGAAACAATTTCGTCTTCATACAGTTTCCATTTTTGCCTCCTTATTCCCAATATAAAGTGTAGAGAATACTGCTTCAGTTCTCCTTACAAGCAAGTAAATTATGTGGTAAATGTCTGAGTGTCTAATGTGGTCAAATCACTTGTCTTATCATAATTATTACAGACACAAATAGATATGAGAAATTTGGTGTTACCATCACCCATAACATACTCTGTGTAGTTCAAAAGTAGTACCTTGTCATTGCTCTCTCTATCTTTTCCTTGAAATGACACTTCAAAATGATTGCAATTTAGGCTGATGAACTGAAAGATGGTGTATATAAAGGTTCATGTCCCTCTGATACTGTTTAGCTCAGAAAGGAAGGCTAATCTGTGCAAGAAGTCCTGTGTTCTTCAGGTGCTTAGTCAGTCTACTGTTTGGCTGTTGAGATTGGTAATAAAAATGCACTTGCCAAATACTGTATACATATATGAATCCATAAAATTAATAATAGTGAAACCAGATAGTATAGCAAAGTACCAACTAGACTATTTCCTAGTCAAACAAGCTTCCAAAATAAGCCAAAAAAGATAATGTATTAACAGACTGTCAGCTCTTCTGAGTTGGATCAGATACATGCAGCATCACCTCAGATTAAGTTCCTGATGCATCCTTTGTGGATAAGTCAGGGCTTAAGGATATACCTCGAATGGCAGAGACCTTTCGGTATTGGTTAACTGTGGTAGGCTGAACAGTTCTGGCATCCATTAAACTGAGGAAGACTTAATACTTTCTGCAGCTCTGAATTTGACTTGTTTTCTTGCGTAATGTTACATTTCTTGTAATTTCATTGTGATTGAATGGTTTGCTTTGGAAGGGACCTTACAGCCCACATGGTGCCAGTCCTTGCCGTGGCTGCCCAAACGCATCCCCCAGCCCAGGCTGCCCAAACCCCATCCAGCCTGGCCTTGGGCACGGCCAGGGATGGGGCAGCCACAGCTTCTGGGCAGCCTGGGCCAGGGCATCACCACAATTCAGAGTTGAATGGTGCCTGATCCACTGATCCGTTTCTTCTTGGGTCCCAGTTTCCAACTGGGAGAATAGAGGAGAACACTACCTGCCTTCCTGATCCCCTCAATGTCTTTCCAGAGGATGTAAAGTCTCCTTGTTGCAATCTCATTTGACCATACGTGAAAGAGTAGGAATGGGTGGGAGTCCTCTGGCTTTACCAGGCTTGGTATCCTCACAGTGATATCATGAATGTGGACCCTGGGCAGGTAGCAAAGCTCTCTGGAGAGGTTGTTTGGATGGCAAATAGCCCTTAAGTGGCTCTCAGTGAGGAATCTCCAGTGGTTAACACCCTTTGCACTTTTTTCATTGCATTGGTTCCAACACAGGTGTTTAGTTGGTCCAGCTAATTTAACAAAAAAAGAAGTAAAGCTTTTTGTTATAAATCTTATTCGGGTATTTAAATACCACGATGCAGATTCATTATTTTGTTTGTTCTAAACAGGAATCATAAGATACAACATGGTTAATGGCGATCAGTGATTTTGTGATCCTGACCCATTTTATTTTGTCTGTCTGCAGACCATCATGCTTTTGCCTTTCTTTTTAGAACAGGCAGGCTAGTAAATGCATTAAATTTGAATAGCAGATTGAAGATCTTAAATTGAAAATTAAGCAAAAATTAAACCCAGACAAAGAGCTCATCTTTTTCTATTAGTCAAAAAGCACCTTTTAAGTACTGCTGTGAAATTTTGAGTTGAATTCTAAGAGTACTTATTCTGATTCCATGTTGAGTTTGAACATAAACAAATTAGAGTTGTTAATTGCATGAGAAGTTTCATCTAGATTGGTCTTTACCTTGAATTCCTGCTTTCATATTCCCAAAGACAACAGAACAATAATTTGTTGTATAAACAATAACAGTAGGGACCAAGTCTCTCTGGATGCCCCCATCTGGCAAAGGAAATCTGGTTGTTAGCATATCAAAAGACTTGGTGCATTTCTTCAGTTTATATGCAGACTTAAATTAGTAGGTCATTCTAAAACTTTCCACTTCTTTTTTTTTTTTTTAACAAAATTAGGAACCTTATAACTTTGATCGGAGACAGTGCGTTTATATATATTATTTGAGAGTAATATCTCTGACCATAATTTCTTTACATAAAGAGTATTTAATTTTGTAAATAAAAGCTTACTCTCCTATTGTCAAGTCACTGCTTTCTGTGTGAAGGTAAATGCCCATCTGAGACTGGATATTGCTTTCTTGCTGCAGTTAAAAATAGTTTTGGGATCCCTCATGATAGTTTTTTTCTTTGCATAAAAGAACAATTTCTGACAAATTATCAGTTGTCCTGAATTACCAACAAATAACATTGTGTTCTGTATATTAAAATCCCCATTAACGTTCTGAAACTCTAGCTGATTTTACTATCTGTGTTATTGAAGCTTTCATAAAAGCATGGAGTAGGGGAAGGTTTTGTTTGCTTTTTCTTTTTTTCACCGTGAATACAATATTCTGATCCTGTTCTCCAATGTGATGCGTTTCTTCAACATCATTGATGTTAATTGCTAGCAGGTACGCATGCTTTCCCTCCATTTTTTAGGATAATTAGGTTTCTGTCCCCAGAAATAAGGTGAACAAATCTTCTCTTTGGTGATACCTTTTCTTCAGTATTACCTAGGAAATGAAAGGATCAAACTTCTGTTTTTTTCCACTGCATTCTTTTTTTCCTTTTGGTTAATTTATGCCTCTATTTTCATGGATTTGTTGAAGAGTGACAAAACACAAAAGGAAACAGTTCTGGTTTTACAGATGTGAAGAAAAGAATTTTAAATGAAAATGATCTGCAAAATATTTTATTTTCAATGAAGTACCTGAGTGTATTTTGTACAAGTGCTTGTCTCACAACAGAAAGTACATGTTGCAAAAGTAGAACAATGAAAAGATTTGTTGGCTGAAGCAAATCCCACTGTTATGTGGTACATAAGAATTAAATATTTACACCTACTCACTGGGATAATAAAACTGTGTTCAATTATGTTGAAGACACTAAAAAATGATTGTTGAGGTCTCTAATAACATTGCCACTCATAAAATGGATTGTATAAACAATACATGAAAAAACATGGAGCAATAGTCTCTGGTCCATAGAATTTTTTATTTTTATTTATTTACTTATTTTTTTAAGGATTATTGAGACAGATGATAGAGGCCTTCAAACCTAAATAATTGTATGATTCTATAATTCTGTGATAAGTCTCTGACAGCCATAAATTTGAATTTCAAAGGTGTTCTGCAGTTGCTGGTCTCGAAAGCTGTGATGGCTTTAGGTTGCACAATGGAGTGCAGGTGTCCTTCATGACTCACCCAAGCCCTCTGAACTCTCAGAAATGCAACAAGTGCTGTCATTTTCTTAGCTGGGGTAATGTGATAAAAATCTCTATTCTCTCCTTTCTCCCTAAATGTAAGTCATTAGTCCTTTCATGGTGTGACTCTGTAACGCAGGTACATGTCTCATGCTCCTGCGCCAGTTAAACAAGAACAATGTGGGGTCCTGAGTTTGCTGGGACCCATCTGGGACACGGTATTGTGGTTATGACTTTGATTCACTAAGGTAATTTGTACCAGCCTATATTTAGACGTGAAAAATCTTATTGGCTTCAGCACATAACTTGCTTAGCACCTTTGTCAGAGCCTGCCTATAGTCTAACACACAAAGAAGCAGCCTCTTTTGTTTGAGCATCTTTCCTTGTAGGTTTATAATTCGTCGCAGACTTGTTCACGACAGGCATATCTTTGTTGGAAATTCTTCTCCTTATTTCTTCTGGGACTGTTCTGCTCAACTTTTTAAGCCAAGGAGCTCTAGCTGTGCTGTGACAATTTTGTAAATAGCTATTGCTTAGCAATAATTTTGCTTACAGATGGAAGAGCACTATTAACCCTTGCTTTTATCCCTCATGCCACATTTTCCCTTATCTGTGAGAAGGTGGTATGTGCACTTCTCTGCGTGAAGTAGTTACCATTAGTAATCAAAACTCAACAGAGCACAGAATTTGTCAGAAATCCTGTTGCTTCCAAACTGATGGTGTAAATGAATGCGTTCCTATGTGAATATGGTTATTTTAAAAGATTTATCAGAGGAACTGGAATTTTCTCATTTCCTCTCAGTAAATGGATCCATTGATCCTTAATAGCTTCACAATTATTCCACTAATTGTCATGTTTCCATTATTAAATTAAAAAAAATGCTGTCAGATTGTCAGGTATGTGTTGCATTGCTATGACTTGAATGCATCAGACTGTTTGAAACAGCAGCAAGAAATTTTGGCAGATAAAGAAAAATGTTTTCCAACTTCTGTTAGTTAACATCATAAGGTAGATGGAGAAAATGGGGAAAATATATAATCTGTGGTGCCACATGACAGTATTGATTAAAAAATAATTAAAAGTTAAGTGTTTAAAAATGTACTAAAGAAAAAATCAAAATCAAGCAGACTAGGTATATGAACAGTATGCACAATACAAACTAGAAGAAAATTATTTTTTATATTCAGAAGCTCAGAAAGAGTCAATACTCAGTTTGACACGTTACTTCTTGTAAAACCTGACATTGCTTAATTTTAAATTAGTATGCATTGGAACTTTAGCAGGTGGGGATTTTTGTTTGGTAGGTTGGTTGTTTCACTTTCCTTTCTCTCTCTCTCTCTTTTTTTTTTTTTTTTTTTAAATTAACCTGGTAAAATTAGAGGGAGGAGGAGGGGATGAGGGGAAGGAGTGTTTTTTTTTTGTTGTTTTTTTTTGTTTTTTTTCTTCCTGGCAATGCTGTACAAAGATACAGTTGACATTTGTGAGGATTACAAAGTTACTGGCCTGAAAATGCTATATAATGAAAGATTATCAGAAGTGGTTTTATACGTTGTGTTTAGGGTGTGTGGCAAAATGTTCAGTGCATTTTACAGGCTTGTTGATGAATTGAGAGGAAGAAGTATTTATGAATTATGCTACTCTGAAATAGGTTGTCATATTTTATATTTATATAGGTTTAATTTATGTCTCAGTACTTTACATTCCTGATACACACAGGTTTGGATTTATCCCCTATGCCACTCTTCTCTAGTTTGAGAGAGGCGTTTGCCTGAAGTTGAGCCCGTGAAAATGGGATTAAAGTCATTAACTTGTGTTTAAATGTTTGCCTTCTCTGTTTTCTCAATACCAGAATCAGTGATTAGAACTTTGTGTTACTTGACCATAAACTAAGTAAAATTCCCCAAGTCAGGACTGTTTTGCCTGCAACATGTATCTTTCCATGATGTCTGATTTTCTGCCAGAAAAACTTTTATGTTGGGTATTCTTCCCGTAGAAATGGCTTACTTTAAATCAGATCAATGTTTGAATGACAGGATGGTGTTTCAGGGGAAATGAAGAGACTGCGTTAAAAAGATTTAATATGACACAAGAAATGCATTTGTTGTTTATTTTGTTTAGCATATATCCACAAGTCTTTTATTGTTTATTATTTTGCATTTATAATAGAATGCTCTTCCCTAGGTTGAGACTATTACTAGTAGGAAGCATTTCAGCCACCTTTTAAAAAAAAAAAAGCAGTCATCTCATTGAAGCCAGCTATTCAATAATAAATAAAAATGCTACAAAGCATTTTAGATAGAACATGCTATTTATCATTCATTCATTTTAAAGCAATCTGATGTTAGAAAATCAGGAATATTATAATGATTCAGAAATGCATTGTGTGTCAACATCTGGCTGGGTCCTTGAGTGCTTTACCATTTGTGACCCTAAACCTGCAAATTTTGCACTTTATTTTATTAGTTCCATAGTCCTACTTGTGCTCCATGGAGTAGATATTTTAGACATCTGTAATATGGGAGAGGAGATCTGTCATCTTCAGTTAGGTTGGAGGAGTAAGCATCAATGTAAATCTGTACTATTAGTGTTTTAGCCAGGACAGTCATCTTCTGATTCATTTTTTTTGTGCTTATATAAATAGAGCTAGAGAACCTTAAATGGATGAAAGTAATAAGGAAATACTCAAGTTTTTGTATGGAGAGAAAAGTTAAAGACCAAGAGAAGGTTGGAAGCTAATTTATACTTGTCTGGTGAGATGAGAAGCTTTTTTTTCCACTTTATAATGAACTAGGGTGATGAAGCTACAAAACAAACAAACAAACAAAAAAAACCCACACTTTTTCCCCCATGTCTTTCACCAAAATAGCAGACCCAATTTCAACTACAGAGTGCAAATAAACCTGTATTTGAACCTGCTAGAAAAAGGAAGCCATCTAGCAGAAGGAGTCAATCTAGTTCTGTAAGAGGCAGGAATGGACATTTATTTCCTGCAATTTTTTGCCATTTCTTTTTCCTGTTTATTCTTTTTTTCTTTTTTTTTTTTCTTTTTTTCCCCACAATAATAAGCGAATATTTGAAGCTCCCTAACAGATGTTTTCTGATTTTACATGGGTGGGTTATTTATGATGCATTAGTATTTTATGTCATATTATTTTGGCAGCTACATTCTGAATGTTAGCGCACTAGAGGGATCTCAAGATAGAAAGTACATAGGCACCCAATGGTTAAGTGTCTGATACCATATTGCAGAGTCCATCATGACTGAAATATGAGACTGACACACTTGCAATTCCTGTATGTGGCATAATTGTGTTTGTGAAGCACTGAGCTGTTGCGGCCTCACCTCGAGTACTGTGTGCAGTTCTGGGCACCACAGTACAAAAAGGATGTAAAACTATTGGAGAGGGTCCAGATAAGGGCTACAAAGATAGTGAAGGGCCTAATGGGGAAGACGTATGAGGAGCGGCTGAGGTCACTTGGCCTGTTCAGCCTGGAAAAGAGGAGGCTGAGGGGAGACCTCATCGTGGCCTACAACTTCCTCATGAGGGGGAGTGGAGGGGCAGGTGCTGATCTATTCTCTTCAGTGACCAGTGATAGGACCTGAGGGAATGGAGTCAAGCTGTGGCAAGAGAGGTTCAGGTTGGACATCAGGAAGAGGTTCTGGTTGTCACGCACTGGAACAGGCTCCCCAGGGAAGGAGTCATGGCACCAAGCCTGTCGGAATTTAAGAAGCGTTTGGACTGTGCTCTTAGTCATATGGTCTGAATTTTTGGATAGACCTGTGTGGTGCCAGGAGTTGGACTCGATGATCCTTATAGGTCCCTTCCAACTCCGGATATTCTATGATTCTATGTTTGTGCTCTACAGTTTTTCATCGTTCAATTTTATAAAGGAAGCACAAAAGACCTCTTAAATTGTGGTGAATTACAATTTACCCTTTACTGGCAAAGAGTTGTACATATTATGCTGTTTGTATGTTTTGCCTGAAATGACTGGAAGCATTTAAGCAAGTGTGTGCACATATTTATATGTGTGTATGTTTGCACATGTGTGTGTGTTCTCACTGTATGACCGAGATTCTGACTTTTTCCTCTAACAGCTGAAATGATGTGAATTACATTTTACATGATGCTGGTATAGAAGTAAGGATGCAACAAATTCCAAATTCATACTAGTAGTCGACAAGAGCTAGTTTTCTACTAGAGCTTTCTGTATTAATTTATTCATATTAGGCATTTACGTATAGCTTTGCATCTTCAATATCTGTCTTCAAAAAACCATGAATTCTACTGTCATACTAAAACCCAGAGTGTCCAATCACTTTTGTTAGCTAATCTGATCCATATTCACCTGTTTGGCTGCTAAAGTAGCTAAAGATACAGGTAATTAAATCAAAATATTTACTTTTATTTTTCACCAGGAAAATGTGTCAGTATACAGGAGAATGATTTAATGAAAGAGAGAGAGGCTACGGCAGAATGATTAGGGAAATAGCCAAGATGTAGGAGACCCAGAGTCAACAGCTGTTCTGCCTCATTTGGAGTAATTTGTTTTTTAAACTTTGGTAGCTAAATAAAAGTCTCCCACTTCTCCACCTCCAGCCGCATGTCCCCTCAGCAGTCTTTACCACCTTATCTCCTCAAATATCCTGTCATGCCTCTACTCATGTGGTTGTTTCCCTAGCAGCTGGTGCTCTTAAATATGGCAGAGCATAGGTGCTCCTCTGACTAACTGAAGCTCTGTCACATGAGTTGCTGACACTGGTGTCAGCAGTTAAAACCCTGCGGTTACTGGCTACTAAAACCTGCAGCATATGGCCAACATGTGCGTTAATGGGCTAGGTGCCTGTGTGTGAACTAATTTTGCACCTGTGCATGACATGGCTGGATGCAACTGCATGAACTAATAGGATGCTTATATCTAAACTTACTGTGTGGACATGCATGAACTAATTGGGCATACATGCATAAATTAGTTGGGCATTCATGCATGAATTAGGTACCAATTGAACACTCTTGCAAGAACTAACTGGGTGTTTATATATGGTATTTATATATGATATGTTATATATATATTTATATATGTTTTTTGATACTCAGACATGAACTCATGAACTGCTTTGGGCGTTCATGTGTAAATTATTTAGATGCTCATGCATGAATGTGGCAAACCATGCAATTTATGCACAGTACCCCATGACAATTCTTTCTTAAGTTGTGCTGCATATCGTTCCTCTTATCATTCATCAAAACTGAAATACCCCCCAAAATAGGCCTAGTCAAGGATAGTAAAGGTCTGCTTCTTTCTATGTACATCTGCATGCTGATTTATATCTAGGAGCACTGGAAAAGAAACTAAGCTTCCAATCTGCCAAAAGAAAGCACAATTATTTCCTATCTGAACTGGTCATTGTCTCATGTTCACTTAGCTGTCGAAGTCCTATTTAAGGATTGATCATTTACCAACGTCACCCCTTAAACTGTGACACTGATAGAAAGACTAAAGACAGTTCTGTTTCCGTCCTGTAGGGAATTAAGGTTTCTGTTTGTCTCCAGGGTCTGAAGTGAGCTATGTCATCTGAAGTGAGAATTTTTAAAGCAGGAAAAGGTACCAAATATGCAAAAGAGATATATATTAGCTCATGATGAATTTTTCAAAAGCCTTATTAGAGGAGGAGAAATATACAACAACAACAAACACACCTTCCATTTGAACATAGGAATTTAAGTCACATCAGCATTCTGTCTCTCTAGCTGTTTTATCTTTTGACATATAGCAATTGCAGTTAATAGATGAATATATTGAGCAAACTGGCAGGAGAAGTATCTCCCATGTCTTCTTAGAAATTCATTAATGATTTGACAGGGGACTTTCTTCTGTTTCTGGGATCTTTAATCTAAAGGTTTATGACTATAACCTTAAAGACCATTAAAATAGGGAGCAGCAATCATTTTGCCACGTTTGAGTTAGTTCAATTTGGAGATCTGTTTTTAATCAGATTAGACAATTTTGAAAGAACCTGAGCCAAATCAAAGTGTATCTGAACTGTAACATAAGAGCAAACTGAGGTTCAATACAGTTGTGCTGGTAGCACTTCATTGACTGTGAGAAGCACTGGAGATACTTGAACTCTAATAAGAAATTCCACAGAAGCCTCCACAGACAGTCTTTTTATAATCTGTGGAGTCTAAAATCCACCATGTAATTCTCCTTTTCCTCACTGAAATGAATGTTGATTCACTCTTATGATCATCTACTTGAATAACTCAAGGGACTTATTCTTGTATCAAAGCTTGCTCTTAAAATATCGAAATGGTTTAAAAAAAAAAAAATAAGGTAAAAGCTTTTAACTTTATAAGTCAATGCCCTTTCATACTAGACCATTGATATATACATAGTAAAAGATGCTAGGGAGCAATTTTCTTTATTTATCACGGTGAAAACAGAAAAGCTTTCCACCCTGGTGATGAGATTTGTGTAACTAAAAGACAGCAGGAGTCTTCACAGTCTATGGCTTCTAAAACACTCAGTTATTTAATGTATCACTATCAGCCTTGAACTGTTCCCTCCAGGGACAGTATCATTATCTTTATAAAGCACAACTTTGTCTAAAGTGGCAAAAATTAATCACAGTATTGCAAGAATTTTCTTAAATGCTAGGGCAGCCAATTCTCCCACTTGATAAATAATTTGCCTGATGTTCTGGCACTTCAATATGAAAGTTAAACCTTTGTGTTTGTTTTGTTTTTGTGTTAATTATTTTCTTTTGCTCTGAATACAGCTGTATTATTCATATTATGTACAATTTCTGCAATGTATGTGTGGTTATGTTGCTATGTATCTGTTTGAGAATAATGGACTTGGTGAACTTGATGACAGGAGACTTAAGACACTTAAATATCTTTCACACTTAAAATTCCTGCACATTTCAGGAAATGGGGCCTTAGTGCTAAAAATGACCCTGTAAATCCATCAAACAAGGCTTTTTGCAGTATGATCTTACACTTAATTAAAAAAAAAATAAAAATATGGGGAGAATATATCAGCAGTTTCCAGTCACAGAAAAGCTTCATGCACTGTTTATTCCTTACAAAATACCTAGGTCCAGCAAAACCAAAATTCTATTCCATAGGTTACCAGGTCTCCTTTGTTCCTGAACTTAACAGCTACTTTCTTTTGCTTCTCAGCCCATAAATTTGTATACTGTAGTAGGCAAGGCAGAGAAATTTCAGTCTGAGTCTGTCAATCAATAATATTATTTTGGACTTAATTATCAGTTGAATTCCTGAAGAGTAGTTTCGCTCTAAACAAAGGGACTTATTCGTTTGATTGCTATATACAGGAAGTGTGCTGGGATAGAGTAGCCAACATGACAAAACAGCCCAACTCATAGAGAAGCCAAAAAGGAGAGGTGCTCTGATGTACCTCTTACAAACAAGAAAGGACCAGTTCGGGATGTGAAGGCTGAAGGCAGCCTTGGCTGTAGAGATCATGAGAGGGTGGAGCTCAGGATCCTGAGGGAATGAAGGAGGAGGGTGAAAGGCAAGCTCACAACCCTGGACTTCAGGAGAGCAGACCTTGACCCCTACAAAGATCTGGTTGGAGGAGTCCCATGTGATGAAGGCCTGGGGGGAAGAGCGACCCAAGAAAGCTGGCTAATATTCAAGGTTAATATTCAAGGATCACCTCCAGCAAGCTCAAGAGCAGTCCAGCCCAATGCTCAGGAAGTCAGGCAACAATGTCAGCAGGCCTGTGTGGATGAATCAGGAGCCCCTGGCCAAACTCAGGCACAAAAAGGAAGCATGCAGCAAGGTGAAGGTGAAAAAGGAAGTTGGCAGCAAGGCTGCGTAACCTCAGAGGAATACAGTGACATGTTCCAAGCATTCAGGGAGGAAGTTAGGGTGCCCAAAGGGATTTGAATATGGCCAGGAGTGTCACAGACAACAAGAGGGGCTTCTGTAAGTACACTGGTGACAAAAGGAAGACTGAGGAAAGCGTGATCCCACTGCTGAATGAGATGCAGGACCTGGTTATACAGGACAGGGAAAAGATGAGGTACTGGATGCTTTTTTTGCCTCAGTCTTTACTGTTAAGACTGACCCTCAGGAATCCCAGGCACTGGAGACCAGAGGGAAAGGCTGGAGTGAGGAAGATGTACCCTTGATGGAAGTGGGTCAGGTTGTGGATAAGCAAACCACATGTACATAAGTCCACATGCCCTGACAGGATGCCCTCATAACTGCTGAAGGAGTTGGTGGATGTAATTGTGAGGCCTCTCTCAATAAATCTTTAAAGATCATGGCAAGTGGGAGAAATACTTGAGGACTGGAGGAAGGTATATGTAACTCCTGTCTTCAAGGAGGGCAAGAGGGAAGTTCCAGGGCCTTCAGGCCTGGGAACTTCCAGGCCTGCCTCACCTCAGTCTCTGGGACAGTGACTGAATCCTGGAAACCCTTCCTAGACACAGGAAGGACAAGAAAACCATCAGTAGTAGTGAATATGGATTCACCAAGGGAAAGTTGTGCTTGACCAACCTGAGAATCTTCTGTGATTAGGAACAACCGCAAGCAATCATAGGAGACACCAGCTAGAAAGCAGCTTGGCAGAAAAGGACCTATAGGGGTCCTGGCAAACACTATGTCGAACATGAGCCAGCAACGTGCTCTTGCCACAAAGAAGAGTAATGGTGTCGTGGGCTGCATTAGGCAAAGTATTGCCAGCACGCTGGGGGAGGTGGTCCTTCCTCACTACTTGTGAGGCCAAACCTGGAGTACTGTGTACAGTTCTGGGCTCCCCAGTACAAAAGAGACTTGGACATACTGGACAGAGTCCAGGGAAGGGTCACAAAGATGATTAAGTGTCTGGAGCATCTCTCCTATGAGGAAAGGCTGAGACAGCTCGTATTATTTAGCCCAGGAAAGAGAAGTTTAAAGAGAGATCTCTTCAATGCGTACAAATATTTGAAGGGTGCCCAGTGACAGGACAAGAAGCAATAGGCACAAACTGAAACACAGGAGGATCTGTCTGAGCATCAGGAAACACTTCTTTCCTCTGAGGATGACTGAGCACTGCACAGGTTGCCCAGAGAGTTTGTGGAGTCTCCTTGGAGTAACTAAGTCTCAGTGTGACTAAGGTAAGGATGGTAGAAGATAGTGGATATAAATAAGACTGAATTCCTCAAAGAACTTTATTATTATTATTATTATTATTTTTTCCCCTGGAGTGCCTGTGCATAGTTAATGATGGAAGCTTTCTTTTACTTTACATACTGCTAAATCTTGGAGTCTGAGAGAAAATATGAGCGTAAGTGTGTTTCAGCAAATGGAGGTTTCCTGCTTCTGTAAGCTTTAATCTCTGTGGCTGCTGACAAGGCCTGTGAACTGGCAGGTTCACTGACAGCTCACTGTGGTTGTGTGACAGCCTGTTTTTTTAGGTGGTATTCAAATGTGGACCAAATGTTTAATTCCTGGGGAGGAAGCTTAAGACACAGTATTAGCTGTATTAGCTCTAAGTCCTAGAACTTGGAAGAAATTCCTGAGACACGTTCATGCTTTCTTACAAGTGCCAGGTCCACAAGAGTAAGTGCCAGGTCCTGCACCTGGAAAGGGGCAACGCTGGCTATACGTACAGACTGGGGGATGAGACACTGGAGAGCAGCCCTGCAGAGAGGGATCCGGGGGTTTTGATTGATAGCAAGCTGAATATGAGCCAGCAGTGTGCCCTGGCAGCCAGGAGGGCCAACCGTATCCTGGGGTGCATCAAGCACGGCATCGCTAGTCAGTTGAGGGAAGGGATTGTCCCGCTCTGCTCTGCACTGGTGCGGCCTCACCTCGAGTACTGTGTGCAGTTCTGGGCACCACAGTACAAAAAGGACATTAAACTGTTGGAGAGTGTCCAGAGGAGGGCTACAAAGATGATGAAGGGCCTAGAGGGTAAGACGTATGGGGAGCGGCTGAGGTCACTTGGCCTGTTCAGCCTGGAAAAGAGGAGGCTGAGGGGAGACCTCATCGTGGCCTACAGCTTCCTCATGAGGGGGAGTGGAGGGGCAGGCACCGATCTCTTCTCTCTGGTGAAAAGCGATAGGATCTGAGGGAATGGAGTCAAGCTGCGACAGGGGAGGTTCAGGGTGGATATCAGGAAAAGGTTCTTCACCAAGAGGGTGGTCGCGCACTGGAACAGGCTCCCCAGGGAAGTAGTCATGGCACCAAGCCTGTTGGAGTTTTAGAAGCGTTTAAACTGTGCTCTTAGTCATATGCTCTGAATTTTTGGGTAGACCTGTGTGGTGCCAGGAGTTGGACTCGATGATCCTTATGGGTCCCTTCCAACTCGGGTTATTCTATGATTCTTTTAGCTTCAGTGGGATCATTCAGTGGATCTTTTGGATGAACTGGAGTATTGTACTTTGGGTTTTAGTCTAGTGCGACCTGTATTTTGCAACTGCAATGGATAGCACTAATGGAAAACTCATCATGAATGATATAGTGCACTTTTTAAAGAAGTACTGTAAAAAAGGATGAGATATTTTAGGTACAATGTTCTGAAATTGTGAAATTCTTTTCATATAAACTGTTCAGTCATATCTTGCTCAGCTGTTGGTCTTATCTTATTTCATAAATTAACCTGAAATATTTTGGTGGGAATTCTGTGAGGAGAGCTCCAGTTGCAGCAAGTGACATTCAGTTGTGGTATCATTTAATATGTCTTACCATGACTTTGAGTTAGACATGAAATTAAAGCTATGTCCATTAATAAAGGAAGAGACAGTGTAAGACTTGATACTGTGACCAGTTCTCACCAAAAATAATGGCATTCCTAGAGTTTTCTTTCCTAAATTAACCTTTTGTGATTTTTTTGTAGTCTGTTGTACTATTACATTTTAAACCTCAATAGTATTTTTTTAATGTTTAATGGGAATTAGTTATTACAAATAAGTAGAAACTCTTTTCAGTAGTATTGCATTGCAATTATTGAAAGACACTCTAAATTACATGCTTAAAGAGCATACCGTATACAGTAAATATATCTAGTAGTTTTATATTGATTTTCTAATGACCTTGCTCCCCAGGCGCCTAAGATTTTCAATGAAAAATAGAGAAAAATACATATTTTCAGGTAAATTATTTTTCACACTTGGGAATCTAGTGTGGGTGAGACTTTTTTTTTTTTTACAGTCTTCCTTTTGAAAATTAAGTCACTTACAATTATTTATAGAAGCATATTAAATTACCTTGGCAGAGTATGAATAAGTGATATGGGTAAAAATCCATAACAAAAAAAAAAGTTACTTTTGAGAAGTAACATATTTATGATGTGAGATTAAATGAACAGCATTTTTGTATTCTAAACAGTTTTGTAAAGAGTGTGCCACTTAATTGCAAAACATTTTTTTTCAGAAGGTTTAAAAATCTAGCCATGAGGATGAAATGACTGCAAGGTGTCAAAAAAAATTACTTTTTCCTTAAAAAAAAACAAAGTGGTGACCACTTCAACTTTTCTTGCTTTTAGAGAATCTTTTAGATTACTTGCATAATTAGTACATGAACAAATATGATACTAGTGGGTTGTTTTTGACTATTCATTGTTTTTGAAGTGCAGAGAAAACAGTTAGAAATGATTATTTCAGGGTATTTCCTGTAGCTATACTATTTTATTGAAAGAATTTACTCATACTCGATTAATTCAAAAATTAAAAGTAGAAGCTCTTATTATTCTGATCTATGTTTTAAAAAATGTTACCACTTGCCTTTTTGTATATAAATGTATATGTACACATCTGTGGGGACAAGTTCATTGCCTTATAAAAAAAATCCCATATTTGTTTTATATTAGTTTGTGATATGTGCTTATTTGTTTTATATTAGCGTATGATATCTGCCACTTGCTCTTGTGGTTATATTTTCTAATTTCACCTTTATGCATCTTCAATGCATATGAACTGTGCTGCAGCAGATAGTTCTGTAAATGAGCTGTGTTTGAGGTATACTCTCTACGGCATCTATCTAGCAAGTTTTGATTACATGAATAGGTGTCTGTATTTGACGGTCTCAGTGGCATCTCAGAGTTGTTTCATTACATTTAGAAATACTATTTTACATGAACAAGTGTTGCACATTAAATGACTTGCCACTTCTGTGCCCCAAAGTTTATATTTGCCAATTTTCATAAGACTATTTTCAAACAAGATTTTGAAGACAAATATCAGACTATATTTTTCAGTCCATTAAGATTTCTCTTTTTCTAGGATTTTTCATTTTTTTTGTTAAACGTTTCCTATGGTTGGACTGCATTTTCTTAGTTATTTGAATTTAAATTCTGATTTTCAGTGTAGCGCAAGCAATCTTGAAAATACCGACCATGTTACATAATTACATGGACATATACGTCTCTAATATGCAAGGATTAGATTCATGTATATGTGTGAATATATATATATGTGTAAATAGGTGTGTATGTTTTTATAGTAAAGAAACTTAGAAACTTAAATGAAATCGTATATAGTACGCTTCTGCATTTTAATGTTCATGAGTTTGAAGAACTCATGTCCAAGAATCTGAATTAAGATATATATTTACAGGAAATGGAGGGGGATAATACTCTCAGGTTAGTCTGTGGCAAATATAGGAAAACATTCCTTACAAAAATCGGAGACTTTTTGAGGAATCTCCAGCAGGGCAAACACAGAGGAGAAATTCTGGGCTGTCATGGTTAATAATCGCAGTGTATTTACTGGAGATGAGTGCTAGTAGTTCCATGTTTTATTACATTTCTTTGAATTGACTGTTATGTTCCATCAGCCCTTTTTGTATTCTTAGCCCCGTTCTAGCACACGGGGAATGCCCGTAGAGCTGTCTTCATCCGTCCTAACACACATCCCATCGTTATAATGAGAGGCCTAAGAATGGACTGATAAGAATGTGCCTTGTATACAGCTTCAAAGAATTTCATTTTCAGAAATTTTGTTCAAGTTTTACAAGAAGTGACTAGATATGAAGACAGTTCTTATTGTCAGTGGAAGATAGAAATATACAACGGAAAGAAGGCTTTAAGGAGTTAAGAATTTGACAAGTGCTTAAGAAGATGGAAATTGAGTCGAGGGTGTTTCATGTGATTAGAAAGCAAGAAAGAAGTTGGAGGCCATAGATTTCTGGGGGAAGTTTAAGTTACAATTTGGAAAAATAGAAAGATAGCAAGTAAGAAAATGGTATTTTATGCTCATTTGTAGATTCAGTGAAGTATGGTGCTATACTTTGCTGGGCTCACTTTTTTTTTATTAATAATCCGACTTACAAGTGATACACTGTAGTATTCCAATATTGTTAAACAATTATTTTAAACAGAGAGAGGAAGAGAGATTTTATTATATTATTAAATATAATAATTTATTATATTTATATAATATATATAAAAATATTATAAAATATAATACTATGTTTATTATATTTTAATATATTTTTCTCCTTATCTTCCAAAGCTGGGGGAAAAAATGCCTTCACAATGTTATTTAGGAAGGTCAAGGAATATTTTATAGACAATAAGCCAATGACCAACTTGCTGCTGACAGGTTTTCTCTTGCTATAAACATTTCCAGTTCTATCAAATCAAACAGCTGAAGTATGTTCCAGAACAAAATGGGTCAGCTAGAAAACTACAGGAACAAAATAAGAATTGATGTTGTCAGGGCAGCAGTAGCTTGATTCAATTGATACTTAACCTTAGTAGGTGACAAGTATGGCAGATGTGAATGTGGAGCCTGGGAAACTACTTGGTAGAGCCCTGGTAGGTGACATGGTGCCAGGCTGAGCTATAACACCTGCTCAGGTCACAATTTTATCCACCGATTCAACAGGGTTAAATATTTCTCTGAAGGCAGCCTGAATTAGTAGGGAACTAGGTATTTATCCAAAGGATAAAGTTAGTCCTATGTTTAAGTGAAATGTAACATACTATAGAATATCTAGTTCTTGTATGCCTTCAAAGGAAACATTTAATTTGGTGCTGACAACTGTCAAATATGTATGTAAAATTGGAGAAATTCTGTCCCAACTTAAGTAGACCAATATATAAAACTAGCATGAAGTCAGAAAGATTAACTCTTTTTTTCAATGACATTTCAATATGCTTTGTACTACATCAGCAGTAGACATTTGTAGTATGTTTTCCGTCCTGCTAGTTGGGAAGGAAAAGAAATTTCCCTCATCTGTTCTAAATGGGATCCTTGCCTCTTAAATTTTAACTAGGAAGAAAATAGGTAGAAGAGTCAGGATAATCTCCAGAAGGTAAATGCAATTTTTCTTTCCTACTTCTGAAACCAGAGTTCTGACCTGCAGATAATTATTTTGAGGGATTTTGCTTGGTTTTGTTGGGAACAGAAAAGTAAGCTTCTCACTGTGCTTTACTCACCAGAATATTAAGGATCTTTAGTGTTTGTAGATGCAATCTTACATCAGGTTGAAAATTATCCTGCTTACTTGTGAAATAATTAATCTGTTCCTATACTGTATGTCCTCAGTGTTGTAATAAATGATGACAGGCTGATTGGTTTTCCCATTCTACTTTACTGTATTTTGGATGTGAGTAATATGATCACATACAAAATGAGACCCTGAGTCAGCTGTCTCTTTTAAGTGGATTTAAATAGACCTTCTCCTTAGAGAACTCCCCAAAGAAAGTTAAAAAGCTCTTACATATTTGAAATGACAGGTTCTATTAGAACCAAAACTAGAATACTTAATTTTTGAACTGGAGACTCAGAGTAAAAAAGTAATAAATAAAAGGGTTTTACATGCAACTCTTCTACTGCGTCCTTAGAGGCAGGTCCTTGCTTACACACTTGGTTTCAGCTGGTGGCTTTCTAAGTTGCAGCAAACTCTGCCACGTTTCCTGTGGCCCCTGTAAATTTCTGTTTGCCACCGAGGCCGTTCTCAGCGTTGCTTTTTTTCTGGCTCTGTTTGAATGGTCGGTTCCTTGCTTCCCACTGTCACCTTGTGCCTGCTTATTCTGAACTCTGCATCCTTTTCGCCAGTAAGTGTGCGTGGTAGTGCCCAAAGGCAGGAGCATTATTTCCTCTTCTTCAGGGGGGTTCTACCTAATCCCATGGCTCTCTTTAAATGAACATAAATTGTGAAAACAATCAAGCATACATTTTGTCACAACACTTGTTTCTCTGCTTTTAATATCAAGAGCTACCTTGAAAAGCAGACCATATTTCCAATATGAAATTCAGTTCTATTCCAATATCAGTGAAGGCCCACTGCTGTAAGTGTTGTTCTCAACTGTAATCCTTAAACAGTGTGTTCATATTGCATAGTCGTATTTGGGGAGGGATAACATTTACCAAACTATCTTCATTTAAAACTTGGCATACTGTTTTGTGTTGTCGCTTTGGCTGCTGTTTGTTATTATTGTCACATGAAAGAATAGAACTCAGCTTTTTGAGATAACCTGCTTTTTAATTTCCCCGGTTCGTCAATATGACTTGTATCATATGTAAGAAGCATCGGGTTGTATCAGAAGTATACCTTTCCAAAGGTGTTCTCACTTCCTCTCAGATTACGTGTAGTGAAGCTGTGCCCTGTTAAATTGGTCTATTTCCCTTATAAGAAATTATTTCACTGATGGATTAAATGTTTCACAAGATATAATTTATGTATATGTATATTTTTCTTTTTGGTCTCCTCTTTGGAGAAAAGAATATATAGCTATTAGGTGATATTATGAAGTTGCTGATGTAACTCAAAATGTCACACAATCAGTGTCATATGATGAAATTTGTTAATAATGACTCTTGCTGGTACTTCATTTTTATTTCACTTTCTGGTAGAAGTCATTCTTCATTTGCTTTTATTTATGTAAGCATAAAACAGAATAGATAAAATGCTGTTGGGTGTAACATGGTGATTTTAGTGGGGCTGTTAAGCAGGTACTTTGCAGTGTATTAAATACTTGCATGTCATGTGCTTTCCTGAAAGCAGCTTGAATAATGCTTTAAGACAAGGTGGTGTGGCATAAGAGTTAACTTATGGCAGTGCACAGAATTTTAGTTTAAAAAAGTGAAACAAAATCCCAGTGAGTTAGTCAGCAATTTACTTCAGGCTTACAGAGGGCCCTGCATGGAGCAAAATACATTTTGGAAGATGAGAAGACATCTGTACTCTCTTCACTGCAGAGACAGCAAGGTTGCCTTAGGCTTGCTGCGCTGCCCAGGACCAAGGAGGAGGAAGGCAGAGTGGCTGCTCCTGTCGCATTGCCCAGAGGGGCTGCGTTCTGTCAGTAGAGCTGTTCAGCCTTGGCCCTCTCTACCTGTTAAGCAGGGATTTTTGTTCCGTCCTTGTGGGGATGAACGGCACGTCACCATGTATAGCATGCGTAGCCGTTTTGTTCTGTCTTTTCATTGACCACATAATTACTGTCTTCTAAGTAATTTCACATAGTCCAAGACCTTTAACATGAGATTCACATTGAAATACTTAAGACAAGTGAAATCATTTATCCTCATTTTGTTAGCTTAGGGAAGATTATATTGTATTCTGAATGATGTAAACTCCTCATTGGAGAGATTCCTATTGTGATATGAATAAAACTCACCAAATCTTTCCAGCATACTGGTTCACTACAGTAAAGGAATTTATCTTTCTGCAGTAATGATTACCTTAGATACAGTGTTTTCCTGTTCACTTTTATCATCTTTTTAACTCTGACTTTGGCTTAAGAAATGCTTTTCTTACTCTGCTTAAAGAAGGTGGGATCGTTTTTATCTCTTAACCATTTTCTAGAAAATCTCCCAGTATTTTCTGTGGCTCATTTGTTTATTTTGCCATTTTTGGATTTCCTTGCTGCTGTGAAAAAAAATAGACCTGGAGTTCTATGGGAAAAATAATTTACTGTTAGTTTATAATTCTTTTAGAGTTACGATGTCTTCTCAGGATTCTTTGCAAATCTCCTATGAAATTTTGCTAGTTATTATGCAGTATTCACTGGTATACTGATAGAGCAGATTAAACACTTCAAAGGCTTAATCTTTCTTTTGGACGTATTAATGATGCAATGAAACAATGATCAGATCAAAGCTTTGCTGTCGGAACATGACTGTAAATTGGCAGAAGAATCCTTTCTGCTACAAAACGTAACTGTTTAGTGCTAGATCTGATCTGTGACCATAAAAGCCATGCTCTTACCTCACTGCTGGAATAAACGGATGTTGTACCCTCCTTCTTAGTCTGCCATCTGTTACTGCACAGCAGTGAGGAATGAGGGACAAGAGTGGGAGCAGCAGCCCTGGGAGCACCCGGGTCACAGAAGGAGTGCGAGGAGGGGCTCCAGGCACTGAAGCAGAGATTCCCCTGCAGCCCATGGAGATGCTTCCTGGAGGAGATACAGCCCTGGAGGGCCCATGTTGGAGCAAATATCTTCCTGAAGGACTGCAGCCCTTGGGAAGGGCCTGTGCTGGAGTGAGGCAAGGTGGGAGGAGGAAGGAGCAGCAGAGGGGAGCTGCTGTGGACTGACCACAGCCCCCATTCTCCCCCACTGTGGTGCTCAGGTAGAGGAGTTAGAAATGTAGGAGTGAAGCTGAACCTGCAGAAAGATGGGGGGAGGAAGGAGCAGGTGTTGTTTTAATTTAATTTTTATTTCTTTCTACCCAAATCTATTGTAATTGGCAGTAAATTTTCCCCAGGTTGAGTTTGGTTTGCCTGTAACTGTAATTTGTAAATGATCTCCCTGCCTTCGTCTCAACCCATGAGCTTTTCCATCTTATTTTATCCCCTAGTCTCATTGAGGAGGGGAGTGAGCGACTGGGTGGGTGTTTGTCTGCTGGCCAAGGTTAACCCACCATAGTATGCTAGTGAGGTATTTGGAATCATGAACAGGAGGAGATACAGAAGACTATAATCAAACTCCATTACTCGTATGTATGTATCAAGGTATGGCCTTTTCTTTCTGCAGAAAAGGAGTTTTGCTAACCATTATCATGGAGTATTTTTCATTTGTTTCCTTTTCTCTTTCTTTTGTCTTCAAAACTCTCCTTAAAGCCATACATGTTATGGTAAAGAAATTGGTAAATCTTTCAAGGTGGTGATGTATGTATATACTGTTTTTGGTCTGCTCTAATATAAATAAATGAGATGCTTATCTGTAGACACTGTGAAGGGCTTTTGTTTTGTCCCAGAAGTACTTTTGGTTGATTGAAAGACGTAGGTAACATCACTGCAGGCAGCAGAATATCCTTTGCCCTGGAGGCTTAGCAGAGACGTCAGTGTGTTTCAGGTGGTTCAGATTGAAAGTGGAGCACGAATGATCAATGTTTCAACCTCGTCTTTATCATTAAAGTCATTTACATTTAAGAAGACGATCTCTCCCTCAGTTATTAATAATTTATCACAAGGAGGCAGTGTACTGGAGTATTGATTGCATATCTACTTGCTTTTGTATAGTAAATATCCCCCTGGATTTAGCTGAAAAATCTCAACATAAACTTTTCATGGAAAGTTTGGTAGTTATTCTCTCCCTCCCCTCTTCACCCAGTCTTTGTGTGTGAACACTTCAATAAGTAAGAATCTGCACAACGGAATAGCATGTGACATTTTGTCCAGCTAAATCGTTCGAACAAATTGCTACCCGTATTTTCTACATGAAATGAAGACTCCTCACACCTGAAGCTTTGTTTAGCAATTTGAAAAACAAAACAAAAATAGTATGTTCCCAGAAATAAGGATATACAAAATATAAGCAAAGAATTATTTAAAGAAAGGCATGAGATAGGTTGTAAGATATAAATATTGATATGTATATTAATTTACTGGCTATCAGTGAGTTCCACTTCCTAAATACAGTGTTTAATCAAAAGTCTTGCTGAAATGAGGCAGTAAAAATTAGATTTTTCGTGATTAAAGTTTACATATTTTACAGTTTACATAGAATTATGATATAAATGTATAGTCATATAACTATGCCTTATCCTCTTATTTTAGTGATTCCTATTAGAATATTTAAAATTTATTTTTAATTACAGTTCTTATCCATTATTCGTGCCAGTAATAAGTATCTCTAGTATCTCTAAATTGACTTAGATTACGATAGGTTTTTTGTTGCCGTTTTTTGTTTGTTTTTGGAATTATGCAGGCAGAACCTTCTGTAATTAATATTTGTTAATATGTTGCTAAACTTACTTGTCCTGGGTTCCATTTTAAGTTTTTTTTTTTTTTCAGTTATTAGTAGCAATAGAAAAATTTGTGATTCTTTCTCTTCTTTTGCTTCTACCCTAAGAAAAGTTGTCTTTTTAAATTAATGTGCAATTATTTTAGCAGAAGCAGAAGTAGTGTGAAATCAGAAATGCTCTGCTTTTATATTCTCATTGATGAGATATAGATTAGGAGCCAACTGTGGTAACACCTTTCAAACTTATATTTTGTATGGCAAGTGAGATAGCAAGGTAAGTATGAAAAATAACTTTCCAGGAAACAGATTTAGAAGAACAGGGAAATATCAATTTTGATTTTTATAAATACAGTCTTTATAGATTCTAAATTGCTTTAAGATATAGTTGACAAATCTGTAAGATCCATACTTAAATGTAAACTTCTTGTGAACTACTGGTGTGTGTTCAGTGTTATATGTTAGTAGTGTATGCTTAGTATCATATTGAGCATACAACGTTATAATAATATTGCTATATAAATATGCAGTTAGACTCTGACGTTGTATCTGAATGTATCCATATATATACACATAATAATGAAAATTTAGATGTGTGGTATTCTGTGTGCAATATCTTAAAAATGATCAGTACTGTATTTTTGTATCTGCTTTCAACAAAAGTATCCTTGAGTGTTCTGCTCCATGCTGTTTGCAGTGTTATGATAAGACTAAGCAGAAAAGTTCTAAAAGAATTACAAGCATGATTCTTCTAGCTCACCTCAAAATTCACCATCTGCAAACATTGCATCTGTATCAGTGGAGTATTTGAACGATAATAGAAGGTAACATAAATGCTGCAAATAGCAAAGAGAAATTCATGTTATTTACTTGTAGAATTTGAAAGTTTAGGTGTGTGAGTTTTTAAATATAATTTCACCCATTATATCCATAGTGCATATCATCTAAGCTAAACAGTTGTCAGTTAGTAATATTCTTCCTCTAAATAGGGAGTTCAACAGATTACATTAATTTATTTGGAGTATTTTTTGTTTATTTTTAATCCTGTCTTTGTTTCTCAGTGTACTATGGGCGTTTATATGGAATGAAGAAGCAATAATCTAGGTATTCCTGTGGCTGCACAGAGCCTGGCTGAATTTATACTTCATTAATACTTGGTTTAATTCTCTCTAATCGTCTTCTGAAACAAGGCTATGCTCTGGGAACAATGGGACCATACCTTCATCTGAAAATGGTTGTTCGTGGTCTTTGTTGTGTATCTTCACTACTCATGGGAAACACCTCTTCTTCAAACCATAGTAGAACAAAACAATGTAATTTATTTCCTCTAGTAGTATATTAGTCCTCCTTGGTCTCATTCCACAGTTGTCTAAGAGAAAGCTAACCTATTCTGATTTGGAGTAAGGACATTTCAAAGATACATATATATATATATAGTGTGTGTGTGTGACGTAGATAATTTTTCCGTGTTCTCTACACTGTATTCTTCACTTTCAACTAAGTTGTTAACTTTGTTGTTTTTGTGAGTGTGTTCAAATTCTTAGAATAGTAATTTGCTGTGCAAATGCATAACTTGCCTCATATAGCTGTTAGCTTTTATCCGGTTAGTTTCTGATGTTTAAAATAATATGCATGTTATATTTAACAGTGTATTTTTTGTCTTCCTCGTTTTCCAGAATTATCTCATTTTTGTCTCATACACTTGATATTCACGTCCTATTTGGATGCAGGATCTGCTACCTCCTTAATATATATTTTCACATTAACACAACAGATATTTTAGAAAACCATTTATTTTCACATGGAACTAGCAGGCAATCTTAATGTAATTAAAGAAATTCTGATTTGATTGTTTATAGGAGGGTTATAGTCATCTATAAATCTAGGGAAATACAGGTAGTTTCTGGGAGAAACAGGTAGCTACTGACTGACATCAAGACTGATTGAGTGTTGTTTTTAGTGGTTAATACTAACATTTTAATTGTTTTGTCCTTTATTCTGTTCACGTGATCCAATGAACTCTGTATTTATATATAATAGTTAACAGCGGATGAATTTTTTTTCCAGTGCAGTGCATACAATATGCATATTAGACTAAATTAGCATACAATGTAAGTATTGACCAAATTAACGTGTAAGTATCTGCCTTTGGCATAAAGGTTGCCTTTTTCTGCCTCAGTTGACAGATAGCCATTGTCTTCCCTGAAGTAACTTTGACACAAGAATATCAGGGAATATATTCCAGTTGATCACTTTTAAATATTTCTCTCATTTCACTCACCTTTTTTTTTTGAAATCCTAAAAGATATCATCCTAAGTAGAAGCAGGTTTAGGTAATGGCCAGAAATCTAGCAATCAAAGCATATTTTGAACAACAAACCTTCATATACACTTCCTTAAAAATGACAAATAGTTTAAAGATATTATTTGTATTTTGTTGTTGTTGTTTGGCTCTGCATAGTGTCAATTAAATCACCTAATAATATTTTGAAAAATTTGCTATGTACAATTTAGCTAAGTGCAGGTTTTGCCATCGTGAATTTCTGCAGTTGCTGGAGCATAAAGAGACAATAGTAAAATTGCGTGGCAGCTCCCCAAAAAAAGGACATCAAAGTATTTTCCAAACTTTAATGAAGTATTTCAAGCTAAAATAAATGTTGAAATTAAATGATGTTGAAATTGAGACATTTTCAAATTGCTAGAAAGCACTGGAAAAGGAGAAGGAATAGTAGTATGTATTTTTTATACAGCTTCAGCAAGACCAGCTACTCTAGTTTGTGAATTAACTTTATATTCAACATTTTGTCATGTACATTAGGTGTTATAGTGCATGAAATGAATACATAGTCACATACCAGTAGTTGCAGTTCCAAGTAATGATCGACAATACTGCCTCTAGCTAGCTAACACTTTTTCCTATGAAATATTTTCTGCATGACCACATCACATGGCAGCAGGCAGCAATGGAATTTATGAACTAGTTGGAGCTATCAGGGCTAGTGAGAAACCAATACAGAAAGATGTATGTTAAAACAAACTAAAATATAAAAGAGGAGAGGAGAAGACTAAGAAAAAATAGCCAACCAGAAAAAGTTGTCAAAATGTCACATAGATATTTTAAACCATCAGCTTAATGGCAGCGCAGATTCATGTGTGTCCTGTTTTTATAATTATGAGCTTTTCCTAAATATAGCCTCCAGCTGAGTGATTTCTTTAGCTAAAAATAACTTGGGAAAAAAAAAAAAAAAACAGTCATAAAAAGAATATTCCAGCTTTATGTCAGATTATAACCATGGTTTGTTTGCAAGACTGGGAGTTAGGAATGTTCAGATCATCTTAACAGGTGACGTTCTTTGTTGAAGTTGAGTCAATAAGGTTTAATTCTTTTACAGAAAAGAGACCTTAACTTTTCCCTCAAGTTGCAGTGACTTGAAATGAATCTCCACACAACACTCGTTATCCCTCAGTTAGAATACTGTATATAGTTTTGAACTCAGCAGAAGTATAAATGAGTTGATAGCTGGACCAAGATCAGCAAAGGGCCCTCAAGATGGACAGGGCAGGAGCAGATACCCTGTGAGGGAACAGAGATTCTTCAGCTTAGAAATTAGAAAGCTTTGGGGGGATCGAAGAGCATCTCCCACATACCTACAAGGAGACGAAGCAGACAGAGCAAGGCTCTCCAGTGAGGTATGAGGCAAGAGGACGAGAGATGCCAGTTGGAACAAGCTAAGTTCAGCCTGGATATCAGGAATTCACTGGGAATTTTTTAACTCTGCTCAAAAGCTTTGCTCTGTGATTCTTTTTTTAAAGCTCTGCTCAGAAGAATGTACTTAAATATTCAAACATAGGTGCATAAAGATAGTGCTAGGTCAACATGCAGATGACATGCACTATAAAGGCAAATCTAATTTCCAACTCATAACCCTTCCATAGATCCACAGTTTCCCATGCTTATCCTTTCCCTGTTTTTTAGAAATTAGAAGCAGAGTTCAATGAAAACATGGTTTTGAATAACTAAATCTAAGAAAGTTTCTAAAGGTACTCAGAATAGCTAGAGAAGAATTAAAAATAAACCTTGATTTATATTCTGGCCTATTGTATTAAGATGTGTGCCTTAGCCTTGGCTAAGTCAGCCAAATCTTAGAAAATAAATTTCATGTGGGTCACAGTGTTGCTAAGTTATATGAATCTGAGCTAACTTTGGCTTATCTCATTTTAATATACTTGATCCAAACAGAGATAATTAAAAGAAAAAAAATCTGAAGCTCCCTAATACCATTTAATATCACATCTATACTTGTCATATAAGTACAATGCCTGTCTCATTTTTATGCAAATAGCAATCAATCAAAATTCTTTTGACAGGATTTTGACTACTTCTTATAATAACTAATAGTTCTTTTTTACCGTTTCTCAGTGGGAAAAAAAAGTAAGTGTGGGGGAGGGGGGCAGGGGAGGAATAGAAATGCTGAAAATAAATTTCAATTTTTACCCTTGAAATGACTAAGGAATTTTAAATGCCTGTTAATTTTCATATAAAACAGCAAACTGGGAAGGCCAGCTGCGTAGTCATCCACATAGGTTTTATAGGAGCTACACATACAATTCAGTCCTAGAATTCCAAGGTTAAAAAGCACAACCAAATCCAGTAATGCAGGATGTTGGAGAATATAAAGATAGAGCACGGCAATCTGGTATCACAGTTGCATGGCATTGTGGTTGGTTGCTGTTCTGCTCATTCCACTGTGTGAGAATCAATCAATCAATCAGAACTTGCATTTTGTGTGCATGCATTGTCAAGTGTCGTTTGCACTAGCATTTATAGATTTCACTCCTCTGTAGTGTATTAACAGAATCTAAAAACCTGAGTTAATCTCTTACATTGGAGCCTGAGGAATCTCATTTAAAGTTCATTGGTGCATTAGCTAAAACTACAGCTGCATCCCATAATATATATATATATATATATATATATATATATATATATATTTTCATCAAAACATGAATGCAGTTATTAGAACCAGGCATTTAGACCCTTAGGCCAGAATCCAGAACATCGTAGAGGAGGGATCCTAAAACCATGTAATGCTTCTTGAGATCATTCACAAAGAGCATGCTGGAAGTGAGTTAAGTGCTTTATTCAAATACATGGTGCTTCAGCACCCTGCAGAAGAAGAGACTGGCTGTCCTGGAGGGTGTGGGACATATTTGTCCTCTTCTGCTCTTCATATGTACAAGAGATGAAATTGCTCTTTCCCAGTTCCCACATGAATCATAAGCATCAATTCATTTTATTGGCTTGTAGTAAAATGTGACAATGGTAGCAAAAACTAGGTGAATCAAGCATATGATCATAAGCGTGTCTCCTTCACTGTTTCTGAAAGCAGACATGCTGCTGGGAGTTGACTGATGCAGAAAATGATCACAAAAAAACCTAGAATATATTTCCCATTTTTATGATGATTTCATCACTCTGTCCTGGTAGAATCTTATTCCTTTTCAATACTGAACCACATTATTATCCCTTTTATACATTTAGAGGGATTTTTTAAAACATGTTTTGATGCTGTTTCAGTGTATTTGTCAGCATAAACTCGTTATACAGTAATCATGCATTCATTGAAGATGCAACTTTGGTAATTTCAGTAAAGCTGTATTTTAAATCATAACTCTCTGTTCTGTGTTTAAAAGAGAGGAAACTTTTAACACTTAACATTTCTAAAATGGCCAAAGGTACTAATATTTCAGTTAGATAAAACACTTATTTAATGGTAATCAGGGCAATGTCTTCTGCAGTATTCTCTGCCAAATGTTTTCTATTTCATTAAATGACAATGAATCTTTCTTGTGTTACGGTATGGACTTTTTCTTTCTATTTTTGTAGATTCACAGGAAACAAGATAATAAATCTAGTGTTAGCTCAGAAAGGAATGTTTCAAGAACTGAAAGAACCTCCTAATGGAATTGTGTTTGCAAATGGTATTTCTCCGTGGAGCTCAAAAAACCTTGCTTTTTCTGTTTTGCTTTTGTTCTGATTGTATTTATTAGAAGGAACAAAAGGGATACCTTTAAAAATAAAGCTGAATCTTTAATTGTAATAACTCTTTTAAGAATAGATGAAATTACTGATAAACATTGTACTCAAAGGGCTTTTAATATTGCACACAAGTGATAATGGACTGAAAAAAAGGTTGAAAAGACTGATTACAAAACTAGCAATAAATCAATCAAATGGTTCTGGTAATATGTCTCATATCCACAGTGTATGATTTTTAGTTTATGATATCTTAAGATCTCAAAAGCTGATGTATTCTTCCAGTAATCAGTGTTCTGATCCATTAGTTTTTATAATGTAGAGAGATGTCACTGTTTTTTCATAAATTATTAGTTTTCTAAAATCACACTTGTCAATCAAGACAAAACCAAGAATTTTAAAAAATATATACAATAATTTAAAGACAAAAGATAAGACAAAGCCAAGAATTTAAAAATTACAATAATTTAACTGTAGGATACACTGTACACTGTATCACTGCACACTTGTGCATATTATTATTCAGTGGAAGTCTTTATCACACTTTCAATTTTATTTTTTTTTTTGTCTAATACGTAGCCTGAACAAGTCAATACTCAGACATTATAAATATCTTGCTATTTTCTATGGTATGGAGATTGGTACGTAATATTGGCATTTTTACAGAGCATAAGAGACAGGAGCAAACCACCCCCAAAATATATATATTCTGAAGCAGAATATATTTTTTTATATTTTATTAATATATCTTAGGTATTTAGAGTAGAAACATGTCAGAAATAATTGTACAAGATTGCATCTGAACGTTAATAATAATGACTTTGAAAGCAAAGGAACTTTTAGCATCGAAGTTGGTAATATTAAGTTTTCATCAGGCATTTGTCAAATTAGAATTATTGCTAAATTACTGGATTCAAATGCATGAAAATATCCACGTAACAACAAACCAATCCAAAACTCTTGTATGTACTTTTAGACTCTACCTGTGCAGTTCAAGGAAAAAGTATAAAAATGTATTGATTATGGCTTTTAATCAATCTAAAAACCATAATTTTGGTTTTATTAGACTTTTGCGGGGTAGTAAATTCTGACACTGAGAACTTTTCCTAACATTGCATTGTGTTTTTTTTTTTTTTAATTAAAATGTAAGGTTTGTCAGTTTGGGTGCCTAATGTGATATTTACAGTCTTTTTCACATGTGAGTGGCAGTTGGCCTCTCTGAAAGCAAAGATGTGAACTATGTAAAGCTTGATAGATGTCAGTCAGTGCTCTATATGTGATTGGGAAGTGAGCTGGATGTTTGTGAAACTGTGGTATGTGTTGAACATATGCTGATTCTCATGAAAGGCATGTAGTGCTCTAAGTCAGTGACTGAAACCAATTCATTCTCAAGCCCTAGCCATATGGAAAGACTGCAGGAAAGTTTGGAGCTAAAATCATGACAGCTGTGTTCTTGGAGCTTCACTGATGATAAAATTGTTGTTGGACAAAGACATTTTCTATTCTGGGAATATAGATGCAAACGGATGTGTAACTTCTTTGCATTCATTCAAACTAAATAAAGAATATAAGGGATAAGGGCAACCTTATCTTATCAGATCTCTAAACTGATGTTTACTGCAACTGTTAACTCTCTAATATTATCTTTTACTTGTCTGCATTCTTTTATTTCTCCTGCACTCTGATATGCTTTTGCTGCCATCTCCCTCTGCTGTCTATCCACCCAAGTCGATAAACCCAGTTTCCAAGTCAGGTAGCCAAGGTAACATGCTGTCTATCGGTGATCTGGTACAGCTGGAGATGCTCGTGCTGTACGTCTGTGCTGCTCTCCCGAGCTCTTACTTACTTCCCTGAGCTCTTTTGTGAGGTAAAGTGAAGGGCGGGCAGAGCTGAGGCCAAATCTGGAAGCAGCACCAAACAGCTGGGGAGAGATATGGGAACTGGTACATGTTGTTCTGGTTAGGGCCAAGGGGTATATGGCCTCCTTGCCCTGCTTTAAACCCAGACTAGTGCTGGTGTCATTGTGGCCCCACTTTTTTTTTTTTTTTTTTTCAGTTCTGGGCATATTTTGTAGTGTATTGTATGGCCCCTCGCTACAAGAAGGACATGGAGGTGCTCAAGCGAGTCCAGAGAAGGGCAACGAAGCTGGTGAGGGGTCTGGAGAACAAGTCTTACGAGGAACAGCTAAGGGAGCTGGGATTGTTCAATCTGAAAAAGAGAAGGCTCAGGGGCGACCTTATCGCACTCTACAGGTACCTTAAAGGAGGCTGTAGCGAGGTGGGGGTTGGTCTATTCTCCCACATGCCTGGTGACAGGACGAGGGGGAATGGGCTAAAGTTGCGCCAGGGGAGGTTTAGGTTGGATATTGTGAAGAACTTCTTTACTGAAAGGGTTGTTAGGCATTGGAATGGGCTGCCCAGGGAAGTGGTTGAGTCACCATCCCTGGAGGTCTTTAAAAGACGTCTAGGTGTAGATCTTAGTGATATGGTTTAGTGGCGGACTTGTTAGTGTTAGGTCAGAGGTTGGACTGGGTGATCTTGGAGGTCTCTTCCAACCTAGATGATTCTGTGATTCTGTATAACTCCACATGTATATTGACATCTTTTTGCTTGTTAGATTGCTTTGGGGTACCTTAATACTTCGGAAAGGCTTGAAGCAAAACTTAAATGCTTAAATGAGGCCTGCAGTGTGCACTGGTAGAAAGGAGGTGTTTCTCTGTCAAACATATTCTTAATGAAAATGTTTTGAGCTAGAAATCAGTTCATATCCTAAAATGTAATTAGTGCTTTGGTTTCAGCTCGGTTACTGGCCGAATATTAAACAGAATTGAAACTAGCAAAAAGTAGATTAAATTAGTAATAAGGTTCATGCAAGTGAAATGTGTTTGTACTTTCCTACTGTTGTTTTCAAATTGCCTTGTTTGCCTTTTGCTTGTTTGCTTTTGTTTTAGTAACTTGATAATAACATGGTCAAAGGGAGGCAGTAGTGGTGCAGCTGCGGTGTATTCTTTTGGTACTAGTTTACCAAAAAAATATATATATATTTGAAAAAAAAGGTTTACTTAATATGGAAAGCTATAAAAGTAGTGCCACAGCATTTTTTCCAGTAAGCTTGGCACTCTTTGCTGAGTTTTGCACTATACAGCCATTAGTAGGCTGGTCAATGCATTGCTTTATGAGGCAATTATTTCAGCATACTCTATTCAAAATACGCATTAGAACTTAACCTTCTGAATCCTGAAGTAGCATTTTTATCACCCAACATTAGAAAAGAGTTGGAGTCAGCAATTTCCCCTTTCTTTTTATGATCTGGTATCATTAATAAAGCATTGGGCTAGTAACTTCTTACAGTTCTCCAGGATAATTTATGACACAAAAGGTGCTACTCTGATACATTTGTCTGTTAACTTATTCAATAGCAGGGAAAACACAAAAATTGTTTAAAAAATAAAAATGACTAAGGTGGGAAAAGAGCTCTTGAAACAAACTTAGGACTGATACACAGCATATTAGGCCTTCTGCTGTTGGATATGCACAAGTAGAAATGGGAAGTTAATATGGAATTTCTAATTAGGGTCACATACTAATGAACTCCCTCTTCATGTTAGTTTTATGCCGCTTCAGAAATTCTGTATCATATGCTTAAAAATTTATGGCTAGAAACATTAATGAAAATGAGGCGTGAATTGGAAATTGTACTATTATGGGGATGAGTGTGGCCGTGGCTAGTCTGATTTCTAAGGAGGGATCCTTTTATTGCCATTTTTTTTGAGGGAAGAGAAATGATACAAGTAAAATTAATGGCTAGACATATTCTTTGCCCTGATTTAGCTGGCATTATTATATTTAAAGTTATTAAAGATGGATTTAATAAAATTTTGAACTAATTATAAGGAGAATTTTAATAATAATTGACAGTCTTCTTTAAGAATAAAACCTGTAAATTGGCTGAAGTGCTAAATTAATGTAGTAAAATCTATATGTTTTTATAAGCTTATACATATGCGTATATATAACATGCACAGCTCTGTATATAAATGCGGACACCCATACGTGTAGTGAACATATGTATATTGACTTTGTTGCTAAGGGCTGTCTTCTTTTCTTCATGTTTGACAGCACAATTGCTCTTAAATTCTGTGGATTAATGTTTGAGCCAGAACTGGCATTTTAGTCTCAGGTATCTTGTAAAAATCAATTGGGCTTGCTATTTAAAATGTCAAAACCCCAAACACTATCTGTTGTATTGTTTCTTTTGGTCCCACTAAAATCATCATGCAATATTCTATAAAATATATTGAAAATATCTGGTAGTCTGTCTAGTTGGAATTGCCTTTGGAAATAGTCTAGTAACTTTTGACAGCTTAACTTTACAAGGATATTGATTTCACTGCGGTTTTATCATGGAAAACTGATGAATGGTCAAAAGCTGGAAGTGATGTAAAACTAGGTTTATAGTTTTTATATGAAATGCATGTAATAAAGTAGGTTTATAAAACATAGTAAGGTATACCCTTGTGAGAACATTAGAGTTAAAAAATAATTTTGCAGCATCCTTGTGTTGTAGATTACTTGGCCTAGGGACACTAAAAACATTTCAAAGCTTACTAGAGATGGACAAAGAAAGGAACATACTTATTAAAAGCAGTAACATACATTGCTAATAATTATGTGATATTTGTGAGAAGATAAGCTTGAATAGAGCACTGCTTTATAACTATATTTTTTTTCCTTTTGAAATAAGCCATTAATACTATACAGAAACCAATAAGGGAAAAATATTGTTTCCTTATTCCAATAACAAGGAAAAATAGACGACAGAAACAGAAGTAACTGAAGGGGCATGTAACATGGGAAACAGAAACTGCAATTTGGATGGAGAAATATCTTTTTTGTAGAACTGAAGAACTGAATAGGAAGAATTAGAAACAACATTGGCTGTCTGTGTTGCACTGACTGCAATAAGAGAAAGTAAGGAAAGTATAGGAAATAAAATTGATTTCTTTCTGGAGAACATAATTACCTCACTGGCCAATTAAATATAAACACAATGAGAAAGTGTTGAAGTAGAAGCACTTGTGTCAGTTCTACAGAACAACACATGAGTGTGTGTGTAAAATCCCCTGAAGGTTTGAGGTACGTGTCAATCTAGAGCCTGGTTAGGTCCTATTCTGTGAGGGGATGTGAGCGACAGATGATGTAGGGTTCCTTTTGGATCTCAATAAGAAAAGCCCAACAACAAATGGCTTAATAAAATAGCTGTTTTAATAAGACAGAATAAAAAGAACAATATAGATACTGCGTAAATCTTACGTCCCTTCAGATGCTGGGAACCCCATGTTCATGTGGCATTGGATGGCCTCTGGATGGATTTTTCCACAACACTTGCACAGATCCTGTTCGTGGAGAGAGGTTCTTCTTTTTTTGGTCATTCGAGCTATCATATCATTTCCTTACGAGAAAGTAACTATTCTTAAAGGATGCTCATATGAGAATATCTTTCTGCACTGCTAGACAAAGTGAGGCCGGGCAGGCAGTGTTCTGTCTGGTATGGGGTGGGAGCTGCCCATGGCTCTGAGCTGCCTGAGTCTGTCCCCTGGCTGCAGGGGACCTGTGCAGCACAGCACAGCCTGAAGGCCGTGCTGGATGTGCAACAAGTGCAGCACAGCACAGGCCTGCACCTGCTCTGGTCAAAAGATATGAGGATCACCAGCTCATTGATGTACAGTGGTCACCCCGTCTCAGGTTCGCTACAGGTATCAGTACTGGATTCAGACAGTGTAAAGGCTAACATCAGTCTCAGACAACTCTCCTTGAGTGCTGAAGATGGATGCAATGAAATGAGAGCAATTACCAAGCTGGTTCTGAAGATTCAGTTAACCCTGCTCAATTGCCAGTCCTCCAGAATAGATGTCGTACTCTTTCAGAAATGTCATCAATTCAAACTATTACAGGGAAAAAAAAAAAAAAAAAAGGAAAAAAAAAAGGAGAAAAAAAAAAGGAGGAATATAAAAATATGTAATTGGAAAATTCTATATTATAGATGAGGTTAGCAAAGCTGTCTCACACTTTCCCCCCACCCCCAATTAACGCTGGCAATTGTGGAATTTATTAACAAAAAAAAGTCACTGTACAATTCTTTAAATGTTCTGTGTTTGTTGTGGAGAAAACAACAACAACAACAACAACAATAACAAAACAACAATATCCACTTTGATCAAGATATCTTGAGCAAAGATAAGGCTATCAGGTAGATTAGCATCCAGACTTTGGTGTAATGTTTGGGAATGATGTGGGCCAACTGGAGAGAATTCAGAGAAGCACAATGAGGGTAAGCAGAGCATATCCTACAAAATATGATAGGGAGGAAAGAGGGAACCAGTCTTTGTCTTTCTACTTCCTCCATGCCACTATATGATGAAAATATTTCCCTTCTCACGCCTCTCTTTCAGGCAGTGTTTATTGTCTGTTCCATGTTCCCTTTTATAAGAACAGCTCTGTACCTTCATTAGCCTTTCTGCTTCTGATTTGCATTCTCATTAAATGAGGTACAGCAAATGAGTGGCTTGTTGAAGGCTGCACAGGGAACTCAAGTCTCCAGAGTTTTTGACTAGTGTAGTAATCACTAAACCATTATTCTCTAAGAATATAAGAGAAGAGAAGCCTTAAAAAGATTAAAATAATTTTTAAAAAAAGATATAAAGAAAAAAAAGTAAGTTGCCTCACCCCAAGTAAAAGGACAGTATTCATTCTAGGGAGAAAGAATTTTTAACAGATTTAACTGTAAATGGAAAAAGGAACAGAACATGAATCTTATTGTAACCTTCTATGTTCTTCAGTTGCTATCTTTGACGTAGGGTCACAGGATCACAGAATGGTTTACATTGGAAAGGACCTCAGGTCCATTTGCTCCCCCTGCCCCAGCAGGGCCACCCCGAGCAGGGGGCCAAGGCCCATGTCCAGGCAGCCTTGGGAGATCTCCAAGGAGGAGACTCCACAGCTTCTGTGGGCAACCTGGGCCAGGGCTCAGTCATCCTCACAGGAAATAAGTGTTTCCTGATGTTCAGACAGATCCTCCTGTGTCGAATTTGTGCCTGTTACTTCTTGTCCTGGAACCGAGCACCACTGAAAAAGACCTGTCTCTGTCCTCTGTGCACCCTGCCTTAAGGTATTTATAGACATTGATGAGATTCCCCCCGAGCCTTTTCTTCTACAGGCTGAACAGGCCCAGCTCTCTTATCCTCTCCTAATAGGAGAGATGCCACAGCACCTTCATCATCTTTGTGGCCCTATGCTAGACTATCTTCAGTATGTCCAGGTCTCTCTCATACTGGGGAGTCCAGAACTGGTAATACGATAATTATAATGACTGCAATAAAGAGTTGCTTTAGCCATGTAAAATTAGGTAGCCAAGAAGTAAGTTTTTCCCAAAGTTCTGAAAATCCCCAAGAAGTGTCATTCCTCCTTATTTGGTGTACAATTCTGGTTTGTTTCCATATTTCATTTATGTCTGTCTCAATCGTCTGGGTTTGGTCTATATATGAGCAATAGCTACTGTTGATTACCGTACATACTTCTCCTTCCTTGGCAAATAGGATGGCTAAAGCCACCCTGTTTTGAACTGAAAACTTTCTCAAACTCTCAATCTCCTCTTGTTGGGCTCTTATAGCATCTCCTGTGGCATTCAACGCTATTTCCAATGTGGCATAAATATTTACAATTGCCTTTTCTAATTCGCTAACCCCTAGCCAAGGCAGAAACCATTGGACAAAACTATGGAATGAGGTAGGCCTTTCTACCAATGGGTAGAAATGGCCTTTCTACCTTGCCTAACTCATACCCAGGGATTCCATAGGATCCCCTGAGGTACCTGAGTCTGATAAATAATTTTATGCTGGGAAATTATACTTCCAAGTGCACATGTTCTCTTCCACAATATGGGCAATATTTTCTGGGCCCACCCGTCCCCACATAACCACCAAAATCTGGTAGGGGCCAGGCATATGGGTACAGTGCTCATGGCCTTACTCTTCATCTGAACTGTATGATTAAGGTAAATTCCTTTGAGGGTTACGTCCAAATCCTTTAACCCCAATTTGGTTATTGTTTGGATGGATGATTCTTCTTGCAGATTTATAATAGTACAATTTATCCTGATCAGATTAAAACTTCTAAAGCGGGGAGCAAAACTGCAGGTTCCCATTGACTTGTTCTTACATCCCTCTAGGAATAGTCCTCCATTTAGAACTTGGAGGGTAAATCTGGGTCCCTTTCCTTCATCTATCACATTTTCTTTACACTGTAACTGAGATGTGTTCCCAGCCTTCCACATATCGACACCTGTGGCATTATTGATCAAAGTCCAATCTGAGGTCATAACTCCGTAGAGCGGTATTTCTCGGTCTCCCCTTGGCATGGCCATGCAGACCCAACAGTCTTTGGCTCAGGTCAAATTGACCCACATAGATGTCAATTTAAAGTAATAATTGGTTTCCCATGAGAGGGTGGAACCTAACCATAGGCTGAATAAACCCCATATTATTGTCCATCTTTTCGCTGAATCCAGAGTTTCAACGGTCCTGCAGGTGCTGACTCTGATCGTGGTCTAGATGCCCTCTTTATTCTGGTGTGTTGTATCTGTGATTCCTGTTCCTTAATCTTGACTGCTGTGTAATTAGTCAATAACACCTGGAATGGGCCTTCGCATTTTGGTTCCAAAGGTGAATCTGAAAGAGATCTAACATATACATAATCCCCAGGTTCAGTATTGTGCACAGGCCCATCAAGACCTTGGGCCCTACTTCCTAGGACCAGCTTCTTGACTTCCCGAAGCTGTTTCTGCAGGTTTATTATACAATCTGTCAATATCTCGCTGCCAGTCTGAGTTGATATTCCAGACTGTACCATATATTCTGTACAATATTTTGAAAGAACTCAACCCCTCCTTGGTCCTGGACTCAGTCCTAATTCTCAGGCGTGCTAAAGGCAATGATTGAGGCCAGGACAAACTGGCCTCCTGTCCTAATTTTACAATCTGTAGTTTAATTAGGTGTTTTATTTTCTCTACTTGACCACTCGATTGAGGGTTATGTGGGGTATGTAGTTGCCAGTCTATTCCCAGAAGCTTACTGACTTGTTGAACGACCTTCAAAGCAAAGTATATGCGTTTGCCACGATGGGGTGCAGGTCTTCAACAATTTAATAACAGCTTTGAGATCCTGTACTACTTGAATACTACTGTCCAACTTCCTGACCAGTAGAATGAATGGGGGTGTTATATTCTGATTCACACTCTGTTAATAGACCACACTTGATAAAACCGGTCGATTATTGGTCGGACCCATTCCCTATCCTCCATTCTAAGGGGTTATTGTCTAATTCTTACAGCCTGTGCCCCTCCCTTGAGTCTGACTAGTATCGGGGAGCATTTTTCGCTCTTTCTGGTGTTTCTGAGGCTCACGCTCCCAGATATACTTGGTTCTGAACTTCTTCGGGTATCCCCAAGGCAACAGGAATGTTTATGAGAGCCAGGCTCAAAATTTTCCTTAACTGGTCATTTTCTACCCGGAGTTCTACTTTCCCTTTTTCAAATCTTATTTCTGCTTTTAATTGTTCTAATAGGTCTCACCCTAATAAGGGCCTTGGCGAATTAGGCATATATAGAAATATAGCTTGTCCAGTATGCTTGAATCCTGATTTAGTATACTGAAAGAGGGAGAGTAGCTTTTTGATGACTACTAACCACATGATTTTGAAAAAAAGTAAGTTGTTGTCTGATATGTTCCATACATACTGTCCTGTGCTGCATTCAGCTTTTGGACCAATATTTATTCTCAGCATGTTGGAGTTATGATTATTTGAAACCTTGAAACATGCAGTAACTGTGATGAACATTATGAAGTATGCTGAGCTGAGGCTTACAATTGCCAACAAGAAGCATTCCACTAACCTTTCTCTGAACTGAGGGACCATGAAAGTGGTTATCACAATGGGGTTGCAATATAGTCTCAGGCAAACAAAGGGATGTTAGTTCACGTTAACTGAAGTCTTTTGAAATTCATGATTCTTACACTCTACTCTGAGAGGAATCTCACAGCAGACTGTAAACTTATTCCTTTGCATTAGAGAGAAACTCCAACCCTTCTTTTAATTGTCAAAATATTGCTAGCACTAACTGATTTTTCAAATATACTTTTTGTAATTGATTTGTAAGTTGATTTTTTTTGAATTGTTTATGTCCTTGTAGTCTCCAATAAGAAATCATTGCACATAATTTCAACAAAATACTTTTAAACTTTTGGAATTTGAGACATTTATGAATGCTATAACATAAAAGCTAAAATAAGTGGATATGAAAACATTGCAGCACATCACTTGATGAGGTAACTTAATAGGATTGCTACTAGCAAGCTTACTCTTAATGGCTTTTACAAACTATGGTTTATTATATCAAACTGCTGCTATAAAAAGTAGGAAAATAAAGAGAATGTATAACACATTTAAAAAAAAACTTACAAGCCTGTCTGAGGTTTATTTTGCATGTTTTGATTTTGTTAGTAGGATAAATAATAAATAATTATAAATAAATAAATAAATTGTGACGATCAGCAGCAAATCAAGGTGTGGATTTGGTGACTGTTCAAAACCACTGCTCTTGTTGTTAACTCCTAGCTAAGATGAATGGCCTAGCTCCTTCTCATTTTATTGCATTTTTTAGTGGAACAGACATACTGCATTTTTGATTCACACAAAGTGCACACAAAGTGCACACAAAGCACAAGTCAACAGGGACAGATACAAATGGAAAACATACCTAGAGACATCCTGATATTTTCTTTAAGTGTGAGTTAATTTTTTCTAAGTTATTATTATATTATAATATTATGTTATATTAATATTATTATATTATATTAATATTATTGTAATATTTTCTCAGTCTTAGCACGTGACAGGTCTATAAGACAGAGAAATTGCCTTTTGTAGAGCACGAGATAACCAAGCCATATCACCAAGGAGAATGAAGAGGTAGTAGCTCCAAGTTTGCTTCTGTATCATGTGGCACAGTCATGATTATGGGTTCCATGGTCCCTATAGTGTAGTTTCATCCCTAAGTCATCCAATTATAAAGTAAAAAAAAGAGCGTTTTGTGAGTTAATTAGTTTTGAGTGGTTATGATTAGTTGAGAAATGGTGAGTTAAAATGTGTTCATTTGGTTTGTGTTTTTGTTTTTTTATTTTGTTTTAAGAAATTATATCAGGTCTTGAAGTTCAGAAGTAAATGATATCTGAAAACTTTTGAAATAACTAACACTTGGAGCTGAAAATATTTGAAATAGAAACATTTTCTGACTTAAGACTAGTAATTTATTTCTGCCTTTAGCAGTTAGCACACATAGAGCTATAGAATACATAGAGCTATACATATATAATAGTCACATAAAAAGATAGAAAAAATATTGAAATAGAACAGCTTGTTGGCTGAACAAATTTTATGCTTGATTGAAAATACAAAGGATATTTCAGGTATTATTTGCTGGGCTACCCTCACTACAAGCTTAAAGAGTCCATATATTGTGTTACTGGTTCTCTTCTAATTCAAAATCAGGCTAGTGTACTGCACCAATACACTTTTTAGGCTCATATTAAATAATGAATTTTCACAGTACATACCATAAAATGAATTGGCAGATTTTGTGAGTGATTGGACTGTAAATCTGAAATGAGACTCCCTTCGTCACAGTGTCAGTTCTTCCCACCAACTGTTCAAATGCCTCAGGTGCCAGAATGGATTAGAAAACCCTGTGAGAAAGGATGGCAGTTCTGCTGATGATACTGAAAATGCAACACTGTTTTTTTCTGCTTTTAACTGAACACCATGAGCACAGTATGAAGCTTTACATTTTACAGTCTTAGCCCGGGTCATAAGAAGATTCTATTACAATGCATCAGTTACCTTTATGTTTATAATCAGACCTAATGCAATAAAGTTATATCCTGCAGGCTTTTAACTCTGTTTTCAAGCATTTCTTTTTGTTATACCTTAAGATATGAAAAATAACTTAGTACACAATAACAGAAAAAAAATAAAATGGTAGTATGCCTTTAAAAATATATTTTCATGACTATCAGATACTAGCACAATTTTATATTAAAGGAATGATGTTTAAAAAATCCTCCCTTTGTTAGTCATAAAATGAGTTTATGTTCCCAAAGACATTGTAGGAAACAGATGTTGTTAAAGTCTAAGTGTGCAGCAGGAGGCAGTTGTCAGTGGCTCTTTTAATCTGAGGAATTAAGGCTGTTAATATACTTCAGTTAATAACAGAAACTATCAACCCATTATCAGGTTCCAATTTGCCCCCAAAGTTTAAGTGCTCTTAACAAAAAGAGTTTTATTGTTCTGAAAGAACTCAGAGCAAACCAGCCTTTATCATAAACCTAATCTTAGCACCAGGGAGAGATTCTCCATGCTATTTTTAATTTTCAAAGGTAATGAAGAGCACTTTTATTGGAAATCAGCGGACTATACGTAGAATCATAGAATGGTTTGGGTTGGAAGGGACCTCAAAGCCCACATGGTTCCTCCACTACAGGGACAGCCCCCCAGCCCAGGCTGCCCATACCCCAGCAAGCCTGGCCTTGGGCACTGCCAGGGATGTGGCACCCACAGCTCCTCCTGGCCTGGGCCAGGGCCTCACCACCCTCAGAGTGAAGAGTTTCTTCTTACATTCAGTCTACTCTCTTTTAGTTTAAAACCATTTCTACTTGTTCTGTCACTACAGGCCCTGGTAAAACGTCTTTCTCTGTCTTTCTTATAAAACCCTTCTACATACTGGAAGGCCACTAAGAGGTCTCCCTGGGGCCTTCTCTCCTCCAGGCTGAACAGCCCCAGCTCCCTCAGCCTCTCTTCACAGCAGAGGAGCTCCAGCCCCCTGACCATCCTCATGACCTCCTCTGGACCTGCTCCAACAGGTCCCTGCCTCTTGTGCTGGGCCCAGAGCTGAACGCAGGCTCCAGGTGGGGTCTCACGAGAGCGGAGCAGAGGGGGAGAATCCCCTCCCTGCCCTGCTGGGCACGCTCGTGCAGCCCTGGGGTACGGGTGGCTTTCAGGGCTGTCAGCGCACACTGCTTGCCTTATGACCAATTTTTTTTTCCAGCAGTAACCCCAAGTTCTTCTCTGCATGGCTGCTCTCAATCAATTCATACATAAATGTAAATTCAAACATAAACTGTTTAATCTTTCTGTCCTAGCCTGAATAAGGCTAACAAAATACCCAAGCCCAGACAAGTCACAGATACTGCTTTTATTAAGAAGGGATAGGTTTAGCATTAACATCATGCAAAAATTAAACCAACAAAATCAAACTCTTTTTCATTTTGTTGGATTACACTACTGCCCAAACAGAATGATTTTCTTTGTGATTCTGGTAGCTTTCAGGTGAATCAGGCCCTGGCTGACAGGACTTTTTCCACAGATCAGGCAGAAATGGCTTTCTGTGGTTGCGTTCTGGAATAGACATGTCAGCCAGGAAAAATTACAGTGGCACACAATTCAACCAAGTGTATCCACAGCTAGACACTGTTCCATTCGGTTGGAGAACCCCTTCCCTCAATAGTAAGTCTGGCGCGAACTCTGTGTACTCGTATAGTTCCATAGTTTCCGTTCTTTTAAGTGAGAATAACGGGTCATGTTTGCACATAAGGAGATGAATTTGATGTATTGTTAGCTCTGTAAGTTATGAAGTACTTAGCAGCTCATGTAAGAAGCATAGTACCAATAAAAGGGATACTCTTGAAGATATTTGACATAAAAGAATAAAATTCTTACATTATGTAAAACTATTGCATTATGTATTATATGTATGTTTTGCACATATTTGGTAGATAGATAGAGATATATATTTGATTATCCACCTGCAGTTGAAAATAAAACTTGATAAAAACTGTTCAAGGAAAATACATCGTAGCAGACCCATCAGCCCATGAGGCAAGGCTGCTGCAACACCACATACCCCAGCACCAACAGATGGCAAAGCTGAAGATACATTCCCCACAGGTGCGTGCACGTACATACACACACACACACACACACAGACACACGTTAAGTAATAGGAATGTACCCAGCTCCTTCAGCCACTCCAGCCCAGGGCTGCTCCTGCCCAGCCGCTGGGGCCCAGCCTGGAGCCCAGAGTCTCTGCCCAGGCTGTGGGACACAGCTGCTGCTTTCCACTTTGCAGGTTCAACCAGTAGCAAAGCTGAGCATGGATCCTAGAGATACAGAGGACACTGACACGGCTGTTTGCACAGGTTGCCACAAACAAGGCATTGCCTTCAATAGCACCTGAAGGAGACCTGCTCCTCCTTGCTCCCCAGGCACTTCACCTACTCACATCTGCCTTGATCTTCTCTAGCCATTGCCCCCTTGCACACCTGCACTTGCTCCAGTCAGCGACACAGACCACAGACCTGTGCTCTGACTCCAGTTACTGCCCTTGCATAAGATATAAACTAACCTTTTCTAAGAAGTGACAACAGGAAAAAATCTGTTTCCTTTTAATATATCCATTGTGGTATAGTTTATCAGATAACGTATATTAAGCACCCGTAGATGTCAACTGATGGGAAAATAAAGACAATAAATGATTAAATGAGTTGTTGTTAGCCTTGGTAAAATGCAGGTTTGGAAGCACATGTTTTTCATGAGATTGCCTTCAGTGTCCTTGCTTACAGCTTCTGTATGTACATATAAGTAGTGTCCTAATTCTCTCTGCCCCTTAATAAAGTGTTAAATGCTATCCATTTGACAGGCTCAGGAGAATAAACTACAGGTCATTTATATTACTGACTGGCTTCAAATTTTGCAGCTTTAATACTCTGAGTTAGTCATCCTCACCTGAATGTTGTCTATTGAGTCCAGCACTAAGCGCTAACAGTTAACACTGGCCGTTAAATTCAGTATTTGTATCCGTAAATGCTAAGACTTGTGTCTCAGTTGTGGAACACTGCAATATGACTGCATTTAATTTACTGAAATTATGTGTTTTGTAGGCAGATATCACAGTTACAATATAACATCTCTTGTCATTTGTTTTCAAAAATAAGACTTTATTTTAAGCTCTCTCATGCGAGCACACCAAGATCTCTCTAAGTATAATTTGGGTATTAGCAATCTCTTTCCATTATATTGTCCTAGGAGAGATGGTTTTACATTCTTTTGTGGGAAACATTAAAATTATCCAATAATGCTGTCAGCCTGTTTGCCTAATTACCAGACAAAGCACTGATGAGGCTTAAATTCAAACAAATAGATTTTATGTTTTCTAAAGTATATGGATCAAAAGTTAAACCAAATTTCTTTTGAACAAAGAACTAATAATGATTAAGAGCTATTTTTTTTTCTCTTGTACCTTTCAATTGTTTGTAGGGCTGCAAGGTGAGATGGATTAAAATCAATAATTTAGAAACTGACAAAACAAAACATTACAAAAAGGATAAGAGTCAGCATGATAACAAAATGATACAAATGATCCTGACTATAACGTTTAAAGCTTTTAGAGTATCTTTCCACTTTTTTCCCCAAATCTTCTCAAAAATCTCTGCATTGCAAGTAAACTAATCACTTTCTCATTTTCAGCTGTGGGGAGGAGAGCCTAATTCATTTCAAGAGTTTAAGAGTAGGAAATTAGAAGGGAAAACAGACAAGGTGTAAATGTAAGTGATGATGGAGTAAAGAGAAATACATGATGAAGTACCAATTAATGCACTTTTTCTATAGGTAAGGAAAGATTCTTATCAAACATCTTGTTAGCTATATAACAATTTTCCACCATTAATTTACAGATATGTTATATCACTTTTTTCAAGGAATACAGAGTGTTTTAATTTACAACCTACACAAACACTGATGAGTATCTTAGGCAATATTAACTATGTTAAATTTCAGTTTAATTTTTAAATGTATTTTTCCTATTATATCATTCATATTTTGTTTTTATTGATGTTTCCTTATTAGCATGACTGTAATGCCAAAGCCTTGTGTTGAAGACCCCTTTTGACACATGCTGAAAAGTCCAAAATAAAAATATGATCTTTGTTCAAAGAATTTAATTCTGAAGACATCTGGAAAAAGGGATTACAAAGAATAAGTAGAGCATCATTGACTAACATAGATTGACTAGTTTGTCAAGTTTTAGTAGCCACAAGACAGATCGGGGGGGGGGGGTGTGGGAGGGAACAGCTCAACAAATGGAAGGGGCAGCAAGAAAGAAAAAGCCAGAACCATATATCTGAAAATGTGAGGGGAAAAAAAAGAAGTCCCTTTGAAGGTAGAAAACTGACACATGAGATGTGGGAAGAGGTAGGTCAGTCTGATGGGACAGAAAAGGAAGATATAAAAAGATGGCTGAAATGATCTAAGTAATATTTTAACAAAATTCCTTTTGCAGCAGCAGTCTAAAAGGTTGTGAGTAGATAAAAACAGCCAAAGTGGGAGAAAAATCTTACTTATACAAATGGTGTGGTGAAAGGTGGGGTGGAAGTTTAAGTTCTTTGAATGAATATGAAGTGCTAGATCTTAAAAATGTTATTCAGAAAAAATCCTGAAGTTTTCATAGGAGTTTAAGATAATACATTTTCGAAAGGTCTAAAAAAGAGGGTCTGGAAGCTGATGCGCAATAGGAAAAAATAAAGTTCTGCTTTGTTCTTGAAGCAACAGTTAGATATCCATGAAGAGATTTGACAAAGACAAGTGAAGATTTAGTTCAAATTTGTAAAGCAGAGAGATGACCTTATGAGTCATACGACAATGTCTTTGTAGATGATAAATGGCCAAAGATAAGATGTGTAGCGAAAAGAGCAGGAAAGCAAGGACAGGCACCTCTTAGAGAACCTACAAAAAGCTGATGGTAGACAAGAAGGAGACATAGATAATGTGAAAGTGTAATTACATGAGGAATTATGATCAGCTGTCTGGCTGATGTTATAGAAAGTGGTTTACAGATTAGATGAGTGTGAGCATGAAGTATTATCTTTTAGCCTTGGCTTAGAAAACATTCATTAGAAGGCTTTGCCAACCACATTTCCTTAAACAGATAGATCTCATGGGAGAACAGAATGGGAACAGTAGAAGGGGAACTCCACGATGTGGTTGTAAACAATGCATTCAGCAAGTTTAAAGAGAATACAATATATAGAAATACAGCAAGCAGAATGTTTGTCTTAGATCTTAGCCTTAAGATGGGAGAAACTAGAGAGGAGCAGAGTGAATGATTATGGAGAAGTATAAAGAGAGGTAATTAATGCCAAAGTGTGGAAAGGGAATAATCTTACAGGACACAGCAGTGGCCATAAGTCATTAAAGGAGGTAACATGGTTTCTTGAAATAAAAAAAGTAAAGATTTAAAAAAAAAAAAAAGGGGGGGGGGGGGGGAAGCGGATGGGCATTGTTTTAAGCAGGGCTGTCTGCCTAGGCACTAAATCACGATTTTAAAAACTCTCTGAATTGCATTGCGCTGAAAAGACAACCAGGACTGCTTAGAACTAGTCTGGGTCTTTCATTCTTGCCGTTTTGTGGATAGGTGCTGCATTAAACAAGGGTGAGAATTTGTAGTTCTTCTTCCTCTGTGTGGGGGAAAACCTTACATAAAGTATCTGAAATAAATATGCAACTTCAAGATGTTAAATAAGGAATTTTTCATGACATTAAGACTGAATTCAGGATTTCGCAAACATGAAGTTGACGTATTATCTAGGTTGTATGATTAGAGAGAATATAGTGCCATCCATGATTGTATGAGATGATCGTATAGGTAAGAGAGAGAACAGCTTATTGGTCTTTAAGAGCGAAGATTTCTAATTAGTATCTAGAAAAAAAGATGCTTAACGGTTTTCACAAAAATGTAAATAGCATACACTCACTTTTGTAGTGGAATGAAACAGAACAAAAATATGTAGTATCACAAAACCAGTTGCCTTTAGTAGTTTGAGATGCATCCTTCTCAACTTCATACTTTCCTGTTTTAAAGAGGAAATTATTAATTTTCCATATGAGGCATTCTACATCAGTGTTGCTTTATATAATGTTAATGCTATTCTCCTAGCTCCTTCATTTGCTTCTAATAACACTTATAAAATAATTTAGTCTGCAGGTGTAACCAAATCTGAGCCTTCAGGCTACCCCAATCACACAGTTAGTATGTAATTACTATAAAGAGGCAAGTTATTGTTATATTTGATTATAGTTCAAAGAGAAGATAATTGAATTGAAAGACAATGAGTTCACAAAAAAAACATATTTTTTCACCTTTTGCTATTTTGTTCATATTTCTGTTCACTGTTTTACATTTTTTTAAATTTTTCACTTTTTTTCTAACTGAACATTAAATTTACTGTCTGCCTAACTTTGAGACAAAAAATCATTCTTTCTCTCTATGCTAATCTACTGCGATACAATGTATAACAATGACTGAAAGTTAATAATTGCTGAAAGTCCTTGACATGTTATGACTGTTTTTTTGCCTTTTTCATAGAGTTCAAGGCAACTTTTAGGGACTAAGTATGCTTTTTTATAATGAGCAGCTTTCACACTAGCAGTGGCATATTAAAAGAAAAATAAAGGTACTAAGTAAAATACTCATAAGGTAGGGATCTTAGAATTCACGTTATTCATACAACTTTTAATTGCTTTTGCGGATATGCTATATATCTTTAATAACTACTCAAGTGTTTTACAGATGCTGTATTATACAGCCCAATCATATACCACAAGCTATGAAGAATTCAGAACAGTGAAAATAAAGAATATTCCCTTGTGGTACAGGATGTGTAAGGAGACAAGAACAGGTTAATTCTAAAATAACAACAAATAAAAGTCCTGTCATCTCCATCTTCACATGCCTCTTTGCCATCTCTTGCTATAAGCAAGAAACAATTTAGCCATCCTTCTGCCATTCCTGCTTCTGCTGTTTTCATCCCAAACAAAAGGTGAAGAAAGCTGAGAAAATGAAGATGACAGGCATAAAGTAAATGAAAGGAAGAAAGAAAAAAAAAGGGCAACAAAAAAACAACTCAGTGTTAGCATGTTCAGCTAAGTGTTTCCACTTCCGGAAACATATTTTGACCTTTCATTCTTGTAATACTAGTCCTTTTTTTGCTGCTAACTTTTTACTAGAAACTCTAATACAGAATAGAACAGAGAAAACATGGCATACAGGGGAAGGATCATAATAACATCTGAAAAGGAAGGTTAGGGCTCATAAAGCTGTTAGTACTACTGAAAATAGTAATAAATAAATAAATCTGTGTTGATAATATTTAGTTTGCCTGGATTTCCAAAAGGCATTTAATAAAGTCTATCATGAAAGACTCTTAAAGAAACTATGCAGCCTTGGGATGAAGTAGAAGATCCTTGCACAGACAAAAATAATGGTTAAACAGTGGTCAGTTTTCACAGTGAGGTAAGGTTATCCCATGCAGTTCACTGTATTCATTGAAATATGTCATTAATGACAAAGTTTCCCAATGATACCAAGTTGCTCAGAAAAGGTAAGATAAAGATCAATGAAAAAAAATGCAGCAGGATCTTATAAGTCCAAAAAACTAATGGAATTCAATGTAAATAAATTTAAATTGAAGAGGCAAAACAAACCACGTATAAAGTGATGGGTATAAGCTGAAACAACCTGTAAAAGGTGCAAATGATAGGAAGCATGAAAAAAGGTCTATAAAACCATGGGTGATGAGAAAAAGATGGACAAGGATTGACTGTTCGTTGGTCCTTCCATTGCCAATAAAGGACATCAAATGATACTAGCAAGTGTCAGGTTCAAAATGAGCAAAGGCCATACTTTCTACAGTGTATATACAGTGTAGACATCCTTGCAGAAGGATGCTGCAAATGCTGAATGTTTACCTGGATCCAAGGGAAGGATGGAAAACTTAATCGAAAACAAATCCATCACAGAATATTAAAGGCAAAAATGTACCAGCAAAGAAGTTTTGAAACCACAAACTACTGGAGACTGAGAGAGCATTCAGTGAATAGCTATTCTTCCTTCCCTCTTCTGTGAAGGCAAATCAGAAAATCTAAAGGAACAATTCAAAGAGAAGTGGGAAAGCAGAAGTTTTCTTTAAATGGAAGGTTGCCTTTCTCCATTATGAAATTACTTCCTGGAGGGGGAAAAACAATAACAATCAGAGGGAATAAAGCTGTTGTCCTAATATTTAAAAAAACAAACAAACAAAAAACTTGACTAATTATTTTTTATCTGAAACTCTCTGCTTTAGTCATTTACCTAAACAGTCTGTAGTAACAGCTATATGAATTAGTAGTAACCTAATTATAGTCATTAAGCAGGTGTATCTAGTGTGTTTTTTTCTTTTTTCTTCGTCTTCTGTTTGCAAAGCTTCTTGGCATACAAAAGTAAAGTGTAAAAAAGGTAGACAACAATTAGGTACACATAGAAAAGTACTAGAAAAAACACATTTGGCATAATTATCTGTTTCAGTGCAAAGTCAGCAGTTTTTGCAAGCTTTTAAATATGATTATAAAGGATGAAACAGAAAAGCTTACTTCAGCTTCTAAGAAAGATGTAAGCAGTTCTAAATTGTACTCTCTCCATAGGGAGAGTTTTAAAACATTTCTAATAAATTAAAGTATAATAAGAGTATTTGCTGCATGATAACATTTTTTATATTAATTTCCTAATTTCTGGGATGCTTAATTGTAGATCTCAGGGGCTTGAGGTTAAAGCAGTATATTTTCATGCTGAAATTATGCCCTGTATTCCTTTTTTCATACTTTTTTTTTTTTAATGTGAGATTTTTTTTTTCTTTCTTCCAAATTTCTGAGCAAATTAGAAGGTTGCTTATACATTAATGTGGAGTGTATAAGCTGTATTTGTGTCAGCTATACCTTTGCCTGCAGGTTATTCCTTAAGAAAGTTCAGGCATGAAGCAAGTCTAGAAGACTGACTTTTCTGTGAAGTTGTAGAGTTTAAAGATAAATATCATCTGGTTAACCATTTACTAAAGGGGGAATGGTAACGAAGTCTAAAATGCATTTCTGTGAAATAACATTAGGGTAGTGAAATAATTACCATTATAAATAGCAATCATTCAGACTTTCTTCTATTGTAAGGATGAGACTCCACTCAAGTTACCCTTGCAGACTTGGAGTGTTGGTTATAAATTGAATGGTTATGTTTTCTCCAGTATTTGTGCTGAAACTTGATGTTATCAATTTAAAATAGAAAGTAGATTTAGTCAAAAAGATGTAAGGTGTTTTACAGTAATGCAAATCACTTATCAGGTGCTTGAAACTTGTTTTAGTGTCGGTATGTCATAAGACACAGGAGAAACTGTGAAGTAAAACAGCCTTTCCTACTCTATGGAGGTAATATAATAATGCAATGGCTCTCACACCCTAAACAAAAAATAACTAAAACAAGTAAAACATTGCAAGATTTTATAGTATAACATTAACAGGCAGCTCGTTATCACTATTATTATTTTATATATGTAGTAATTCTTGCTACTAGAAACATCCTTCTCCCCCCCTCCCCCCCCCAATATTCCTTTAATAAATTCACTTTATAAGATGATTCACTGGAAATTTCAAAGTTATGCTTTCCCAATATAGTATACAAGAAACAAGCTCAAATAGACAGTTCAATATAATCTAAAGTCAAATTTGTTCATGAGAAAATTATAAATGATATTCATTTTAAAAATGAAGAAAAATTCTCTATCTTAAAAATTAAATACATGTGATTGTACACAGAATTTTGTTTGATAGATTTTTATTTTATATTTTTCAGTTCTAGCAAAATAACCTAATTAAGTCTTGGATATTATATTTTTTCCTTATTTCCCTAGTCTACCACATTAGTAAGCTATCTTTATGTGTGTGTACAGATTTCAATTATCATTCCTGTTTCAAATATAATTTTGATTTCAAGTGACATATTGCGTGATGTACATATTGATAGCTTCCCAATGTATTCCATGCTTAGGATTTATGAAACATTTAATATTCTTTTATTGACATTTCTAAGTCCTCAGCTTCACAGTTATGAGTTAGGGAATTGGTTTATATATTTGCTTTTAAATAAAAATTGCAATAGTATATCCTTAAAAATGAAATGTAGCCTCATTTCAGAATTATTTTTATATCCTTTTCCTACAAAAATTGGATAGCTCCATCCTGCCTTACTTCTATGAAGACAAAACCAAATCCTAGTAGTGCAGTAAAAGGAGGATGTGCAGGTTAAAAGGCAAGATATAAATATAAGTGTAAGGTAATACTTTGAAGTTCATATTTGTAAATGAGAACCCTTGTTAATGTTTCTTTCCAATCCCAATTTCACTCTACAGAGCAACGCACAAAGTGTGCTTGAGCATATGGAAAGCTTGAGCTTTATTGTTAAGATTCTGTTCACCCATTCCAACTCCTCACAGTGATTTGCACTATTTAGCGTTTGTGTGCATTAGGTAATATATTTAGTGTTTCCCGTTTCAATCCAATTTATGTATGTTTGGCGGCAGACCAGACCTGTGGGCACACAGTATGGAATTGTCATAAATCTGCCTATGCTGACTATAAGTGCTATACTGCTGCAGTTGATAGCATGCTTGCATGAACATTTCGGAATGCTTGCGGAGCAATACCGCCTATTCCCAGCAAATCTCCTAGGGACTAAATTAATGCATCTCATATTGTATTGATTGTAGCCAATAAGTGCCTAAATGATTTGATGCGAGGCAGAGGGATTATGAAGGGAAGAGGGGAGAGGCAGCTTGAAAGAAATATGTGGTTTAATTACAGGATGAATTTCGCCAATCTACCTCCCCCTAGGAATTTAACAAATAGGCCTAAGTGCACTTAGCTGTTCTTGACATCTGTTGAAATGATATCTGCCCATGATGAGGGAATCATGGGAATTGGTCTAAGGGTATTGTCAGGATCAGTGAGCCACAGGAAACTGCTATTTTGTCTGCAAAATTAGAAGAAAGAAAAGCCTACATTAGCAGTTTTAGGTTAAGCTGTAATGATTATGGTTTCTGTAAGAGTTCCATTTTCTGATTTAATGACGCTGGCTCTGTCTTTAGAAAGATGTTAAGTAAATATTAAAAATGATGTTAAAACATAAGCAATGAAATATAAATTTAAGCTGGAATCAGAAACTGTATTCATGATGGAATTCATTGGTGGAAACTTGACATATGCCTTTTGAGAGAAACATCCAAGTTCATACCTTTTTAATGACATTTTATACTATGTTATGAAACTCAAACTCTTAGGTAAACAGCGGAGATTGTATAGAAACGAGGCATAAAAACTAGAGCTTCAGCTTAAATTCTATAGGAAGACAAGCATAGTGAAGACTGATGTGTATTTGCTCATTTTGATTACATCTATAATTCAGAAGGAAGTATAGATTACTTAATCCTTTCCACTGTACTTTATAGTATTTAGACTATACCTCTGCAAAAGAACTTGGCGGCAATACCTTTAAAGCCCTAAGAGACACAAGTTTTTCTGCATTATTTGAAAGCTGTGTTTCCCAGTGCTCAAAGCATTTATGTGTATTACCTCATAAATAACATGCAAGTCATTTCCTTTGAAAAAGTGAAAAACATTTATTTCAGGAGGTCGAAACCAAAGGTGAGATCTTGTATCATGTTATCTGAAGTTGCACGTGTCAATTACTGCATGTGTGTGCATTCTGACAGTGCATTTTGCCTGTGCAAGGATGCTAAAAAACTAACAAGATTAGGCCTGGGTGGGGGTTGTTTGTTTTATATGTAATACAAATTCATCTGCCTGGAGCATTCTTTTCCTATAATTTCTTTAGACAATTAGAAAGCAAACATATAGTGTTAATTTATTCTACTGTAAAAGACAAATTAGAAGTTATGACTATAGGAAATGTTTATTGCAAGTTTTGTTTACAAGTTCAGTAATTGAGGACAAAATTTCAGTTTGGCTAACTGTGCAATGTTTTCTTTGAAATGACTGAATTCACATCCATCTAAATTCATGAGGCACTCCATTGTTTTACTGTCTTCTCAAATGCTACAGTGATGTTAAATATTCAATCCCATAACAAGGATTTAAAAAAAAAAATCACAGCAAAGCTGAAAATTTTACTATTTTTATCCTGCTATATGCGCAGAAAACATACATAGAAATATATTTGCATAAGTGATAAAAGTAGAGAGAGCGAGAGAGAATCACATGCTTTCGTACTGACAGTTATTCTATTTTCAAAGACTAACTCAAAAACAGTTATTTGTGTTTGGATTATGAAGAGGGTTTGGCCTCTCATTGTTCACACCGAGCTTTTTCATAAAGTGTAGCTCTTCTATGCCAGTATATGTAAAGGGATCTATACAGTACCAATAGGCATATGTAGCCCATTGTTTCCTTAAAAATAAATTTGTTAAGAAAACCAGGAGATTATACCTAAAAGCACAGCAAGGGTACAGTAGGCTAGAGTAACATCAAAACCATAACAGTGTAAATTTTGCCATGCATCAAATAAGTTATTTGGTGAATATATAGAGTGAAACAAGGAGCTGATATCCTTGTGAAGATGTGCAGAATGGAAAGGATAAGAAACTTGGTGAAAATGCAACAGTATTAAAAGGTAAACTTTTAATTTTTTCTTATTTTTTTTTTTTTAATAGCAGAGATGAATTCCCCCAGGACTGAACTTTGAATTAATTTCATTTTAAATCTTTTAATTTTGAAACCTGGGCTTGTGCTCCAATTTCCGGTGAAGTGTAATGTAGTGTAAATGGAAGCCAAGAAATCTGAGATATGAAAAACTCTTATTTACAAACACACCATCATTATTACTTGGTTTTTAGGAATATTTTTCATTATTATCTCATTGCTCAATTTTCTGAAATGGAAAAGTAGCACAGCTTTCTATGTTTAGTGTAAATCTTTTGGCAATATGATTAATTAGAATGTTAATTTGTTTACCTTTGTAGCTATACATGCTTCAATCTTTTAAAAACTGTAATAAAAATAGATTTCTTTTTGCTGCAGAAGAACACAACTTCCTGGATTGGAATGTAGGTATAATTATTGTATTTATTCACTTTTACCTGAATATAAGCTATCTACCATAATTTGGCATATTTTAAAGCAACCTCAAAACAACTGTGGTGTAATATATGCTTACCTAGGCAAAAAAATTAAATTCATTCAAATTTTGCACCCATAATTAGGCATCTAAATATAATGGCCTGTTTGTTTGTTTTTTTTTTTTTTTTTTTTTTTTTTTGGCGATGTGAGCGCATTTAGGTACAGTGACTTGCTAAGACTTGCTGTGCACTGCATTTCTGAAAACCAGGCCATATCTGTAGGTAGCCTAAATAGAGATTCATGAACTAATTTAAAACTTAAATAGACTTTAAGTTGTTCAGCCTGTTTCTCAGTTCATGTTACTCTTAAAGGGGAAAACTGAGTGCTGGCAGTGATTCTTATGTTACTGGCACTGATGACAAAGCAGCAACACCTCAGTATTGGTCCCTGATTTTAAAAGTGTTTTTGAAAGCTATATAAGAGTGTTGTATTATATTACCCCAGTTTAAGGCATGAGCTCTGTCTTTCATATTCCAAATTTTACAAGAAACATAAGGGAATATTGTTCAGGTGGAACACTTTCAGTGGAACTGAATTATGTATGGATAATCCAAAATGCTTGCTCTCTGTAAAGCCAGAGTGTTTAAGGAAATGCATTACTTGCTATGAATGAAATACATTTTATATTTAACAGAGCATTTCCCATTGTCAAACAGTGTGTTTCTTCTTCTTTCTTCTTTGATCAGAGGTATTTTTAGGGCTTACCAGAAACTTGTTTCAGGGGTTGGTTTGCTTTTCTAACTAGAGAAATTTAACTATTTTAGTTATAAGTGCTTTTTATCTGTAGGTTTAGGTTTCTCAATAAAAAAACTAACAACAACAACAAAAAAACCAACTTGGTATCACAGTGTAATTCTCATTGTTAATACCTTGTAATTGTCACTGGTACTGGCATTTGAAACTAGATGAGACAGAGGGATTAAAAAAAAAGGCAATTATTCTTGGTTTAATGAAGGCGTTCTCAGCATAATGTGCAAATTAGTCTAGAAATTCCAAACTCTAGTCTGACTATACTTATAATTCTTTACACTTTGTCCAAGCTTCAGTTCATTCATTTTCTTATATTTAAGTATGGCATGTTTTGCTGACTGAAACTTCTTCTAATGTGTCAGGCTAGGATGTAGCTGGATGAAAATGAAACTATGATAGAGCACTAGCATTAGCAAGAACTTTCAGGTTCTTGGTTTTGTGGATTTGTTTTGCAAAAACACATGAATTCATTTTTGGTGGACAGCTGAAAAAAACAGGCATCAATATGGGTACATTCTGTAGTAGCTAGAGAAAAGACATTCAGTTAAAAAATATCAGAAGTTGTACACCATTGCACTTTTATGTATAGGCTGTTTTATTAGAAAATGACAATAACTCAGTATTATTCTTCGTAGAGAAAATTTTTGAATATGGATGTTATACTTGTAACATAGGGTAGTAGAAGAGTGGCATTAGGCAAGTATTGTGACTCATTTTTTCTCCCCATGCCCCAACATTTCTTTCTCCCTCACATTATGGATAGAGATTTTCCTGCAAATTTTCCTATGCTTTGGAAGTGTAAGTGTTCAAAAATAATGAGTATTTCAATGTTAGCAAACTGTTAATTACAAGTTATTAACATGTTACCACATTTCATGAACATGACATCTAAACAAGGTCTTGTGGTCTTGTGAAACCACTGCATTTCCTTGGAAGCCAAGTATTTTCAAGTGCAATATGCAGCTGTCAGAATGGTTGGTACTGAGCCAATCAACGGTGTCATTTCCAAGAAAATTCTTTCCAACAATGAATTTAGTGACTCTCTTGCTCTCTTCCTTTTTCATGTTACATCAGTAATTCATAAACACTTTGTGAGTTAGGCAGCAAGGTGGGAGCAGAAGTATCTAAGAAACAAGAAAATCTGTAGCCAGAATGACAAATCCTTAGGCACAGCTATAAAACATACAGTTCAGTAGCACAGAGCCATAAGAATGTATTGACTGTGGCCCAAACTCATCAGAAGATTGATCAATCCAGCTGACTTGCATTAATTGTGAAATAGAAAGAACGATGCAATCAATGATAGGCATGAAAGTGCAGCGGTAATGATGCCACTTCTAGCTAATCCAATAATGGAGAACCTGATGTATAGCATATTGGAATTCCACTGTTCAGGCCCTCTCACAATAAAGTATATCCTGCAATTATGGGGAAAAAATGAGCAGGCAGCAGTTGAGCCAGCCCAATCGGCCAGTGCCACAGTAGTTTTCCTGATTAAACACTAAGTTAAGTAGTACTCAAACCCTGCAGCTTGTCTGCATTATGAAAAATAAATCTTTAATTAATGTGAAACTTTGTATTTTAATCAAAGCAAACTATGAATATTAAGATGTGTGCAAGATACCTAGTTAACTGTGAAAATTTTATCAATTGATAAATCAGTATAAATGCAATAGGAAGTGACTTTGAACCATGGTCAAACAAATACGGTGAAGTCCTTGCTAGGTGCACAACAAGTGATTGATCAGTTGATTTTATCAACTGATCTCTCAGTTGCAAGGAGAAAGGACCATATGCTGAATTGAGAACCCCTGGTTTCCCATGCTGGCAATCAGTTGGACCTGAGGCAGGATCAAAGACCTGGTGGGAAAAATAATATACTTAACAGCCCCTTCGAGAATTAAAATTTAACTTCTGTACGGCCTATGGGTACTAATTTTAGTCTGCTCAGTGTTTTATGTTGATTGGAGGAGAGTATTTTTTTTTAGAAAATAGTAATGTAACTACTACCAGACCTGCAGCTGAAGTTAGGAATCAGGCACCATCTACCTAAATAAAACAACCAATCAAACAAAATTCTCTCCAAAAATACAGCATTTGCCACATTAATAATAGCTGAAAGACTTTAAGTTCCTTAAAGTATTGATTTTTTTCTAGCATTACTTAATAATGATACTTGAATGTTGTTATTAAATTTAACTATACAAGCTCATCCATTGTCATTTTGATTTAATGTTGCCATTGTCTTGACCTTTTGATTTAAGATTTGTGTGGAGGATGCTGCAAGACTGTGCTGACCAAGTAGGAGCACCTCAGAGGTTCATATTTGGGACATCGTCTCTTAGTGCTGCTCTCTCCATGGGATAGAGCAAACTGCCTAGCTGCCACTCTGGGGCTCTTTCTCCTGTATTTGCAAGGGAACATTTAGAGGAACAGTGGAGCCAGGACTCTGTGTGTTTTTTGTTTGTTTTGTTTTTGTTTTTCATTTTATCCTTTCTCAATGGTGTTTCTCAATTTTTATTTTATATCTTGTCTTTTGAGGGAAAGAAAATGACTGGTTTCAGAGCTGCTCAAGCTCCAAGTACAAAGGACTGTTTACTTGTGGTTTTGAGCAATTACAGAAAGGGAAATGCCTGCCCAACCACTATGGAAGCACCTAAACCCATCTATATATCATTCTACTTCACCTTCTGGAAATCACTGGCTGCTCTAATTGCAATACTGGGTAGGTATTTTCTTGTTTCAAGTATTTGAAACCACCACTTTTCAAATACAAACATTTCTGTGTAAGTTGGAATGAGGTTTTGATATTGTATAGCTCTTGAGACTTTTCAATATTCGCCATTTCTACATGGAAATATGGAACGTTGTTTTTTCATAAACAGAATAACATTGCTATGGTTGCTTTGCTTATTTAGTAAGAAGTTGCTGATGTAGAGAAGCTTGGGTACAATTGTTTAAGCAAATAAAGAATCAAAAGTATTCGTATTCCTATGTGTTAAAGTAAACCGGTTACAACTCCTATGACAGATTAGGAACCCTACATACACATCTTGCTTAAGCATCCTTGACTGTGGAACTGTCAGCTCCAGATTTCAGAAGAAGGATGGGCAAGTGCGATCAGTAGATGTCTAGACATCTCAGTTTAATGCTCTAGAGCAGAAAAAGCTAGCACTTGAAGTCTTCAGCTCACACCATCTATTTCTTTTTCAATGTAGTGTAATTTTGCCAGGATTGTTAGGAAACTCGATCAGCCAGTGTTTGCACGGGATTTTTATTTTTCCCTCTAAAGCTGATTACACCTAAAGTTGATTTGTATGGTTACAATGGGAATGCAGAAATAAAATTGAGAAGATAATTTATCCAAAAGCTTCAGATATTTCAAGGCTTAAAATAATGTAATTTAAAACTATATTAATAGTGAATGGTAAATCCTTTTCCAAGTTGAAATAGGTGAATTTTCAGGCTGCTTCAGGGAGCTGAGCTGACACGAAAGACTTAGAGTTTGTAGTAAGCCAAGCTGCATATGGCCTCTCGTGGTAGGACGAGGTTTAGCCATCAGCTGAGCTTGAAGAACTTGTCAGCTCAGGAGTTTTATAAAAGGGTTCCAAGAATTCTTTTAGAATTTGATTGAATCAATCTGCGTGTCATCCACAGAAATCATCTAGGTTCTGTGTTCTATCTGCTTGTGAAAAAGGGAGGTCTCACTAGCGTAGGTCCCTTGTTTTGTTTCAGTTTGGCTTCAGAAAGCTGAGTTAGAATTACCTTAATTGATTAAGAGCCAGGAGTTCTGTATCTAGATGTTATATCATGAATTAATTAATAAACTGATAATTTTGTTGGCTAATATACAGCATCCTGCTGCATAGGTTGGCCACCTGGGGAAGGTGAGTGAAGCTGCAGAAGTTAAAAAGGAAACTGTAAATATATTTATCAAATATGAAGTCCAAATGTATAAGGTAACTGATTACACTTTGAAAAAGTGCATTCATAAAAGCTGGATTGTGTTGAATTGACCAAGCTCTATTTCAGTCTAAACTTAATTTCTTTGACTTCCTACTTTCTGGTAATCTTCTTACAGCATGATTCAAGCCAACATAATGCAGACTGTACTCTTTTCGGCTCAAATCAGTTTCTCCTGATTTGCTTCTTTGCACTGGAAGGAGGCAAGATTTAAGAATAATTTTTGTCAGAACTTTTTGTTAAAAAGGCTAATAAATACCACAAAACAAACTGCAGTATTGTTTCTAAAATCAGAGCAGCGTTCAAATCCTATTTTTCTCTAGCTTTGTGTCACTGAGCAGTGTATGGTACTTTCTGCAGCATGACATAATATGCTTGAGGTCTTATCACTTATATGATAGCAAAATGTTTCTGTCTTTCACGTGTTTATTGTGAAAAGACCAACAGAAAAATGGTTTACGTACGTGTATCTTTTAAACAAATCGTTCTAGTAGTTTCTAGTGATAAATTGATGGTATGATGTATAATTTCTAGGCATATAACTTCTAAACGTATTTCTGATTGCATGAACTCTGAACACTGAACTTTACACCCCCCCTTCATAAAAGTAATAAAAAAAAGTAGAGTCCAAACTCTGTGATGGCACGTAATTGCTGTGAAACAAACCCTTTCCCGAGTCTTTGTTTCTTTTTACCACCAGGGAATTGCTTCCATACATGAAAATTGTATTTAAGTTATATTACAGCAGTAAATGAGATCTACTAAACCTTATTGCTTTCTGGAGCAATTAATTTCAAGACAGCCTATATGAATGAAAGTACTGAGCACTGTGTTTTTATAATTGCTGGAAAGCTGTACAAGAAATATGAGAACAGAATTACTGGGTTTCTTTTCAAGTTTCGAGTAAACCCAGTATACTTGCAAACAGCTATGAACAATTTTGTGAAGCCTAACTAAAAGAGTTCAGGTATTTTTCCCCCTCTTTTACAGATTAGAGCTGTTATTTGAGGCAAATAGTCAAAACACCTTAGCATTAAAAGGGTGACCCAAAAAAGTCTTGCAGACTTGCAAGTACTTGGAGACTTGTGAATACTTGAAAAGAAAAGGTTAATGTTTTCCCCCAGGGATAGAGAAGGATTTTTACCCTCCCCCAAGGTATTGTTTCATCTATAATTAGCAGTGGCAAGATCATCCAAATACAGGAATCAGTGAGCTAATTGAAATAGTCTAGCAATGAAGGACTCTACTGGGATCAATTAACATGACCAAGATATTAAAGGGAAATCAGAATGTTTCTTCTTGTTTTCCCCTCCTATGTTTACCACATTCATGTCATAAATACAGAGTCCTGAAAAGAAGAAAACAAAGCTTTCTGAACATTTTAAGAGCAATAACAATCATCAAAATGTGTTGGTTCTTTTATTCTCTAGACCAAGCGACATGTACATCTGGGTATCTTTATGAAGGGTAGTTGACTATTGGTCCAGCATTTTTCACTTTTAAGCAGCAGAATCACACTCATGTTGAAGCTTAAGCTTTGTTTTTTAATCTCACGATATTATTTTACATGATTACAGCTCTTCTCTCCTACTTATTCCTATTGTGGGATGTCCCTAAAATTTGGTATAGGTGGTTTAGGTATATTTATTCACTGGTATTGTATATCACAATAAGGTATTACAACATACACATTGTATTTTTTTCATTTATGTTGTATTTTTTTACAGTCTTTTTTTTTTTACATATATATTTTTTATGGTTTACTGGAGGTAACGGGAAACTTTGGGCTTTTTGAAATTTGTACGGTAAACACTAGGAAATCATGTCAAGAGTGTCAACAACAATATATGAATATTTAAAACTTTGCTTAGTCTTTTTATTCCTTTTAGAATGGAAGACATGCAGGTGGAATTCCTCAAATGACCCAGATGTGGGCTTCCGAAGCGTGTAAATGAGCTACCACGTAAGCCCATAAATTCAGCTCACTAGTACACATCAGCAATTATGATTACTCTAAATGTACTGAGAATGGACTAGACTGCTTTTTAATGTGCAAGTCGAGAGCACTCATTAAGGGGAAAAAAGAGGAAACTTCAAGCACCTAGTACGGGGCATAAAATCATTCCAGCTCCATTAGCATGCATTATTTTCAATTCCGTATCAAATCAGTTTAGCTATTGCAAGAGACACGATGCTAGCAGTTTATTCAGCAAAACAGTTACCAGTTTTACAAAGATTTCTTCTACTTTATACTGATCAAAGCTGAGGATTTCTAGCTTTGTAACAGCTGACTACCAAGGCTGTGTAGGAAGGGGAATTTCTAACATGTCTGGCAAAGCACTATTCATGTGTTCTTCATTGCCCCTGAACAACAGAGGAAAAAATAAACAGGTTTTACAACCTGATTATTTAGTACTGCAAGAAGTAAAATGCAGTGAAAATGCATCCAGACATCAAAGAGAGACTTTATATAACCTGGTTACGACGAGTAGCTTCTTTCCTGTTATGTGGGCTTTGGGCTTTCCACATTTTGAAGCTTGAACATCCCATGTAGAGCAAGAATGTATCAAATCTTTAGGAATTTTGTTTTAATACCCAGGTAAACGGGGGAACTTATTCTCAGGAAAAAAAAAAAAAAAAGAGAGACTATTGATATATTTCTTAAATAACCAGAACTATCAAATAACAACAAGTGTCTCTCATCCTCCTTCCCCAGTCTACCCAACCCCCTGTGAAATGTAGAATTTGTCTGTCTTATGTCTCATGGGGATGGATATTTAATAATGATAGCAAAGTTATTTAAAATGCAGAACTCACTCCTTGTTTCATGTTTCACTCAATCTTTTTTTCCATTATAATGCTTATGGATTTTTTTTTGCCTATTTTGTTTATGCTTTTGACTTACTTTGAGCAAAATGTTTTTTGTTGGTGTTTGTTTTCTTTTCTGAAAGACAGATGGTGGCAACAAACACTGTTCTCTCTAAATTAAAAAAATAAAATAAAATAAAGGGGAAAAAACAAAACAAAAAACAGCTGGTAAGGTGCAAGGAGAGACTAGACCAGCAGTGCATGTCTGTTTCCAGTGTTGCAACATCTCCTTTGTTTTTTTAGATTAGTTGGCACGTAGACTAAGCATACAGTTACCTTCCTTATCTTCCAATGAGCTGTAACAGTTAAAAATAAATAAATAAATCACGAATAACTCAAATTTATGGCATGCTATAGATTCATTACTTTTCCATCCTGGCTTGCATATTTAAATCCAGACATGACTTGAGAAAAAGTTATTACAGTCTAATAACTATAAAATACTAAAAGGAAATAAAATCAATGTTGGCACAAATCTCAGAATGCAAAACACACACATGCTTGTGCACACACTATAAAATATGGTAGAATCCTGATTACTCAGTAGATACGGATGTTAGAATCAAACAGAACTGAAGACAAGTATAATATGCAGGAATTGTGTGGGGGGAAGCTCTACAATAGATGCCTGCAAATTGCTGTGTTCATAAGATCAAGGTATTTTTTTTTCCCTTCTGGTAGAAGGAGTCTCACTACTGCTATATTCCTGACCTGGGCAGATGAAAGGTTGTTTTTCTTTCTTTTCAGTGTTAGTCACAAGTCTCCTGGCTGCTAAATGCAAACATAAGAATTGCAGTGTTTCAGGAATCAAGTGAAAGGCTTTGCAAAAAAAAAAAACCAAAAAACACGCAACTGAATAAATCAACAACAACAAAAATGTCTACACAATGTATTTTGTCTGGTTTTGTTTACTAAAGAATGTTCTGTATTAATTTTAACAAAGTCTTGCACCTTACTAGAATGCAGAACATGCACTGAGCAAAAAGTATGCTTCATGTGCCAGTCTACATCCATAGCCTGTCCTATTTATGCACTGTTGGGAATTCCAGATTCAGACAAGATAGAGTAACAGTTGGGGAGGGAGAGTGTAAAGGGCAATTCTGTTTCATGGAAGATTCTCATCCTTCAAAACGAATTTTGTCTTTATTTAGAACAAAAGTTATATATATATATATATATATATATATATAAAACCATCTAAGAAATGGACAGAGCTTTACCTTGTGGTTTTCTCCAGAGCCACAGAACACCATGACTTGAGCTCTCCAACTCTACCTCAGTCCGCTGGGGATGCTACCTGCTAGCTGTGTGTTCTGGGAGCTCTAGGCAGAGGCCTGTACTGGAAGCGTGGAAGGCTTAGTTCCTTAAAAACCAACCTTTCAAGTGTCTTCGTAACTGAAAGAGAGGGGAATGAGCTTACAGAAAGCTCCTGGCATCTGTCAGGGTATTATCAAGTTGAACACTGCATAATTTTCTGCTGTTGTTGATCTGTCAATTCTAGCAGCCACGTGTATTTGTCAGCCTGCTCATAGCCAGCTCTAGGTGTGCAGCAATGCCTGTTTGGTTGCTTACTTGGTGACTGCAGGTTTCTGCCTTCTCTGTACCTTTGCTGATTTTGGCCAAAGTCCATGTTGTATGTTGCCTGTTTTCAGTTTTGTCTGTACTGCTTGGCATTTGGAAACAGCAAGGTGTTTCCCTTCTGTGGTCTCCGCTTCTTAGTTGTTCCTGTTCCTATTACTTTTACTTGTGATTTAGAACACTGTGAGGTGTTGCCACAAATCCTGGCAAGGTGCTCCTGTGATGTGTATTGAAGTATTGGGAAGACACAGTCAGGAAGGAGAGCAGGGATGCAAACGTTACCAAGGGCTTCCTTTGCTGTGAGGGAACTGGCAGAGTCAGCCATCCGATGCACAATTCCCAGTGAGAAAAATGGCACCAATCTTTGCTTCAGGAGGACTCTGTATTGGCTTCATGTTCTCCAAGTGACATTGAATTGCACCAGTGTATTCTGCGTGCATTAGGCTCATATTTTATTTGATTCCATGGTGGATCATAGCTGCTTTGGTTGGTCGCTGTTCACATGGGCTGTTCCTGTTAAGGGCTGTGCCACTCCGCTGTGGACATTTCCTACTGTGCATGGAGAAACTCTGCAAGCTACTGACGGTTAAGAGGTGAAAGCAAGTATTTATCGTCACTAAATTGATATCCCAGACAAACAAGCTATTAGGCCAAGCATTTCTGGGCTCACCAAACAGCCATAATTTCTAGCATCTTGGCTGATGCTTGATGTTGAATTCCTATCTCACAAGTTTCTTTTTTTTCCCCTGATTTTATCTATTTTATTTTTTTTTTTACCATTTCACTTTTTTTTTTTTTTTTTTTCTTTTTTTCCCCCTTAAATTCTTAAGCTGCTAGGCACTACTCTTCACCTATGCTTCCACCAGTATTATTGTGCTCCTAGCCTTGCACAGCCTTAGGTCCCAGTCTGAAGGGCAGCTGCCTCTGGCCAGGCAGCAGTTCCAGGTCCCAGAGGGACGAGGAGTTTAGGGCTGCCTGGGTGTGAGGAAGGACTCTGGGGCCTTGGAAGCCCTGCTGAGGTGGGGCAAGAGGGGAAGCATCAAAGCAGGATGCAGGGAGCTCACAGCCCAATGAGGAGAGGGCTGGGCTGGCTATAATGTGATTCTGGCTACTGCATAGGAAGAGAGTAGTTTTTTGAAGAACAGCCTTCTGTCTTGTTTTACCAAAGAAATAAGATCAGGGAATGAACAATCCTAAAATAAATAAATAAATACTCTAGGTAAATATTTTCAAATTTCAGCACAAACAACCACAACAAAAACAGTGCACTGAGTGTTAAGAGCTCCTGCAAGCTGGGAGTTCTGGTCTCAGGGTTGCGCCAGAATTTTTTTGGTAATTCTGATAAGACCAAACCAAGAAACTGATAAAGAAAATTCATTTAATAATTTATGCTTCAACCAGTCTCATTAGGTACACACTTGGCTAGAATAATGAAAAAAATCAGATTTCTGGAAGTAAAAGTGAGGAAAGAAGTAATAATCTGCAGGCCACAATGACTTTGAGTAGTTTTGCATATTTATCTCACTGCAAAATTTAATGAGGTAAGTTCTACAAAATCTGTTCAGGTGTAAAAGAAGCAAAGAATCGTTACAAACATTGGAAATGAAGTAAATGAGAAATAGTGAGTTAAATGACAATTTGCTTGAGGCTAGAACCACACTTTATTGAATACACAGGCTGTACCATCACACTGTGAGCATTACTTACATGCAAATGAGAATGAAATGTACCTTTTGAATTGTGCACTTTAGTTATTATATTAACCATGTACGTTATTACATGATGTTGAAATTAGTTATGAATATAGTCATTTGTTTTATCCCGTGTTCCAATGAAAACATATAGATCCAGATATAGCTAGGTGAAATGGTTTCCTCTCTGTATATAGAGCTATAGAAAGATAGGAAAAAATTTGTAGACAGAACTCTTTGTCCTTGATGACTTTCAATTTGTGTTAAGATATGGCAGAAGATATGCACAGCTGTATGGAGAAGAACAGGGGTTATTTTTTATTGTAAAAAGGTATGTTATTAAGATCTTTCATATATATATAGCAAAAGATGTCTCTCTTTTGTAAACTGTGACCTGAAACTCTGTCAGCATAGTTCACCTCACGGTGGCTCATCACAGTTTTTAAGAAATGTTGGTATCAGTACTTCCATGCATAAGGATTGTATGCAATATGTCATTAAAATTACTCCAGAATGTATAGATACAATAGAGTCTTGAAGCTACAATTTCAAGCTTGTTATCATGGAGGTCATTGAAGAACATGACATAGTTTGCAAAATGAGCATGGGTCAGTGTGCACGCTCATTCCTGTATATAAGTTTAAATATTTCCTTCTACTTTTCTATTTTTAGGGCAGTAAGGCCATTACTGTAGTCTCATTAAAAGGTGAAAGAAATTGTTTAACTTTGCCAGCTGCACCTGATTTTTGCCAACAGTTGTTCATTTTCTTAAGAGAAAAGGAAAGAACATTTTAAATGAGACTTCCTTGTCCAAGGTAACCTGAGAGAGAAGAATATACTGCCCTAATGGATGTGCTTATATGACAATCTCTAGATGTCTTTCATTACAAAATTGTCAAGGTTTCTTTACGAAAGCTTTACAAATTCTTGGGGAAAAAAGGCTTCATTGAGGCAAGCTGTAGCACTGCCACTAAAAATATATTGCTGATTAAAGTGTATTGACATTCCTTGTAATGCATTCTTAGAACAAGTAAAAGCACTGAGTAATTATTGAATGCTAGACACTGCATCTCCTATAGTTAGTTAAGCTGTTTAGGAAAGGAGATTAAGGTACTATGCCCTTGCCTTCCCTATGTAGCTATCGGACTTGAATATTGTGCAGAATAAAACACTTTCCACTTAACATGCCAATGCTGTAAAGACTGAAAGAAATTTTGTTTTTGTCCCTCGCTTTTTCACTTGTTAGCTGTGGACAAACTGGGATGTAAGTTAAATATTTTCAAGGTTTACAAGATATATTTCCCCATGGAGGAAGAGAATTTTGACTCTTTGAAAGCAAGCCCTTCCAAGGACTGTTCCTAAGTTGATTCAGAGTTCATATATTCATATGTGTGTATGAATATAAATGCATAATTTGCAAATCATTCCTTTACAAAGCTTATATTTTGGGGACTAACAGACCAGCATACATTGAGCTATATTCAGCTGCAGTGCAACAAGCCTGTTACAGAAGACCAGCATCTGTGTTTGAACTTAGGAAGCTGCTGAATCTGTGCTGGTGGGAGGGGAAGCTCCTGAAGCGCTGCTCTGCCCAGTGCCTTGCTGGGAGAGAGCTCGGCAGGACTCCTTGTATATGCTAGTCGAGCCCAACATGCCCTGCAGATGCAGGGCTCCTGTGAAGCACTGCAGTTGCATGCTATGCAACCCCGTGAGCTTCCCCAGCAGAGTGGAGGAGAGGCAACAGAGGGGTCACCGACACTGGTAATTTGCGCCGTCTTTACCAGGCTGAAGGTTTTCCCAAGGGGAAGGTAGGTAAAGTTCATGAACTGCAGAGCAAGTCTCAGAGGCAGGACTTTAGGAATCCTAGAAAAGTTCATGATTTGCAGAAGTCTACAGTATTATCACATTGAACAGAGACCTGAACAAAATGTAATTGGAATATCTCTCCCGTTAATTTAGCCTTGGAGGATAAATATCGCCAAAATTATGATTAGGTAATTCACTTTGTTCTCATGGTGCATTTTGTTCAATAGTACTGTGTTTGGCACTGTGATTTATCTTGGTATATTTTTCTTTTAAATTAATGTTAAAGGTTAATCTACTATTAATTGATAACATTTAAATAATGCAGAAAATAATAAAAAACATTACTTATTGTACTTGCATTAGTGCCTCTTACTGACATAATGACAACTTAAAAGTTGTTGCAACTGAGTATGTAATAGCCCTTAGGTACAAGCAGCAGAAGTGTTTACAGTGCCATGCCACATCCCTTTAGTACTCTGAACTGAAGAGAGTCGTTTGGATACCTGTGATCATTTTTGTAAGTGCAGGGACCTGGAGTTACTCTTCAACTGGTAGCCACAAGACTTTGACCTTTCTTTAAATTTCTAAATCTAAAATAACTCATCTCAGAAGAGTTTCTCTGCAATTTTGCTGCTGTAAGAGCTTTGGCTTTGCCAAAAGCATTGCCTTTGGTATGTAAGATTTACAGAATCTTACAAAAAGCAGAAATAAATAGGGATTTTTGCATGTTGTACCAGTATCAAAAGCTTTGAGAAGTGATTGGTTTGTGGCACAAAACATTCTGCCTGTTTGTACAACCTCCCATTCTACTGAACAGCGCTACATGAACTGAAAAAAGATAGTAAAAAAATGTTCCTTGTGACATGATTGGTCTTAAAACTCATTAAAATCTACCTGCAATAGAATTGTTTGCATAGATTGCATAATGAAGTGTGAGTCCTAATGCAGAGCACAGGTCACGCTCGCGCGAGGAAAGTGAGACCACTCCTAGACATCCCCTATGGGACTAATTCAAAAACATTCAAAAAGCAAAACAAAACAAAAACCAGTTTGGTTATTGGTGCTATTTATAAAGCATCACCGATGTTAGGGTGTGAAGCTCTCTCTAAACATAATGAAGGCATAATTCCTGCCTTTGATATGCTGTAGGAAAAGAACATCACCTGAGGAGTCCACTGTTTGACAAATTAGTGTAGTAAAGGCAACTTCTGCTCCACTGAAGAAATTTATTACAAAACAAACTGATAAATGTGACAAAGGGTACAATACTTGTGTTTTGATTTGTGATTTTTTTGCGCAAGCACAGAGCTTAACATTGCATGTCATGTACAAAACAGAAAGGGTAATTTAAAAGACATTAATGACATTTAAATGCCTACTTCCTACTGAACAGCATGGTGGATTCTAGTGATTAATTTGCATCTTGCATATATGTCCTTGCAATTCTCTCCCAAGATCTAAAAAGTCATCCACCAACATTTCAAGCTTTAGGTAGAGTGATACACGAAAACTGACTTTTTTTTTTTTTAAAAAAAAGGCTTTATTTACAAGAATATATGTATAACATAAATGTATAGGCATGGACTATACTTGGTAACCAGGTAAACCAAAATAATAATAATAATAATAATAAAATATCTTGACCAACCAGATTAAGCTGCTGCAGGATACTTTCAATTAAATCTCATTTAAAACCAAATGTTGAATGCTAACTGCAGTTAATATAAAAACTCCTATTTCCAGCTTAATAAAACAAGTTTTACAGATAAAGTTGCTGACGATTTATTAGGTTGATGGTGCAGAATGTCATAATATGTTCTGGATAATTTCAAATAAATTAACCTATTTTCTGTTTCTATATCCTTTCACTTTATATCACTATAACAAGTAATTTTGTTGTTATTAAAAAGAGTAAGTCCAAAAAAGTGGACAGACCAAAGTTTCAATATCTGTCAATTCGTTGGCTTCCTGCTGACCTGGCAATATTTTGTTTCTCAAGCCAGTTTCTTCTATAATGGCCTCTTCAGCTAATAATGTGTATCTGTCAGATAAAAGCGGTGGGGGTGGTGTTGTTCTGTGTGGCATTGTTATTTGTTTGTTAGTTTATTATTTGTCAAGCATGGGCGGTTGAGTGAACTTGACTTATTTCTATCAGTATGCAAGCACAAGTAACCTTCCAGATATTTACTGATAACACATAGGCAATGTCTACAGTAGTAATTTGTAACATAACTAGCTTGAGCAATTGTCTGAAAACCTGTGACTGTCTCCAGTGATATCCTTATTTTCAGTCTTATATCCTGTATTCTTCCTTGAAATGTCTTTCTGAGATGTTATATGCACTTAGAATATATAATTGGCACCTTAACAGGCTATATACATTTTCTGTTCAAAGTGCAGGAATTTCTTCTATGTAAAATGGACCTTTTACTTTAACCCCGTCTTAATATGTTCTTGGCCTGCCGTTCTTTAGTCATTGTCTCTGTTGATTACTTTTAAAAAATCTACTAAATAGCATATCAGATTTTTACCCTTCTACATCTTTATATAATGCAGACCCTTAGGATTCATTTCAAAAGCTGGTAGCAATACCTGATACTCAGATATTAATATGTCTGATTTCTTCATTCTGTATTTACACTAGCTTCAGAGTTTATTGCTTAATCAGTATTCATGCCACTATCTTCATTAATTTTTCTGGGTATAGACTTAACATCCATTTTCCAAAAGCTACAAGATTTTATAAGAGTATATTCTTGTATTAATTCTATGCTTATGATACAGGAAAATGATTTATGCTGCAGTAAACGGTGTAATATATGTAATAGGCCAGTCTTAGTCTGTTAGTGTTTGCATTTTAAGGTAACATACTTTAATTCTATGCTGGTTGTTGCTTTAACATCACAGTATTTTCAATTACGTTTTTCATAGTGTCTGGTTATTCTTTTTACTACAGTGGTTGCTGTCAGAGTATTCCTTATAATACATCCTGTGCTATGCAAAGAAGTTAAACAAAATGCATTTTAGGTAGTCTTTTGTGTATAAAAGGAGCATAGATAAAGTTTCTCATGGGGTTGTTCTTTAACATATGTGTGCAGAAGTCAATTTTGAGGTTTCTACCATGCAAGATTTTTTCTCTAGAATGGTACTTGCAAAAAATACTTTCTTAGAGACTTAATATTAAAGTCTTTATATTATTAGTTTATATTAAAGTATACTACAAAGCAGTTTCCAGTTGGAAGGCACAAGTGCCTTAGCATTCAAGGCATAGTCACATACTGTAGATGCAAAGTAGACACAAGCTAGATTTTATCTGCATCGTACTTTGGGAGGATAATTATTACAAACAAAACCACCAAAACAAGCTAGATTTCCCAGGTAAGTGTTGGTCAAGCAGTATATATGATTTTGCTGAAAAAAAATGTGTTTCAGCCCAAAGCCAGGAAAAGATGAAAATTGGTCTTTGGGGATTCTCAATTGATTAACAGAGCCATTCTGCACAAGGAAATAATTGTCTACAAACTGTTTCAACACAGCAGTGCTTTTTAAAGTGTTTCTATTTTATTTTTGAAGATTTTCTATTTTTTTGTCTCAGTAAAATTCTCCCCTTTGGAGTATTTTTCTAATTTGAGGGTAAGATGAAATGGAAGTGAAGAAGCATAATTTTTTTTTAATGGAAGATGAGATAGTTCCCATTTGCATTTATAGCTTTACAAAGATTGTAGCATGAGGCTTCCCCCCCCCCCCTTTTTTTGATGGAAATGCTTAATCTGAGCTCAATGGGCCATAATAATTGCCTGTTTCTTCCAGCAGAAATAAACCCTCTTGTATGTGACACTTGAAACCTTAACTGTGCTTAGTATTACGCACAGAGCTGTAGACATTTCTTCACCCAGATATATTTATAACAGCAGCACTAGTCGGTATACAATACCAAGCCAAGGGCATTTGAGAATAAATCATTCCCTCTAGCTACTGCTATAGCACAGTAACTGATGGTTGCAATAAAACCCTGTGAAATTAAAATTCTGTGCATGCAAAGGCACATACCTAGCCAAGAGAAACCCATAGCTCTGTGTTCTGGAAAAATTTGCATATGCCTAGACACATACACTTTTTACCCATTTGTATTAGAAACACTATGTACAAAAAGTCTACAGCTTATAGTTCTTAGCACTGCAGCAGCTTGTCAGACTCTTCAACGTTTGGGGGGGCTTCAGGAGTCAGGCACAGTGAAAATGTAAGCTCCTCATGGAAGAGGATGATGGCTCCAGTTCCTCCTGGAAGAAGAAATAGTGGTGTTTGAAAGCTTCTTGATGGTGTTGTAAGTCACTACCAAAGGCTCCAAAACACTCACTTCCAGTTTAAATTATCCTATGTGTTTATGCATTTACTAATATTTTATATTACTGCATCTGAGTACCTCAGGCACTACTTCATGGAACTATGAGCACTTGAGATAGACATTGTTTCCTCATTTGTGTTTTGGGTTTTCACATGAAGTACTGAGAAGCCATTTTAAATTAATACACAACATATTTATACATTTATGTACAAGTCCATACTATCTCCAAATGAAAGCTCTTTGGAGAGAGTCTGGTTCTCTGCAAACCCTATTTCTTCTCAATTCTGTAGGGCAATAAGATGACAAAAATCCAGCTAATGTGTAATAAACAATGCAAAGGAAGTGATTGTTTCTACATGAAATACACCAGATGGCAGTGTGTGGTGTATTTCCTTGTGTAGCACAGCATTTTGTAAAGTACATCAAGAAAAGAAAACAACTGGCATTATTTTTAAGAGAAGACTTCTACAGTCAGATGAGCATCTAATGAGAGAAAACACTGATAGATGGATTTTGTAAATAATATGAAATAATATGAATGTCTGTCTCGGTATCCAGTGAAATATAACTGGTGATTAATCTATGGCTTTCTTTCTGTTATTTAATTTATGTATGTATGAGGAGAAATATGCAACCTTAAAGCTGATAAATAAGCGATTACTAATTATGCAGCTACATTGTGGTAAAAACACTGACTGGGATCAGCACCAAGTCTTTCACGTAAGACTCTCATGCTCCACAGTTCATATATAGGTAATGACTTTAAACTATCCTTTCTTAATGAAAACAGCCATATTTTTGCAATGCAGGTAATTATATTTTCATTGTTCTGTTTGAGGTGGAGGAAAAAAGACAAAAATGTGGTAGGGCCTTTCCTGGAACTACTCTTAGAGTAGGCCTCTTATGCTGCACTGAAAACCACGGCTATGTAACTCTAGTGTGACTGCTCACTGGGATCAGGATGGCTTTGTTATACAGTTTGTCAGAATACAAGCTAAGTCCATTTACCATAAATGTTTGTTTATGGTAAAATATCTAAAATATAAGACTTCAGATGTTCACTAGTTATTTTTCAATCCCTGGAACTGTGTTCCGTTTCAAATGATCTCAATCCTGAAAGTATTTTGAATTTTAGTTAAACAGCTATAAATGCAAAACAAATATATTGGAATGTTGCACTGTAACAAAAAAGATTTTTCTTTCAGATTATATTAGAGGGAGTCTTTCTATAAATAACCCTATCACCTTCACCCTTTTTGACCTCAAACTTAAATCCTGTCTTTGTAATAACATTAAAAAACAAACAAACAAACAAACAAAAAACATGGCAGCAAAAGAAACTCCCCAGCTTGACTGTTGGTATTGCTCAGCAACTGGAGTGCTACTGTTGCTCTCTTGATCTGGCCATTGCATCCAGAGACGTGTCCTGTTTCAAGTTCTTCTAGGGATTTACTTTCTACTACATACTTGTGTGGTGGTTTAAGTACTGAAGTGTTGGTAGTATTTTGATATATGGTGACAACCACTAATTAAATTGTTACGTGACATTATAGTAACAGTAATAATTGTAAGATTTGGTTTGGACAAGCTGTCATGATCATCTGTCTATATATATAAATGTATGTTTGCATCTGGTGTCCTGGAAGTGCCTGAAACCTTACAGCGAAACCTTCCCAACTACATGCAGTGATGCACTGGTCCTAGCTAGTCCAATAATGTCTGGGTTAGCATGCTCTTATGAGGAGTGGATGACTGATAAACACATTAAAAGAGATCTCAATTCTAAAAACATTTTATTCATGTCCATGGACTCACAAGAGAATCACACCAGGTTGCAGATGATTTCCAAAAGGTCTTTTTTGTTTAAAATGAAGGTGCCTAACAGCATGAGTGTTTTTATAAGATAACGGTCTTATAAAACAGTCTTGAACTATTCAAGGTATTTAAAAGTTTTTCCTTGATGAAATCCTTTAAAGAGAATCAGTATTTTGGGCATTCTTCCACTAAACTGTAGTATGTGAGAGCTTGACATAGTGACACTCAACATATTGACCAGTTCTTCATGCAGTTTTGAATTAAATGAAATAAATAGTTCATTGCGTATGGTACAATTCAGAGATACAATGAAGTAAATTTAAGATTGAGAGGCTATGTATTTAAAATTGCAGGATGTACTCAAGATTTATTTGAAAGGTCTCTTGATCATTAATTAAATATGTTATGGCTTTCAGTTCTTTTGGTTTATCTGTACAGGTTTCCATATTGTAAATGCATTATTTATGTTTTCCCTGAAGTGCTCTGTACTGCCAGGATGTTTCTCTTAAACTGGCACTCGGGGTGGGGGGGAGGTGGTGGAGGAGAGCAAATTTGGCACTGGTTAGTTGCACAGAAAGCTGCTTGTGCCCAAAAGTGTCTTTCCCAGGTGTATCAGGTCTATTTTAATAAACTTGCACTGATAAATACATAGACAGACAGGTAGACAGATAGATAGATGGCATCATTGTAAACCAGGATTTTTTTTTCATTAAGGTAAGCATGGTTTGTTTCATTTTTTTTTTTCTTATTTCATCCTAATAATGCATTATAATTTAGCCTTGCTGCTTTTGCTCTGGAAGGCTTATAGTATGAAGGCTGGGTAACAAGGAAGCTGTCTGTATGGAAGTTCACTCTCTGAACAGGCCATCACTGAAATGTATTCTGTAATGGATGAAATGGTATGGAATCGGTCATTTGCTGAACTTTGAGCAAAGGAAATTGCCACCATCTGTGTCTCCTGCGTATCACCTCCATTTCTTTTAGAAAACAGAACACCATGCATGTGGTGATACCACAGAACCACAGAACACGATGGATGAATCAAAATATATTTTAAAATGCAACTCTCACATTCATACAAAAACTCTTTAAAAAAATATCATAATAATAAAAAGGGATGTTTTTGTTCTATTTATTTTCCTGGCAAATGTGGTGTAGCAATTGAATGCAGTCTCCCTATCCTGACTTATTCATATTTGATCTTATTCAGTCTTCCCTACCTCTTTATTATATTCTCCCACTGTTCTTAAATAGTTCATTTCAGTCCTAAATAATACTTCCTGTTCTGGTCTCTGTGGTGTTAGATATTAGTCACTTTGATGTTTAAAGGTTCAATCATTCATAACAACAGCAGTAGATAGGCTTATAGATGATTAATTAAAACAGTTGTCTGCTTAAATAGCCAATAACGAATTCTTACTCCACTCTATGGAAGTTTGATATGTAGTTTTTACTTTTATTTTTCACAAATGTTGCCTTTCTTCCATTTCACAAATTCCCCTCCCCCCCCAAAAAAATAAAATAATAATAATCAAGTGTTATTGGAAGCTTGCATGTTTATATTATTAGTGTACATGAAAGCAGCTCTCAGAGTCAGACTGGCTATCTATCAGTCCAAGATACCATCTTTAGCTGTGCATTCCTGTGGATGGGGAGAACCAAGCAAGCTCCTCCAGAATTTTCTTCCAACCTCCAGGATTTGCAGTTCAGAAACTGTGTGTGTCAAAGGTATTATGTGTGTGTTGAATAAGCTTCTGTAAGGTTTTCTTTAATATAGGTATATATATTTTGTATCCACAGCACCTGTTTCTTTATTTCCACATTGTATGAAGAATAATCTTTTTATTTATTTTTTTATGAACTTGACACCTAATATTTTCATTTGTTGCCATGTATTTATTTTTTTAAATAGTTTTATTTTTTGGAAGAGAAAAGGAAGCAGTCATTCTAGTTTTTCATCTCCATTTTATTTATGTTTTTATAGACACCTACTCCCAGATATCTCTTTTCCAGGCTGAAGTGTTCTCGTCTTCCTACTTGTCCCTGTCTAGAAATATTTCCTTACTTTTAATCACCTTTGTCACCTGTCTGTCTGAAGACAGAATCCTGTAAATCTATGCAACTCATGTGAGGTCAGAGCCAAATATTATAAAACATTTTGAAATATTTTAAAATAAAATATATTTGAAATATTATAAAGACAAGTCATTCTGGATCTTGTTCTATTCCCTAATGGGGCTTGTGTGCCGTTAGTTTGGCAAATGACTTTAAACAAGTTTCTTCATTTCTTTGTGTGCCCATTTCTGTCTATGAAAATAAAAGAAGTAGTTTCTGTCTTGTGTTACAACTGCTCAGGACAAAGCTGAATCAGATAATTGTAGTGTTACGTTAACGCAAGCAGTCAAACAAGAGTGCAGCTTTAGAAGGCTTTGATTTTAAACTTGTTTTAATGTGTGTAGGATCATAAAAGTATGACTATTCACACTTCAACTAGTTGAAGAGATTTTTTTTGTGTGAACATTGGAGTTAAAAATCTCTGATGTGAAGGCATACACAGAGAAAAAAACATAAACAGTAACAGTAAAAACAAACAAGCAAACCTCCCAAACTCATTTCAAACTTGTTTGTATGCTCATTTCAAGTTTTTCTTATAACATGAATAGATACATCTAGAGCAGATTCAGGTCTAAAATTAATTCTTGAGACTTAATGTAAGCACATTTATAATGCAATCTAATATAATTTTAAAGTAATTTATAAAGAGTGTGAAGGAATGAACTTTGAAAAATGGAATCATTAGTCTGCAGGACACTTTAGCTGTACTTAATTTTATTCTTTAGGGAAAGGTTGTAAATAGACCTATGCTGATTTCCTTTACCTCTTTTTCCCCTTCTAGAGTGCTATAGAAAACATACCAAAAGCACATTTGTGGTTTGGTACAGGGACTTCATTGAAATACTTCTGCTATATAGAGAGAACGTTTACCTTGTAATTTATTTACCAGGACTCATTTTTCTTTGTTGAAAAAAGTGGCTGGCAGTTTTATTCTTTTGTAAGTAACTGTACTTTGCCTGAGAAATCCCCCTTTTTGCCATCATGACAGTGTAAAAAATCTCATACAAATGGGTGTAGTTTCATGTTTTAACTTCTGTAACTGAAAAGTAGTAGAAAGTGTACTCTGAACCTCTGAAAATATCCAGAGAAAAATATAGCATCTAATTTCTTGTTTTGTGAGTTATGTTTGCTGCGTATATTAGTTACAGAAATGACAGTGATTACATTTCCAAAGTTAATAACAGTAACAATGATTAATGTATTCCAAAATGATTTTAACAACAACAAACAAACAAAAACCTCTCACCAGATTAGCAGCTCAACAACCGAAAGCCGTTTTGAGCAAGCCCCGTGAAGTTTCGCCCAAGAGGTTACCATGGCAGATTGCTTTAGAAGTCAGGGAGCTGGGAAGAAAGCTAGGAACTGGCTACTTCAGTGCTGCCAAAGTGCTCTTTTCTAGAGGAGCGTCTTTCTTTTGGCAGAGTGGTCACCTCGCAAACGGATGCCTTGTATCTGCTGTTAATTGGTAGCGAGGTCTTGCTCAGCAACCAACTCTCCCTCTCTGAGAGTGTTTCTTGTAGACCTAGCAGCACATAAAGACAGCAGTGTTGGAATCAAATCTTCTACAGTTATTTTTGTACCAGATTAGAACTAGGTGTTGTCACAGGAACTCATTTAATCTGTTCTTGAAACTTTTATATCCTTATATCTTAAGGTGTGCTGTGAACATGTCATGGTATCTTAGTAGGGGGATATTCAGAAATATAACAAAGACTTATTATAAAACAGGGGAAAAAAAGGAAAGCTTCTCACTGAGCTGAACTCTCAATGAGACCTTTACAAGTGTTAATGTATTTAAGCTTCAAAAACATTTGTATTTCAGACTTGTGGTGGGTTCTGGTGTTAATTTACTTTTGACCTTTGTAAATTAAAATAGTAAGTGAAAAAAATAATGCTTTTTCTGCAGTAATGATTCTATCCAGATCCACAATTATATATTGTGTTAAGAGTCATGTCTGTGTTTCTAGCATTTATTCATGTCAGCTGTGTAGACCCAGCAGCTTTGTTGCTGCAAGAATACTATGCTTTCAAAGTTGTTTTTTATCTTCTTCCCTCTTTTAGAGTTCAAAGCAACAGATGAGTTGTGAAAGAGAACAACAAAGGGTAAGTGCAATGATTTCCAAAATGTTCTTTTAATTTAAAACATTAAGCAGAATCTAGTTTCTGCTATTGACCATGAGATGGACTGCTTCTTTATTATTATAATTTTAAGAGATGAACATAGTTAATCAGCTTATTCTTGCCTGATGGTGAATATTGTAAATATCTCAATATAAAAGAGTTGCAATAGATACAGGTTGTTCTTCAATAGTTTAATTAGATTTAATAGTAAGTAGATCTAAAGGTCACCGTATTCCTCAGACTTCCTCCACTACAAGACTGTTCCAAACAAGTAGACTCTGTCCTTTGGCTTAAGTACTCATGCTTTCAGATAGAAATTAATTCTAAGAATATTAGGGAACTGGAGTATCTTAGTGTGTGTATTGGTTGCATATAAGCTGTAAACCAGATGGAGTTCCTGAATCCAGCTTGTGGATTTTTACTTTGTTTTCCCCCTTTCCTAAATCACAGTGACTAAGGAGGCTTCAGACCCTGCTCCATTTAAATTCCAAATATGCTATGTATCTCTGCAGATGAGTTTACTTGTGCAACTGATTGATTCTAATGTTTGTTTGGAAAGACATAAGAGTTTTTTGGAGGAAAAAAAAGCGCTTTTGGGTCATCTAGGAATTGCTTAGTTGGGTCATCTAGGAATTGCTTAGTTGAGCTATATTTATATGATGGGTATTTTCTTGAAATCCCATGTTCAATTTGAGAGGGAGTGGCAGGCCAGAAGGAAGTATATTTTAAGTGTTTGTGCTAAAAAAAATATTTTTGGAAAGAGAAATGGTAAATTTTCTTGTTTGCAATTTACTAAGCATCAGCAATGCCTTCATGACCTGCAAGTATAATGAGTGTACTCTAGTTCACTATATTCACTTCATCAACATACGTAATGCTTCACCTGGTCTTCACCATATTTTCAATATGATTTTTGGTAAACAAGTTATGCAAGAATGATGCATCACGTACTGTTCTTGATTTCTTTCTTGCTGATCTGTGACTGAATTGCTATTCTAGTGAAGCTGGAGTGAGGAGGCTTTCTTTTATCAATAGTCATGTCTCAACAGAGCAGCTGTCAAAGTAAGGATATTGCTGTAGTACCTGAAGGACAGTCTTTTCTTGAGGTAGTGGTGCCACAAGAGCAAAGAATGTTTTAATTTGTTTTTATTAAGTTTTCTTCTTTCAATGAAGAAGAAAAGCACTTGGAAAAATAATGGGAGAAGGCTTCCAACTCTTTGTGCCAAGTAAATATGTGCTTTTTCTAATTAATGAATAAAACGTGATGCAGTAAGAGTTTAATGTATCTTTCTATTCCAGTGTTACACATTACTAACAATCAGCTCAGTGTTTACTTACAATGCCTTTATGTCGTATCAAGATGTGCCTCTCCATGACATGTGAAAAACTTAGGAAAAAATACATTGCTAACCTACTAAGATTAGGTACATCTCCCTCCACCACTGCTGTGATGTTACTGTTACATGAAATACAGTTGTTAGTGTGGAAGATGCCAACTCTTGCTGAGGCTGGAAAGCAGTGAAAGCAGCACACCACCCCACAGTGCCAGGGGTTGTGGCCGCAGCATAAAAAAGCATGGCCTCCAAGAGGCCTCACACAATAGCAGGAGCAGCAATTACAGGGCCAAACATGGTAGAGCTGTTCCTTTCACTGCATGGTTTTCAGACACCCAAACTTCTAGTTAACAGCAGCTCATCTACAAAAGGTCCCAGTGAAATTCCAGTATGCTCTGTGGGCAGGGCCTGTGTTGGTGATAGTTCAGTGCTGGCACCTCGGCCCTTCTTCAGTCGTGCTGAGAAGAGCCCTCCGGTGCCAGGTTCTGCGTATTTGGCACTCTCGAGCTGTCATTTGACCATCCTCTCAGTTCAAGGCTTGTTTCCCAAGTAGGCAGTGCTATCAAAGAAATGTTAAGGAAATGTGTAATTGTCTGAGTTAGATTTTTCAGGCCTGCAGCATTTTCTTTTGGCATTTGTGACCTGGGGTTTGTGGATGAGAGGCAGTCTCTTCACAACAAAATACTGTTTCAGTCTGACTGAAAGAATTGGAATATAACAAGAGAACAGGGTTAAAACAACAAAATGCCAACATCCGTGTTTGTAAGCTGAGGTAAAACTAGATTACCTAGATATCTTGCACCTTCTTCCTTGCTACATCAAGGATGACAGCATCTCTGACACTCTCCTTTTGTGACTCCCTGGTCATTCATAAGTCCACAGAAGAAGGTCCAAAAGGAAGGCACTTTAGGAAAGTGTTGGCTAAAGCAAAATAGTGCAAATAAATAATTAGATATTGTGTGGTTATAGAGAGAAATATCCAAGTGTTACCATAATCATTTACTCACATAACGTTTCTCACCTCTTACTTGTTTCATTGGCTTCTAAATTCTAAAGGCAAAGCAGAGACTCACTGTTCTGGAATAAAGCGTTTAACATAATGAAACTATTACTCGTATTGGAGTCTCTCACCATTATATATTATATTATAAGTGAATGGCAATTCTGATAATTCAGCAAGTATGTTACTTTAACCCTTTTTTTCTCTCAAGCTTTGAAAATGGCATAGACCATAAGCAGGTAACTTATTTACCTTGCCAACCTGCCACCATTCCCAGCTAGGCTTTAAGGTTTATATCTGAATGGTTTAAATGAGAATTTATAAAATCTGTACATTGGCTGCAGTGGAAAGCTATAGGAATTTTATCAATAACACAGCTGGGGTTTTTTATTTGTTCGTTTTTGCTTTTTCTTTTTTTTTTTTTCAGTTTGGATATATAATGTGCTGACTTTGGCATATCTTCGCCTGATTTAAAACAATATTTTAGAAAGCATTTCTGCCATTTTTGAAGTTTTCCCTTCCCTTGGAAATGATTTGATTTACTGTGTAATGTCTTCAATGTTCATAAATCTTTTTTATATCATTCTGTAATTTCTTTTCTTTTTGCTTTCTCTTCTGGCTTCATTTAAATCAAGTTGTACTAAAAACTAATAAACGTGTCTCTAAAGGGAATTTGGCCCCTCGGTATCATTCTCTCCAACTCCCCTGCTGTTTGTCAATATGACTTTTAAAGAAAGTAATGATACAGTTTAGTCCTCCTGGTTCTGTTTTCTGTTCTCCAATCCTGATTTATAAATCCCTTCTTGGACAGACATACCCTATGCTCTTCTCTGACTCTTCCCTACTGCCACTTACTTTTTTATGAGTTGCTGTGTGGAGCTTAATGTAATTGTCATTCTGATGCATTATAAATGACCTCTAAAGACACAGACCTCACATCTTGTTCAAAATAATTTAAAAATGCTTTTGTTGTCATAACTAGGGCTAAAACCAGACTTTTTGAAACATGAACAATATATCTTATTCAAGGCTGTGAAGAAAACTAGGATGCCAGCCTTAGGTGGAAATAAGCTGTAGTTCATAAAGGCACAAAAAAACATAGTGACAGCTTCCAGAAATCTATCTTCTGCTTTTACTGAACCTTCTGTATTGTATTGACTATAACTTGGGATTATAATTTTTATTATTACATAAGGACATTATTTAAATTTATAGACTAATTTAAGCCTTGCTGAGTTTTAACCAACCTTCCTTTCAACTATGAAATTATTTTGCATTATCAACTTAATATAATTGTTTAAATTGAACTTCTGTATCTGTATTTGCATGCATGATTTTTGTATATAAAGTAATGCATTTGGTCCTGCTGCAGCAATACTTGATGAATACTCTGCGGTGGGCATAGAACACTTTTAAGCTCTAATGTTAAGGGGGTTTATAAATGTTCCTGTGAATACTAATGAGGTCTAACAGTAAATGGTGTGATTAACTTCCCTGATCTGAAATTTCAAGTGACCTAGTTGTTACTCTAATTAACAGCTTCTTCCACATACGCTTATTATCAGGATGCATTATACGCTGCCTGAGTTCCTACTCTGCTCTGGAGTATGTGAAGGACAGGGCCCTACTACTACTACTCTGATTTTCAAGGAGATAAAAGGAATTTTTGTCTTGTCTTTAATGCCATAAAGAAAATAAGCTGTGACATGTAGCCAAAAATGTATTAAGTATTTAAATTTGCCAGGTAGATGGAAAGAGGGAAACCAAAAGAAAATCCATTTATGGATTTATGGTTTAAATAACCATAATCCTACAATGATGAGCTTTCTTTTTGTCTTCATTCAGTGCCTTAATTCATCTTCCTTTTGCAAGAACTTTGCAAAGAAACTTTTTGAAGCTCATCATTTTGGTATTAACATTCTTTGATGATATTTGTGTATAATATTCCTCTGATTTACTAAGGAAGGTAAACCATGAGTCAGTGACAGATGCTATTTTTTTTAATCAGTTTGAGCTGAGGGGAAACAAAACAACTGAAGAAGACAAGAGGATCAGTGTTTTCTACCTTATCCCACACTGAATAAGTGAAAAGAGCAGGTATTTAAACCTGTTCTATGAGTCAATGCTGTCTTGTCTTGTTACCAGAAAGCAATGGAGTAATTCATAGCATTTCTGCAAACTGGGCAACTAGTTCTGATCATTAACAACAATCTTGTGTATTTTCTTTTCATTCTGGTAATCTCTTGATATGCATTCACAAACAATGTGTACATTTTACCTGGAAGAGTAATCTGGAACTACCCAGTCTTATACATTTCTCTCTTAAAGGGAAAAGGACTAAAAGAGGAAAAGCTAGAATATGCTAGAATAGAGGTGGATTAATCTGATGTGTGTTTATTAGCCATCCTTTTGTTAAAATTCACATAGCTTATGCTGCATCAGACATGCTAGGCAAGTGACTTAAAATGATCCTGTAACTTCTACAGAGATTCTTGCAGTGAGCTATATATGTCATCATCCATGTAGGTGTATGGTAAAATACAGGTAGGTGAGATTAATAAGTGATTTTATTTCTGGTTCCTGGTCTGTATTACATTGAAATAGAATGAAATTTGAGTAGTCTTACTCACCATCTTATGGCCTGCATTCCCAGTGGTTCCATAAAGAGTAACGTGAGATATTTTAGGTACAAAAAAAAAAAAAAAGATCTAAAGAAGTATAAAGAAGAATAAAAGGTTTGTAAATTGTCCACCAAACTTTTTTTTTTTTTTTGGGGGGGGGGGGGGTTGATTGTAGGGGTGTGATCTCATTTAAATTTTCATCTAATTTGGAATTATTGCGGGCAGAACAAGGCCACTGAGATAAAATACAATTTCAGTCATATTTTGCTAATGTAGCACAACTACTTGCTGGTGTTTTTTGTTATAATTTTTTAAGAGCTTTCCCCAAAATAGTAGCTTCCTTAAGATAAGACAGAACTCCAGTTTGTTGTTTAATAACCATGGTCACTATCAAAAAAATAAGAATGACTGGGTACCGAAGTCTGTTATGATTCATGTTTAAAGTGACATACCCTTTCACTGTGCTGTTATCCTCTTAAAATACTAACTGCTAATAATACGGTCCTTTGATCATGAGAATAAAGAACATTTGCAGCACTTTGCGTTGAAACATAATGATGATACAAGTCAACTCAGGTGTTTTGTGTTTTGTTTTTTGTTGTTGTTGTTTGTTTAAACTTCCTTAAGAAATAGTAAAAAAGCTTTTAATTATTTCTCTTGTCTCTGCTATTGATGGAATGCCATTTAGAAAACCAGTGGTTCCTTTTCTGCTGTTGTTTTGGTGTCTGATGAGCTTAAGATAAAGTATTTACATATTCCAAAGGACTCGAGCTTCATCCATTTTATTAAGAGATTGAGAGATTTGCCTGTCAGAATTACATAAGTTTTCTTGCAAGACTTGTTGAAACATATCAGCAGTCAAAATACGTCCTGCAAACCACTTGGCTGGATGACTGTAATATGTCAATACTGTATAGTTCAGAGCTCCATGATTAGTATGTATTTGTAGGGTATCATAAGTAAGAGTTAAACCTGAGTTATGCTCCTGTTGAACACACACAAAGAGCCCATATAAATTCTGGATGAATTTGAGAGGTCATCTTAGAAAAAAAAGGGATAAGCACCACTGAGCACTATACAATTTTTCATTTTTTTTACCTTTCTTGACATATATTTATATTAGTATGGTATTGGTATTAGGGTTAGTATTATGGTTATTATCTTTTTTTTTTTTTTTTTTACTGTCATTCTGAGAACGTCTTAAAAATACACTGCTATTTTTTGCAGTCTATTTTATATTACAGTAATGGGTGACACGGAAGGTGATTTTAGAGTCAGTGGTATAACAAAAGAAGTCAGGAAGTTTGAGATGTTTGTGAGCTTGTTTGTCCTCGGAGAGACAAGTATTGATTTTTTGGAGCATATGGTATGCTACAGTGGATAGCCTTATTTCTGGAATCTTGTCTCTCTTTCTTGTATTATTATTATTTTTTTGTTTGTTTTTACTGGGTGTTTCCACAAGGTCTTTATGGCTTGGGTTGTGTGTCTTTTGCTGGGCAGGGAGGGTTCATACTATTTATTTTTCTAGTAGGGCTGGCTGCAAAAACTGAACAAGCTTTTCAGTTGTAGGTAGCTGTGGAGAGGGCTGGATTTTCAACATACTCATTGGTCACACTGAATGGTGGATTTCTATACTTGTTAAGTCATATATTGAATAACTGACTGACTGACTGGATTGTAGGGAGAACAAGACAGATATTGAGTGTATTATATTAAACGAAAAAACAATAATTTACATCAACAATCCAAATGATGTAGTGTTATGGAGACATACATTCAGTGGGCCACATTGACTCCTTGAACCAATATTGTTTAAAGTAGAGCGAATGAAGGAATATTGATTGTAATATGGCCATCATGTTCTAGTATTAATGATATCTATAGTCTTTTTATGTTCTGTGAAATCTTTCTACACCTTACTTCTTTAAAATCGGATTACTTCTCTACTCAAGTATTTAATTATGCTTTTTTAAGCAGTTGCCAAATTCTTTCAAAGCAGCAAAATTGCAAGAGTATGTTAATCCTGAACAAAAAAAGGGACACATACTGTATGTACATATATACCCACAGGCACAAACACCTATATTATATATATAATATACTTTACAAATCCGATCATTCAGACTTATAGTTGACATTTGACAGAGTATATATCCAACACTGACTATATAAAAGGTGAATTCTTGGCTTCTGATATGCCAGCATTTTACAAGAACTGTATACTTGTTCTTAGTTCCCTGATTTTTTTTTTAAAGTAAGAGAACCTGGGCAGTAATTGTGTTCTGTTGTTCTATTCCACAGCAAAATCCCAAGTCACACTGAAAGCCAAGTCTTTCTGTGTGTTCAACAGAAATGGTTTTCTTAGAACAGAATCCCAAGCAACAGTACATAATTTCCAGGAAGCAGGATAGAAAAATAAAAATAAGGTACTCCAAAAGGAAAAGTTAAACAAGCAAAAATCAATTGTTTATCAAGTTGAACCATTATGAACTTTTTGACTGAAGCAGAGTACTATTTCTATTTTTAGAAGACAAATATAGTAAAGAATTTTCAAAATGCTTTTATTTTTATTTTAATTGAAGCAATAACATATCCTAAAGAAAAAACAATTACTATTTTTTCCTCTTTTTAGCAAAGCCTTACAACAAAACTTTGGACAAAATTATGTTAGCCAACAGTTTTGCACTTTTCGCTATGTTTGCAGAGGCAGTTGCGATAGTAAGATCAGCAAACACCTCTGCTACACAGAGCTGTTCGATGCTTTCTGATGTATCCTAGTGAAGGGCAATCCTGGACAGTGTGACCTGCATTGCAGGAGCCCGATCATTTTGGAAACTGGTATGTTTTAACCACAAAGCCTACATTGTGTCTTCAGTATTTTAAACTTATGTGAACTCCCACAAGATGTCCCTGTGTCTAGAACAGGTGTATAAATTGCATGGAATCCCACCTCTCTGCAATGTTGAGAAACAGCTACCTAGCTTTGGAAAAAAGTTAATAATAAATAAATAAATAAATAAGAAGGTCATAATCTGTGCTTGTTATTCACATTGGGATTTTTTTTACCCCTTCAGTTGTCCTCTTCATTTAAATGAGGTTAAAATAAAACTTATATGAAAGTAAATAGGCATATACATGTTGAAAAAATATTATGGAGTTATTAGTTTTAACTACCTTCACATTTTAAAAATATTTTTTAATTATTTAAGTGAAATTGACAAAAACAACAACAACAACAAAAGAGGTAGAGAAATGCTAGTGCAAATAAGAATACTACAAGAAGACATGTCTCAGTTGTACCTGGGGAAAAAAAGGTCTCTCCTACTGCTGGTGTATAAAGCCTTGATGATCTCCCCCAAAATACAGAGCAGATGGATTTTTTTCTGAATGGATTTATCTCTGCCACATATGGAAAAGTTTGTCTGTCAAGTTACTAAGGCAGTTCACCAGAGCAACACATGACAATAACATCAGTACTGCTGGGACTGACATGTGCACTGCCGGGAGAAAAAAGTCTCCTAAGTCAAACCAAAAATTAAAAATGAATACAACAGCCTTAAGGAACTGATGATGAAATCCCTGCAAATCACCATCCTAAAATCCCCAGTCTCTGTCACTGAAATGGAGCGACTCCCCTGCTTGATCTTTTGGATATCTTTGAGAAAGTTGTTGTGTTTTAGATGCCACAGTATCCCTAGAGAAAAAAGGGAATAATAATAATAAGAAGAAGATAGGTGAAAAGTATGTGAAATTTGAGAAAAATTGTTCCTTTCTATAAGAAATTCAATGATGCGGCCTAAAAAACATCTTCAGAATGTCCTTAGTGAGACCATGAATTAAGGAATAGGTCTCTGCGTGCTGGGTTTGGTTGGGATTTCATATTCAGAAAAATAATTTATATATTTCTTTTATTTTTATTTGGATTTATGCCTGTGAAAAATGCTGACCATGTTAAAGGAAGAGGAACAATTCTGTTAAAGTTTTTAACCCCAGATTAGGTCATTTATTGTTTTATTCAACTGTATTGTTCTTTCCTGTTTCTCTTTTGAAGAGGAAAGAGAAAAAGAACTCTCAAACTAATAAACCTCCGGTCTATTTTGCAAAGGTCCAAATACTGCCATTTATAACAGCACTAAAAGGTTTTGGATCGCCATTAGAGATAGTATAAAACTTTTGTAAACAACCAGTCTGAACAATAAAGACTACTAGCACAGCAATAGGACAGCTATTGCTATAGTCAGAATAACAGAGATTTTCCTTTACAAAGAACTTTGCAAAACATTGTGGCTTCAATTCCTAAGCATGTTCATAATGCTTTTCCAACTTTAAAATTGTATGGAGAACTTTACCATACTTTTTTTTTTTTTTTCCTCCTTCAAGTATCTGAAACTGACTTCACCTCCTGTTCTAATATTAGGGTGACTCTAGGCTAAATTTGTGTTGCAAAAAATATAATGTAACTTTAGGCATGGAATCAGTATCTAAATCTTCAATGCTACTTTCAATATTGACTTTGGAGAAAGTACATAAATGCTTGTAAGCAGAATAGGTGAAGTAATTCTAAAATTCATTTTATTCTTCCTGAACAGAGAAACTGTGAAAAGATAACTGCCAAAATATCAATTCAATTCAATACAAATTAGAGTAGGGTTGATCGCGTGGGCAAGTTATTTGCAGTACCTTTTTTTGTAAGAAATCAGTACAAATTTTGGAAAATGTGTTCTCTGTTGTGTTGAGAAAGAACAGAGTGGAAAAGGATGAGCAAAATAAAAGGTAAAGATTGCTGGTAAAGATTACAGTATCCATGCATGGCCCTAGTACAGCCAGCCTTTTTTTTTTTTTTTATTCTCCTTTCCACTCCAGATGAAGAGAGAGTGTGTATTTTTTTTACTTGTAGCATGATATCTAGAAGATCCAATTTATAAACCAGGAAGCTGAGGAAGGTAAAAATGCTTTGCTAATTTGAAACATTCTTTGTTCTTTCTCACCCCCTCAAGCTGACCTTGATTTAGGAATGTTTTTTCCCCCACATCTCTTCACTCATGTCTATTTTGAAGCTTTGCTCACCTGTGTTATCTTTAAGGAGAGTGTGGCTTTGGCAGTGGGGAGGGAGGTAGGAAATCTAAGTATATTACATCACTGGCATCTTTCATGTTGCACTAATACTGGAAATTTACATCCTTTTGGAGGGGATGACTGAAGATGTCTAAATATGTAATCAAATGCCATGTAGGCTGTTATCCATAGGTAATGGGCAAAACCAGAGAGATATACTGTGCTCATAGCTTCCCTGGGGCAGCCTGCAACATTCTCTTTCTTGCAGTGGTTGTCTCTTCCTTTGGATTCCTAAGATCTCTGTCAGTACAATACTGAAATAATTATTTGACAGCAGCTGCCTTCCAAAGAGCAAATAATTAATAGTTTTCATTACCTTGATTTAGTAATTTTCTCTGGTTGGTTTTCCCTACACACTATGTAACACATCATATGTTATCAGCTCATTTCTCCTTTTCTTGCCCCTCTTGAAACTACTGCTTTCTACAGCTGTTTGCATCATTGTAAAAAACCATTTATATAGCACATACATTGCAGGCACTTCACAAGCACAAAGTAAAATACCTTCATTACCCCAAAAAGTTTAAGGTTCAGATACATCCTTGATTTCTGGTGCACATTTTTACTTAAGACAATGGCATGGAAATTTTCAGGTAGATTAATGTAATCTCTCATTTTATTCCCACAATTTTTCATGATCAGATGATTGCAGGCTGTATACAACTGTATTTAACAGTTTGTGATCTGAATAACTAATTGTTCGCTACTTAGCATGGAGGTATTGTAAACACATCTGCTAACTAATAATTCCAGGCACAGGTTTTTGTACATAGACATTTGCATCTAAAAGTTGCATGTGCTGGAAAAAAATCCAGATTTGGGGTCATCTCTATTTCTCTCTCTCCCGCTCTCACCTTTCATTTTTTTCTTAATACCATAGCTGTTTTTTCCGTTCTTTTTTTAACTCTCTAGACTTTGCATGTGTTATTGCCATAGTGCCCCAGAAAAATTCTGACAGCATATTCTGTAATGAGACCTTTTAAAAGGTTGTTCTTTCTATTTCGAAAACAGTAAACAATGTTGACTTTGCAATTTTCACATTTAATGGCTGCAAAAACAAGAATAGTTTCCATAATCTATTCAGTACATCAAAATTATGATACCTCTGACTGACCTGAAAAAGCCAAAATTGTTTTTTCACTGATTGGTTGTTTTGAAAAGATATTAGGGACTTATCCTAGATCGTGCAAAACAGTACTAGGGTCCCATTTTATTATCAGAAGTTGTGTTACCATTTTAGAGGAGTCTGTGACTTAAAAGATACCAATTATATAATGATATGAAAAACATTGGATTTATTAGTATTCATAGAAGTTTGCTCATAGTTCTTTTTTAATACTGGAAAATCAGTCTATAGACTAGAAATGATTTATGTCGCTGGAACCAGAGGTGACATGAAAGGTCCATAGTGCTCGTGAATCAGTGAACAGCAGTCAGTTCAAAAGGCTGATACAAATCATTATAAATAAATTCTACTAAAAGGCTCCTGTGATAAATTCTTCATTGAGCTAGTTAGATCTTCCACTTCTTCCCTGCTACTGCTTTTGTGCTCCTGAAGACACCGAACAATCTCCTCCAGCAGTTCCACACCTCAATGAGGGGGGAGAAAAAAATTGAATGATATGGAAGTTTTGAGGAGAAGCGTGAAGTCTGCTGCTATGAAAAGGGGCTCTTCACCGAAGCCAAAGGCCTATAATAACAGAAGCATCTGAGAATCTTAATAAAATCAGTTAGCAGAGGTGGTGTTAGTTCTTTTCGAACAAACCCTCAATAACACACTATAAATAACACATTTAAAATATAATAATAAAATGATGAAATTGTAAAAGCAAAAAAAGTTACTGGAAACTATCTTATTAACACTTCTGTAAATGCTTAATCTGTTGAGCAACCTAATCTAGGGGGAGATGTCCCTGCCCACAGCAAGGAGGGTTGGAGCTGAGTGATATTTAAAGGTCACTTTCAACACAAACCATCCAACGGTTCGCTGATTCGCTGGTTCTAAATTCTACCTAAATGCTTGCCATATTCCTGTATTGTTTGTTTTGCTGTCTTTTTGAAAGTAAAGCACAGCCTTGATATGTAGCTCCGCACCTCTGGAGTACTGGAGCACTCAGCCAGCTGCACTACGAGGCCTTTGTCCTGCTTAGGCGGGTGCTGGACGTACAGGGAGTGCACAGTCGTGCCTTTGCAAGGTGGTGTCTGCTGTCCATTTGAAGAACAAGCAGAACAGGATTGGAATCTGTAATGCAGAAATAGGCTTCAAAGATGTATCTGAGGCCAAGAAAATTTCAGCATATGTTTGATTAGGTGTTCATGCTCTCTGAATTGCATTTTTGAATTTGCAACTTCTGTAATCATGGAAGACCTAAATTCAGAACATTTAGCTAATGTGGAGACACATCTGTGGGACAGGATCTGACACAGCCAGCATCTGAGTTTAATGCTCAGAGTGAAACAAGGCAGAATATCACCACAGGGTGGCCATGTGGGCTTTTGTGCAGTCTGGTGCTGCAGTGCTGGAGTCTCTCTGCCTGTGAAGAACTGCATTAATGAGCTCTACTCACTCAGAATTGCCTTGCTGGAAGTGTAGGTCATAATGGAAAAAAGTCTTGCTACTTCACTTTGCTCCGTACATAACATGTGCTTTGCTACACGTGTTTATCGATGTTCTTTGCAGCTTTTCCATATTGACACATTAAATTTTGTATGCCAAAATAAGTATCTTTTGAAATGATGCAATATTGTTTATTTGCAATGATCACTTTGTAAGGTAAAGTCCTGCTCTGTGAAAAGCCGTAAGAACCTGTACTGCCTCGATCAGCATTTTGCAGTTTACTTCGTGTGTGAATCCCAACTGAGACTAAGGTAGTACTAGAGAAAACAGGGGTATTGTTACCTAAGGCTGTGGTCATAGAGATGCTGCTCCTTTTTCTTATGTGCACAGTTTTCTTTGAAGACAAAAGCTGGAGATATTTGCTCTGCCACTTGCTGGTGCCCTCTTTCAGTCCAAGTCAAACAAAGTGTCAACAACCTTTTGTCATGGGGAATGCTTCAGAACTGTGGAATAATCTCAGGCTGCATCAAAAGTTGCCACTGTGTTAGTGATTTGTCTGAGATAATGAGAGATGTCACGGTAATGTGAAGAGCAATCACTCCTTGTGACACTGCTGGAGAATTTCCCTCCTGAGGAAAGAAGTTCATCTCAATTTTCGCACATACTCAAAAGCAAGTATTTCCAATCTAAACTACAATTTTATTAAGAAAGGATCTATATCTTGAACTGAGAGTGAGATTATATTTCCAGAATTTCATTGTCTTCAGAGTAAGGTGCAATTTTCTTCATTTTGTTTGGTTTCAATGTAGGTTCACGTGCATTTGCTGTTGGAATTAGCTACCTTTAGGTTTTGTTGCTGGGGAAAAAGTATCCAATGGATGTGAACCATGAACCCCTTAGGAGACTAGAAAATACATAGATTCAGAGCATCTCAGAACACAAATTAAATATTTAGTGTACAGGCTGGATCCCTCCTAATGGAGAGTGTCTGGTGTAAGCATGGCATCCCTAATGTATAGCCAGCATAATAACTGAAAGAATGGGCTATAAACATAAAGAGAGAATAGGGTGAGTACTTTGATTTCAGACAAAAGAATAGTATGGTAAGTGAACTCTAGAACAGTGATAGTGTGTGTGCAGGGAATCTAATTTCACATCGTTGACTGACATTTCTGATAGGACCAGAAGGCTATGTATGGGTGGACTGACGTACAGGTTTGTTTGCTTCCTGTCTAGTTTCTTGGTCTTTCAGTGGCTGTGCAAGTGGGTAGAGAATTAGAGGGCTGACCTGTTTTATAATGCTTCATACGTATAGGCAAAAGTATTCTAAATTTTAAGGTGCTGGTTGGCCTTTTGCAATGAGCTGCATACTCCCAACATGCTGAAGACTGGGAAGAAGTTTTGTTACTACTATTGAAATATTGGAGGGATATATTGATCTGGTTGCCATCTGCTGTCACTGTGGGGGAAGCAATACAGAATTCTGTTGTGTCAGTGTGATCCTTGGAGCAATGTTGTGTGCATTTACCTGCTGTGTGTTTCTACAGCTACTGAACTATACAGCACTCCTGTAAATACAAGTGCTTCTTTACAGGTAATTGTAATTAATTTTCTTTTAGAAATACGTGTTCTTCAAAAACAATTTTAAACGTTTAAAAACAATTTTAAAATTTATAAATCCAGAGATGAGAGTTTGTACTTTTAAGGAATCGGTGTGAACAAGAACAGACTGTGGATAATTGTGTGTAGATCCATTCACAGGCATGTTAAACACTGAGGTGGCAGGAAGACACTCCTCCTGCCAGACTCCCAACAGCACTCTTTGCCTCATTGTGTCTCAATTGACATACTGTGGGTGCCTTCACACCGTTTAGACTGATGGGCAGAAGTTTCCCAATATATTTGAAGTGATCTAAAAATCCTTGGAAAGCATTACTGAAAATCAGGAGAACCATTTGGTTCCAGTAAATGTCAACAGTTTCTGGAAAAACACAGTCTGAGAACTATTAAAGGGAAATGTTCGGTGAATCTCAGAAAAAAAAAAAAAAGGCCTATGAAGAATATATGCTGACATAAAGATGATGGAGAGAGTCCTACAAGACACAAAATGAAAGGCAGACAAAGATGTCCAAAGTGTTTCAGTGGTCGGGAAGGCAGCCAAAGAAGCATTCATTTATTACAGAACACCATCACAACTTCCTTCTCTCAATGTGACTGTACCATTAGTAGCTCCTTGAGCAGTCTCTGATTTCTGTGAGAAAGAGGAATAGGAATGTCAAACAAAACACCAAAAGAAGATTTTTGAAGCCAGCTACTTCCCAAACCTGTGCCAATGCCAGACCATCACTTTGACTGTGCATGTTATTGGAGAGTTCAGTGTAAAGAATCTGTGTGGGATCGCAGAGGTTGACATGCCTACTCATGTCAAAAGTACCCTAGCAATTGCACAAGCAGGTTTCTCTTCTTTTTTTTTTTTTTTTTTTTCATTTTTCAATAATGATGTGATATACAAAAATTATCTTTAATGAGAAATCAGGAATCACCAGGTTAAAATGACATTCAGTTGTTTTGTTTCTTGAGTTAACTCAGTCTCGTTCTTGCAGACTGGTAATTTATTGGGAGTGGTTAGTGCAGTTAGCATAATATTTTTCTATTTCCACATATATCTGAATTCTGTTCTGTTGTTTCTTTTCTCTTCCTCATTTACTCTCTGGATGTCCATGTATTTTAGTTTTGTCCTTTCTACTCCTTTCTACCCCCTTCTATTTCTAAAATAAAGCCTCCCATGTCAACTTGTTTGACTCTAAAATGTCTTTTTGAATCCACCTCCTCCTTATTCTGGTTCTCATTTACGCACACAAGCCAGTTTCTCCTGGTTTTCTTGAGGAGGAAGCAAGGGAAAGTCAAAAGTTTGGTGTAGCACCATGTATGACTGCATTGTAGATGTTTGAGGAAGTAGCTTTGTAAATCTGTATGTGTGTCAGAAGTAAAGCAAAGTTCCCGTATGCTTTGCCTTGGCAAAGGCAATGGCTCTGTTGTGGTTGGGAAAGGAAAGGCTTTCAGCAATGATGGCAGGGGCTTCCCAGTCTCCACTGACCATGCATCTCTGCTGGGTTTGTGCAGTGGTTGCTGAAGGCTCTTGCCTCCTGATACCAGTCTTTGCTGAGTAATGCAGGCTGTGAAAGGCACAGAAAGATCAACTGGGATCAGATCCTCTAACTTCCAATCTCACGCACATGGACCAGACCAAAAATTTTAACAGCAAGGTTCAGACTCTGTCTACCACCTTTCCCCATGTGGATATATGTAAGCTTTTCCTGACTCTGTGACAACAGCCAAAACACTGGCTCCTGTTGGGGCTTTTCACACGCTGGCCCCTCTGCACGTGGCTGCCCTCTCCATGCTGTTCCCTAGGAGCATCCTCATTCCCCGCACTGGATTCAGGAAGAGCACCCCTTCTGCAGCACTCCAAAAAGCCAGTGGCAAAGGTTGGCACCAACTGCACTTTACATGCCTGGAGGTGAGCGATACCTGCCTTTACCAGGACTTCGTTGGTAGAGGTCTTTCTGATATTGTGAGGAAAACGGTAGAGATCCTGGGCAGCCTAATTATAAGGCCAATTGTGGCATTGTTCCCAAGAGGACAAGACTTGAGATTGCAGAGAAGTAGATTTTCTCCTTATTCTCACAGTTGTAATAGTGCTGCTGCTGAGGAAGAGGCACGCTCTGAGCACAAATGGCTCTGCGACTGTGCACAGTGCACTGAATCAAAACAGTGATAGAGCCCTCAGCTGAGAGACTGCTCTTAACTTGTTAAAAAAAACAAGTGTGTCAATGAGATGTAGCGTGAATTTGTTTTGTTAGATATATAGTCAGAAATAAGAACTGATAAGTTTGCTGTGATAAGTTCTGTACAATGGCTTTGCTGAAAGGTAGGCTGCTTCATGATTTACTGAACTATTATAAGTGATAAAACTGATCCATTTGTTATCATCCAGTGCATAAAGACTTCAGGGTTTAAGGAGCCTGCACTAAATAACAAAGCAATTTATAAACTCATAAACTGAAAATTACAGGGAAGTACTACTTAAGTCACTGGTAACAGCAACCTTTTATCGTATTACTGATGATTATCAAACCTCACTTTAGGAAAGCCATAGTTACGTTAAAAAGTCATGGACATAAACTTGTGTTAATATATTGTGCAGAGGCAAGTTTTTTTGTTTGTTTGTTTTTATTGTTTTTATTTTTCATTTCAGATCCCTACATCAGCTGATGTGAACTGCTTTATGCTTCTGAAGCCAGCTGAGGATTGGTCTTGCTGGCTCTACTATTTGGCAGAAGATCTTTACCTAAAGCAAATTTGAGTGTAGTATCTTGAAGAGAGAATCTTTCTATATTTCATTAAACACATAATAATTAGCAGTAGTTAGTTTCAGATTAGCTTGTCTTAAGGAGAATATAATGATGAAGCCTACTGTGAAGATGAAAATACTCTGTACTGGATTTAAAAAAAAATGCATTATTACTGTAAGACTGTAAGTCTTCTCTGTGTTCTCTTGAATCAAAGATTTTATGGGAATGATGCTGAGTAGAGCTGAGCAAACATTTGCAGGGAGATAATTTATCTGATGACATTAGCTTCTTTTTCTTCTCAAGAGTATCTCATGCGTTATTTAATTAATTCATTCAGTTTTATCCAACAAATATGTTGATGAGTGTAAGTGCTCAATGAATAGATGGATTGAGAGCCGCTTGTTATCAGCACTCAATATTTGATATCCAACTTGCTTTGTTCAAGTGTGGATGATTCCACTCTGAAACAGCCTTGTTTCTTTTTTATGTGCTTAAGTGTAATCTCTAAAATCATGACAAGGATTTGGAAAAACACCTGGGAGGTCTCTAGAAGAAAGAAATTTGAGAAACATGTCAACGTTTTAGGGAATTTAGTTAAAACACTATTTTCTAATAGCCAGTAAATTATGATCCAGCTGTCCTTGTATCTGTTCTCTGGAAAATGATTTTGTAAACACTTATTTCATGGACCTTTTCCAAATAAGATCAAGTCCATCATCATCTTATAGTGAACCCGTCCCTGCTCAGGACTGAAGCTGGAGCCAGCTTAAAAACAGGAGAGGTTATGGGAACTCTTGGTTGGGACCAGATTGTTGGCTGCTACTCCTCAGGCTCTCCTGGGACCATATCCTGATCTTGCTGTACAGCAAATATACACAGAAGCCAATTTCTTGCCTCAAAAGCTGTGAAAGTGTTAAAGTAATAGAAATTAATTGAAAAAGGAAAAAAAGTTATGTGCAGTGAGAACACAGAACAGAGAGTTTATAAACCAATTGAACTACACTTGAGGTTGCACTTCAATTGTTCTTCTACTGTTATGCTGAAATCCAGAAAGTAAGAGCTGAAAAAGCAGCAGCAGCAGCAAACCCCTTCAATTTGCAGTGCATTTAGAGTAGATTAAGGGCTTGTTTTGTTTTGTCACCACACCTCCTAAACTTTTGTGGGTTTTCATTTCATAAATCATCATGGTAGATGAAGCTGTAAGGTGTGGAAAATAAGCATAAATATAAATACTTCTAGCTTTCTAAATGTTTCAGATTATTTTCGGTACTTTGTATAAATTACGTGAGATTTTAATGCTGTTGCACCTCATACGTCATGTACCTGGTTAGTATCTTTTCCTGGGGGAGAAGCCTAAGTAAAAAAAAAAATGTTCATCTCCCATAATGTCAGTATAATCATTGCCATCATGTTCCCTCCCTCTTCCATTCCTTTATGAAGCAGTTTTTGTTTTATATTATTAAAAAAACAAACAGGTAAAACCTTCTGGTTTAAATTCTGAGGTACAGAGACCTTAGTTGAAAAGGAGGACTCATTACAGTCAATGGAGGTTTTGTCATGGCAATCAGTGGGCCAAATACATAATTTCAGTATTTTCTTATATGTTTATAAAGTACCTAGCAAAACAAGAATTGTACTACTTAGCACTGCTATTTATTTAATATTCTTGCAGTTCCAAGGAATCTTACATTCTCTGCAAGATGAGAAACTTACTCTGCATTTTCTTATCTTCTAATGCAGTGAGTAGCAATATTGATGCTATTCACAATCTTCTCTGTCATTAATAAATATGCCAAGATATGATCATGAATTATGCCCCTTTAATAATGTAATGGAACTCTTAATATCTAAAGCTTGATTTTTTAAAAAATATCTGAGCTGTTTAGGTGCCAGCAAGAATGTGCTGACCATATGTAATTAATCTTGATTAATTATGGTTACACAATTATCATTTATTATTTCATTTTTGCCACTATCAACTAATTTTTAACTACCCTTAATGATTCAGCAATCCTTTTTCATTCCACAGCCAAAATATGTTATATTCTATTTGATGGAAAGAGCTAAATTGGTGAAGTTTAAGGCTGTGGTATGAGCTGGTACAGAAATGCCATGCTCTGCAGCTAAAATACCTGTCATTGCCCCTACAGAATGGCATCATATAAATGTTTTTGGTAGCCTCACAGGAAACTGGCCATCATTTGGCAGCAAATAACATATAATGATATTTGGAACTGAGTTTCTGATTGCCTGTTCTTTAAGAGAACAACAAAATTCTCATTGATTTTAACAGCCTTTGACCTGAACCCAAGGTCAGCTCTCTTGGACCAGCCTTTGTTAAAATGACCATTGTCAGTACCTTCTATTTACTTTATTGGCATTGCTTACAGATCCAGAACTTTTAGGAACTAAGCTTAGCAAACAGGCTTTGGTTTAAACTTTAGTGATAGGCGCAAAAAAAAAAGGTAGGGTAATACACCTCTGTTTTCAATCTTCTTTTTAGCCATGTTTCTCTACCTTTGCAGAAACTAGAGATAATCTAATGAACAAAGCATTTAATAATAACTAAAAATAAAACACTTTAAGTGATCATTTTGTGTAGCAGCATTAGAATTGTTCCACTTGTTTGAAGGAGTAAGATATGAAGAATTGATTGAGTAACCAATTTAATAATGAACAGAATTTAGAATACAGAAAGATTAGTTGAGAGCCTTGGGACACAGTTCACTAAAATTTTATATGCTGCTTATGCTCAAAACCAGGGAAATTTTGATATAAAAGTGATTTATAGGCAATAGCTGTGCACAGTCTTTTATCATATTAATAAAATCTTTAACCAGTCTTTGAAAATTCTCAAGCCTCGTGTGTTCAGTTGAGATGCACAGATCTGAAAGAACTGCTGTCTGGCAGATGTGCAGATACATTATCAGAAAATGTATTTTCAGCTTAACCAATATAATCTAATTCATTCTAATGTGATATTTCAAGTTTATTATAGTGTAATTGAATACAGAAGAACACAGTGCACTGTACAGTAGACAAAATGAGGTGAAGTGTGCAGCTTAAAGGTGACCAGGTTAGGCCCATTAGATTGTTGAATGTTGGTGGTTAAATTGGGTGATAATTTAAACAACGAAAAATTGTACACCAACGGAGAATGCTGTTCTTTTCCTTTGAAAACTGCCATTGTGAAGTAAGTGGCTTTACTTTATGAAATTATACTAAACTTATTTAAGATTATATTGTCCTTGCACATTACTGTAAAAGTTATCACTTTAGTAAAGGGTAAATTAAATCGTTCTCTTCTGCTTCCACTAAGGCAGGCAACATCATTTTTCCCTCATATAACACGTAGTGTGTAGTGGATCTAACTCAATAATCTCTGTGTATGTATCTGTGTATCTGTATTAACTTGTCTGTATGCATCTTAGAATGAAGTGTTACTTGAAATCAGTTTCATTTTTCTATCTTAAATCAGCTTTGAAATGTTAGTGGCACAACAGTTATTTTTGTTTTGTATTCACCCCAGAGAGAGACAGGTGTCTTTAAAACTCTCCTCATAACTGTTTCAATAACGGTACGGATTTTAGTTTCCTCCCCCCAAATCCTGCTTTGCCATTATGTCTCCTTGTTATAGGCTGTTCCAGCAGGTGCCTATGCATTTGCCACCTGCCCTGGTGCAGTGAACGATTATGCAATTTAGCTAATGCATTTTAAATATTTAGGTGACATTTTACCTTGTATGGTTAGGCTGAATATGTAATTTGACTGGAATCTTTAGTTAAAAAATGACAATTTTTGTCTGAAGGGTGCGCAGTCCATGATCAAAGAGAATGAATAAGTAATCAAATACAAAAATAAAAGTTCTGTTTAATCTCATTCCCACGGCCATGTTTATACCGCCTCTTTTTTTTTTTTTTATTTATTCATTGATTTATAGTCATTCCATATGTACTGTAGTAGTTGATTCACTTAGTAGACAGGCTGTATTTGTAGCTTTCTACATCAATACCCAAAGCATATTATGGTAGCAGCCTGATACGCTGCCAGTTCACAAGGTAAGTGATGATTTTCAAGACAAATAATACAGTCTAAAAAGTGACCAAGGTTCCTCTCATTTACATTGTAAAATCGTCACTCACCTGCAGATGCTGTTTAACAATTTACTAAATGTGATGTGCATTACAATGAGGCAGGTTAAATGACTTAAGTATACTTGCTTGTTGCATACGATAAATGTCTAAGCCGCAATCAAAAAACCTCGAGTCTCTTGCCTGCTCATTCATTTTGCATAAAGAACCTTCAACTCAAAAATATAAAAAATTACCAACAAATCCAGTTTTCTTTATTAGTCTTTGGTCTCTGCTAAATATCACTTAATTCTAATTTAAATTCTAATTTTTATTTAAAAATACATATCTTTGGAAAAAAATACCAAAAATGAATAAAATTAGCACAAACACTTTTACTGTCATCTAGTTTACTGTTTGTATTTCTCTGCTCCTCATACTGGCAGTTATCTCCGAGCAGGACTAACAGCAGCAGCAATAACACTGTGAAGTCAGTAGATGGCTGTAGAAAAGTATGCTGAACACACTTGTATTAGAGTAATAAGATTGGGAAAGGCCTTGACCTGACTGGATGCAGCTTTTATCTGAAGTACATTTAAAGAGATAAAGCAGAAGCAGGGTGCAGTACATGTTCCTTTCTTTTCTGTAGGAGCTTTGCTTTGGGTTTAGAAATTTCTCAAATACAGGATTTGTGAACTGGGTCCTTTAGCAAGGAGAGGTAATGGTTTGAGTGCCACTGGAGTCACTTGCTATTCTCTGATGATTTTTTTTCCTTTAAGACGTCTTAGAAATCCTCGTATAAATTCCTACAGAGAGGGCGTCTGTAGATCCCATAACAATCAGCAAGTGGTATATTTCCATTTATGTATGTTTATATGTATTTATTTATTTATTTATTCTTTTTCTTTCTTTCTCTCCTTTTTATTTTTTTTTCTCTCCAAGGTAGTTGGCTAGTGCACGGACCTGCTCATTAAATAGATACACCAAGAATTGTTACCTAAGCAAGCCTGACAGTAAAGAAAGGAAAGACTGAGTTAGGGAGAAAAAGGGAAGAAAAAAGACAGCCTGAAGCAAGTCACTTCACACGCAGAAAGAGCCACTGAACGAATGCTATTCTCATAAACAAACTAAAAAAAAAATAATCCTTGTATAAGAAGAGAACTGTGAGGACTTGACAGAAAAAGGCAAGATTTTCTACATACTGTTTTCAGTTTTCCTTCCAGACATACTTGGTGAAGTAAGGAGACTTCTCTTTGCTGACAGAGCCCTTGATTTCTTTCAAGATGATGATGTATTTGTGGGTAGGTAGTGTCTCTCTCCATGTCAATCTTTTATTAGTAAATTGACTTTGGGACTATAGATTTTAGTCTGTACTTACAGCATGTTTTCTAATATGTAAAGGTGTCTATAATGCAGGATGGCGTAGCAGGGCTAGTGTACAGTACATGTGCTTGCATTTCCAATGGGATTTTAAACAAACTGGTTCATTAACGTTAAGCTGCAATTTATTTTCAGGGATTGCAGGATGTGGCATAGTGTACTGCTTTCTTTTCGTTGCCTTAGAAAATGCTACGATTGTATCTGTAAGGTTCACTGTGGTTCAGTCATAAAATGAATGCTGCATCACTTGTGGCTGTTCAGTATTTGCTTTCTTTGTAAGGAAAGAAACAATCCTAATGTGATTCAAACTTCAAATTTGTGTTAGTTGGCCTATTTGCGTTCATATTAGTTGTCACAGTCTTTCTAGGCTTTTGAAGTTTATGGTAATTGACAGCCACCAATAAATATCTAAAATGTACTTGTTCTTGTGATTTTATATTCAGCATTGTTCAGATTACTCACAGCAAAATCTGCTCACCTTAGGAATTAAAATAATGTTGTGCTGTGACATACATCTTGTGAATTAGTGAAACTATTAACCTGTTAATTAATTCAGGTTGAGATACAAAACATTATTTCATTAAAAAAAAAAAGTAAATCACAGAATGAACATGCATACTTGAAAAGCATTTTGCCATTCCTCTTCAAAGCCTGTACATCTTCTGGGAAAATATTTTAAACTAATCTTATTTGACAAGCTATTTATTTATTTATCTTAATCGTATGCAAAAACAGACAGCCTTTCAGCTAGTCTGAGCCACCTCTGCAAAACAGGCTACGTACGAGCAACATTTAAGTCTTAGAGATATTATCAATAAATCACTACTTCTCTTTCAAATTGTAGTTCATGCTGTAAATTCCCCTTTATGGTTCCTTCTAATTTCCATTGACCTGCATTAGAGTAACTTTTGTTTTTGGCACAAACAGCATGGCATGCAGACTTTTTAGTTTCTTTGACCCCTGTTATCATTTCAGGAACTCACCAATCACTGAGCATCGTGATTTTGTCTCTCTTTTTTTTGTGTGTTCTGTAGCACAAGTCACTTTAATTTGGACAAGAAAATATCTGTGCATGTAGCAGCAACCCTGATTACTTATTTGTTAACCCTTTGCTGTGGCTTATTGAAGCTGTATATTTGCTAATGCAAGCAATAATTTCATTCTGTTTTTAAGTTTATTTATAAATCAGATAATTTAGCTGGAGTTATCTTCTGTTTTTCATTCAACACTCCTGTGCTCTGCTGTTGTTGTTAACATCATCCAAAAGAGATTCTAAAGTATACAGTAAATATTTGAGGATTAAGCTTATTTTCTGAGATGACAGTAAGGTGAGAAGACGTGAATTATTCTACGTCTTTGTGGCACTAGCTCAAAAGGTTTAGAAGTTAAGGACTACTCTCCCCTCAGTAAGCCCATGAATCTTTATTAATTGGAAAACTTAATGAAATACATTTTATTGCACGTAGTTATGCAGATCTCCATTATTATCAGCGTGGTGTATTTTACACTATTTATGAGCTTTTCTAGCTATTCCGTTTATATATGTGTGTGTTTAAGCAACCCACAGCAATAAGCAGTTTCTGACAGTACCCTCTCCTGGTCTCCAAAGCTTCCAGTAACGAATCTTTGACATTTAAAAGTGTATTCCTTCAATTTTTATTTTCTTCTTTTTACTTATATCTTAGGATGTCTCTCTCTCTCTCTCTTTTTTTTTTTTTTTATTAGCAGAGTTCATTACACAGAAGAATGTCTCTCTTTTTTGCCGCTACTATATGTAGACACTAAGCATTCTTCCCATTTTTATTTTAACTTTACTAAATTAAATGATTTAAGTAAAATCTGAAAATGAGATAGGTAGGAAGAAACAGAGAACAAATTTTCTTTGTTGTTATTGTAGCTGAAGACAATTTCTTCCTTATGTTCTGGAAATATAAATTGCGTATTCATAGAAAACTTACTTTATTTCTGAAGTTATAGAAGTGGGATACTGTAAAGAGTATGATTTTTGAACTGGGTAAGTTAAGTGTGTGTGTGTATGTGTCTACATGTAAAAGATGCAGAATGTAAACAAGAGGCTTTTAACATATAGAGTTGCAACATATAAACTCATAGCAGCATTTTAAATGCTTTCTTCTGGTGTCACATTGATATAGGATAAAAGCTCCTCAGCAATATTATTAAAATGTAAAGTAGCGAACTTGTGAAAAAATGTGGTCTTCACTTTTCTTAAAGGTCTTTAATAAATGGGAAATATTCTTCAAGATTTACAAGAAAAAGAAAATTGCAGTAACTTCACATTTTAGAGTCTTACTAATTAGTGTCCTTTTTTTTTTTTTTTTTTCCTACTGCTGATGATGTCGAGTTCCTTTTATGGCAACCAAACTTTGAATATGTTCAGCTAACTAAATCAAAACATTTTTCAGTAATGCAGTGTACAGCCAGTCTGTTGTCTGGAAAAGTCTTGATTTGTTATTTTTCAATACTTATTTAAAGATTTCAGAAAGTAGAGAAAGATTTTTATACCATTAACCCTGCCAAAGGAAATCTGTATTTTTTGACTGTCTGAGCTATTTCATGATGCTTGCACTTCCCCTTCTACCTTTGAAAAATTGAGAACTTTTTTTTTTTCCTCTTACTTTTTTGCACGGATACCTGTGCTATAGGAATCTGAGTTCATCAATATCCAATTTCTTATTGTCAAAAAAAAAAAAAGAGGATTTTCAAATATTACTGACTTAGGAACTAGAACTAAATCCTACAGTCAAGAGGACCTATATCATTTTTAACTTTAAAGGGTATAGACCCTTTTATATTCTGATCCTGCTGCACTCTAATATCCCTTTCTTTCCAATACAAGATTGTTGCAGTAATGATGCAAGGCTTTGATCACTGCAGATTATCATTCACATTTTGTAGTGGAATTCACCTCCCAAATATTCTGATTTTCCCAGAATGTAATGAATGAGAGAAAATTCTTTCAGTTAGAGAGTTGAAAAGTTGATGACCTCCACTTACCTTGGAAATAGAAGCAGAACTACCAGCGGGTGAAATGAGTGTTGATGGCTGAAAGTTAAGACTGTACAGAAGCTTTCAAGGAATCCCCACTTTTCCAAACCTACTCCTTCTGCATAGTATTCATCCTGTTTTTCTTCATATTTTGAAAATGAACATGGCTTTCCTACTTGATGGTACAAGCAACTGCTCATTTCCCAAGCAAACCGTATCATGGTCATTTGTTTTCCATTTGGTAATTCAGATTGGACTATTTGGAGTTCTCATAGTCCTCATGGTTAATTTAAGAGATGAGAGTGGAAGCTACTGCATCTCATTAAAAAGTTAAAGTCATATGCAATTAAATATTATTGTAAGGAAAAACTGGAACAAAATCATTGGTAAATGCATTATAAAATATACAAATGATTTTGTTTCCACCTTTTGTTTATACGCTTTATTTTCTGTGAAAGTCTTGAACTAAAATTACCTTAATATACTGTAATAAAATTTTATAAACATTTACTTAATGGCTGTTTAGTCAGAGACATGCTTCATTTCTGTCAGTATGCTGTTCTTTTTAATAACAGGGAATGAGATTTCAGAAATTTTATATATATTTAGCAGGGATTTTCAGTAGCAACTTCAGAACACTATTTGATCAAATAAGGCAGAGAGCATGTAAGCAAATGAAGTTTGTTTTTGCCCCAAATTAGAGTGGGCAGATACAGAGAAACAAACTAAATAATATATATGCAACAGAAACAAGATAATTTCTTCTGGCAATAGAACATTGTTTTGAAAACTTTGAGGAATAAAGGTTTTGTCGAAAGGGGAGGACTATCCTAAGCAGATGAGAAGATTACAAAAAAAAATAAAAAGACAAAAAAACAGTCTTAGGATTCTTAAATTTGAAGTGAGTAGGTAGACTGTCTTTTTTGTAATACAATTCTTCTCTCTCTCTCTTTTTTTTTTTTTTTTTGAGGCATTGCACTTACTGAACAATTTTGAAGCACTAGTATTTTGTTCGTTAAACAAGGTATTTCTCTCTTAAACAAGGGCTTCCCAATAAAACCACAAAGACAAAGCTGTGCAATTTACTGTGTTTAAAGAGCTACAGACAGTTGAGAATTAAATTGAAAGAATAAATGAATACGTTGACAATGTTTCTGGTGGAACACTTCAGTGTAGATTTTGTTGCATAAATTTATTTAGTGATCAAAACATTTCGATCCTTTCAGTTAAGGGAAATCAAATATATTAGCTGAAAAACTGCAGGCAACTTCATAGTCCAAATAATCCTCACGTTGCTTTCTACAGGGACCTTGAATAAAACATGTAGCTTCATATTCTGTAGCTGATTGCCTGACCATTAAATAAATATGTACCTTTTGTTATTAACACAGAAAAATACAAAATGATTTAATAATAGAGAATGCTGATATGAATATCAAATATCTTCAAGGGTATCTGACTCAATAAACCTGAATAATACAGTATTACAATTTATAAAACTGCAAACTTGATGCCTGAAATTAAAGGGCCAGTAGAGATGTTGAAAGAAAACAGGGTTATAATTAGTCAAGGCAGAATCTAGGACAATTCTCAGTAGGTTATCATTTTGTATCTAAAGGTATATACATATAAGTGAGTTTTAAAATGATGTGTTTATATGTATGTAAAATAATTTATATTGGAGTGACAGAAGTTATTAATCACAATAAGATGCAAAACATTAAAAATGTGCAAATATGGAATCACCTTTTTTAACGTGAAATAGAGAAAGGTAATTTCAATTTAGGTTTGACAGCAACATTTGTTCCTCTAATATATTGTCCTGAGATTTTCTTTGACCTGCTAAAGTATTTTGTAAAAGAATGTTCTATTATTTATAGAGGGTAACAATATGAACAAGAGAACAAAATCATTATTAGGCTCCATTATACCCAGTGTTGCATAAGGTTTATAATAGTAATACATATCACTTTAGAAACAAACACACATACACATTAAGTGCTGATGTGTGATGAAGTATCTGGAAGCTGAGTTTAACCAAGACATTAAGAATGTGTGTATCATTATTAGTTGCAGTTCTCCTTCAGCAGAACTCATGCATTTTGTGTAAAGCTATATGATAGACCACTGCTGTTCTTTTCTGAAGTTACATTATATACATTTAATCACCAAACATTTTTCTCCTCTTATTATAGTAAGAAGTTACATTTGTCCAATTAACCTTATCTTCCTCTTGTCCCTGTTAGTATCAGTGGTTTCCATCACAGCTTCGAATCAGCTATGTGGGTCTTTTTATCAGTCCAGGGATGTTTATGTGAGGAAGAAATTGAACAAAGACTGCATTAAATGTGGTTCAGTGAGCAGGCTAGAGTTCTGCTATTGTCCTACTATGATTATCTCTTAGTGGAAATCCTTTCCAAATACCAGTTCTGTGACAAACTAGGGAATTTCTATGCTACCACGTGCATAATTGTGGAAGCTTAGCTACTATGTGAATGGTCTTGGTTTTCAGCAAGTGAAAAGAATAAGCAAGTCTTGAAGACTCTTCTGGGCAGTTGAAGAATCTTGTTCCTGTTTTGAGAATAATTTTTTGGAAATTTGCTTTTGGGTATTTATTCCCATGAAATATGCCTGTCTGGGAAGCTGAGCAAGACTATTGTAGTCCGTAAACTCAGATTCTGCATATGGTTTCTTCCTTTAAATGTGCAAATGCCATTAGACTTGCTCTATCTTGTATAACTAGTTTCTTTGTGTCTCATTGTTTAATTAATGAAAGGAAAAGTCTAGTAATGGAGGTCTAGGTATCTGTTCATATCTTCAGGAGATCCTGATCTTCTTTTCCTGTCTTCCTATACTGGTTTCCTATTTCCCATCTGCTCCGGATTGATACTCCTTCACCAGAGTGATGGATCTACGTTTAGATCCTTCTGATAACATAGTATGGAAATAAACCTGTATTTACTGTGATCAGAAAACTTAAGTGTAATATCTTATGCCTGCAGAAGTGACTGTTTTGCACATATGAATATGATGTACTATATATTATTTCCCCATAGAATTATGATCTGTTGTGGGCTGACCCCATCTAGCAGCCAAACTCCCACCCATCTCCCTGCTCACTCTTGGCCTCATCAGGATGGTTGGGAGAAAACAGAAATAACATGGGTGAGAAGGCTTTTGGGTTGACTTAAAGGCAGGGAGGCCACTTGCCAATTAATGCCATAGGCAAAATGGCTTGCTTTGAAGGAAATTAAATTATTTACTGCCCATTAAAATAGGAGTTTTTCTCTGCAACTCCTGCTTTCTCACTCTTATCTTGTGCTCCAGAATGGGTCCTCCAGAGGACGCCGTCCCTTTGAGGTTTAATGGGCACCTCCATGGGCTTCACATGTGTTTTCAATTCGCCATGGAGTTTCTTCTTTGATTTAGCATTCCCTCTGCTGTTCCTCTTTTTGTTTTCTTCCAGCATTTTTGTCCTTTCTTGCATGTTTTTACAGATGTACCACAAGGCTGTCTGATGGCCTTGGCTGTAGCCTGGGCTGGGTCTATGGCCACACTGCCTGGACCTGGCTGTGCCTGGCACAGGGCAGCAATCCCACAATCCGCTCCCACAGAGGCCACCCTGGCAGCCCCCTAACTATGAGAATCTTGCAGCCTATGCCCAATACAAATTTTAAGTCAGCTAAACATAGTGGATTGAGTCTGAATAGTGACATTTCATGATTTCTTCAGAGACTGATCTGTGTTTCTCTTTGGTGACTATCCTGGGCATTTTTGGTGTAAGTAGTATTTATTTTATTTTATTTTATTTTATTTTATTTTATTTTATTTTATTTTATTTTATTTTATTTTATTTTATATTAAACGTTGTGGTGTATGTGTAAGAATGAAGTACTTGTTTTCTAGAGGAAACACTGATATATTCCATTTTTTACTTTTCAGTTAGCTTTTCCTCAAATATAATTATAGGAATTCAAAGAAGAATAAAATGTGACAACATATTTATGAATCACAAGATTTAACAGAGACCAAAGTAGATCATATTATTGATGTGCTTACTGCTTCATTAAATTTCCCTTAAAGTTTGCAGCATGGATATGGATCATTTGCAATAATAATTATGCAGTGATCGATTGATTCTGTCTGACATTGTACTTGTCATCTTGAAATGCAAAATCCATTCATTTTCAGCCGTGTGAACATTTTTCTCTAATGTTATGTACTAGCATGCAATGGTTTATTTTATAGAGAAGTGCGTTTTATAAAGTTTGAGTACTTAACATTAACCTTTAGCTAAGAATGAAGTATCACTTGTCATTTTACAAAAATGAAAACTGCCCAACCAGCAATTTTTGAGATTAGAAAAGTCTAATTTCAAAAAGATTCCTCAAATTGGAATATATGCATTTCATTTGATAAATATGTATGTATTATGAACATTAGTTTTCTGATAGGTCTGTGTTTGAAATACAGCATAAAGAGGATAATTGATAGAACCTCAAGCTTAAGATCTCTGCTTTTACGGCTGGTGTGAGTTATGTGTAGAGTCTGTCTTTGTTTCCAACCAATAATTTGATTCATAGCAATAACAGTTAATTGGAAAATCAGTATAAAATGTTTTGACTTCAGTCATTCTTTTACTTAAATATTGTACATTTTGTGTTTTGAATGGTCTAATGTTGTGACAATTTTATCTTCTGTTAAAAGTGTTTGTAGCAATGAATGAAACACTATCCTTTTTCTTGTTCATTTGGGCTTTTGAAATTTTAAACAAAATGTTTCTATGAAAATTCCAGTGAAATGGCGAGTTAGTGACTGCAGTTAAAATTAAGTGCATCTAGATTTCCAAACTAAGAGAAAAACAATAATCAAAAGAAATGTTTGTAGGTGCTCCACTTGGAGCTTTTGCAGTGCATCCGCTGTTACTAAGCAGGAAGTGAAGACCAGAGCTATGACTGGTGAGGTGTGATTTATTCAAAATCATCTTCTCCAAAGCTAAAAGCCAAATTTATGTTATGTTCAGTCAAAATACTTACGATAACTTTTAGATGTAAAGTTTTATTCAAGGGTCTATTTTTCTGTTCTCTTTTTGGAGTTTTTGGTTGTTTTAATCAGTGTTTTGGAAGCCTACATGTGCTTCTTTTATTCAAAAAGCAATTTTAAAAATTCTTCATGGGTTTGGGGGCTGGACAGGTATGTGTGGCAGAGATGATCATTAAAAGTTCCTTCCAACCGAAGCCATTCTATGAAGAAATGGGTTAACAGGCTGAGATGAGAGGAATACGTGAACAGTTAAGCCATTTTGAGTTAAACATGAAGAAATCACGTCCTCATGATGTCACTAAATTCCTACTCCTAAAACAACTTGCAGGGTGAACTTCATTTTTTGTCTTGGTGTATGTCAAAGTATATTTATTGCCACAGCACCTGAGGGCAGTGTGGAACGTGCAACAACATGACAAACTTGAGATCTGTGAGCTCTTATTCCTACCTAGAGTAACTTAATAATGATGCTAATAATAATGCCCTTCCTTTTCTATGCTTTGTTTAACACATGCAGATGTCTAAGCTACCACCCCCTCAAATTAATTAGTAAGAAAAATGAATTCCAACACAGAGAGTTGGTATTATCCTCTAGTTTTTTAGGGCAGTTGTAGCTGGAAAGCAGTTAAAAATTTGCTTTGGAGAAAGGTCTGATTTACTTTCCTGGTGTGATTTTTATCTGAAATTGAGTGACTTTCCAAAGAATAAATAAAAGTGAGAATATGGTGGTTTTTTTTTTGTTGTTCATTTTTTTTGTTTTTCCACTGCAGAGTTGTAATACTATGTGGCAATCAGTCTTTATACCATTAGAAAAGCTATGTTACTTTGGGAGTAATCAGACACTTAGGGGTATGTATACTTATCTGCCTAACACTCCATAGAGTGTGACCTCCACACTTCTCCAGTCTCTAAGTATTAGCAAATCTCTTATTGTTCCATCTATGTTCACTGTTCTTAATACATATTAAGATACTTAAGACTGGTCTTCTGAAAAATGCAGAAAAGGAAATATGACAATTGCATACTAATGTTCATCATGATGGGCAGAACCTATTGTGTTAGGCAGTTCCTTATGTTACAGACAAAGTAGTTAGATCCTTTTCTTGCAGCATGCAGTATTTATATTTACAGCATTTGGGTATTCATATTAAAACCACTGAGCTGAATATATCCCCAAAAGAATCCCACACAGTGGTAATGTAACCAGGCATTATCAATGAGTGGCGGTATGTCAGAGAAGGCATCAGTAAGCTCTAGTCTGGCAATGTGTTAGATATTATGACAACAATAGAATAGTAACAGTAAGATTTAAATTTTGATTTTTATGTTGGATAATTCCTTCCAATAGCTAGGAATAGCCGAAAAGTAAAAGTTTTAATTTCAAACAAGAGAAGGATGATTTCATAATGTATACAATCCCAGCTGGGATAGACGGGGAAAAAAAAGTAATTCCACCACCCACACAGATGTAAGGAATCCTACATAGATTACTGGCATTTATGAAGTACCACGTGTGCTTCTGTTATTTATTATTCAATACTAGTCTTGTGTTTAGCATTTGTTACTCTCCAGTTTTAGGTTTTCATATGTTATTGTTGCAAAGCCGCAATGTGCAACCTAAGAGGACCATCTTATTTTAGGCTAATATATAGATGTTCACAGCCTGTGAACAAATTCTTAATTGAAATCAGTTTATAAAAAGCAATTATAAACAGACAAGTCAAATGTATCTCTTAGCTATAAAATGCATGCAAGTGAGCCACATGTTTAATCTGAATCTTTCCTGCTGAAGAACGAGCCTGTTCATGTCTTGTTCTGTTGGACATGGAGAAAGGAGTATTTAGTTATGTGTTGTTGCAGCCTTTTAAACACTGAAGATATTTTTTCATGATACCACTGAAGTAAGATAAATACTTCGGTCTTCTTTTAGGTGAATGACTCCAATTTACACTGGATGTATGTCTTGTTAGGGAACAAATTTAATAATGTTATTACTGTCAGATAAACTATGTATGACCAAGCAGTGCTGCTTCTGTTTTTCTAAAATGCAAATTAGTTATCTGGCTAAATATTTTAGCTGAGGCTCCCCTGGAGAAAAATCACCATACACAGCTTCAGATATCCTAGTATATATTTTAATCCATCCTTTCTGTCATGTTGAACTGACTTAGTTGAATTGAAAAACATAATTTCACACATCAGAACAGGTCTGTAGAATGATTATGTACCATACTATTGACTCTTGTTGCTAGTTATTGAGTGGCTTGAATGGTATCTGAAAATGCATCAAAAGTATTTGGGGGAAGAAGAGAAGAAGGAGTTAATAAATGATTTATGGAGAGATAATATGGTTCTGTCTTGATATTCACAGGATGGGTTGTTTCATACAAGATTTGTTGCGTGGAAATCTTGCTATCCTATAGATTTTATACACATCAATACCTCAGTTAATTCAGGACTACCATTTCATGTGAGCACAACCATTCTATTACTTGTCAGATGAGTTACACTTCAGTCTGTAGATCAGAATATTCTCCAAACAGTGCTGGAATTGAATTGGAGCAACTACAGGAGTTACAGCTATTTTTCCAATGGTTTACCACTGAATTCTGCTTATATATTGGAAGGATTACTTGGATGTATGAATAATCAAGGAGTTGTAGCATAGGCTTGAGTAAGAATGATTCTTGAGGTCATAGAATCACAGTAGAATATGACTTACTGTATTGTTTTCACCACTGATCATTTACTATGAATTGTTCTATTCTGAAAAGAAATGTGTGACTACCTTAAAGATACAGAATGATCTGGGCAAAAGATACTTGTATGACAATTAGAGAAGGATCCGGCTCTTGAACACACCATTCTGAAATTACATTGGAGGAAGCTTTTAGCAGATTTCTCTTAACTCTCCCTCACCTCTGGTCAGGAAACATATCAGCCCATGTGGTGCTGTGTTTTGAATTTGTGTCCGAAACAGTGTTGATACACACCCTTGATTTGGATACTGCTCACCAGTGCTTACACAGAGTCGAGGGGCTTTCCTTTTCCCATTCCAGTAGGCTGAATATGGGCAGTCCTGCTGCCCACTCACCACTTACACCCAGTGCTCCCAGGTTGTCCTGGAGTTACAGTTCTGGTGTAGCTGGGTGTCAGGGCTTTGCCTAGTGTGCTCATCTCCAGCAGTTAGCCCTGGTGCTCTTCAGGTGGCAATTTTGACAGTCCCATAGATTCCCCCCTCCCCCACCAACAGACCTCTTGACCTCTTCACAATATGGTAATTGCATGCTTTGATATGCTGATTAACAATTCAGGCTAAGAATCTGGTCCCAGAGACTCTTCCAGTCAGTTCCTTCTGTAGAAGTCAACAAATTGTAAATAGGTTTGATGGTTGTGAGTAGTAAAAAATGCTTAGATGTTGGGATAGTCACAGAACTTTCTCTTGTAAGTAATTAAGATAGGAGATGCTCTGCATGTCATTTAAGATATTTGATAGCAATGGATCATGCTTACAGTGGAGTGGTCACACAGAAGCAGGGTCCAAGTGGATATAAGGGTTCAGCAGAACAGCTTGGGGAATTTCACCTGATCCAGATGAGGTTGCTAACTCTTGAAACTCTTGTCATCAGGTGGACAGAGACTGATCATTGTGTTTGTGAGATTCCATTTCCATGAGTGTTATTTTATACAAAGATTCCAATATTTTTTTTTTATTTTTTTTATTTTTTATTTTTTTTTAACAAACACTACCTGTGAGTCCATGCAATGCTTTTGTGGATGTTTAATTTGTTTAAATAGTTCATTACTACTTGAAAATAACCATTTAGGAAGCAATCACAGAATCACAGAATTGTAGGGGTTGGAAGGGACCTCGGAAGATCATCGGGTCCATCCCCCCTGCCAAAGCAGGTTCCTTAGAGCAGGCTGCCCAGGTAGACGTCCAGACAGGCGTTGACTATCTCCAGAGAAGGAGACTCCACAACCTCCCTGGGCAGCCTGTCCCAGTGCTCCGTCACCCTCACCGTGAAGAAGTTCTTTTGCATGTTGGTGCGGAACTTCCTGTGCTCCATCTTGTGGCCATTACCCCTTGTCCTGTCCCCACAAACCACTGAAAAGAGGTTGGCCAAATCCCTCTGTCTCCCACACTTCAGGTATTTATAAACACTGATAAGATCCCCTCTCAGTCTTCTTTTCTCCACAGACCCAGGTCTCTCAGCCTTTCTTCATAGGGAGGATGCTCCAGGCCCTCTATCATCTTTGTGGCCCTCCGCTGGACTCTTTCCAGGAGATCACTGTCTTTTTTTGTACCGGGGAGCCCAGAACTGGACACAGTACTCCAGTGAGGCCTGACCAGGGCATAGTAGAGGGGGAGGATCACCTCCTTTGACCTGCTGGCCACGCTCCTTTTAATGCACGCCAGGATCCCATTGGCCCTCTTGGCCACCAGGGCACACTGCTGGCTCATGGTCAACCTGTCGTCTACCAGGACCCCCAGGTCCTTCTCCTCAGAGCTCCTCTCCAGCAGGTCGTCCCCTAGCCTGTACTGATATGTGCGGTTGTTCCTTCCCAGGTGCAGGACTCTACACTTGCTCTTATTAAACCTTATTTGGTTTCTTCCTGCCCATCTCTCCAGCCGGTCCAGGTCTCGCTGAAGGGCAGCACAGCCTTCTGGTGTGTCAGCCACTCCTCCCAGCTTTGTGTCATCGGCGTATCTGCTGAGGGCAGACACTATTCCCTCATCCAGGTTGTCGATGAAGATGTTGAACAAGACCGGACCCAGCATCGACCCCTGGGGAACACCGCTAGTCACAGGTCTCCAGCTGGACTCTGCGCCGCTGATCACCACCCTCTGAGCTCGGCCAGTCAGCCAGTTCTCAACCCACCTTACTGCCCACTCCTCTATCCCACACTTTCTCAGCTTTGCTAACAGGATGTCGTGGGAGACAGTATCAAAAGCCTTGCTAAAGTCAAGGTAGATGACATCCACTGCTCTCCCCCCATCTACCCAGCTGGTGATGCCATCACAGAAGGCAACGAGGTTGGTTGAGCATGATTTCCCCTTGGTGAATCCATGCTGACTACTCCTCCTAACATTCTTCTCTTCCAGTTGCTTGGAGATGGCATCCAGAACAAGCTGTTCCAACACCTTTCCAGGGACATAGGTGAGACTGACTGGCCTGTAGTTTCCCGGATCCTCCTTCCTGCCCTTCTTGAAGACCGGAGTGACATTGGCTATCCTCCAGTCTTCAGACACCTCTCCTGTTCTCCAGAACCTTTCAAAGATGATAGAGAGCGGTTCAGTGATCACCTCTGCCAACTCCCTTAGCACACGTGGATGCATCCCGTCGGGACCCATGGATTTGTGTGCATTGAGCCCACTCAGATGCTCCGGAACCACTCTCTTGTCAACCAGGGGGGAGCCCTCCATTTCCCAGACCCTTTCTCCTCCCTCCAGGGTTGAGGAGTCCCGGGGGGTAGTCCTTGAAGCAAAGACTGAAGCAAAGAAAGCATTCAGTATCTCCGCCTTCTCGGCGTCTCCCGTTACCAGGACACCCCCCTCGTTGCAAGGGACCCACATTATCCCTAGTCTTCCTGCAATATGGTGACTCAACTCACATGCTTAAAGCACCTGTTCAGAAACATGCTAGGATATCCAAAATTAAACAAAAATTATTAAACTGGAGTAAGAAGGGAGACTGATGATTCCATTTAACCCTCTAAAATAATGTTTATCGGTAGGTATCAATATCCCTAATTCACACGGATTCTGTACATTTCCCTCCTCTCTGTAGTGTAATATTTTTCAAACTTTCAAACTTAAAAGAACTTTAGTGTGAAAGGACCCTGGTAAATTGAATAACTCACACTAGACTGGAAAAGTAAAAATAGAAGAAAAGTCACAGCTTTAAGATGCATTTACATTGGGCCATCTCCTGGAAGTTTTGCCAAGGAAGGCACAGATTTTGTCTGTCAGGTGTCTTAAATAAATATGTAAATAGCATTCTTTAAATAAAGCAACAGATTACAACCCATTAAAACCATCATTAAATACAAACTCAAAGCCAAAACTTGCTTTTGTCTGCATGTTTGTGCTTGTGCACACATATGATGCTCCTTATAATTTTTCGCAGTTTAAATGTATTTTAACAGCTATTTAATGTAGAATAGTTGCTGCTAATCCCCAAACATCAGAGATGAACAAAGGTAGGTAGCACAATGAGCCATGCCACTTCTCAGTGGATTCTTCCACTTTTTAAAGAATTCCTCAAAGAAGATGGTTTCCTGCTAAAGCAAATAATCCATTTAGCCACATAAAATATCCAAATGGAAGCCTGGCAACATCTTCACCCCTGCTTATTGGGAAAAAATAGTTATTCTGTCTTCTGCTGCTTCTTTACTTAGTCCAAGCACATCCCCATGCATATGCCAATAAAGAGTACTGAGGGTAAAATGTTTCACCTTACTTTGGGTGAATTTTCATTGACAAAATTTTGTAGCATTCTAATTTTGTAGCATTTGTGGCAGCTGTGCTCAGAACAGCACTGTTTTAGGCTCACCTTTTACAGGTACTTTGCAACTTTTAAAAATTACTACTTTGTTAAAGCACCCACGTGACAAACTGTTCAAAGTTATCTTCAAACACATGAATTATTACATGGAAATCCCTTTTTCAAGTAAGGAAGCTGAACTCTATAATTTGCTTTTGAGGTAAGGAAGCAAGAAGATAAGTCCAATTTATGATGAAATTGCAGGAGACAAAGAAACCTGCATGAAGTCAGTGCAGGGTCCTACATGTCACAAGTAGTCTGTGGTGCATATATGGCGAGTCTCTGAATGACAGGATAAATTTTCAGTCCAATTAGCGAAACAATATCTGATCTCTTTCCAGTGACAAAGAAAAACTCTAGCAGTTTATGAGATGTTTGAGTGTCAGCTTATGTTAAACAGTTTATCTTTCATGGAAAAGGTTTTCAACAAAAGCACCAGTGGCCTAAATCTGAACACACAATGCTACCAAGTTTAAATATTCAATGCTTATTTTTCAGTATTCACGTTGTTTGCTTAATATCTGCTTTCTACCAGCTAGTGTTGCAGTAAGTTTTTAAGAAGGATTGAAGGAAAAATAAGTAGGAAAAAAAAAAAAAAAGAGTAGGCAAATACTCAGGGCTTGAATTTGGTATTCTATTAGAAGGGTGGTTTTCCAAATCCAAACCAAGGTGCAAGGAGCAACATTTTTGACCTGCTGTCTCCTGTGAGACAGGTGAGCAAGCCCTTTCACAACATTAAGCATCTAACTAAATTGCTTAATGACTGACTTGCACATGTGCATACATTTAATGATTGACCCAACATGGCTGTCAGGGTGAAAATATCTACAGCAATGAAATACCCAAAGCAAAAGATTGCAGACTACCAGGGCCTTCTTAAGGAATTGGAATAAGTTATATGATTTATCCTTACACACATACACAAAGATTTTAAAAAAAGAAAAAAAAAAAAAAAAAGAAGAAAAAAAAAGGAGCTTTTCCTTTACATTTAGGATGCTACAAAATTTTACCATGGTGTTATCCTTCTTTCTTCCCAAGTGGGGCTATGTTGCACATTAAAGAGGGAGATTTCCAGAAAGAAAGGGAGAAAATCCTTCCTGAAATTTTCCCATGAACATAATTTGTTCTGTTTATAGATCAACTGTGAGTTATCTTGAATGGCAACTGTTATGGTTTAAATAGTTAGATTGGATGACACAATTAGATGACAGATGCAAAAAACAAAAAAACAAACAAAAAAAAAACAGCAGAATTGTCAGGATGCAAAATTGTTTAGAGAAGGCCTCACGATCTACTTCCAAAATGTAGGAAGCTGCCATTCCCTAAAATAACAAATACGTATGCAGAATTTGCCTTTCTTCAAAGCCTTGTAGCTTTTTTGCCTTGCAGCAAATGATACACAGACGTGTATCACTTGGTTTATTTCAGTTAAAGAAATATGGGATGTTTCTTCTCAGTTTTAGGAAATATTTTTTGTTTTTTATTCAATAACAGATTTATAGAGAGCTTTATTTGCATTCTATAAGCAATCAACTATGTAAGAATACTTCATTAAGTATTAGCGACGAGCATTTTGGCTTATTAGTTGAATTATTCAGGATATGTGTGTTCTTCCTCCCAGGCTGGGAGGATGTGGCATACTTTCAAACAGGCACATTTCTGTAATAACAAGATTTCAAATGATATCTGCAAATTCTGAAGTCCATTGTTTTGGAATATTTTAGACTGGAGGGAAATGAATTAGGAAAACAGGAGTCTGAAACGCTTATTAGTAATGATTCGAAGGAATTAAAATATTTCCAGCCTAAGTCCACATTATATGAAGTAATTTATTAATTTACGTGTATTTGTATGTGATAACAGGCTATTGAGGTACATTGATCTAGATTTCTCTGATCGCAAACATATGAAATACCTATTCCACAGTGCCTTTGGACTCCTTAGTAATAGTCACATCCTGAAATATTATGGCTAATCTAAAACTATACAGCTGAGTAGAAAAACAAAACCAGTTCCAAATATGAATAAATGATCTGCTACTTAATACGTCAGTGTATTTGTCAGGTTGATAACATTAGGTTCAGCTGCATTCAATTCTATACCTTGCAATATTTGCGGTTTGATATTGTGCCTCACTAAATTTAATACACAGACCTCAGTAATAGAGGAAATCTCTTTAGCACTTGGCAGTTTGTTATGCTGTATAAAATTGACTGCCCTGCAAACACAATAGCGATAATAAAAATTGTGGTCAGTAGGGGGGTGTAATGTATTTTCTTAGCTTCAGCAAAGGTCCAGATGAGATTTATTGAGATTTTGCCGTTTGGGTGAGGATCAATAGAGCTTTGTTAATAATTTGTTGTAAGGGCACCCTTCAGGGAAATGACATTTTACTTTAAAACTTTGGTAATTTTGAAAGCATGTCTAGTGATAACAATGTCAAGTCCCTATGTTTCATGAACATGGATTTTTGCATTCAGCTTGTGGGAGTGTTTACTTTCAGAGCAATTACATTTGAAGTCATTCAATATATTATGCAGTCTGGTATTGATAACAAGATTCTCCATGTTTTGTAAGAGTTCTAATGGAACTCTTAAGAAAGAATCCCAGACTCATTCTCAAGTCCTCCATTTTCTCAGTTGTTTCCTTTACTAATTAAAGAAATTTATGTTCAATATCGGTCTCTGTTTTCTTATAGGTATATGTTTTTTGTGAAAGCTTTGTAATTTAATCATTTCTCCCCATAGACAGAAAAACACGATATCCAAAATTTACCTCAATACCCACATTGCATTTTTAAGTAAAAAAGAGTAAAATCTTACTTTCCTAACTTCAGGATTAGAAGGTTTCATAAGAAACTTATGCTTGAATCTTCCCACTACAACTAATACATTGTATAGCAACTATTTTGTTGACTTAGATATCTGTATTTCTTTTATGTCTTCATAAAACAAACTTTTGTTCATTTTATGTGCTAAGAAAGCCTTCCTTTTTTTTTGCCACCAAAATTTGATGGACATTACTGATTGTTTGTAAGGAAACAGAAATTTGTCAGCACTTTGCAGTTTGAACATTGGGACTAGGTACAGCAGAACAATTTATTTTCAATGAGCATGCACAAAGTAAGATTTATTACTTTTGTAGCTCAGATGACATTTCTTACACAGTTGCTGAGCTACAGCAAATTAAAGGGATCCATGAATACTAAGGGGTGTGTTTTTGTAATGAGGGAGAAGAGACAGAAGCAATAAGAAGATAATTAAGGTAACAACTTGTGAAAAATTAAAGTGTTTCTGTCTTTCATTTCTGAATCTCTGAGCATAAACTTTGTAGTTGTTAATTTAATTGCTGATGTGCTCTGTATCCCTGAAGAATATTAAGGATTAATCATCTGGTTCACTCCAACAAGAGATAAGGCCTAAGTGAATTGAAATTTTACCAATTTAACCCTGTCTTCCTCCTAATATGACATGATTAACATTTTTCAATTAACAACACATAATTATTTGGAAGGCCTCATTGCACTTAGTCCATTTTTCAGTTTTAGGTTGCCCTTTACAGGTATTTCAAAACTGAATATAAGGAAGGCTATATTTTTATTTTGTGTTATCAACCACCTATGTTCATCCAAGTGTAGTGCTTAAAACTTACTCCGTATTCCTTACTCATTTTATGTCAGTGTGACCCGTACAGATCAATTATTTTCCACTATAATTTTTTTCATGATACAGATTTAATTATCTATCTGTGAGGATAAAACTCTGGCCATGCAGCATAAACATGAGATAAAACATAATCTGAGAACAGATCCTTGGTTGGACAGCAACCTACTGGGGGGCCTGCAGCCAGCTGACTACTCTAGGGAACTGCTGGGGCATCTCTACATCCAGATGTCAGCCAGGGTTTCATCAGGGCTTTTCAGCCAGCTGTTCTCGAAGGACTACCTGATAGCAGATACAAGAAGCTCCCTCTGCTTGAGGCCTGATCTGTTCTCCAAGCCAATACCTGCAGGAGCAGATGTAGGATATATCATATTCTTTGGCAAGAAGCATATGTTATTTTTTACCTCCATTTTCAATGCTGGAAAACTCAGAGGATACCACTTTTCATTGCATATCTTAGTGATATGGTTTAGTGGAGGACTTGTTAGTGTTAGGTCAGAGGTTGGACTTGGTGATCTTGGAGGTCTCTTCCAACCTAGATGATTCTGTGATTCTGTGATTCAAATAAGCCATTGATCAGTATTATGGATTTTGAACACTGGTAGATGCAATGTGGCTGTAGAAACCACTATTTTCATACATGCGTTTCAGTTGCATTTTGGAATAGCAGCAGTCATTTTTGCTTTGCAAGAAAGTGATCTTAAATCAATGTTACTGTGTTTCTGCAGCTTTTACATACAAGAAGGTATGGTTTAATTTTCAGCTTTTGTAATTAGGTTCATTTTGTGGCATGCCTTTTAATTTCACTAGACACAGTATGTCTTACTACCATAAGAAAAAAAAAAGAGGAAAAAAAAAAAAAAGGAATTTGGCCTTATGGCCATATTTTTCTGACCAGGCTGCCAAGATTGTTGGACCTGATTGTTGTAGCTTGTTTGTTGTAGTTTGTTTGTTTGTAGTTTGATTGTTGTAGTTTGAAATGCAAGAAGTTTCCCAAGTAATGCAGTATGTTTTCTCATCTTTTTGAATTTTTCACACGTCTTGATTATAGGGGTGTTACTTTAGCTGTGGCTATTTGGCTATATGGATTAGTGAGAAATGCATTAGTTTAGTGGCGTAATATTAATGAGATCATTTTAGTTGTCTTTTTATGATTTTTAATGACATTTCTACATAATGGCTTTGGGCTGTCTCACATTGGGCACAGTGTTTTGTGAAAGGCAAAAAGCTTCACTGATGCCAACAAAGGAGCAACATTTGAGAACAAACTGAATGCTTATGTACTTGCTAAGGCCGACCAATGTTAATGTTAAAAGAGATATCAGTAAATTTTTTTAAAATTATGATTACATGTATTCCAAAACATTTAATGGTGCAATTTGGGGGAGATAATGTTTTTCCTGTTGGAAAGCTATCCCATGATTTTTTATTTCAGGGTTTCTTGTACATTTCGAAGGAACACCAAGTAAAGGTGGCTGCTGAAATTAAGACATAATACCAGATGAACCATAAATCACTGGCTTTGTCCAGTCTGATAGTTCTAGAAACTAGATATATAATCGGCTAGTATTTGGGATTTTGAACACTTAGATTACATGGACTGCATTTTAGAAAACTAAGGAAATGGTTTTTATATATATATTATATATATATTTATATATATATAATATATATATTTATATAAAGAGAAATTTAAAAACTGCTAAAAATATTCTTCTGCTCCCTATAATGAGTACATTGTAAGACTTGACTTCTCCAGTTGTCAATAGGTCCCTAAGTATCGACTTAAAGTGACAACTCTTCCTACTACATGTCAAACAAAATTGAATTAGGGAAGAAATGAATGAGGTTCTCTTTCATGAAATAAAGTTGCAGGGCTTTATTGAAAACTATTTAAATGAACTATGATATACAAGGCTACATAAGCAGGAAAAATTTTACTAGAAAATGCAATAAAGTGTGATAAATATAGAGAGATATACAAATAGATGTTTTGGTGTGTGTACACACACGTATATCTATATATATATACACATATACATACACACATAAAAGACATACAGGTTTTTGTCTTTTGGGTATTAAAAAAGGTGTTTTGCTACTTCCACAAAAAAGGAGGTTGAAGTTAATAGGAAACGGAAATAGGGTATCTTTTCATGGGCGGGAGAAATTGTTTCCTTTTACAACTATAAAACCAACTCTTTTTTTTTTTTTCTTGAAATTCATGTTAATTCGATGATCATGGCAGGTAGGGAAGGGAAGGATACCCACAGATAGTAATGGTCTCCTCCATTTTTTTTTTTTTTTTTTAGTGTGTCAGGCTTGAATTTATGGAAATTTTGCTCAAGAGGAAAGATATTATCAAGAAAATAATCAGCAAGTGAAATGACTTCAACTCCAGGCAATACCTGTCTTTTTACATTTCTGACCTTGGTCCATCCCTACAGCAGGCAAGCAGGAGTCTTTTAATATCAATGTTAAATATGAGAAGTGCATCACACACCTTTGTGCACCTGTGCAAGAAATTGTGCTTTCTGAGGTCAGCTGCCTGTCCACTGTGCTTGGCTGAGGAGCACTGACTTAGCTTAGCTGACTGTTAGCATTTCAGGGAATACGTTACACCAGGATGGCAATTAGCACCCATAACATAATCATCTTGTCCCATTTCCTTTTCCTTTTGTGATGGATGCATTTTCTTTAACAACAAAAAGCCAACTTTTTTGCACTTCCTTCACCAACATTCTGCATTAGTCACTTTTTGGGACTCATTACCTGTTTATCTCCTTTTTTCAAAGCACTGATGAGCACCAGTTCCTAATACACTCACTGGAGATGTGCCAGTAAAACTCTTCTAGAGGTTTTAAAAACTTTTCCAGAATGTTTACTTCTTTTCATCAGCTAATCTTCTCTACAGTTAACTAAATCTGCAATCTGGAATTACCAAAGGTGTTTTGTTTGTTTGCTTGTTTCTCTCCCTTCAATAAGAAACAAAACAATTCTTTATTTCTGCAAAGGATGGCAAACAAACATTTCACTGATGTTGGTGGCTGTGATACATTCGTATGTGACCCTGGTCAAGGCAATGATGCTGTATTTAAACTTTACCAATATTATAGAAGTAACTAGGATGAAAGAGTTAACTGACCTTAAATAAAGTCAATTAACAGAAAGATTTAGATATACATAAGGACCTTCACTGTACTGCAAGAAAAAGGACTGAGCACTAATGACATCCGCAGGGAGAAGTATGTTTGAATTTCAGAGGAGAGTAACTTCTACTTTGTTTGTTTACTTGTTATACAGGCGGATATAGTTTCAGATCTATTGATGAAAAGCCTTAGGAAGACCACTCGTGATGGACTTAATTGCACTGTCATCCTTTGTCATCTTTTGGGGAGCCAGCTGGTCTGTGGTGTGAACAATGCTGAGTACATTCACTAGCAAGATTGGAAGCATCTCCGAGGGATGCGCCATTATGTCCATAGCATTCTTAGATATTTTACACTTGCATACAAATCTAGGACCTGGTCTTCCCTATTTATGGAAATACTGTCATGAATTCAACTGCTTTGTTCTTGGAGTATTGCTGAAAACTTTCATCATAGTCCTTGAGATTTGGTTGAATTTATTCCAAGAAATTCTAAAGAGTAATCTACTGTTAGTGAAAAAAAAAATGATTTATTGTATCCTCTGTATACTGTCTGCTGGGGGAAAAGCATGAGAAAAGCTGTAATGTTCAACTGTTATGTTACCTTAAGAAAAAAGAAGGTGAAGGAGAAAACAAGGCAGACAACTTAACCTTATCCTTGAGATCATAGAATCATAGAATCATAGAATATCCCGAGTTGGAAGGGACCCATAAGGATCATTGAGTCCAACTCCTGGCACCGCACAGGTCTGCCCAAAAGTTTAGACCATGTCACTAAGTGCACAGTCCAATCTCTTAAATTCAGACAGGCTTGGTGCAGTGACTACGTCACTGGGGAGCCTGTTTTAGTGTGCAACCACCCTCTCGGTGAAGAACCTCTTCCTGATGTCCAACCTAAACCTCTCCTGCCTCAGCTTCACACCGTTCCCACGGGTCCTGTCACTGGTGATAACAGAGAATAGGTCATCTGCCTCTCCACTCCCTCTCGCGAGGAAGTTGTAGACTGCGATGAGGTCCCCCCTCAGTCTCCTCTTCTCCAGGCTGAACAGGCCCAGTGACCTCAGCCGCTCCTCATACGTCTTACCCTCTAGGCCCTTCACCATCTTTGTAGCCCTCCTCTGGACACTCTCCAACAGTTTAATGTCCTTTTTGTACTGTGGTGCCCAGAACTGCACACAGTACTCGAGGTGAGGCCGCACCAGCGCAGAGTAGAGCGGGACAATCACTTCCCTCGACCGACTAGCAATGCCGTGCTTGATGCACCCCAGGATACAGTTGGCCCTCCTGGCTGCCAGGGCACACTGCTGGCTCATATTCAACTTGCTGTCAACCACAACCCCCAGATCCTTCTCTGCAGGGCTGCTCTCCAGCGTCTCATCCCCCAGTCTGTACGTATAGCCAGGGTTGCCCCGTCCCAGGTGCAGGACCCGGCACTTGCTTTTGTTAAACTTCATGTGGTTGGTGATCGCCCAGCTCTCCAATCTGTCCAGATCTCTCTGCAAGGCCTTTCCACCCTCATCCGAGTCCACAACTCCTCCAAGTTTAGTGTCGTCGGCAAATTTGCTCAGAAATAGCAAGAGATAAAGTTGCCAGATGTTGTTCTATACTTCTCTCAGCGTATTTCGTTAGTCTTAGTTACTTAATTCTGCTGAAACTATTTCTGAAGCACCAGGAATCTTATGGACTCTGGTAAATGTATTTGTGGTAAGATTTCATCTTGTAGAATAAAAATAAGCACAAGACTTCAATATTAAGTTAAATTATGGGTTGTCAAACCCTTAAAAATTCAAGGCTTCTTTGGCCACTATCCTTTCCAGATATACTGTATGCAGAACATCCGTGCCACATTAAGTAAGATGTTCTCTGTGTGAACAGTATATCCTTTCCGAGAGACTTCAGATGTAAATCTTTCACAATACATTGCCTATATAGCTATTTATTCTGGAAGTCTAGGATGAATGTAACGTACTTCTATGGTAAGTTTTGATACTAGTAAAACTTATTCTAAATGGTTTCAGTTGTATACTAACTGAAAAAAGGAACTACTTGTCCCTCAAGTGTTTGGCTCACATTCATTGTTTGATTGGGTTCAGGTAGGCAGATTGAAGAACTTTTGTTGTTGTCTACCCACAGGAAAGGAGATGTTCAAGAGTTAAGTCCAGATTATTTATTTCAGTGTCTTTTTATTGTTTTTCTTTCTTTATGCTTGTTTTTGTTTATGGTCATGTAGTTAGTTATCCATACAACATTATTCCTTTGGAGAATCACCAGTTCCTTTGAAGAATCGATTTTCTTCAGAAGAGTACTGAAACCCATACTCACTGAACTTGATTACAATTAAGTATGCACTTAAATTTAAGTATTCAACTACTATTGCAGTTTCTTTTATGTAGACAGACTGCTACACTTATCTGAAATACTCTCTTCGTTGCAACTCTTTAAGACTTCAAAATAAGATTAATGCAATATTGAACTGCTGACAGAATTTAAGTAATTCCCAGGTTTACTTCATTATATATTTTTATGTCCAAAATCTTTGCCCTTTCAATGTGCTCCTAAATTTAGAGGACTTCATATTCTTTCAGCAATAAATTATGGTTTACACATTTGTATTCCTTCTTTTGTCCCTTTCAGACATGCTAAATGTAAGTTGTTTATTGTAGATTTACACAGTCACATCCAAACAAAAAGCAACCACACAAACTGGCTGACTCGTTCTACAGGTAGTCCAGTAAAACTGACGTAGACAATGGACTGTCAAGAGTTCTTGATAAATAGATTGAAAAATATAACATTGCTTCTTTATCATCTTTCTGAAAAGATGTTTCCATATGCAACTGAAAAGAATAATAAATAATAAAATAAACCAGTGGCTGCATGGCAATTATGATATAATTGTCTTATTAAGATTTGTTCTTACTTTCCTAAGACCACAGATTTATCACCAACTAATTTACCATTATTATTTTTGTATCAATTAGAAAGCAGGGCTAGTATTTTTAAAAAGTTGCTTTTAGAAGCACAGGTCTTCCCTTCTAAGTCACCAGCAAAGATCCTGTTGGGTTCCAAAGCACAGCTTTTGTTTACTTAGTGCAGGAGTGTGGATATGTATTGAATATGTTGCATTAATTTTAAAGGAGTTTTCATCATTTGTATCTCACTGATGGGTAATAGAGAAGATGTTTGTAACCTCCAGTTAAGGTCTCAAACAATTTACTGAATGATGTGCAGACTACTGAATTTTGATTTGTAAATATAAACATTTGTTTTCATCAGTCCGTGGGAAATGCTGGTTAATAGATGACACATGCATCCTATATTACATTAAGATGCTGCTGATTTTCTTTTGAAATCATTCAGAAATCCAGTCTTATACTGACAAAAGGACAGATAAGTAAAACTCAAATTTTCAGCAAGAGTATTGTTTGCTGGATGTTCGGTAATACAACAAGCTAATATGGTGGGCAAAAATGATTATCGCCTCTGCTGTTTGCCTTCCCAGAGCAAGAGGTTAATACTAAAGGTGACAAAAAAGGACATAGGCTCACTCTTTAGCTACTAACATTCACATTCTGGCATATTAGTTTGAACAGAAATTATAGCTGTTGAATTTAATATGCTAGGCCATTACTGTGGTCCAGCAGAGATCGGGTCATGTTCAGTTCTGCCCCACCCCACAGCAGGGGCGGTAAACTTCAGTAATGGATTTGACCAACAACTGAAGGTAAAAATGTCTCAAACTACTGATATTAAATAAAGAAAATCTGTCTGCAGACCCTTTAGACTGTAGGAGCCACTCCAGGTCATTCATGTTACTCAGATTCCGTGTTTGTTAGACTATATAGCAAGAAAACAGGCATTGAGGTAAGAGTAATTTATTCCTGAAAAGCTTGTTACTAGCTGCATTTAATTATTTGTCAGATAAAATATTACTAATTTTCACTCTAGTAATTAATTTGCTTTTTGAATGCAATTTATTATCTTGCATAAAACAGAGAGGTGCATAGAGTTCAAAAACATTCTACAGTTAATAGTTGTTTCAAGTGACCAGCAATGTGGATAAGTACATTAAAACGGGAGTGGAAAAAAATAAGATGAAAATGAAAACATTCTATAAAAGCTGGAAAATATATCATACTATCCAATTCATATGCTTGCCTTAGAGAATTATCTTTTTCTCACTTAACAGGGTGACTCATATTTTGAATTGAAATTAAGGCCTGCAGTTGCCAAGCTCTGAATCTAGTGTCTATAGGTTTTAATTTCATTTATTTTTTAACCAATTAAGGTTTAAGGATGCTGTTTTTACTTTTGGACAAGGTCTTTTGCTTTTTTAAAAAATGTTTGTTTCAAAAGTGACCTCATAATGATGTCAGAGAAAAAATTCCAGTAAAAAATCTTTATCATGTAAGTCATTAACCAAACTAACGATATCACTGAATGAATACACAGAACAGTACCACAAAACTAACTAACCAGAAGGGAAATGAAATATGCAAGTCATTAAATGCTCACTGATTATCAGCAAGAAAATAACTGAAGAATTTTGGAACAGGAATGCAATAGACATATAATCTTATTTTGGTTGTTTCTATGTATTATCGTGTTTATAGATACATGTCAGAGGCTGCTAGAGTATGCATGACACAACAATGTGGAGAAAAGCTTTACTGTTTGGCAGTATAAGTGAAGTGGTATACTTGATATAATTCTTTTCACTGACTTGTGTTGCATTTGGATGGAGTATCTTATTAGCAGTGGGTTGTTGAAGAGACTGGTCACATCACTGAAATGATGAAATAGTTGCAGATATATTCACTTGTCTATGTCTACCTATTTGAAATGTCTAAATTTTTAGCTCTCGTCTGCAAAATGCAGAGTTAGGTACCTATGTTCGATGAACAATGCTTAATTAGAACCAGGCTGCTCAAAACACACAAAAAAATGTGATGAACAATGTCAACTGTGTTTAATGATAGTATACTTAAAGAGCATCTGAAGTTCTGCCCCTTTAGCTAAAACATCAACGAGGAGTGCTTAATATCTGCTGTCAAGCCAGAGCCAAGAACCTGTTCCTGAAGATGGAAGCTCTTGTCTAGTCTTTAAACAATATGAGCAGGGCTTATTAATTTTGAAGTGTAGCCACCAGATCCCAAAACAGTAGTCAAGATAATCTAGTTATTCTGATTTGCACTGTTGTTGTAAGATGTCTCTTCTTTATCAGGTCATGCAGAGTAGCCTACACATCTTCTTTCGGGAGGTAGGAGATACATTTTTAAACTGGCTTTGTCAAAAATTTGTATCTCACAACAGGAAAGTTTTAATCCTAAAAAAAAAAATATAATAAAAGATACTCAGAATACTTAAACTATCTAATTCATTGTCATAGAGCATTGTGAACATCAAAAGCTTGCATGAATTCAAAAACAGTTAGGTAGCTGAAGAGTTCACCAAGCCACTTCTAGTAATTTACCAGCAGTCCTGACTAACCAGGGAGGACCCAGTTTGCTGGAGGTTAGCAAAGGTGACACCAATCTACAAGAAGGACAGGAAGGAGGATCTAGGCAACAAGAGGCCTGTCAGTTTGACCTTGATACCAGGGACGGTTATGGAGGAGATTGTCAATATGAGCCAGTGGTGTGCCCAGATGGCCAAGAAGGCCAGTGGCATCCTAGTCTGCATCAGAAATGTCATGGCCAGCAGGACTAAGGAAGTGACTTTCCCCTTGCATGCAGCACTGGTGAGACTGCATCTTGAACGTTGTGTTCATTCTGGGGCCCCTTGCTACAAGAAGGCTATTGAGTTGCTCGAGCATGTGCAGAGAAGAGCAAGGAAGCTGCTGGAGGGACTGGAAAGCAAGATTTATGAGGAGTGAATGAGGGATCTGGGGTTGTTTTTTCAGTAGCAGAGGTGGCTGAGAAGCAGGCCTCTTGATTCTCTTCAACTACCTGAAGGGAGGTTGCAGCGAGAAAGGTGTTGGTCTCTTTTCTTGGATGACAAATGATAGTGTGCAAGGAAACAGTCTCAAATTGTGCAAGGGGAGGTTTAGATTGGATATTAGGAAGAGTTTCTTCATGGAGAGGGCAGTCAAGCATTGGAACAGGCTGCCCAGGGTGGAGTCCCCATCCCTGGATCCCTTGAGGTATTTAAGAGATGTACTAAGGGACATGATTTAGTGAGGGGTCTCAGTAAGCCAGTTCGATGACTAGACTTGATGATCTTGAAGGTCTCTTCCAACAGATGATTCTATGATTTGAAACACGGAAGAGATATCATCATGGATTATTTTAGCAGAGCTGATTGACACAGTTCAGTGGAGGTAAAAGAGCATACCAAGGAAGTATCACTGTTTGGTTGCCTTGTTTCTCTTTCTCCAAACTTTCCAACTGCCAGCCACCTCTGGAGGTAGAATCATGGTTAACAGACCTTTGATACAACCTTGTACAACATCGCACATATTATGTCCTTATTTTTTGGCAGTGCGTTTCTGAAAGGTACAGCCTTATCAGTTTTTACTAGCTATGCTCAGAGTAGGCTGACCACGTGAAGAAATGTCTGGAGGTCTGCTCCTAATACTGTGTATTTCTGGTACCATGAGCTGGCTCCACAGGGAGGTTTCAGATCAAAAAAGCAGTCACTGTGGTTTCTTTTTGCATTTCATCATTAAACCTTTACTGCCATGTATTTTTCACATCAAGTTAATAACCCTAAAATTAAGAGGGAGTTATTAGCTGATCAACTCCAGTAATGAAATACACCATCTCTTTTTTTCTATTCACATCAATGCTTACTAATAAAAATGGCATAATCTTCAGAATTACTAAAGATCATCATCATGCTCCTATATTTGTCTGGAAAGATTTATGGAAAGTAATGGTGCAGCTGTATACTTCTCATTAGAAATACAAGCCATCAAAAATAACCAGATACCACATCCTGCCATTTCAACCCATTTAATCTGCTTCAAATAATCTGCCTTCCGGACTCTTAAGGACAAAGAGAAAGAGAATCTGATCTGGTCACAGGAACAGGAGTCATTAACCTTGAGCACAAAGTTACTGACCTTCTCATGGAGGACAATGCTACTTAATATCTCATAATCTAACAGATTCGACCTTGGCAGTATCTGTAAGTGATTTTCCCAAACACCAATGAAGCCATGAAGAAAAGTATTGGGAACTAACGACAAAAAACTGTTAAGGCAGTGAAGTCTCCTACTGCTCGCATGTGCAGCTTCTACACCATTTCTAAAATGCACTATGATATCTAAAATGCACTCATGATAAATAAAAAGTACATCTAAGAATCAGGTTCATGGTTTTGACATGCAAACCATTTTTATTCCAGCTATGCTGATGAGTGCTAATAAATATTTGAAATACCAACTATTGTGGAAAGAAAACTTGAACAGCAAACAATTATGTTTAACAACAAAAAAGTGTATTCCAAAAAATACAAATATACTAGGTGATATACATTTATAAATATGTGTGGAGTCGATGGGTAATTAACTAATTTGTTTTTTCAGAATGATTTCTCAGAATACTGAATGTGATTCCAAATAATTCAAAGCTGTACAAGAAGAAAAGCAGCCTGCTAGCACTTGGGTGGAAGTCAGTCGTCCATGTTAACATATTTTATCATACAAGCCTTTATTCTTCAAGGTCAAGACATCACAGAATCATTTAGGTTGGAAGAGACCTCCAAGATCACCTAGTCCAACCTCTGACCTAACACTAACAAGACCGCCACTAAACCATATCGCTAAGCTCTACATCTGAACATCTTTTAAAGACATCCAGGGATGGTGACTCAACCACTTCCCTGGGCAGCCTATTCCAATGCCTAACAACCCTTTCAGTAAAGAAGTTCTTCCTAATATCCAACTTAAACCTCCCCTGGCGCAACTTTAGCCCATTCCCCTTCGTCCGGTCACCAGACACGTGGGACCAACCCCCACCTCGCTACAGCCTCCTTTAAGGTACCTATAGAGAGCGATAAGGTAGCCCCTGAGCTTCCTCTTCTCCAGGCTAAACAACCCCAGCTCCCTCAGCCGCTCCTCATAAGACTTGTTCTCCAGACCTCTCACCAGCTTTGTTGCCCTTCTCTGGACTCGCTTGAGCACCTCCACGTCCTTCTTGTAGTGAGGGGCCCAAAACTGAACACAGTACTCGAGGTGCGGCCTCACCAGAGCCAAGTACAGGGGGAAGTACATCCTGACCTTTAAAAGACAGCAGAGAAATCCAAGTGTGTTGTCATTTAGTTCACGGTTCAGAAATACAAACTGTTTATGCTAGCGCCGCAGAGTGTACAATTTTGGCAATCTCTTTGTGCATTCATTCATACAGTGATATTGTTTGCTTATATCTGTCTGTAAGACAGTTTTAGTACAGAGAAATTCAGACAAAGTCCTTGCATTCGGTCTTATAGTTGATTATTCACTAAATATTCAGAGGCTTCCATGTTATCAAGGGCATATAACTAAAATTACATGGGCAATAGTATTCTCATCAGTGTGGGTTAATGGATGGAAACTCATCTGACCATCTTTTCAGTAGTAGTCTTGTATGTTGAAAAGCTTTTCCTCATGCATATGCACAATGTGACAGTCTGTTCTGAAGAGGAACTGGACTCTAGAAATTGGAAGCTGGGCAGTATGCTTAGTTATTAAATACATTCATAGGACAAACTGTTTCACTGAAAACATGTGTAGTACAAGATACCATTTCAATTTGAAAATGAATTTAGGGAAATAGAAAGTTGTATCCATGCACAATGTCATTATAACATGGTGTTGCTATGGAACCAAAAGAAATTTTATGTAAACTGCTAGACAGTATTCTCTTTCAGAGTCCTTGTACACTGCATTTTTGTTAGGAATGGTAAAATCGTGCTGAATTTGAATGAACCCAAATGGCAGGGATTTGCAGTGCTTGTGACAAACTCAGATCACACGGAAATTTATGGGAGTTGGATCAGAAGACACAGACACAGATTTCTAGGTTGGAAGAGACCTCAAGATCATCGAGTCCAACCTCCGACCTAACACTAAGTACTCCACTAAACCATATCGCTAAGCTCTACATCTAAACGTCTTTTAAAGACCTCCAGGGATGGTGACTCCACCACCTCCCTGGGCAGCCCGTTCCAATGCTTAATAACCCTTTCGGTAAAGAAGTACTTCCTAACATCCAACCTAAAACTCCCCTGTCGCAACTTTCACCCATTCCCCCTCGTCCTGTCACCAGGCACGTGGGAGAACAGACCAATCCCCACCTCACTACAGCCTCCTTTAAGGTAACTGTAGAGAACGATAAGGTCGCCCCTGAGCCTCCTCTTCTCCAGGCTGAACAAGCCCAGCTCCCTCAGCCGCTCCTCGTAAGACTTGTTCTCCAGACCCCTCACCAGCTTGGTCGCCCTTCTCTGGACTCGCTCGAGCACCTCCATGTCCTTCCTGTAGCGAGGGGCCCAAAACTGAACACAGTACTCGAGGTGCGGCCTCACCAGAGCCGAGTACAGGGGGACAATCACTTCCCTAGACCTGCTGGCCACACTGCTTCTTATACAGGCCAGGATGCTGTTGGCCTTCTTGGCCACCTGAGCACACTGCTGGCTCATATTCAGCCGACTATCAACCAATACTCCCAGGTCCTTCTCGGCCAGGCAGCTTTCCAACCACTCATCTCCCAGCCTGTAACTCTGCTTGGGGTTGTTGCGCCCCAGGTGCAGGACCCGGCACTTGGCCTTGTTGAACTTCATACAGTTGACCTCAGCCCATCGCTCCAGCCTATCCAGATCCTCCTGCAGAGCCTTCCTGCCCTCGAGCAGATCGACACACGCACTTAGCTTGGTGTCATCTGCAAACTTACTGAGGGTGCACTGAACGCCCTCATCCAGATCATCGATAAAGATATTAAAGAGGACCGGCCCCAGTACTGAGCCCTGGGGGACACCACTTGTGACCAGCCTCCAACCAGATTTGACTCCATTCACCACAACTCTCTGGGCCCGGCTATCCAGCCAGTTTCTAACCCAGCGAAGCGTACGCCAGTCCAAGCCCCGCGCAGCCAGTTTCTTGAGGAGAATGTTGTGGGGAACGGTGTCAAAAGCCTTACTGAGGTCAAGGTAAACCACATCCACAGCCCTTCCCTCATCCACCAAGCGCGTCACTTTGTCATAGAAGGAGATCAGGTTCGTCAAGCAGGACCTGCCTTTCATAAACCCATGCTGACTGGGCCTGACCGCCTGCTTGCCCTGCAAGTGCCGCGTGATGACCCTCAAGATAATCTGCTCCATGAGCTTTCCTGGCACTGAGGTCAAACTGACAGGCCTATAGTTCCCCGGGTCTGCCCTCCGGCCCTTCTTATAGATGGGTGTCACATTGGCTAGCCGCCAGTCAACTGGGACCTCCCCCGATAGCCAGGACTGCCGATAAATGATGGAAAGCGGCTCGGCCAGCTCCTCTGCCAGTTCTTTCAGTACCCTCGGGTGCATCCCATCGGGCCCCATCGACTTGCGCACATCCAAGCTCCTTAGCAGGTTGCCAACCATTTCCTCATGAATAGCGAAGGCCACATCCTGCTCCCCATCCCCTTCCGCCAGCTCAGGGCACTGGGTATCCAGAGAACAACCGGTATTGCCGCTAAAGACTGAGGCAAAGGCGGCATTAAGCACCTCAGCCTTTTCCTCATCCTTAGTAACCAGGTTTCCCCTCGCATCCAGTAAAGGATGGAGAATCTCCTTAGTCCTCCGTTTCGCATTGATATATTTGTAAAAGGATTTTTTGTTGTCTTTAACGGCAGTAGCCAGGTTGAGCTCCAGATGAGCTTTGGCCTTTCTAATTTTCTCCCTGCACAGCCTCGCTACATCCTTGTAGTCCTCCTCAGTGGCCTGCCCTTTTTTCCAAAGATTATAAACCCTCTTTTTCCTGCTAAGCACAAGCCGCAACTCTCTGTTGAGCCAGGCCGGTCTTCTTCCACGCCGGCTCGTCTTTGGGCACGTGGGGACGGACCGCTCCTGTGCCGTTAAGATTTCCTTCTTGAGGAGCGCCCAGCCTTCCTGGACTCCTCTGCCCTTCAGAACCGCCTCCCAAGGGACTCGGCCAACCAGCGTCCTGAGCAGCTCAAAGTCAGCCCTCCAGAAGTCCAATACAGCAGTTTTACTGGTCCCCTTCCTGGCCTCGCCAACAATAGAGAACTCTACCATTTCGTGGTCACTCTGTCCAAGATGGTTTCCGACCACCACATCTCCCACCAGTCCTTCTCTGTTTGTGAAGAGAAGGTCTAGCGGGGCACCACCCCTGGTAGGTTCACTGACCAGCTGCATCAGGAAGCTATCTCCCACACTCTCCAGAAACCTCCTAGACTGCTTCCTCTGTGCCGTGTTGTGTTTCCAGGATATATCCGGGAAGTTGAAGTCCCCCACGAGGACAAGCGCCGACAATTTTGCAACTTCTGTCAGTTGCCTATAAAACTCCTCATCCGTCTCCTCATCCTGGTTCGGCGGTCTATAACAGACCCCGACCAGGACGCTAGCCTTGCCGGCCTTCCCGCGGATCCTAACCCACAGGGATTCAACCTTATCATTCCCAGCCTGGAGTTCCACAACATCAAAAGATTCTCTAATGTAGAGAGCCACGCCACCACCCCTTCTGTGCTGCCTGTCCCTCCTGAAGAGCCGATAGCCAGGCATTGCAGCACTCCAGTCGTGGGAGCGGTCCCACCACGTCTCCGTGATGGCAACCAAGTCGTAGCCTTCCTGCTGCACGATGGCTTCCAGCTCCTCCTGTTTGTTACCCATGCTGCGTGCATTAGTGTAGATGCACTTCAGCTGGGCCATCGCCTTCTTCCCCAGCCTAGCCATTGTTTCCCCCGGCACGGCTCCAACAAGCCTTCTTTGAGCCCCGTCCCCCTTCTTGCCTAGTTTAAAGCTCTCTCTATGAGCCCCGCCAGCTCCTGGCCTAGGATCCGTTTTCCCCTTGGAGATAGAGAAGAATCTAGATGGAGATGGAGAAGAAGATGGAGAAGAATCACGTATCTTACCATTAATGCTATGCCGCTGGTAAATAATAAGACAATTTACTATCTTTACACTAAAGTATGTTTTCCCATTAAGGACATGTACCTTCAGAAACATCTTTCTACTTGGAAAATGTAATTGTGTGAATGTATCCATAGTCATAGTTATCCCATACGTAGCGTTAAAACCTGATCAGTTTTTCTTTTCTTGTTGTTCTGTAACACTGGTATTTTAACTACTTCTCTGAAAAGTAAGTTCATTTATAAGCTCCTTCAACACTCTTGTCTCGTTGCAAGACATGAAATTTAATATATATTTTTTAAAAAAATTTAGTAGTTTAGACCTTTTTTCCCCCAATATTCAAGATATCAACATTCATATTATTTTCTCCTTTTTTATTTTATTTTATTTTATTTTATTTTATTTTATTTTATTTTAATTAATTTATTAATTAATTTATTTATTTTCCCCAAAGCCTACATGAAATGTAAGTAAAAGGTAGCACAAGGTGTAATCCATTTCTTTCATTCTGTATGGCTGAAAATAAAACAACAAGGTCTTTGTGCTTTATACTGATATCTTAGGACTATAAAATAATTCAGTCTTAACTATTTTACCTTACACAGCAATTGTGATAGGACTTGAATGGGAACTACTATCTTTTCATGAGACAAACAAACCCAAAGACAGAGGGACTTTGACCCTCTTGGAGATTTTGGTGGGGAAAAAAACAACAACAACAGAACTTAATTGAGATAGCATTTTCAACAGAGAAAATTCAGAATTGTTTACTAAAACAGATGAAATACAAAGATTATTAACCCTCTACCAGAGGGCTACTGCATAGTGGCAGAACATCAGTGGGGACGTGAAGAAAACCCTTTCATCCTGAGCCTCCTGAGGAGCCGTGCTGGGGCACCTTGCCCATCGCTAGGCCTCGCCAGGCCTGTTCCAGAGCACAGCCCAACAGAGGCTGCCATGGAGGCCTGGTGCCAAACCCCTCCCCCCCCCCCCCCCCCCCCATATGTAAATATAACTAAAGAACAGAAGTGATGATATCACAACAGTAAGTAGTGAATAAAGAAATCAGCCATGAGCTGTCTAGGTTCTCATAATAATGGTAGTGTGTTTGAAATCTTGTGCCTACCTTTAGGTCTCATTGCAATGTAATCAATAATGTTAAATCTAAGAAGAAGGAGGTTTTGAAGTACAATAGGAACCAAGAAGGAAGTGACAAAAAATAGAGGACACAAAATGGTTCTAATGTGTGCATTTGTTAAAGCTCCTCTGTGCTCCCTTAGCCATCAGAGAGGTCAACCTGCTTTTTTGAACACACATGCAGTTGTTTACAAAGTAGCGATAGCTATTTGCCAAGAATAAAAGAATTGTTCATTTTGCCTTAAAGAACAATTAGAAGAACTTAAAACCCATTTCAGTATTAGTGCATTATATAGATTTATACAGACATTTAAATTATTTCATGAGATGCTTATGTTACCAAAGTTACCATCACTATCTTTGTGATGAATAATTACTTTTTTGTTGCTTATATATGATGATACACATTAATTTTCTTCCCTTTAAATCTTGTTAGGTGTATGACTTCCAAGTTCTTAACCAATAAAATAGAAATGCAAATATTTCAGTCTTTGGCATGCATAAAGACATTACAGGAATGATGGATATACACTTCCTTGGCTGAAGGAAAAACTCTAAAGAGAGACAGAGAGGGGTGTGTACATAGAAAATTTGTATCTGAGAGCTTTTCTACTTTATCTGGGAAAAGGTATTTTTCTTCAAAGTCCGTATGAAAACTGGAACTGATTGTTTTATATGAGCTGACTATTGACTGTGTGATGTAGTTCTCTCAGAGCAATTGAGGTTTTCTTCTAAATTTTACAAACCATGCTCAAATTCCTGTATGTACATATTTACACAAAATTTTATTTGTGCCAAGCTTTTAAAAACAAGAGGAAAAGTCATTCTGCCCTTTGTTTATTCCATGCAGTAGGTGGGCTGACAGAATATATATTTACGTGAAACAAAATTTGTACTTAGATGTGTATGTATATGTGCAGGTTTATTATTGATTATGGATGTTTTATTACCTTGCTGTTCTGTATCTTTATTTGATACACTGATACCAGATATCATACTGATATCTTTGTGTTTTAGTGGTAATGAACCACTTTCTTTTATGTACAAAAACGTTCAGTAGAGTTGTTAGTGTTCTATATCATTGAAACCAATAATGATTTGTAAAAGTATTTGGGAAAGTTGGGAAAGTGTTGTTTTTTTTTTTTTTTTTTTTTTTTTGTGTGTGTGTGTGTGTGTGTGTATAAACTGCAAATTAGTATTGGCTAGAGTTTTGATATAGTGAGATTAATTTTCAGAGAAAATGTAATGGTGATATTAAGATACAGGAAAAGTTTTTAGAAAAACTTGTCAAATTTTCTTATGTTATTTCAGCAGTGATTTTTTTTTTCAGTCTCTTATAATCTGTTTGGTTTTGGTTTTAGGACTTTGATCCTGTCCACATTTATTTCCCTTAAAATAAAATAGACCTTCAGTTTTATCTTTTATAGTATTTTAGGATAGTTTTAGGAGTAGGCAATTGGTCTGAAAGATTGCGAGACCGAGTGTGTCGAGATGCAAGACCGAGAACAGTGTCCAAAAGTGCTTCTATTACATTATGGACTTAACACCTGCCAAACATTCTGTTTTGCTTGGTTTTGCTATTGCCACAGAGGAATAATCACACTTTGTAACTTGAACAAAAGTTAATCAGCAACTGGAATATTTGACTTACTGCAGAAAAAAAACTTATTTGCATATTTGCAGTAGTTATTCATCTGCTTTCAGGAGTTTAACCCACTTAATGATCTATGTATGTTTCTCTGAGCAGAGTTACTTTCTTCTTCTAAAATGAAACCAGAGACCTCTTTCTCCTTAGCTAAACATGGAAAATCAGAATAAATGTAGAAAATATTATTTATTTTTATTTTTATTTTTTTCTGGAACCAAAGCAACTTTTCTCTACTGTTCTATAAATATGAGTATCATGATTGATTTCAAAAAAAATCAAAAGTCAGGTCTTTGAGTAGTGTAATTGGGAGCGATTAGCTGAGAGCTCAGAGATCAAGCACAAGTTGGTTTGGAGCTTAACAAAGTGGCCACCCTTTTGACACTGCGCTGCTGAATTTGTGATACTTACAGGAGCCTAGTTCTATATGTCTGTTTATTAAGGATTTGTGACAAAAACAGTGCTGCCACAAGTTTCAACTTTCCTTCTGTTCCATCCCTACCAGCATCATATTCAGGAAGTTTTGAAGCAGGAGATCTAAGTCTCCAGACTTCTTGTCAGCATGTCTGGAAAGAAGCAAAGGTTGATGGAACATTTAAAATAATCTGTCTGTGGTTGACAGGAGGATAAAGAAGAGATTGAATGAGTAAAGAAAGGTGTCGGCTAGAGGAGAACAGTAATATGGCACTCTTGGAAAGATGAGGGGAAAGAATAGAAAGGATGGGAAAGAAAGCAAGGATGCAATAAAAGCAGCAGCAGAAGAAGGGTATACCAGATTTAACAATGGAAAATATTGCAGGACTGAAAACTTTACAAGGGGAATATATAGAAATGAGAAGATGGAAAAAGGAGTATGAAGTGTTTCAATTTTCCTTATATTTCTGTGCTGTAATAATGAAAATTATGCAGTATTTTTACATATAAAAACTCTGTCTGCTGTAAGTGAATTCTATCCCCAATTTTTTCTTCAGAGTTGGCACTAGCAAGTGAAGAGGGATAGAGTTACCAATGTAGAAAGGAGCAGGGTACTACTTTTCTAGTGAGGGAGAAATTTTTTTGTTTGTTTGTTTTTAAATCCTTTTTTCTACCTCACCTCCACGTGTTAAACTTTGAATTTCTCATATTCTCCAGGGAGCTTCTGTGGAGTTTTTCTTCTGTGTAATACGTTCTCTTTATTAATTCTATAAACTGGATTGTGGAGATTGGAAAATGAGGTGATAGGAGTAGTATTTTACTCACTCTGTGTGTTTACTCTTGATGTTCTTTACTTATGAAAATAAAGAGCAATATTTTAAAAAGTAATGACATTTGTGATTCTAGTTAATATGGGATATAAGTTTGACAAATAGTTGGAGATAATACTGAACTTTATAAAAGTAAATTTGACAATCAGATATGGGAATACATTTTTAGTTGTTCTTTAAGTCTCAGACAAGTCACTTCTTATTCTTTAAGTCTCTTATCATTTTGAGTAAGACAGTTTCTTTGTAGTATGGCTTGTTTAAAGTATTTTGAGGTTCTAAGATAAAAGAATAATACTGGGGAATTTTGAATTTTCTTTCCCTTCTAGTAGGTATCCATGCATTCACCTCTGTAATTCCTGGGAAAGGTGAACTGCAAATGCTTACCTCCACACTTAATTTGCAGGTTACAGAAACCATCTACACTGGGACATGGTTAGCATTTTCCAGCAAATTACTTAACGTTGCTAGCAGCAAGCAGAACTGCAACACAAATACAAAAGCATCAAAGCTAATGACAGCTGTTTATCTTTTTGTGATGTTGCTGTGTGCCATGTGACTGGGGCCAGATAATCAGGACCAACCTTTTGGCATGGGCGCCGTGAATCAGGTTCTTCACACAAGAATAAAATAAAAAAAACCAAACAATCGAAGAACACAGAAGATGGAAAGATCATATGGTATAGATCATGTCAAATATATTTATTGCTAAGATCTCATCATAAACCTTTCCTATGCAGTGATCTGGCATCTTATGATTAAAATACTACTGAGTATTGGAGATATTCAGGCATCTCTAAGATACTTAAGTTTATATTTTTTATGTATAAGGCAGAATTCATTACATCTTTTTTAACAGAAATTCAGTTTGTCTCTTTCTGCTGGCAGATTTATAGTTTTGAGATTCACCTGCTCACCTGATTTTTTTTGATGTAGTTGCTCAGAGAACTAAAAATCAATCCTTTATATTTTCAGCTTTTTTTTTTTTAAATATATTTAAAATGTGTAATTGTTCAAATCTGATTAATACCCTGTGACATAATTTGGGTATGCTTGTTTAAAAATGCAGATCAGTATTTTGGAATAGCAATATTTGTATATAAAATGGCATGCTGAGATGCACTTGGCTTTGAAAGCCTGTCCCTGCACAAGTATTGGTCTCTTAAGTCATTGACAAGGCAAGGAACAGTTTTGCCCTTGGTTAAGAAATCAAAATATTACCATCTAAAAATCAGTATTATGCATCTTAGTGCAGAATGGATAAAGGGCTTTTTCTTTTCTTTCATACTTTGAAAATTAAAATCCCTTGGAAAATTTTAAATCATTTACTGTGGTTAAGGGATTAAATGAAGCAAAATAATTTCCTGTATGTTGAATCAATCAGAATTAAAGTTCATTTAAGTGACAGGTTTTCTATGCACAGCAACTTTCTTTTAATACCTCTGGTGTAAAGGACTCTTCTTTTTAATATGCCATGTTACCTGTGTTTAATGAAGTGATTTAGGCATTCTGGTGGGTTATTTGTGAATTTGAATTCTAAGTTAGATCAATATTGAGTTTCAGGAGTAGAATGTAACAGGGATTAGCTTTCCCAAGATGAGCTAGGTGGCAGAATTGACTAACAGAGTGATGTTTAGTTATTCCATAAACTGAAAGCTGATTTGTTCAGTCATGTAACCCGCAGTGCATTTTGAGTTTATACCTTACAGAAAGGAATTATCTCTTTATATCAAATACATTTTGTAATATTTTATGCAGAATACCTTAAAGCAGTTGTATGCTAATTTCCAGAAAGCTATAGGCTCTCAGTGAGATGGGAAAAGGCATCTTGTTTTGCAAATCCAATATGGGTATTTAACAGTTCTAGTGATACAATTATTTTTTTGTGTGTGTATTTTTTGTGTACACAATGTAAGGTTTACAGAAGGAGTCCACTGATAGCATATTTCCCTGAGGTTCTCTGCACTGCTTGCCCAAGTTACCTGCTTTTAATCTCAATTTTTACTTGAGGACAAACGTTAAGATTGGATAAGAGAACAAGAATGACAGATGTTCATCTGTACTGCTTATTGTTCTACCCGACAGTTCTTGGATACTAAGATGGTGAGCGTGGTGTGAAAACAGTAAGATTTGTTTTTTAGCATAAGTATTGCTGAGTCAGTGGCTTTAAATACAAGCGTGTAGCTATTAAATATGAAGCATTGGTTTACTTACGGTTTTGAACATTAGTGAAAGGAATGTTTTCCACAAAGCAAACTGTCAATTCTTACACTTTGATCTATGAAAACCATCTCATCATAACTCCCTCTGAGGTCTGTGTCTTTTAGGTAGGCTTTAAACAAGACTCCAGTTTTATTATGTTAGTGGGAGACAAGTCAAAGAAAATATTTCTCCTCTCTTCTCTCCAATCTCTTTGCTTTAAGCTCTGTCTAACGTAGCAACACAGCACTGAAGGGAACGTTGTCTGGAGGAACAAGTATGCATAGCTGGGAATCAGGAGCTCCCGGAGTTTTTACTTCTGCTGTTGTTCCATTTAATTGCATTTATTGAGTCACTCAAGTTTTAACTCATTATTTATTGCAGATGGTTGCAGGTGGTGATAATAGTTACTGTTACTTTACTGGCTCTTTAATCTATTCATAAGACCTTATTCTGTGAAGAACTGTTCTACCACACAGACTCTCTGGAAGAGCTTTTAATTTTAAATGATTTAATTAAAATGTAAAAAGTAACCCTGAAAGTTTGAAGTTTTCTATGCTGTATTTTTCTTTTACTGTAATTTGTTATACTTTTTATTTTGTGTAGTTTTTGTCAGCCCATTGTAATTTTTCTGTTCTTTACCTCTCTGCAATTGCATGTCTTTAACAAATTCATCTTTTAAGTAGCAAGATATATTCATGTTTCATGAGTTTCAGTCCATGATAACAAACTTGTTAAAGCAGAAACAAATACAAATGAAAAGAAAATGATACTGAGAGATGATGGTTGTATTGTTTTTCCTCCAGAAGGCCTAGCTATTACAGCAGAGAGTGACTGGGCATGGCTTATTAAGCTGAATAACCTTTGACTGAAATCTTTATCAGAAAGGAGCCTTTTTGCCAACCTCTCTTCATAATGGACTCATTTAAAAGTAGTCTAACTCCACATAAGCATGTAGATTTTTATGCTGTGGAATCAGTACTGTTCGTAGAACAGAGGTTAGAGAAGGCTTCCATTCTAAATTCCAGAATTTAAGGTACCTGATATAGCCTTTGCATTCATTTACAAATACATGTTAAATGTTCTGTTACTGAAGTAATACAGGGTATTTAATGAAATTGGTGTTGTAATAAAGGGAATTTATTATTCTGAGAGTTATTCCAAGGAACACCCGTGCTTTATGCAAATGGGCTAGTAGGAAACAATTGTTATCCAGCTCACTTTGGGTATAATCTCTGTTAGCTATGTGTGCTTTAAAGATTAAATTTACAGTTGTACTCTGTGTTGTCCCTGGTTTAAAAGTACTGGTGTATTTCTGTTCTTTCTGTTCTATTCAATACACTTGTTGAACGCAGAGTTTAATTCCCTATGATCATGACCCAGTTGAGTTTACTAACTTGGTTAAAAAGACTGTAAATAATAATTCATAGTCTTCTTTTGTAGTTAGCAGTGGTAGACTATTATAATTTTCCTTGTCAGCACATACAGTGGGTGATAAACTAACTAATAAAAGTTCCACATGGAACATAGGTCCGCTTTTATTTTTTTATGACTGTTTCTTTCATCTGATACATAATTAATGTGCAAGGTTCAAAATTGTTTTGTCTGTGATTTTGGTTTCTGCTGATGTATTCTGAGCTGTAAATGTTGTGTGAAAACAATGATTCCCTGACTTAATCAGCTGCATTTGTTCAATAGCCATTTTATAAAAACAACAAATGAGGTTGTCAAAATACATTTTCACTTTTTTTTTTTTGTATTCACACTTTGAGTCCAACTGCTAGATATTTTCACTGAGATTAAAAATAATTGTAAATTCCCTGATCAGCCTTCAAGCCAAGCAAATGCATTATTATTTTTATTATTATTTTTTAAAGAGTGTAGCATGAGGACTGGCATTATTGACTGCCGTGTACTTATCTGTTAGAAAAGAAATTCCCACCAATTTTTCACCTCAGGGGAACATTTTCATTGTAAGATTTTAATTTTTAATTTGGAGTTATTAAACTTACAGTAATGTTAAATAAACAGATTAAATATTCTTGCTGGCTTAAAGGTGTTAATTTTTTCTTTTGTATTCGTACTTTAAAATCTTCCTGAACAGTGTTGCCCAGAAAAGGGTTAATTAGGTAAATAATCAGACCACATCATGAAGAAGAGGGAAGAGTAGTAGGTGTTCTGTACCTTGATTTTTATCAAGGCCTTTTACTTGTCCTACCCTGCTATTCTTACAGCCATATTGCTAAGATATGGAATTGATAAGTGGATGATAATATAATGAAAATAAACGGTTTTACTTGTAGGTTTAAAGAGCTGTGATCAACGGTTCAGAGTTCACCTGGTGGCTCATTATTGGAAATATGCCTCAGAATTTCATACTAGGGTTTAATAACTGTTTAATAACAAACAACCTGGACAGTGGGATGCACTGTGCTCTCAGGAACTTTCTTTTTTTTCCCTTCTTCTTTGATATCTTTAGAGTATGCTGGATGTTTTAAAATAGAAGATTTCTCAGTGAGAATCTTCAAATCTGTTTAGCTGTAGAACTACTTTGGGTCAAGCTTATTTTTGTTGTTTTGTTTGCTTTTACTCTTCTCAGGGTACAGATATGCTCCCTTCTTTAAATTACAGCCAGGATATTCAGATTTAATAATGCACTTATGTTCAAATCAAACATTGATGGAGTGGGGGATTAGATCTGAGTGACCTGAGCTGTAGGACTGTGCTGTTAGCCATGTAAACTTGGTATGAGTAATCCTTCAATTGTTATGTTCACAGAAATATAGAACTATGAAGGAAAAAAAAAATACTAGGATTGTAAATCTCAAGGTTTGCTGTTTCTGTACCTCAGCAATAGCAATTTCCATTCAGCAATAGCAGTTTCCATTTGTTGATGAAAAAAAAACGAAAAAGAGGAGAAGAGATGAGAGGACCTGGTCTGTTTATTTGTTAGTTTTTAAGTGTACATATCTTAATAATGAAAGACAACTTCATGGAATTATTACAAATTTTAAATCTGTTTTGTTTCCTTTGGCAATGCAATAGTTGCTTGATAAAGTAAATGATTCTTTACATAGTTCAAATGCTTGTGGACACAAAGTTAACATAAGGAAAACTAAAATGAAAGCAACTTTGTACTTTTTTTTTTTTTAACTATACCCTTGAGCATTTTCTAAGTTAGTATTTAATCACAGAATCTTGGCCATGATGTTTCTGACAGGTAATTTCCTTAATGTGGTTGACAGAGATGGATTACATGGAAGCCTATTGGATCCAATGCTTTTGTGTGCAAGTGATAAGACTAGATTAGGGTTATCTTGCTCTGAGTGCCTGGAAAGATACAGCCACCTAATAATTCCCTTGGTAATATGAATGGTTTTGTAGGAACAGAAAATCATGCTTGGATACTGACCTGCAACAATATTGCCAGATTTTACTGCACCCTGAGAACATATGGGGCAATGTATATTTTTCTGTTACGTGATATCAAAATTATATGTCAGAGAAAGACAAATATATTAAATTTTAGGCTGATTGGAGAAGTGATAAGGCAAGAGGCAGGCACGTATCTTAGAAATATTAATGCAATTTAAAAATATTTTTGTCATAATCATGAGTATTATTCTTATTTTACAGAGAAATGACAAAATAAGTAGCATTTACCTTTTTAGCTGCTGTAAATGTTCACATAAGAAAACTGCTATTGTCTTCTTGTCTTACTAAAACACCCTAAGCCGGAATGGTTTTCAAACCAGGATTTAATTATAAATAGCGAAGTCTGGATAAATGATAGCATTTTAGCTCTCGATAATAGTCTTTTGCAGTCAAGTCTTTTTGAACTCTTGAACAGAAAGCATACACAAAAGCTTGGGTGAACTAATTAAGAGCCTTCAACTACAGCTTGTTTTTATTTGCTTGTAACAAGGATTCACTTCAGATGAAACAGAATTTTTTCAGTGGTCTCCAAGATTATGACAGTTTTACAACTTCTTCAAATAGACTAAGAAGATAAATTTGATGGGTTAGTAGCTAACAATATTGCAGTCACAGCATCCGTTAGTGGCATCTCATTTGCAAAAAAACTTAGTGGAGAGATGAGGGCTGGAGAAAAGTGCAAGTGGTGTTCGTAAAACATAGACTACTAATATTCCCTCTGAAATCAGTAAAGAAAAGAGCTGTGCCTTCAGGAGGCAATTCAGAGTAAGAGTCTAATATAGATGGTCTCAATCATGCCTTGTGAGATCTTCTTTGAATCCCTCAATTGATTAGCGAGGGCTAAAGTGAGCAGCTTCCCTAAGCTGAAGTTAGCTTTTGTGAATGTTTTCTGTAATAATGAGTTGTATTTTCCACTGTGGAGTTTTGCTCTGCTGTCTGTATAGACTGTTCAGGGACTTTTTGGTGGGGACTTGGGTATGCGTTCCGTACTTCTTGGTGTTGTGGTTCTTAGTTTCTTTCCAGCTAGTGGTATAGAACTTTTGTCATATGTTATGTTTGGAAAACATGGTGAGTTGAAAAGACCATCCCTAGACTGCAGTAAAGGAGAAAAAAAGAAAAAACAAACAAACAAACCTCAGGCCCCCAGAGAATAGTTGAGGTGGGAAGGAAGCTTTGTGTCCTGAGATTCTTTACATTAAGTCTTGTGCAATAAAATATATGATATTTCTTTTCCTTGTTTTAATTCCAAAGGAAGAAAAAAATGTTTTATACAGAAACTGTGTCATGAAAAAGGATCACGTAGGTGTTTAATATATGCTGTGATGAGTAATTTTGTTCATGGTACATCACAAAGCTACTTTCCCCCACCCTCTTTCTAATAAGAATTTTAATCCATTGATGACAAAACCTCTAAAGTATTTTCTTGCTGCATTGTAATACACTGTGACGAATTATGTCTCAGGAGTTGTAAAATTTTCTCATAGCTTGTAATACCTCATTTAATGAATTGAGCACACTGAAATGTAAAGATGAAGAAGCATTTATTTTGTATGTTATATTGCATATAATTTTTAGATTTGACATTTATAGCCATGGAAGCTGTTATTTTACATATCATTTTCAAACCATATCAGCCTTAAACACATTTAAATTTAATAAGCAAGTAGATTAGATTTGCTTTTAAGCTAGGCATATCATTATAGTTTGTGTTCCCTTCAGCAGGGCACATGCTCACTATTAAATGCAGTGTTTAGTTGTCTTTTAAAACCTAAAAATAATAAAAGGGATGTATTCACAAAAGTAATTGAATATAAAGCTGCTTTCAGGGACTGTGCCTCAACCATGATTTTTGTGGGCTTTAGATATTAAAGTAGTTTTTGCTTTTCATTTAAAGTTGTCCTGTTTAAAGGAAATATTACTACAGGAGCTATATGTGTTTCAGCTATGAAATACTGGATCTGTCATAGTAACATATGGCCTGATCATCATCTCCTGCAGAAAAAAAATCCATGGGAGGGGAAAGCTTATTTGGAAACTCTGCATGATTTACCAGGCAGATTTTCTGATGCCTCATCTTTCTCATCAGAAAGAATTTGTAGATGCCAAGGAGCATCTACATCAATTCTAACTATTTAAATGCCTTACCTTCCATTAAAAAATAATAAAAAATAAAAAATTAAAATTAAAAAACTTACTAGTACTGTGAAAAAAGGCAGCCCTTCTTTTTATGATCCTGGCTTCCTTCATCACCAAAGAAACTTTACAGAATAGCACATAGGGAAACTCTGCTGCTGTTGTGATCTTTCTGACCATCTCCCACTTTGGAATCTTCGTAGGTGTAGAAACAGCTGAGAGAAATGAAAGTGTGAACTTTATAATCCATCCCAGTGGACTTTTCTCTGGAGAATACATTGCTTTTCCAAGTGTATCTACTAAAAGACAATTCTAGCATTGTACCTGTTACTGTTGCACAAAATTAGACAGAATGCAGATAAGAGACTTTCATATTCATTCAGTCGGAAGGAAGAATGTTTTTTTCTTCCTATTTTTCTCATTCTCTTTTAAGATCATCTTGGAGATGTGGTTTTCAAGACCTTTATGAAAGTACTTTTCATTTTTTATCAAAATAAGGCTGTTGTGTAGAGTTCTTTCACTGAACCAGAGAACCTTAGCAGAAGACCTTGTCTTAGAATCTGTCTTTGTGGTGGTTTCACGCTGATGGACCTAAACTCCACCACAACTGCTCTCTGACTGCCCCTTCCCAAAAGAAGAGGGAGAGAAAATATGATGAAAAAAGAAAAAAGGGCTCATGGATTGAGATAAGGACAGGAAGATCGCTTGCCAATTAGTGTCACGGGCAAAACAGATTCAGCATAGGGAGATTAATGTATTACCTATCACTGAAAAACTAGAGCAGTGAGAACTGAAAGCAAAGTAAAAACACCTTCCTCCCATCCACCTGCCTCTTTTCTTCAAGTGGCACAGAGGAACAGGGAACGGGGGCTGCAGTCAGTCCCTAATGCTTCGTCTCTGCAGCTCCTTCACGGTCACTCTCTTCCCCTGCTCCACGTGGGGTCCCTCCCATGGGATGCTGTCCTTCCCGAACTGATCCTGTGTGAGCTTCCCACAGGCAGCAGCTCTTGAAGAACTTCTCATATGGGTCCATACTATAGGTCCATCCATAAGGAGCAAACTGCACCAACATGGGTCCGCCACGGGTGGCAGCTCCCCCCAGACCCCCTGCTCCTGTGTGGGCTCCCCTCCACGGGCTGCAGCTCTGGCCTGGGTCCTGCTCCTGCAAGGTCTCTCCATGGGCTGCAGCTTCCTTCAGGCCACATCCATCTGCTCTTCTGTGGGCTCCTCCACGGGCTACAGCGTGGAGATCTGCTCCATGTGGGGCCCATGGGCTGCAGAGGGACAGCCTGCTCCACCAGGGGCCTCTCCACAGGCTGCAGGGGAACTTCTGCCCCGTGCCTGGAGAACCTCCTGCCCTTCTCCTGCACTGGCCTTGGTGTCTGTTGGGCTGGTTCTCTCACTTTTCCTCACCCCTCTCTTCCAGCTGCTTTACACAGCAGATTTTGTTTGTTTGTTTGCTTGTTTTTTTTCCCCTTCTTCAATCTGCTCTCCCAGACGCCCAACCAGCGTCACTCAGGCCCCAGCTCCAGCCAGCAGTGGGTCCCTTTAGAGCATATCGTAGCTGGCCCTTATCTAACATGTGGCAGCTGCTGGACTCCTTTCACAGGGGCCATCCCTGGAGCCCCCGCTGCTTCCAAAGCCTTCCCACCTAAACCCAGCAGTCTGAAGGATGTAATCTTAAGATTACTTGTTTGTTTATTTGTTCATTTTTCCTTAAATGCGTTGTTTTACATTGCATTACTTCCATAGGTTAGTTCTTTGAGTTGTCGTTCTTGGGTTTCTGGTCTATCTGCACTTGTAGGCCTACTCAGCAAATTAGCAGACATTATTGATCTTTCCAAATCCTAACCTCTTCTAGGGAAATGTTTTGTCTTATGTTCTGGGAGCCAGCCATTCAAGCCAGTATTTTAACGAATTAGAGTACACTGGACAAATAAGCCAAAACATACAGTCTGGTTGAAGTAAAAGTTGCTGTGTAGTAGCTTCATATAAAACTGGACCCAAAGCCCCTTTGGTTCTTTCTACAACTGGTTAATGAAGGGGAAATCAGATGTATTGCACCAGTAGTAGTTTAAAAAAACAAGACAGAACAAAGATTTGTGTACATTGCTTTATTCTTAACATGCAATGCGTCATGCTTTTTGCCTAAGCCAGTAGCAGTCTGTCTCAGGTCTTGGCATGCTTTTAGAGATGGCAGATGACAGCAGCTGTTCTGAACAGGCAGCCTGAGCAGATCTATCATTTCTGGGGAGGTACTGCTTTTTCATGGAGTTATGAACAGTTGTGCCATTTGGACTTTTGTCCACAGCTGGTGCCCATTCTGCTTTGTTGAATATCCATTAAGACCACCTTTCATAATGGGACGATGGTACAAAATTGCCAGAATCATTATATCCAGGGAGCAATATCTAACAGGACTTTAGAAAACTGCTAAGTCACTTTTCTTGGCTTTTCCTCTTTTCTTACTATAATTAAACATATTTTGTGCCTCCACTATAAAGTTGGTAAAAGCATCTGCATTGAACTAGAATGTGTTGGGCAAAAGAGGGGAAAATGTCCTTCTTCAATTGAACTGTCTCTCTGTTTACTATTATTTCCTATGCATTTAATGCTCTTGCATATGAACATATGGTTATCCACGTTGTAAAGACTGAGCTATAATGAAAGCAGACTTCACAGCCACAAGAGAAGATGGACGAGGTCACTGCAGAAGGCTAAGGATTAGTTAGCTGATAAGCTTTCAAGGAAGTACAAGATAAGTAATCAGCAGGGTAACATAGAAAAGGCATCAGAAGAATTAGTTTTTTTGCCATGGGGTTTATAGGAATGTTATTTAAAAATGAGATGCATAGTTACTGTTCACACTAATGCATACAAATCACCATGAATTTCATTCTGTGAGTTTCACTAGGTTATGTGGTCTATGAGCTTTTGTTGGTAATATTTTAGTGTAGAAGATTGGCAATGTAAGGTGTCTTCAAAGTAAGTCACATACTCATAACGTGTAACTGAAGAATTAAATAATTTTTAGCATGTCTTGCTCACAAGGATAATTAAATGGTATTGCATTTAAGTTGATGGAACTACGGGGTGACCACTAGCTAAAGAGCTGGCTCCCTTTTTTTTTTCCTCTTTTTTTTCCTGTGTGGCAAAATGATCATCAGTATTTTGTTAATTTCTCCTCTTGCAAATGTATGTTTTTATATGCTTATTTTTCCTACTACTTTCAGCAAGAATAACTAATTACAGGGAATAGAAAACCTTTCTAAAGTCATTTAAATAATAAATCATATATTTGTAAAGGTAATATTTCATATCTTTCATTTAAGTACAACTTTTTCATTCTTTTATTCAGATAAAATGTGCTGCACAGTGAAATTACACTTAATAACATCAAAAAGTAGTTAAAAAAACGGGGGGGGGGAACTCATTTCTGGAGGTTTGTAGCAATGCATTTTTAAGTTTATCTCAGCATTGAAGGGGCCATTTAAGAAGATAAGAGCTTAATCCAGACATCAATGATGATGATTTCCTTCAATATGATAATAAATATACCAAAGTGCCTTTTTATCTTTAATAATTCAGGAATCATTGAGCATTTAAAGGTTCTCTTGTTCTGTCATTTAAGGAATCTGGTGGTAATTTGTTAAAAATAATATCAGACATGTCTCGACAGTAGACAAAAGTGTGCAATATAAAAGGGATGCTATTTCAAAATGGAAGTTGGTGCTTTCTACAGCACTTGCATATAGGTTGATTTTCACCTCACTTGCCTGCCATCTTGCAAACTGTAAGTGTTCGCATGACTTCCCAATATTAGAGGTCATCCACAGAAATCACTTATTTTATAAGGAACTCCTCCACCCTCTCCTTGAAATCAAGTGTCAAAAGTCTACGAAGGAAGCTTTGTACCAAAGTAACATATTGCTGTGCTTTATCAGGAATAAAATCAGAATAACTGGTTCTGACCAATAAGGCACTTATAAACTGAGACTTACCATTTGTACCACTAGGATTTTCCAAAAAATATGCATTTGTGTTTGTAGAAGAGTATTAGAATTTATAATGATTTCAAGCTAATTATAGCATTTAAATGTTGTTATTCAGTTTCCCACTTACATGTGAAGGACAGAGTATAGTTGTTCGTAACTGGAACATTTTTGTTATTTTTGCCCTGAAGGATACAGTTTTAAAACTGAACATTATTTTGTTTTTCTTTAGTTAAAACATTCTCAGGCAAGTTACTCTGTTACTGATTATTGTACAGATTTTGAGTACATGCAGTTATGTTTAGTGACCACTATGGACATGAACTATGCAAAGATGCCTGTTGTAATGTCAGAGCAGAATCTGAACTGGGATTTCACATTTTGAAGAAAAAATGGCAGAAACTGAATAATTGAAATATGCATATTTAGCTTGTTATTATGTTTCAGTTATTACTCAGTTTATATTATTATGATGGCGTTAATTAAAACTAGTTAGAGATTGCTCAGTAGTAAGAAGTCCAGAAATCCAGGTGCACTTGTTGGCTAGTTAAAGGTGGTGGGAGTGCCTGCAAAGCCAAATACCATTGAAGCAGCAGGTCAATGCACCATTATTTCAGAGGCTTTCTGAGACATCAGGCTCAGTTTGAGGGACTTGGTTAGAAATATTCCCAAACTCTTAGGATTTCTGGTCGTGCAGAAGGTGAACAGCAAGCTTAGTGCTGGATCTGAGTGAGGTGTCACACTGCACCTAAGTTGCTGTTGGTTGTCCTGGTAATGTTTGCAAATGGTGCTGGCTGTGGTTTGACATCAGCATGTTCTCTGTTAAGTGAAGCTTTTCCTGAAGTGTTTTAAGTGGGTGGACCTTTTGGACTTAATAAAATATTTAGTAGGTTGTAGTAAATAATAATTTGTCTCCTTTCAGGGTAATTCAGCATGCTGTGTATTTAAAGTTCTGTGCTAACAGAACGGTATTGCTGGAAAGAATCTTACTCAAACTCGAACTCTTACTCAAACTTTTAAAAATAAATTTGCTAGTAATACATTAAATCATTGAAGTTATTTCACTTTATTCTGTCAAGATACTCTGTACAGAGAGGTTAAATTTGCTTCAGCTTTCTGTTGCATTTAGTGAGAAAATGATTTTAGTACTCACTTGTATTTAGAGCTGAACTTAAACATCTTTACAATGGAACTTTCTTATTTTGAATGACTAAAAAGAAATAACATATTTGGGGGGGCAAGTGGTAGAAATGGCTTAAGTCAAAAGCTGGGAATGGAACAACTCTCTGTCAGTCATACGTTAACATACTTTGTTACTGACCATATTGTATTTGGGAAAGAACTGTGAAGGCTGTCTTATCCCTCACTTAGATAAGCTTTCAAAAGCGATCTCCAAATCATGTCTGCCCAGGACAAGGATTTGCTGAGAGTGACAAACACATGCCTGCTACATTTCCTGCATGCTTTTCAGTAAGTGAATTCCAAGGCTTCTGACAAAAAAAAAAAAAAAAAAGTCTTAGAAAATGCTCAGTAGTATGCTTCAGTACAGCAGAATGCATTGGGTAAAAAGCAAAACTGTTTTTGCAAGTCTGTATTTATAAACTTAAATAATAAGCTTATCAGGAAGGAAGGAAAATTCATTTTAGGGTGTTTGGAGAAATCTTGACTGTTAAAACTAGTTCATTTCTTCTTGCTATTGCACATTGATACTTCACATGGTATGACAGCCTTTTGGAGCCATTTCAGCCCTTTGTGGCTCATCATAATCTCATTCTTCATCCCTATGATTTCAGAGGCTTTATGGAAAGAGCATGCAGATGTGTATGTGCTTTAGCATAGCTAAGTGCCTCACTTGACCCCATCAGAATTAATGACGCTTTCTACCTATTCAGCAAGAGGATTACAATTTTTATTTTTCTTTTGAGCTTCTTTATTACATTTTGTTTATTATCTGTCTATCTATCAGTCAAAAATCAAACTGTGCTTTTATTTTAGTTATCCTCGTCATACTTGCCTCATTCACTCATACCCACCTCTGGAGGAACCAGCTATTTTTAACTGTGTGCAGTTTTGCTTCTTTGTGGTCACTCAGCTGTGTTTCTCTTACCCTGTCTTTGCTGATTTAATTTCTTTGTCCCTAATATTTTCCTACACAAGGTTAGTACATGAGGGGTTGTCCTGTGGCCACATCCTTTACCTATAGGTTACAAGACACCTGGGGGGCGGGAAGACAAGAAACTCAGAAACCTACTTTAAACCACACTGTTCAACAACACTTTTCTTGGAGACAGATGGAGAATTCTTAAGAAAGAAGTACATGATATAAGAAAAAAATAAATTATCCATTATTACTCATTTAGGGAAATACAGAATTTGTCTTAAGCTGTGGGTAGTTTTTAATAATTAATGACTCTTTTTCTTTCCTTTTTGTTTTACTATTAACAACATGGATTTTTCCTAAAGGGCTCTGCAATGCTTTTATTGAGCAATATGAAATAATATTTTGAATGAAGCTTTAGTTTTGTTTCTGCATGTAAAAATGTTATTAAAAAGCAATTAGGAATATTCCTAAAGCAATTAGGAAGCAATTTTCATTGTACCAAAATAAGCCGTGGAATTGCTCTGGGTTGGAATTCTCCCAACAAGTTGGGAGAATGTAATGTTCCTGACTATGTCATCTAGAGTGGCCATGAAATACACTTCCATGTCTAGTGTGTGAAAATATATCTACAAGGTATGTTCAAGCACTTTCTAGACATGTTCTTTTTATTTATTTTTTTTTCTAAAACCGTACAAGAATTACAACTCTTGATTTACCCCAAAGCACTGTACATAACATAGTTCAAGACAGAAGAACCAGTTTGCGCTTAGCATCTGTGTGGGGAAGGTAAAGAGAAAGTCTCAGGAACATTAATCTGTAGGTAAAATGTACAAAAACTTTTCCTTAGAGGGAAAAAGTCCTGAAACTCTATTCTTAACTGCTGTGTTTACTTGTAAGTTAGCAGGATTAGTATCTGATTACAAAATACATTTTTTCACTGCTCCGTTACAGTTGGCCCTCAACCAGGCCAGTCAGATTTTATGGTAGCATGGAAGCCTCCCCACATTCAGACGTGTGTAAACGGTTTCTGGTTGTCTTGCATCTTACCTGTTTCGCATCTCATCTCCATGCAAATGTATGCTGGTGCAGTATACCAGCTTGCCTGTATATTCTCTTGGAGTACTTTGGGGGTTCAATTTTCTTCTTAAAACTGCTCTCTAGTTACTCAGGCCACAGCTTTGATGCATCTACTGTTAAATAAAAGATTATTTCCTGCTTTAGAGATATAGGTAATATTTGGTCAAATCACATGCCATTTGTTCACCTGACTCAGTGAGGCTAAAGCTTTACCCCTTCTTTCTTTTTTCTTTTTTATTTTTTTTTACTCAGGATATAGAATCCAGCTGATTTTGTGATTTTGTTTATTTTTGTATATTTACTTATTTATTTACTTATTTTGAATCTATGACACAGTGTATACTTTGCCAAACATACATATTACTGACACTTAAGAAGAACTAATGCAGTTAGGTCATTACTGCCTCTTTATTAAAAAAAAAAAAAAAAAAAAAAAGTAATAAATGGGATAAAAATTAGCTTAATGGAGTAGACACATTCCTGTAATCTCCCTTCTACCCCCAAGTCTAATTTTGAACTATACTGTCAAAGATGTGTATAACTGTGTTTTTCAGGTACATGTGAATTTCTTCTTCGTGTTCTGGCAGGAGGATGTACTATGTCAAGTACAGCACTATGCTGATTTGCTTTCCATTTTGGATCATTTTGGTTCTGGTTTGGAGTTTGACACAGTCAGCCTAGATGGTCCTTTAAAAGTCAGTGTAGAAGTACGTTAGTAGAGAGATTCTGCTTTGCAAGGTCCATTAAGCAAATGTGGTGTTCTTTCTTAGGAAATATGGCTTAAATAAATCTATTGCACGTGGATATAAAGCATCTTGTTAAAAAATACAAAATGCCGTACTCAAAGAGTAGCTATAAATAGCTTTCTGTCAAAGTGGATGGATGTTTTGGGAAAGATCTTGCAAAATGCTGTTTTAGGACAACAACTAAGTAAGGCCTCTGAAATAGTACTTTTAAAAATGGTATTTGTAAAGCTTCAGCTGCAAGGCAGTATTCTGGGAACACTGTTTCAAGAAAAAAGTGACTTTGACAGTAGAAGTACTGAGGAGCGTATCAAGCAGCAGAGCTCTGGAAAATGTGACCAACAGGGAAAAGCTGAGGAAGAGAAGCCTGAGCAAGGACTTGATAATAGTCTTCACATACATAAAAACCAGTTGCAAATGGGAAAATAATTAACTTTTTCTCTGTATTCACTGTGCAATAGGCTTATATTGCTTCAAGGTCAGTTTAGGATCATCATCAGGAGAAACTAATGGAAGAGCAGTTGAGAAGTTGACAAGGTTGTTTAGGAAAGTGGCAGCATCTCTGTTACTAGAATTTTGTAAAAACAGTTCAGACAGAAAATGTAGGTATAGCTCATCTTGGGAGCTGGAGTAAAGAAAGGCACTGAAGAGGAAGAGGGGCAACCAAATGATCTAGATCACCGTTGTATTTCTCTATTATTTGCTTAGCCGGCTAACTCAGATTGAACACACTAATTAAATGCTCTCGAAAAGTGTTTCTTTTGTGCTTGATAACCTTATTTTATTTTGTCTACTGCTAAACACATTTTGGAATAAATAAAAATAACTTAAAGCAATCAGTTTTCAAAACTACTAGCAATTATTTGTTGTATTACTTACCTTTCTTTCAATTTAGAAATGAAAAGTAGAAGCTTTTTTAGAGCTCTGGTTATTTAATACTGTATACTACTTTATTAATAACAGTTGAAGCAAGAAGATATATTCTTAGAAGACGTTCTTAGAAACAGAATCAGAATCCAAACCTGGAAGCAGAGTAAGTGTCATAGGCGTGAACTGTTCAGTACCTAGGGCAGTCTTTAGTTGTTTAGCACTTCCTGTTGGCTCTTTCCCAAAATCCAGTGCACTTTATTCTCTTTCCATCCAAGTTGGAAATAAAATTTTACCATCACAGCTGAGGAGGGGATATGGCACAGTACAAATAGGCACAATTTTTAAAGAGTGCACATATGTCCAAATACAGGGTATTGCTCCAGGCTTTATATCTGCAGGGCTTTAACAGAGAGCACCAGGTGCATCCCAGTTACATGCCAGTTAAGACATCATTTGTAAGGCAAGGAGGAGTGGATGAAAGAAGAGAGAAAGGTGGTCTGTCTATATACAATCTTAGCACAAAAATTGAAAAGTATTAGAAGTAATATAGTGTTGATGTCCGTGGAGCCTTTATTATTATTATTAAATATATTGAATAGAGTATTTTTCACTGTTTAAACCTTTTCATATCTCTGTGGGAAGGCAAATGGCTCAGGCATGTTTTATGTGAATGGCTGCATGTATAATACTGTGGTTTTGCTTTCCAGCAAAACAGAACTCTTTCCCAGGAACAACAACTGCTCTAACCAGCAGGACCAGGGAGGTAATTGTCCCCTTGTACTCTGCTCTGGTGAGGCTGCACCTCAAGTACTGTGTTCAGTATCAAGGCCCTGGAGCATGTCCAGAGAAGGGCTATGAAGCTGGTGAAGGGCCTGGAACACAAGTCCTGTGAGGAGCAGCTGAGGGAACTGGGGTTATTTAGTCTGGGGAAGAGGAGGCTCATGGGAGACCTTATTGCTCTCTACAGCTACCTGAAAGGAAGGTGTGGGGAGCTGGTGGTCGGCCTCTACTCACACGTAACTAGTGATAGGACAAGAGGGAATGGCCTCAAGTTGCGCCAGGGGAGGCTTAGGTTGGAAATGAGGAGACATTTCTTCTCAGAAAGAGCAGTCAGGCATTGGAACGGGTTGTCGAGGGAGGTGGTAGAGTCATCATCCCTGGGGGTGCTCAAGGAAAGGTTGGACATGATGCTTGGGGACATGGTTTAGTGGATTATATTGGTGGTAGGGTGATGGTTGTACCAGATGATCTTGGAGGTCTTTTCCAACCTTAATGTTTCTATGATTCTACTTACTCCCCCAAACTCAGGTCTTGTTTGAACGTAACTTCTTCCCTCGCCCCCAGTGCTTTCTGCACCTCTAGCGACACAAACCCTATAGCCCAGCATTTTGTTGGTGGAACGGAATGCAACTGCTACTTTTCACTGCTGTGGGGGAGAAGCCATGAAAGTGATGCTACCTGAAGTTCAGGGAGTGTGTAAGAGGGGGAGAGAGAAATACACTGGAGACAGGGCAGAGTGGAGAGTGGTGACTTGTTGGGGACATCAGAGGTCAGGGCACAAAGCCATTACTGTGAATTTTCTGGTAATGCAGGTGTTATTATCATGTTGGTATTATTTCATCATGTATTATTTTAGAATAATGATACTAATGTAGCATTAATTTATCACTCCTCATTTGGATGCACTAATCTGTGTAACATACGTTGCATTATGTTTGAATTGTATGTAATGTATAGAGTTCTTGTACTGATTGCTTCTTTTCATAGGCACATTCATATATGTGCAAGGGCTATAATAGTAAAAGCAGCCAAAATTGAAGTATGTACAGTCTGTTAAGTACTGTAATTATACTCTATCCTTGGAAAAAGCAGTGCAAGCAGGGCTTCTGTTTATTTATTTGTTTTGTTTGTTTGTTTTTTAATTATGAGTAATGAAGGGAATTGAACAGGCAGAACTGGGATCACCAGGAATGATTTTCCTGGCAAGAGTGTATTCTTGTTTGAAGTATCAGATGTTCTTTTGCACTGACACAACAGTAACAATTAAAAATTTAATCATAGCATTAGTTTTTAAGCATATTAAAATTTAAAGTTTAACAGTGCTATTAGTAATATAATGAATGGAAATGATAGAGATGCCATTTGCAGAAATGGTAGAAGTGTGTAATAATTTCTGTTCTGTAGTTGAGTGGAGACTAAGTAAGGTAACATTTTCCATTCTAGAAATGAATAAGGAAGATGTTAGACTGAACCTATGGAAATCAGAAATATTTATATTTTAAGTATAAAAAACCAGCTAAAAATTAGAAGAGGTTGGATGTGGAACTCTGGATCATTATTTGTTATTTCAACAACTTATTCAGGAACATCTGGATAGAATAGATAAACTTGACAATTATGGTTTTCGTTAACAAAAGTAATAGTATGGGTAATGTCAGAGGATGTTTTAATCTAGAACTATTCATATATGTTGTATATAAAAATGGTTAAGTGGGAGATCTCACTGTGAAATTGCAGAGACTATAATCAGGTGTATTTATAATGGAATCACTCAGAGATTGGGTTGGTATGTGCAACATTTTTTGTCACTGACCAAGATGCAAGCAAAATATCACAGACTGAAGTTTGTAGTTGATAAAAAGAGTAGAAAATTGGAAATACTGGAAAAGTGACTGAGTTGTAACAAACTGAATCACTTGATAAACTGACTGCAAGAAAGTAATTTGTTTAAAAAACGATCAGTTAAAATAATACACATAGCAAAAAATTATATATATATAATGTATATTTTTATATATATACATTATATATATACATACATATATATAAATTTGTAAAATCCATCAGTGGGGTCTTCACCATTTCAACAGAGGCTTGGAATATGAGTTCCAAGTAGCATGGGCCAGATGGGTAGCACAAGTTTTGGATGTGAAAACAATAAATTTCCTAAGAAGTTCTCTATTCAGACTGCTTGACTTCTATTGGGAGTACTGTGTCCATTTGTCATATTTGGAAGCTCAAGATGAAAGTTTATAAATTGCAAAATTAGAGAAGCTCCATAAGAATGACTACTGGGTTGGGAAACACATTTGACAGTGAAAGCTTTAGAGACGATTTAAATTAAAGAAGGGATTAACTTGACCTGAACTGATGAGAAGTGATTTATTCCCAATTGATACAGTATGATCATGACCAGATGATACAAAACTGGGAAGAGTAGATGATATGCCAGAAGGTGGCTGATATGCCAGCAGGTCATGCTGTCATCCAGAGGGACCTGGACAGGCTGGATAAATGGGCTGGCAGGAATCTCCTGAACATGGAGAAATGCAAAGTCCTGCACCTGGGGAGTCAAAGCCCCCAGCAATAAATTCTGGGAGTCACCCAGCTGGAAAGCATATTGACAGAACAGGACCTGAGGGTGCCAGAGGACACCAAGTTGAACAAGAGCCAGCAATGTGCTCTTGCAATAAGGAAGGCTAATGGTATCCAGGGCTGCATAAAGCAAAGTGTTACCAGCATATCAAGGGAGGTGATCCTTCCCCTCTATTCAACGCTGGTGAGTGCTACTGCTACACCACATCTGGAGTCCTGTGTCCATTTCTGGGCTTTCCAGCGCAAGAGTGACATGTACGTATTGGACAGAGTCCAAAGAAGGGCCACACGAGTGATGAAGGGACTGAAGTGTGGCTACTGTGAGGAAAGGCTGAGAGAGCTGGGACTGCTCAGACTGGAGAAGGCTCAGGGGGATCTCACCGATGCCTACAAATCCCTGAAGGCAGGGTGCACAGAGGATGGAGCCAGGCTCTGCTCAGCAGTGCCCAGGGCCAGGACCAGAGGCAGTGGGCACAGATTGGAGCACAGGAGGTTCTGTCTGAACATCAGGAAACAATTTTTCACTGTGCGAACCACAGAGGTTGTGGAGTCTCCCCCTTGGAGATCTCCCAGAGCCACCTGGACATGGGTCTGGGACCAAATTGGACCAGATTGGACCAGACATCCCTTCCAACCTCAGCCATCCTGTGATTTGATGATTCTGTGATACACACTTTTACTAAGGAGCATAACTATGGTATCAGAGGTTTGTTCAGTCAAACAAACAAACGTGTAACAACAACCAATACCCAGAAAGCAAAACTAGACAAATTCAGGCTACAGTTTTTTGACATTGAAAGATATTGAGCATTGATGCAACTTTCTGGAGAGTTACTTCTTCCTTTCTGAGAATTTGGTGCTTTGTTTTTTCCCAATGCAAATCTCTATTAAAAAAAAAAAAAAAAAAAAAAAAAGTTCATTCAAAGTTATCTTATTTTTGTTTCATATAAAAAATTAAAGAATTGTTTGGGTCTTACATGTGCTGGAATATACAGTTGTGGATGATAAGTATATTTGTATGTTACTGAAAAAAGGTGTGCGGGGCTGGTGATAGAGTATGTGGGAATAGGTAAGCTGTTTTGAGTTCTTTTTTGTTTGTTTTTGGAATGTTTTTGTTTTGTTTTAAGTTGGGATAGAACATAAAGAAAAGAAGTGTAATTCTGTAGAATTGAAAAGGGTAGAAATGCAGTAACTGCATGAGAATGCTTATGTGCCAGCTGCTGAACATAAAACATTCTTCACTGAAGTATAAAATCTGTCAGAGAAGTGTAGCTGCTGACAAAGAACATTTTATCTCAGTGACAGAAAAAAATTTATCCATATGGAAGAGAAAAAAATATCCATCAGCTGCCTTTGGTATATTATCTTGCAGTTTTGATGAATTCTGGATAAAATGACTATAAATCTTTTTTTTTTTTTAAAAAAAAAAAAAAAGTTTCCATTCTTTCCTTCACACGTGCTTTCTATTAAACGTGCAATTCTTACAGAACTTTCATGTAGTATTTTTAATATTTTTAAATTAACATCAACACAGTGAAATTTCAAAGAAATTTTACAACCTTATTTCTTAATCCAAAGTTTTAGTATTTTATACATAAATAAATAAACAAGAATTGCACAGGGAATAGCTAACACTATGAAATGGCACACTTGAAGCGTGCTTCTTGATATCAGCTACTCCTAGGGAGAAATAGTAGCAAGTACCTTGTTTTAAGACCTGTTTTCAAAACTCGATGCTAAAAAAATATTGCTGCTGCCAGCTACCTCAGTTCTATAAGAGATGTATTTTGATAAGGATGCAAATTTTTCTGGAATATTTCCTTTATCCCTAAGTCTTGTTTCAGTTACAGAATAGTAGATGTGACTGTTCAATTATCTTCTTATATTCTGGGTTTAATTTCTGTCTCTTTGCAAGACTGCTTCCTGATGAAGATTAAGACTAATAATGTAGAAAATGTTTCATTACATATTCTTGTCATAACTTTTCCAAACTTACTAGAAGCAAGAAATAGTAAGAGTTGAATAAACATATTTTTTCAGTGTAGGTTTAATAGCACTAGGAGTAAAGAAACATGTCACTTATAAACATCTTTGGAACCTACAAATGGAGAAGATTATAGGGCCTAGCAACCAGACAGGAAAGGAAGAAGAAATGACAATAGACAATGTTGTTGGTAACAGAGGAGAACATAGACTTGTCCGGCAGTGAAGCATCTGTCAAGTAATGGGAGGGATATAAGTGGATATGTAACAATGAGCAGGTGTCTAAGACTGGTGCCTTGAACCCAAGTGAGAAGAGGAGGAGGATGATCCTGAGATGATGGATATGAAGAACTGAAGTAAGGAATAGGTTTGATGTCAAGAGCTTATGATCAGGGACTCAGTGATGCTAGGGGAGTGTCATTACTGTAAGGAAAGATAGAGAGGTCAAACAGTGAAGAAGGAGAAACTGAAGAATGAGGAAGCATAAATACAGGACTTAACATTCTTGTTCTGCTGAGTTATATTATTACATTTGTACAAGTAAATGTTTTTTTTTTTTTTTTTTTTTTTTTTTTGTTTTGTGTGTGTGTGTGTGTGTTTCTTAATATTTTCTGAGTATGGAAGGAGTATTTACTTGAGTATGGAAGGCAATGAATAAAGAAACATGTTTGTTGAAAATATGAATGTATTCTGTTTTGCGAGCATCCTGGGTTCAACTGTCGGACCATGTAGGTGCACAGAAAGGTGCAGTCTGTGTACAACCGAATTTCTAGCCTAAGAGAAATAACATATAAATGTCATAGATAGTAGAAAAGTAGAGAAGGAAAGTAGAAACCAAACTGGTAAAAGAGAGATGTTCTAATCTAAGACTCAGCAAGATACCTGAGTTAAACAGGCATGACACCTTGGCACCTGCAGTACTTCCATGCATGTTTCAGTGGGCTGTTGGTCATCTGAGAGGTGGTAAGCTGTTTTCATAGGTGGCAAGAGCATTTGACAGGAAATAGGCATATTTGTTCTGTTTTTGTGAACTCAGCTAAGGAGTATGCTCCCCTAGAGTGAATGTCCCTCTTGATCCACTGTTGTTATTGGCCCAGCTGGAATTACCTGAAGGACGAGTGCTTACAACACACAGATCAATTTATTTTTGTGTTTGTTGTTTTAGCCTTTAGGTCAAACAGTGAAGAAGGAGAAACTGAAGAATGAGGGAGGAAGCATAAATACAAGACTTAACATTCTTGTTCTGCTGGGTTATCTTATTCCATTTGTACAAGTAGGAATGTAGGAATATTGTAGGAATGTTTTTCAATACATTTTTCTCTTTTAATTCCTTGGTCTTACTGTAAAGAACTAGTTTAAGGACATCCCAAATCATTTATAGGAACCACAGAATTAAAGAAGTAAAGAGACTAGATCACAGATTGGAATGTAAACTCTGTAGTTTGTGAGAAGTAGCGTATGCAGAATTAAATTGTATGTTTAGCTTCGGTTGTGTTTTGTTGTTTTGCTTTTTTGTTGTAGGTGTGTGTTTTTTTTTTCCTAATCCTTCAAATCTGTTTATTGGCAATGTGAATCCTTTTGTCACTTGCAAGAGGTATGAGGTAAGAAACAAACACCTGTGTCTGTGACTTCTGTCTGTTGCAGCCTCAGTGGCAAATTGAAAGCTTTTCTAGTTGTGCATTCTAAGACTGTAAAAGCTAATTCTAGATTTATAAAATGGGAACTTTTTAATGTATTTCATTTCTACTTTGTAATACTTTAAAACTCTTATTATAAGGAACTGTGCTCAGCATTTCAGGATTTGCAGTGGTATATCATGCATCTCATTTGTTCTTCACATCTCTGTCTCCAGACACTCTCCCCGGTGTAGTTATATTCTGTGTGCTGTATCTGAAGTCACTGAGATTCAAGTAAGACTCTTTTGAAGGATTCTCTTACTATAGGGTGGATACCATTTTCCTCATGCTGTACTGTTATGTACCTAATTTTCTATTTATGTGTTGCCTACATTAAATGTTTCTATTTTGTTCCATTTTCAAGGTAACTATCTTTAAATTAGTTTTGCCAAGTATTATTTTTAAGTGTTGTTTTCATTTAAAATCAAAGATGTAGCATTTTTTTCACTTCTTCAAGCCAGAAAGCTCTTCACAAACATTGTTCAATTTTCATAGAAAGAATTACATGTCAACTGTGTACTGTAAAATTGCTTGTTATACATGTGAACACTTTGGGGGAATGAACAAAGTCACAAAGTCAAAAACACTTAAAATATGCTTTCTTAAAGTAACTTTTTTTCCTCCACAAAGGAAACTGTAGTTTGGAGGGGCTGTACATATGTTTAGCTTGCAATAGTACAACATCATGGATGTATGATGTTTGAATGACTGGTGAGAAGAAAAAAAAAGGAGGAAAAAAAAGCTAGGTGTCACTCTTCTACCAAACTATGTGGTTAGTAAAGAGAAATAGGGAGAAGGCATCCAGAATTTCATGGATACAGTGACTGTTTTTGTCGTGGTAGTTTAAAGACAAAAAAAAAAGTGTTTGGAGCAAAAGTATTTCAGCTGAGGTAGAGGTCCTTCCATCACTCTTTGCAACCTGTGAAGTTACAGAGTTTCCAGGTCCATTATCTGCGCACTATATGAAGACTTACTTTCTACAGAGAACTTGATCTTGTTTATTTGAGCAAGTGCTTGCTGTAGATGCTATCTGAAAGTGATAGGGAGGAAAAAAGCTGCTTTTTGAAATAAACATTGTATTGTGACCATTAGTAGCCTTCATTATCCGCTTCTTATGCACAGAACTTTGCTGGCTTTTTGTCATCCTCATTCCACAGCTTTGTTAATACACCACCATGAAAATGAAAGTTTCGTACACATTGATATAATTAATGAAGAGGCAGGCAGCGTGCTCTACCAATTAACACCACAGGGAAAAGTAAAATTGGCTTCCTTTTTGTGTGTTGTGCCAAAGTTAAGGACTGTAACACACAGCAAATAAATAGAGATCCTTTTAATGAGCTGCAAGATAGAGCTGAATAACTCTGAAAGGATTTTGGATAAACATTGCCAGCTATTTAGAGTGTTAAGGGTAATTGATGAGCTTTGTTAATTTTTATTTTTATTTTTTTGGGAAGGGGGGAAAGGGGGAGGGAACCTGACAAAGAATAGAAAAAGTGCTAGTTAATAACTAGTTTTTGTTTTCAGTGTAGCTATTAGGCACGTTGAAGAATATAACAAACACTTCTGAAAAAATATAGGGAAAAAATAGAAATGGTTTACCAGCTCATACTCAACCAATAAGTTTGTCAGAATTCAGTTTTTCAGCTTATTATTTCTGTACTTACTATCTACTCATAATGAAAACTTGACTAATTGTTCTCTGACTCAGGTTCTAAGCAGCCTATCCATCTGGCAACATAAGACATCACTCAGCCTTGATTTTTTCCAACTGCCCCAGAAGTCCTAATATTAAAATTAATATAATAGGAAAGAAAACAGATGAAGTTATTCTGTGGTTTCTGTGAAATATTCTGCTTATCTTGAGACATATGTGCAGAAACTTCAGAGCAGTTCAGGTCAAAACTCTTTTCAAATTGTCCTAAAAACCTTTTCAGTAAGATGGAAAGTTTTGAAAACAAAGAAAATCCTAATCTGCAAGGGCTGTTTATGAGGAATGGACATTGGAAATTAAAATGCCTGAGTTCAAGCATGCATCATTTAGCTAGAAGTCTTTGGTCAGGTATCTATGTAATAACAGAAACATAACCTTGACTACTTAATACCACCAGCCAATTCAATGCATTTTCTAAGCAAATGAAAAATCTCCTTCACTTTCTGCCCATTCTAAACGATTTGAATTTTAACTGTTATGCTGGAATATAATAAGACTCAAAAATAATGTTGAACTTTTAAAACGTATTTGTTCAGAAAATAAAAACAGTAATAGAAGATGATTAACTCATTTCCCACTCTCCCACCCTGTAGAGATTTCTCCCTAAATCTTGAGTCTTCAGCTGCTGGGAGACTGAATTTCTCCCTAATCACTTGTCCAGTAATGCATCTCTAAATATTTTTTTCTTTTATTCATTTTTATTAATGTTTCATTTCCTCATTAAGTGGTCAGTATTATCTCAAACTTACAACAAATATTTTTAATTTTTTTCCACTGCTCACACTTCTATTACTTCAGCTCTGCATCTCTTATTCTGTTTTCACTTTTCCTTCCTATCTGTATATACCCATCCCGAATTGTTCTTTTATTTTCTCCTTACATACCTGGTACATTGTCTAATCTTTTCCTACCCTAGTTTTCATGTTAATCTCCCATGAATTAGTAAAATGCCCTCTAAATTTTAGTTACTTCTTTTTCTCCTCTTTAACAATTGTCCTTCTGCTTATGTCCTTCAGAACATTTAATGCACTCTCTTCTGTCCCTAATAATGGGCTAAGTCTCTCTGTTGTGGTGGTGTTTGAGACTTCCTGGCTGTTCTCAGCTAATACGATGGCTGTCATCCTTCCTTCTCAGCCAGCTGGCTGTAACGCTGTCTCCACTCTGGCTGTTGCTGTCACTAGCAAACTGATCTCTCTTTCCGAAGTGTCTGAATATTCTGATTCTTTTCTTCTGACATCATGTACTCTCTTTATACCATTCTGTGCATATGCGGTGGCCCTATTGCCTTTGTTGCCCAGTAGAATAATTTCTAGAAGGTCTATAAACCACAATGGCAACCAACTGATGAGGTGAGCATGGAGCATGAGACTGAGAGGAAAAAGGACAAAAGTCTGTGTAGAGTTAGAAGAAGAAAATACTTCACTGGCTTATTTTTTGAGGATTCTATGCTTAATTGTGTCTTTGTCTTCTACTTTAGAAAACCATTTGCGCTCTTTAATGCTTCATTTTCCCATATTTGTACAGAGACAGGATATTACTGAAATAACATGTTTAATTTAATTTATTAGTCTCCAGGTTGTATGAAGTTTCTCTGTTGAAACTTGCTGAAGATAAAATACAACTAATAACTCTTAATTCTTCTCACTAAAACTCATAATATGATGAATATGTTAAAGACTGATGATCATGTCTGTGGTAGAAAACTTGAGATATGGAGATCTTAAATGCTTAAATCCTTGGTGCATTCACATCTTATGTAGCAAGTGTGTTTCTGGCCACCACGTGTCTGACAGGCAGAACCAGAGAACATACTGAAACAGAAGATGACAAGAAAAACAAGAAGTACAAGATAGCTTCGATTGGATGAAAACTTAAATTGATTTACATTCTTGGGTTAGTAATAAGGACAGCTAAGTGAAAAGAGAGACCCATACACTCAGGAATGCTTTGAATGAAAGAGAATTTTTAACCTGTATGGGAATTAGCACTCAGTGATATTGTCAGGCAATATTAGCAAACTACTCTTTGTCACATGGACCATAATTGCAAAACTATCAGTTAGCAAGTTTCATGCAGGATGGGCCACATAGTGGCTGGTAGGTGCAGTGATCTGCATACAAGCTCTGTCTCAGGCGGCTCAGCAACCTCTGACTGCAGGAAGGTAGGAGCGTATTTTGAGGACAAATGCTGTGCTTCACATAGTATTTCATATATTCTTTTCCTAAGTGTTTGCTGCTGCTCACAGGATTATAGACTAGACGAGCTTTTTCTCTTAGGCAGTATGGCAATTCTTATGGTTTAAAAGTATGTATGAGTTAGATGTTGTAGCAAAATTGTCATGATCAATAAAGGCTAATTAATTACAAAGTTCAGAAACCAATGAAAGAATTTCTTCATGTTGTTTACATTTGTATGCCATAAATTGTATTTCCAAAAAATAAATATGAAGCACTTATGGTGAACTGGTTAAAGATTATTAATTACCTACCTTTGTACATATAAGCAATATATATGCCAGTTCTAATCACTAATAAATCCATCAGCTTTGAGGGTTTTCCTGTTCATTTCTACTGAACTGTTAGTGTATGTGACAGGCCATGGCTCTGTCAGAACGAATTGTCCCCCTTGAAAAGTTGGCAGCACAGGGAAGTGACAACTTAATGGAAGCTAAAGCACTCTAATGGCAGCGGCTGGTGAAAGTCGGGGAATGTCATGCATAGCATTTGCCCTGGCTTTTGAAAATGTCTCTTTGCATTTCTGGTTGTGTGCAAGATATTGGAGCTTTACTGGAGTCACATTTACAGGCATTATTAAATGAAATACGATTCACTAAAACATTTGTTTGTTGATAGATGCTGTTCCACTGAGGTCAACCTGTGTAACATAGTGATCATATGCACGTGCTCAGGAGTACTACAGGATTACTCATTTTAAGATCCTTAATTTTAGGTGTCACATAAACCCATTTTGAACTCATAAAATAAATAGAAATGTAAACGCTTTCTCTAACTGTTTACATGAATGCATAAATATTTTTTATTTAGATATGAATGCAGTATGTGTTTAATGGAATGGATGAAAACAATGCACTTTTTTTAAGCATACTTGTTTTACAAGAGAACTATATATGAATTATTTCTAATGCGTTTTATCAATAGTATGAATTCAAAATTGTGTTGACACAATGGATAAAACTATTGTTCCAAGATTAATATATGTTGGTCAATCTATTTTTAAATGACATTAGTGTATGCTAACATATTTATGTGTAAATAAATACAAAGCCAGTCATTTACATACATCACATTTGGGAACTGTATTATAACTACCCGGTGAGTACATTTGAATATTTTAATTGTAATTACATTTTAACATTCTAATAATGTTGATCAGTGGATATTCCATTTAGATTTTTTGCCTTTTTAGAAGGATCACGTGAAATTAATTGCCTTCTTTCTGCTGTTTTTTTTTTTTTTTTTTTTTTTTTGGTGTGACAGTGGCTTTGGGCATAACCAGAACACTACTGGTATTTAAGTGTTAGTAGTTGATTTACTTTAGGATTGGGACTTTCATGTTGTTCAGCAAATAATAATTATTCTTGAGAAGAAAAGGTGAATGATGCAATCAGACACTGTTTTTAATGGTGGTCTTAACCTGTTTACAGGTTCTTAACCTGTATCTGTGTAATTTCCTCCTTCCTCTCTTTTCAGCCATACACTGACCACACAAAGCTCTGCATTCCATATTGAGTGATAGGATAGCTGGTTTTGATGCACACTCTCAACTACTTACTGATATTGATGTACTAAAAATGAAGTTCTAAAACTTTTTAAAAAATGCTTATATATTGTTTCTGAAGTATCCCTTCAACAGCTCTGTGGGTACAGGAGACAGATGATTTATTCCTTCATTTGTAAGCACCAGAATACAAAGTGAAGTTGCTGATAAAGGTGTTTCTTGTAGCTTTATTGTGGATAATTCTATTAAATTGCTTCCCTTGTGCCTTAGATAAGTTTATGCTTCAAAGTACAATTTGGAGCTATCCAAGGAACAGTCCATGCTATAACTTAAAGCTCTGAACATGGGGGAAACTATGTAAGTATTGTCATGTGATATTCTGCATCTTGGTTCCTACTGAAATGTTTACAAATGGTGACATAGTTAGAAGATGTGCTTGTTTGATTCAGAGTTGTTGGTGGGATTGTAGGTTATGGGATCCATTGATGTAACTAAAGTCTTTTACAATCAGAGAAGGTCAATAGAAAAATGAGAAGAGAGAGGGACAGCAGAACATATGGGGGAGATTTTTTTCTAAAAGGGGGAGATTATAGAAGTCTTGAAGTGGGGGAAGTTAATGTCCCCCATGTGAACAAGTGCTGGCAATCGAGTGATTTCCGCCAGCTGCTTGTAGAACGCCTCATCCATCTTTTCATCCTGGTTGGGTGGTCTATAACAGACCACCACCAGGATGTCCACCTTGTTGGCCAACCCTCTGACCCTTATCCACAGGGACTTAAAACATTCCTCCTTTTAAAAGAATTACTGTCTTTTTATAAAGGCTATATACAGTATCTGATTTACCATCTTTACTGCTTCCTCTCATATCGAAAATGAAGTTTTCTGTTTTTTGATAAAATTCGTGATATTCTTTTCATCTTGAGTGGTCATCAATTGCTCAAGGTCTTGCATTTTTCTTTCATTAGGGAGTAAATTGAAAATAGAGATATTTCCTGCTTTGACTCGCTCACGTTTATTAACAAAAAAAAAGATATGTAGACATATTTTGATAAGAAGGAGAGGAATCAAAAAGTAGAAGGTAATTTCCTTGTTCACAGGTGACTGGCTCCTTAGAGGCAATCCTCAGGCCCACCACTCTCTCTACCTTTTTCCATAGCTAGAAATCCTCAAATGGACTTTTTTTGGGGGCACTTCCTTGTCTCCTCCTCTTGCAGGTTCTCTGATTTTTGTCTTTTTTCCTCCAATAACACACTGTAACAAAATGATTCCAGCAGGACTCCTTTGCTTACCATTATCTTTGGTAGTGACAATTGCAGTGTTTGGGTTCACAGCACTCTTGTTTTAGCTGTCTAGTTCCGTTAAGGAATTTTGATATCTTAAGGGTTTTCCTGAATTGTGTGAAGCAGTGGCTGACAGTAACCATTGTCTAGATGGCTTATAGTAACTGATGTTCATGGTTTTTGGCTGTGAAACAGTTTTCAAAATGGTTAATTCTCATTTATTCATTTTCAGAGAGTAAATGCCTCAAAGTACACTCCCAAGTAGAGTAGCTGTACATCTGCCGTTTTATATTCAGTTTCTTAACAGAAATACTCTGTATTAGAAATTGTTCCCTTAACAAACAGAATAGGAGCTCACACAAGGTTTGCCTCACTTAAATTGGAATGTTCAAACCTGTTGTACTTTGTAGTGCGGCTATCTGTCGCCAGTTCATGCATATTTAATTTTTAATGGTGACCACAGAATCTGCATAATGCAGATTTTGACAGTTTTGCTTTTTTTGTTGTTGTTGTTTTCAAACATGGAAAGGCCATATAAAGGTAACAGTCCAAAGTTAAAAGAATTATCTTAGAAAATAAATAATTGAAATCTGTTAACATTGTCATTAAAAAAAATATTTGATTTAGCCAAATAATGATCAACTTCTAACAGGTTAAGTGCAACAGCAGCACTGCATGGCCAGCTTTTGAGGTGGTGGTTTGGCATCACCAACCCCACTGCGTCCTCCCCACAAGTGGAAGGAAGCCACTTTGGGGTTTCAATTGGAAGAGTGCGTATCTCATCTGACATCCTTTTATCTCATCTGATATACTTTCTTTGGAGAAAGAAAGATAAAGAGGAAGGGAAGAGAAAAGGAAGAGAGAGTTGTCTATTTCAGCACATCAATTACAGAGAGCATGACTGTTATGCAGCAGGCACCAAAACAAAGCTGATGACAGGGAAGGACAATGTTATGAGCCCACCTACTAGCGGTTGCAGTGAGTTTGTTGCACTCACAGTGGTGGCAAGTCACCATATGGAAGCAAGAGTTGGTCTAAGAAAATATTACCATGTAGTTTTAGAGAAACTAGGTTTTTTCCAGAGGTTTTGGAGATGGGTAATTTCATAACTGAGGAAACATTTTGACAGCTTCTTTTGCTTTGGAAAGATCGACTCCTTAGTATTGCATCATATTATACAGTTATTGGTAAATTATTGAGCACAATTTTTTCTTCAGGTAAAAATTTCATCTTCCAGTATGATGAATGTCACCCATTTTACAGTGAGTGCACCTAGCTCCTTTAAGAGTCAGTGGTTCAAAAGCTGTGCTTTGCCACTTTGATTCTGCAGTTGGCTGAAATATTCAGCTTCTTTCTTTGCCTTTTATGTATACCTTTTGATTGAATTGATAGTGTTATAGAAACTACAGATTGAATACAACCTTTTTGCATTAAACTTAACCGGTTCAGTTAATTATGGCTTTCCAGGTTTATATATATATATATATACATGCATTTATATATATATTTCAATACACACACACATATATATATATATATCCTTTTTAAGTCAATGAACAGTTTGCTGTATTGATAAGATTTATACTGTAAGCTGAAGCTTGAATTAATTCTTTCACTTTAACGGTATTTTGTTTTCATTTCTTTTAACTGACTAAAGCCAGCAAACTGTGATCTTCACTATTCTCCTTTGCGGAAAGCTGCTTATTGCTGCAAGTTGTTTTATTTGTATATGCATTATACATGCACACATACATGTGTGTATATATGTGCATATATATGCAAATTACTGACCAAATCTATGTCCAAATTCATTGTTATTTCTGAAATATGTTTTAGAATTGATAGAATTTATATTCTGTGAAACAGTACCAAGTTCACACATGCATGAAGATTGAAATATTTCTCTGCATGCTGTAATTCAATTGAGAATTGGATTTTTCAGTTCACACCTACAGCTGTTTCCCCCATACTTATTCATCCTGCTTTTAAGAGGATTGCTTTCAATTTATGCAGTGTAAATATACGTAATAATTTATATATATATAAATATATATGATAATATATATATGTATATACTGTGCCTCATGTATGGATTATATTGGCACATGTGGAAGAGACTTTTAATTTAGGCAAATGTATAATTTAACATACAGGTTTGCAAACTTGTAAGAATTCACTTGTAAGAATGTTCACTTCAAGAAAAATTTGGACTCTGGAGAGGTATTAAATTTAGTTGGAACTTGGACAAAGGTGAAGTGTGCAATAATGAAATAATGATTTAGTTTATCTCTGGACTACTTTTTAGGTGTTGCAAAGGAAAAAAGTAAAATACAGTTGCAGTCAGTCTAGATTAAAGCATTTTTCTCAAAAGTTGATTTAAAGAAGTTCAGGGAAATAAAAAGGAACCTACTCTGCAACTAACATGCTTTTCTCCATTTGCCTTTTTTTTTTTTTCCTAGTTTCATTTGCTCTACCACTAACATTTTCATACCTTCTTCACTTATTTTTAGTGTTTTTAATCCAAGGTAACTAAACGTAGTTTACCATGTATAAACGTTAGGTATAAATGCTTAAGATGGAAAAGTTGAAAAGAAGTTTACAGTGTCATAAAACTTTTTGCTCGGCTCTGAAATTCTGAAAGTTAGATAAAACACCTAAAATCTCTTTGTAATTGTCCCTAAAAATTGCTGTAGAAATTGCAAAGGTGATGTGATTTCAGCTCAGGAGACTGGACAGGAACCTGCCAGTGTCAACAATATGCCTCATTCTGTTTACATGAAGCAAATTTGGAATTCACACAGAAAACTAATGGAGTCTCTGGTGTCTTGCAGATTTCCTTGGCTTTATCTCCTATGTATAATTAATGCAAGCAAGTGAGTCAATAAAGACTTTTCTGTAGTAGCCAATAGGCAAGTATGTTTGGAAAATGAATGAACTGCTGAGATTAATTGCACAGCTACCCCCCTGAATATCTTGTTGAGGAAGGAAATGCCATCCCTTTTATATCCAAAGGATTTATTTATTAAAAGTTGTTCATAATCTCTATAACATTAGATATCAGGTTGGACTGAAAGTAATGCTTTATTATCATTGTACTAGTCCTAACAATTGAAAGCTATTAATTACTGTAACAGAATAATTCGTGAATATTGATCTCAATCTACTCAACCAACTTGTTAGTGTTCTGCATAATAATGGCCAATTCTAATAATAATTAGAAAATTGTATGTTCTAAAATGTACTGTGGTTCACTAGACAACAGAAAGACTTAAATGTAAGTTTTGTATGAACTTTTTTTTTCTTAAAAGAAAGAAGATGGTAGTATGATACATTTAAGTACTCTTATTTGCATTTTTCTAGTCATTTTAGAGAGTATATCACATTTGAGTCTAGATTTATATCTATATTTTTCTTAGCAAAGTATTTTTATTTTTATTTTTTTTCTGGACAAGTTTTAGAAATATTTTTAATCTATTGGATAATTCTATCTGCAGACCTCTGTTTTTATTTTGACTGTCACTACTGTAACATCTGAAAATATTGTTGTAAATTGTGAAGAAAATCTTATAAATGGTGAATAATGAGTGAATGTTCATTTCCTTGAAATGAGCAAGGAAATGCAAGAAGGAAAATCCTGAGTCCTCAAAGGAAATAAGAACTTGTCAGCATACACTATGTTCAAGTTCAGACAGAGTTTTTTTTCTTTCCCATTTTAGCATGAAATCAATAGGGAATGCATAATTTTTTAGATGTGTATGAGATTACACAGCAAATGGTCACCAATAGGATTCTCAGCTGCCATACAATCTGGTATAGCTCCTTTCTGCTCCACAGCTCCAAGTTGCATTCAGCCCTTTGCTGATGTGAAGCCACTTTTTGGCTCGTTGCCCATCTGTTTTAGTGATTAGTGTCACATGAACTGATATTTCTAAACTAGAAACTGTGTTGTTGTGAGATTGCCTATTGGATTTACCTTTTGTGATATGTTACAATAGTTTGACTTGTTACTTTAGCATATAAATGTTTCATCGGCGTTTTCTGCAATATATAGAATGATACTATGATTTTTTGAATACAGAAGGAGGAATTATAATAGATTGTAACCAACTTTTAAAAATGTTTGCTTTTGTCATTGTCAATAATGATACTTTCAGAGTTTTAGTTCTTTTTTAAGGTCAAAAAAGCAAACAGTATCCTTGAATAAAGTATTTGTATCAAGTTTTGGCAGATTTTTTAACAACTGTAAAATACACAAAGAAGTGGTTTGTCCTATCCAAATTGTCCATTAGTACAAGACTACCCTAAATTACATCATTGCATATGTCAGCTAAAGTACAAAAATTTCAGGAGGATGGGAAAGAGCATAATTCTTACAGAAATTAAATAGATTCAAAGGTGAGGTACAAGAAATATAGCATCCAGGAGTAGGCAACATCCTATCATCAACTTAATCCATTTACAAACCCAGAAGCAACTGCAAAGAAGCCAACACAAATGTCAGTGGAGTATGCCAGAGAGCCAGATGCCATCACTGGAAAATTACTTCCCCAGCTTGGCATCTGTGCCTTCTGCCTGTCATTCAAAGAGGAGGAAAAGCTGGGCAAGTGTGATTATTTTGGGGTGTGTATAGAACATGTTTTGCTCTCTTCACTTTTTCTCTCTTCATAGCAATTTTCTTGGCTAATTTGCATCAAGCAATACCAAGTTTGGAAGGGGTACAGGCATTTTTGTATATATAGAGATGCATACATATATATGTATAAAAATGTGTTATCTGTTTACATTTGGGCAGGATGGAACAGAAAAAAGTGGGGAGACCGGGGAAGGAAACAGAATGCATAGCAAAGTAAACCAGAGCAACACATAATAGAATCATGAAAACAAACATTTACCTTTCATTCTTTCTAGTGTTTATTTTTTTCTATAGTGAAACTTTAATAATTTCTCTAACTTTCCCTGAATCAGATGTCCTCTGTAAATCAAATGAACTCTTGGTACTTTCTATTTGAAATGACACTCCTCTTAGCAGGTTCAAAGAATTCAGATTTGGCAAATTATTTTTTACAGATTAAACTGAGTTCTTCTATATCCTTAATCTGCATCCAATTATTGTTCGATAGCCTTTTCTTTTTTCTTTTTTTTTTTTTTTTTAGAAAGGTAAATTTTCTGTCTATGCTGTCAGTAGTCAGACTATTTTACTGGGCTTAACAGTTCTACAGTTCTTCATTTTCAGGAAATGTGCCCGTAATATGTTTAGTGGCCTCCAGTGATGGTGGAGCCACTGGAAACTGTATAACATAGCAAGTAACTGATAGTCTTTCAGTTAGCATATATGCACAAAAGGTGTAATATCATATTCAAATAGCTGTGTGTGTATTGATCAGGTGGCAGTGATAAACACTATCACTTTTTTAAAATTTTATTTTAAGTGAAAATACAACAGTAGTAAATATGAAATAAAAGTGCTAATTAATTCAGGGAAATGCCCTATTTAAAGAGATATTGATCAGAAAGAGACAATTTGAAGTAAACTGTAGAGTTAAAATATTATTTTCCAAGGCTTAAAAAATCTCACAGAATATTGCTTTTATGATTCAGCGATCAAACATGTTTTCAAAGACCCAATTTAAGGCAGACAATAAAGGTTTTTAATGAACACTTGGGCAATATACTACCCCATTGACAGAGCAAGCCTCCTTTTTGTGTGGTAATGCTGGATTCTGAAATGAAACACAGTAGGTAGGAGAAAGTTTAAAAGATTTCAAAAGCTATCATCTAACTGAGAAGTAAGGCCATTTTTCCCCTCCACTTTAAGTTTCAGTATCTTATATGTTTCATGCATGCAGTACTTATGAAAGCTATTAAAAAAATATGTCAGTGTCACAGCATCAGCACTTATGAGTAAGTTGTGGTTAGAGTTGGCCTGGGCAAAAGTGATTGCTTCTGTCTAATTTTATACTTAAATCTTTCAGTTCCATTTATTTATTTATTTATTTATTTTTAGGTTCAGCAATCACTGCTAAGAACAAGAACCAATAAGACATAATCATCAATACCCTTTACATTTTAGCAGCAATGGAGTTTTACATTTTTTTTTTTAATAAATTATAAAGATTTTGACATAGTGATAAAATTGGCACTGTGCAATTTAAGGTTGTTTTGTCATAAAAGATCCATACACATAGATATTTATAGTTCTTTGGGAGTTAAATCTTCAGCTGTATTATCCTAGAATAAAGTCTTTATCATCTGGATTTGAAATTCCAGGTGTGTCATCACTGAAACATTTTAGCTTCCTTGCTTATTCTTCTTATTAGAGTCTAATTTTTTTTCCACTTCACCTTTTGACACCTCAGTGCTTCATGGACTTTCAACCCCCTCAGCACCAGGCAGGATCAGCTGCATCAAGCAGCAGGTACATAAGGACTACGTCAGTCAGGTTTTGGGTATCTCCAAAGACATAGACTCCACATGTAGTGTGGAAATGCTGTCCCAGTATTTGACAGATCCTTTTTACAGTAAAAAAATGGTTTTCTTATGTGGAAATGGGATGTCCAGTACGTTGGTCTTTTGCCTTTTGTAACCTGCCTGGGCATCACTGAGAGGCGTCTGACTCTCTCTCTGCTGTCTCTCATCAGGTATTTATGCACATTGGAAAGATCCCCCAAGTCTTCTTTCAAGGCTAAGCAATCTCAGCTCTCTCAGGCTCTCCCTGTATGTCAGATACTGCAGTCCTCACTCTTCTGTCTGGTCCTTTGCTGGACTCTCTCCGAACGTCCCTCTCTCTTGTACTGCAGAGCTCAGAGCTGGGCCCAGTACGTCAGGTGCAGCCTCACCAATGCTGAGCAGAGGGTAAGGATTCCTCTTCTGACCTGCTCACTGCATTCTTCCTAGCACAGGCCAGGATGCTGGACACTTACTTTACTGCAAGGGCACGTTGCTGGCTTGTGTTCAGCTTGTACTGCTGGACTCCTGTGTCCTTTTCCTTAAAGCTGCTTTCCAGCCAGTTATTCTCCAGCCTGCACTTGTGCATGGGGCTATTACTCCCCAGGTGCAGAACTTGGCATTACTCAGTGTACTGCTTTCGTTATCTTCATTTCCAAGCTTCAGCACATCACTTGCATTTTTAGTAGTAGTATTAGTTGTTGTATTGCTTTGAGTAATGGATAAAACCTGATTTATTTATTTTTTCCAGCTCTTTGAACTGTATTCTGTGTGTGAAAGTTCTTCCTGGGTATTTTGAAGTTTGCAGTTCACCGAACAAACTACTCAAAATCTTATTATTGTTGTATAATTAAAAAATTTTGTTTATGCTACATCACAAAACCATTTTTAAAATCAGGTATTTTTATAATTACTATACTTTTGTTTAAAATCTGGTTATTTTAACACATTTTTTGTCTTTGTAAGGTTGAAGTTTCTAGACACCTGGAAACCAAATTTCAGACAGAAGTGTATTTCCCAAATTCCCTTGTCAGTGCATTCTCTTATTATGTATTCTTTCTATGGTGTTGCATAGTATAAAACTTTACATATCAGTTGAGATATGTATTTTGTCCTTTATTAATTTACCTCATAGATATACTGAGCGCTTTTAGCATATTCTTTATTAAGATGTTGTGTGCCTGATTGTTTTCAAGTATGACTAGATATCTTTATAATTAATTTTTCCAGTTTTCATAAATGTATTTGAAGAGGTGTGGGATGAGATGGTTCGCGGTAGTCCTGCTTGTCAGCAGGATCACAATTCATTCGATAGAACAAAGAGGTTGAGAATCTTCCCACTTGAGAATATTTATGGAACAAAAATTGAAGCCATCTAGTTTGAACTGCTGGCTCCCAAAAACCATTACAGCTTCTCTTAGTTCATGGTGTGATCTCAGAGAAGTCATAGACCTGCTGAGACCAGAATGACAGATATTTTGGACTGTCTGGTTATTTCAAAGCACAGTGCAGTCACGGGTACAGTGAACTACTACACTTTGAGTTAATTTAGCTTAGGCTCAAAACTAACTGTTCTCCATGTCCTACCACTACTCTACGTAAAGCTATACATACTGTTCCTTTAGCTGCAACCTCTTGGATGAGCTACATTGGTCCCCACTTCTTTGAAACTTTATTATATCATATTCATTGATGTTTTACAATAGTGATGCTGAATTTCATGTATATTATTTAACTGTTTTTTTGTTCCTTTTGTTTTCTCTTATCTGAGAGATTTTGTATGTCAAGATGTTTTCATTACTGTCTACTTGAAAATCCAGACATAACTCATATGGAGCAATTCTTGACACTAGTGTAATCATGTTACAGTTACAGCTATTAAAGGTGAGCTTTTAGAAAATTTCAGAGAACCCAGTGCCTTGAATTTCAGTGACAGTCTGGTTTCTTATTCTTCTTTGAAAACCCCAATGCAAAAACTTTTGTTATTTACATTTTAATTATACATGTTAATGAGTTGGAGGAAGGACGAACCCAGCAGAGACAAAGTTTCTGAGTCATAGAACAAATTTAAAAGTACTTCAAACTAGGGAAAATGTTAGTGATCTTTTTTTGGAATTTACAGTGCTCTATTTCTGCGGCTGTAGGTTGGAAACAGATTGGATGTCAGACTGATTGTCAGCATTTGTGTTAGTGGTTTTATAGGTGGGTGGTTTCTCAAGGAAAGAATTTCGCATTTACTGCAAAAGCTAGTAAGATAACTTTCCTATAGCTAGCTAAGTATTAAAATACATAAGGTGTAATTAATGTATAACAAGAATCTGAAAATATATCTTTTTATTTCAAAGAAAAGAGATTCCTTAAACATAGTTCCCTATGAGAATGTTAAGAATTGAACCAACAAACTAAAAATACAGGGTTTGGTGTGTGCTAAACGGATTTGACATGAGAAGTTTTAAGTAGCTTCAAACTTTCTCTTTTCTTTCTGGTGCTTCTATCACAATAAAGACTTATTTTTCTGTGCTTGAATAAACATCTGCTCAATCAATATATATGTATTTTTACACCTACATCTATAACAGATAGTGGTGTGTTAGCTTAGTTGGTTATGTAATTTAATTTATTGGTCTAAAGCGTGGTCATCACACTTCAGCATATTACTCAAAAAAGTGAGCTCTGGCTCACTTGAACATTTTAAGCACATAATTTACCACCTCACAAAAAGTAGAATTGAAATGGCTCTTTTATGTCAGAAAATTAAGACTTCTGAGCAGTTCTGTGAACACTGGTAAGAGGAGTACAGTTCAGTGTCTTCAATACTGCAATCCATGTTGTAGTGGTCCCTGGGACTGCATTATTCCCTCTGCACTTACTGCCCCATTGTTAGTAATCTGAAGCCTTTTTTTGTAAGCAGAACAACTTGTTAAATGCCTGTGCTGTTTTGCAGATAGCTTTTTATTGTTACTTCTATTTATTTCTTTATTTTTGCATTGCCTAATTTATCTAAGCAGAATGAGAAAATCAAATCCTGTTTAACTGTGTAAGTTTATACTACATTAACAAATGTGGCTATAAGTAAAAGTTGGTTTTATTAAATTGGTGCACAGATAAGGATAGTAGGAGGGAAGACTTAGCTGGAGCTGTTTATTCTGTGACACTTTGAATGCTTAATATGTTTGACTTCTCTGGAACAAATTTAAAAAGTTACTATGAGAAAGATTGGTTATACTCAGAATAGTTGGCAGAATGATAGAGCAAAAATTGGGGTAAGTGGAACGTTTCAGTCTGAAGAAGTATGAAAAATGTTTGTGGTTTGGTAGATGCAGTAATGGCTAACAGCAGCATTTTAGTATGAATAAACAAACAAACAAAAACAACACAAGAAGCCCAGAAAGAGAGGCATTGCCCTGATTAAGGCAAGAGGTAAGTATTGTGTATCCTGTGTTTTAAGTTAGATTAAAAAAAAAAATGTGATGATAGAGGAATATCATGATTTAATTTTTTTTATTTTTTTTTTTATTTTTAGATCATATAAAATACTCTAAATTTTGCATTTTCTCTGGAAAAAAGGAAATACTTTCTCGTGCATGTTTATTTGTATGGCGAATATTTATATGTATTTATACAGGAGGAGGACTGAAAAAAATATGACGGAAGACAATGTATGTCTTACCGTGGGAAATAGTTTCCTTCTTGCTATTAACTGTTGTATAGCATTGTTAATTCAGATAAGCATTAAAGTGGTAAAGATATTTTTGTCTAAAAAGTATGTAACTGAGCTTTCATACTACGTTTCTTTGGGTCTTGTTCTTGTTTAGTTTGATGATTCTGTGAAGATAAGTTTTCTCTGGTATATCCACTTCTGCATGAGTTCAAATTGCTCATCGGTTAGTATATAGTGAAACAAATGTACCACACAGTATAAAGCTAAAATAACAAAAATACAGTTGAAATTGGGAGAAATAGAGACACAGGGGAAAATGTGAACTAATAAATCCTGCATTAAAGCATGCAGCTACTTGATTTTACTTCTTTTAAGCTTTTGTTTTGCCAAAAAGACCTAAAATATATCGTGCTTTTGTATGACTAGAATATAAATAATTTGATGACAGCATCATTCTAAAGTTCATGCATGTGTTTAAAATGATTTAGTGTTCTTCTATAGGTCTCAGTTTTATCCAGATGCCTTATTCAGTCACACCAAGAGCACATTACTGAATATTTTATTTATCATTTTGTAAGTCTTAATTGACTTGCAAGTTAGAACTGCACTATATTCAGTTGAGCTGCATTTCACAGTTGTTTGGAAGAAAAAGATAAATGTTTGAGGCATTTTCATGTTTCATTCTAAGAATTCCAGGGATATTTTTTTTTCTTGAAATAGAAGACTCAGCAAAACAGATTACTAGGCTTTTGGCACAAATCCTGCACATTATGTGCAATTCATAATTAAATCTTCCTTTATCAACTGGATTATTGATATCAGAATATCTACTGCTCTGATCTGTTAATATTAAAGAATGTTGCTTCCTAATTTTAATATTTTTTAAAAAGCTGAAAACAACTGCCAGGTCTGTAACAAATATGTGACCATAGAAGAGTCAGTTATCTTGCTTTGGGAAAACTTTTTCTCATTACTCAAGGATAGAAGAAATGAAGGAATGAAAAATGGATTTCTTTCAAAATACACTTTTGTTGACATGAATGAAATGAAAGTTTACTTCTTTGTGTGGCTTGATACTGAACTGCATGCTAAATATCAGAAGGTGACAGGTCTCATTTTTATTGATATCATGAAATCAAAGCATTGAAAAAAGGTACACATGGCAGCATACACTGTATGTGCTGCATTGTGACTCTGTAACTTATGACTTCAGAATATATTTGTTTATGTAACACAGATATAGTCAACAGTTAACAAGAAGAGGTTATTAAAGAACAGCTTTTTCTGGGTATATTAGGAATAGGTGTTTGTGCTCTAAAGCACCACATATGGACATGTTCTCACCACGTTGGACTGTTGGCAGTGGCAACTCTATCTGAGGCACCTCAGATTCTCAGATCTAGTAATTAATCCTGGATCCAGGGTAAGTTTAGGTTTGGAACTGTGTGTACAGTAAGCAACGGGGAACAGAACAGAAATGCCCTGTAGTTACTGGAAAACATCTGTGAGTCAGGATGTATGGTTACTTACTGGTTGCATCAATTGCTATTTTATTCAAGCAAATCTCTGATCTCGAAATCAAAAACTAGTCTAGTTAGATGATACCTTGCATGTGCAGAACATATTTAACTAGAAAAAAATGGGAGCATTTGGTTCTGTTTTCCTGTTACTATTTTATTTCCTCCAACGCAGAAAATACTCAAATTAAGGAGTGGGTTTTTATTAAAATATTTTTAAACAAGTTTTTATTTCATTCTGCAAGCCTTTATTTTAAAATATTTCAATAAACTGACAATTTAATAGGTGGGAATCTTCCATGCAAAATGGATGACCTGGCAGCATGTGAGCATATGGGTACTGGGGTGCAGAAGACTTCCATTTAGATGTAAATCCAGTTTTCTAATAAGTTTCTGTCCTAGAAATTTTTCTTAGAGGGAATGACATTATCCCCAGTAAACACGGCCAAGGTCATGCTTGCATAAGTCTTTGAAATTTTATGTTAAAAACGGGATGTATTTCTTCTCCTAATTTTAGAGTTAATGAATTAATGTTTTAATTTTTGAAATTGCAAGGAGCCAGCATTTCAATGGAGCAAAAAATTATCTCTGGGTGTAGTTTACAGTGTGTTAAAAGCTTGTAGTGATACAAGATGAAAGCAAGGAGTAAGATTACTCATGTAATTTAACCATATCACATTTTTTTGAAAGAATTTGTAGTCAGAGATAATTGCTTTTTTAAAAAAATTTCCTTGCAGGTCAATAGATCAAAAGCTGATCTATTGACAAATATATCTCTGTAGTGAATTAGAATGCAAGTGTAAGTCATTCTACCAGCAGAAGATTCTATTATATTATTGCTGTTGAATGAAATTTTAGCACAGCACACACTTGTGATACAGCCATGTGACATCTGTATGTTTCTTTCAGTGGGGCTAAAGGGGACTTGGCAGTTACTTTACCTCCCTTCAGGAACCTGCCTGAAAAGGAAATGAAAAAGTAATATTTTTATAAGTCCTCTATAATGCATCACTTAAAGACAAATTTAGGTAAGTTACAAGAGATGGGTTTTGCACCTTCTTCAGATCCTTGTATCTCCCCTGAGGATAACAGTAAATTGTGTGGCTTACAGAATATTCTGTTTAAGAACTTCATATTGTAATTTCAAGGAATGCTTAATGGTCATTTCCAATGTCATGCAAGTATTGTGTTTTTGAGTTTAATGTTTTAATTAACAGGAACCAAAGTTATGAAATAGAAACTGAAATCTTTGTTATAGTGTTTTGTGGAGACATCAATTTGCAATCCACAAACAGGGAGACAGCAGAATGAGCTGTGTAGCAGGAAGCATTGCAGTTTAGCAGGGTTGTGATCTTAAAGGTGCAGACTTAGAGAACTGTCAAAATATGCCCTTCAGTGGGTCTTGAGCATCTTTTCAAAGAAAAGTGTACTTACCTGTTTGCTGAATAGGGATGTGAGCAGGATTTGTAGCTTCGTGAAGCAGTCAGGCAATGCATCCACTCTTAATCACGCAAACTCTGCATGCATGATAGGAACTATGTGGGTGAGTGGTTCTTTGTACTATTTTTTTTTTTTCCAGGAAGCAGATGTTTTATTTTCCTTGGTTACACTAAAAATGTAATTTGTATTATTTTAAGTTGATGTCTCATATCTTTGTTTTCTTTCACAAAATCATTACTAAAGGTTAGCAGAAGGCCCAGCTTTTAGTACCATGGTGCACATTCTCAGTATTTAATAGCTTATTTTTTGAAAGAAAGTATCATTTTGTTTTTCAAAATTTACCTACACAACAAAAGCAACATAACTTGATTTGCATAAACAAGCTAACATTTGGAGCACTGTATTCAGAAATAAAGCTTTTTTTTTCTTTTTTTTTGTAGTTTCTTTTCCAACTTCTTCTATGTTAATATAAAATCAAATAATAATCCATCTAACTTGCTTCTGTTTGTTTAACTGAATGCCTTTTCATACCTCTGCAAGATTTTTTTAAGTTTTTAATGCTTCCCTCTTAAGGCAACTGGTGTGAAAAATCAACTCAGGTTGCAAGCACTGACATATTCAACTTGAATACTTGAATATTTTGTTATTTTTTTCTTCATTTTTCTTGTGCATCTAAGGAAAAAAATGCTGTAGCATGTTATGAAGTATTATGCCACATGCACATAAAAATATATCATAGTTGGCATATCTGTAATTTAGTTGTATGAAATTCCTATTACAAGTCTATATATCATATTAGCAAAACAGTATCCATTCTGTACTATATTATTTTAGTAACATAATAGCTAGATTTGAAGTGGAATTCAAAGGTCATAGTTGCCATCATATTGAGGATTACTTAATCACATTTTTCTTTTTGTCACAGAATGGAAAGGAAAATCTCCCAAGTCCTAACTACAACTGTCAATATATCCACACCACAGTAAGTGTGGAAAACATCTAATATATTTGTGCAAATTCATTTTTTAAACTTACAGTGAAGAAAATAGATGTAAACTTTTTTTTTTTTTTTTTTTTTTTTTTTTTGGGGGGGGGTAGTGGTACTAAAGCAGTCAAATATTAGATTCTTTGAAATCCATAAATTCATTATATTAAATGTATTTGTCATTTTTATTTTTAATACTATATATTACAATACTTGGAAGTATATTAGCAAATACTAAATTTAAAATTACAACAGATAAAGAAAATAAACTACAATGTTCATCCCCCACAAAAAGATATTATTCCTTGTATTTCACTTCTCCACAGACAGTAGAAAATAAGTGTGAAGGTACTTTAAATGTTGCACAACAAAATTAGATGAAATGAGGAGGCATTTCTTCTCAGAAAGAGCGGTCAGGCATTGGAACGGGTTGCCCAGGGAGGTGGTGTAGTCACCATTCCTGAGGGTGTTTAAGGAAAGGTTGGACATGGTGCTTAGGAACATGGTTTAGTGGGTGTCATTGGTGGTAGGGGGATGGCTGGACTAGATGATCTTGGAGGTTTTTTCCAACCATAATGATTCTATGATTCTATGATTCTATTTTCTTTGCCTGTACAGAGAAAGTTCAGTTGATTCATACCCGAGTATGAAAGTTATTTCCAGAGTAATGATACAGAATTTCAGAGGTTGAATATTAGTGAGTATTAATACTTGTTTGTCTTACTATTACTTTAACACTTTATTCCTCTGTTTTGGTTTTAGTTTCACTAGAATGTTTTGCGTTTTGCTTCAGAACAGCTACCTCTTTACCTTTTTTTTTTTTTTTTTTAAGAAAATATTGATGGCTATGTCCATTAAGGATTGCTGTATAGAAGCAACAGTGGTAGCATACCATAAGTAGCACTTTTTTTTTTTCTTAAACATATTGTGGTGGTAAAACTATTAACATTTAAAATTTGAGAGGTTTAGCTAAGAAGTTGTTGCAGGTGAACTCAACAGGCAGCTGAATGCCACACAGCTGCTCGCTGATTTCCCCACAGTGGCATGGGGGAGAAAATTGGAAAGAAAAGTGCAAGAACTTGTGGGTTGAGATAAGAACAGTTTAAAAAGAAGGGGGGGAAGAAAAATGTTTTTGAGAAAAATGTTACCAATAACTTAATCTGGGTTACTACAGGTGTTTTGGGTTGAGAGATCCCATGACTGTATTCATTGAGTGTTCAGACTTCTACTAGTTTCTGTGTGTTTGGTTCATAATAAATGGAGAGTGGAACAATACTACAGATTCTTAACTTGCTCTTGTTTGTAGTCTAGCTGCTGATTTTAGTCTATCTTGCTTTTGTGTTTTTGCTTTTTTGTTTCATCTGTGAGAAATGGAAGTTGCAATATCTGTAGTTGACTAGTGTGTAGTTGCATCTGGTCTTGTTCTTAACTGTTCTGTATTCCAGTTGAGATGATTCTAGTATTTAAGATTTTTACCTTTTTATTGACATGTAAGATTTTTATACCTCAGCAGTGTTTCTTATCAGAACTAAGGAATGCAACTTTGGTACCAATAATATTGCTTTCTAGTAAAAATGAAAGGTCAAATATTTAAACTGCATCTATTACAAACATAATGCAGCTGATACAGTACAGTATCTTAATATGGGTTGAAATTGTCTCAGGAAGGTTGTTGGGTGCACAGTGAGATGTGGTGTGTGTGGCACTAACCACTTGTAATTAGTCGAAAAACCTTTTGTGTGTGGGTCACCTGGTTTCCGCTGACCAAGTCCTGACACTAGCACTTGATGACTGGAAGAAATTTGCAGCTGGTCTTGGCTTGTTTCCTGCAGCAGACATATCTTCATCACAGGAGGTGCCCATGGGAGCAAGCTCAGGAGGGAGGGCAAAGGTTTGCATTCATCTAAGGGGGTCATTTTGAGAGCCATTCCCTACAGGTCAGAGCCGATGCAAATACATGGTGGCATTAGAAAACATTTAGTATGTTGTGCTTAGCTATAAGGAAAAACATGTTAGAATCTGATGTTAATAATGACTACTTTCATGTAGTTATTTTTTAATTACCTTTACCTCTGTAATAAATTACAAGACATACACAGGATGATGCTTTTTGTTTGATGTATGCAATTGGTGGGTATACCGCCATAACTTAGAGAAAGTAGAAACTGTTACTGGTGAACTCTTGGCTTTGCATTGCTTTGAATGACCACTTCAAACAAATGTCAGCAGCTATGCTGTCAGTCCCATTCCTTCATATTAATACAGTTTTTGCTAACCAACAACTTATGTTTGATGTATGTTTGATGTTCTGCCTTGTTACCCTGTAGTAGAACGTGTTTTGGAGATCACTGGTCTACTGCCTCCCAAATATTTATGGAAACATGTCTGCTCAGTCAGCGCTATTGAGAGGAAGGCACAAGGTTGCCTATGTTAGCTTTAGCTTAGCTATCTGGCCTAAAAATAGTAACATTTCTACTCCTTTTCAGTTCTTGGGATGTAGAAATAAAGGCCTTTCATAGTGTAAAAGTTTGGTTTTGTGGCTGAAGCTAGAAAATGCTAGTTTGGAGGTTTAAGTCGGGACGAAAATGTTTAATGCCTTCTCCATATACATGAGTGGTTGGATGCTGTACTGGGAAGCACTGCAAGACATCGGGTAATACTTCGTATGCTTTCATATTGTTTCTGAGAATGTGTTTAGCGCCGTATGTCAACCCTCTTTGTAAATATGTCTTACTTGACCTCATTGATAATTTCTCTGACTGTTAAAGCTTTCAAGTAGCTGAGTTTTATGTATCATTTAGGCTTACAAAAAAAGTATATTCAAGTAAAAAGCAGTTTTCTTAACTGCATTTTAGATCTTTCCTGTGGCTTTTGGTTCATGGTTTTATGTTATGTGGTTTTAACAAAAAAGTTTGAATTTAGATCATACGTTTTTGATACTGTAGTGAGAACACAAAGCAATGTATACTTAGCTGGCAAAAGTCAAAGGCTATGACAGAATATGTTCTTAAGCTTCTATATGGTCATAATCAAAACATGACACCTCTTTGCCTAGTGTATTTCTGATTTATGTTTAATCTGAGAGTTTCTTGTGGCACTACTTAAAAAATGATAGAAACAGCAAAACGACTTCAGACTTAGTTAAAAAATCTGGTTTTAACTTGTTTTCTTTCATTTTTTTGTGACAGTTTCTGTGATTCAAATGTTTGTAATATATATATTTATTTTAATCATAAAAATTCTATGTTGCTAGGTTTAAATTTGAAATTTTGTAGTTCATGCCTAAATTACAAAACTTCAAGGTATGACAACACCATCAGTGTCTTAATGGTACAATTTTCAAGAGGACTAATATAATTCAAGAAAAAGAATCAGAAAAGATGGTTTGTGTGCAAAAAATCCACAGAGCATTTTGCTAAAATGATACTTTCTTCAAAGTGCTTGAATGTGAAGGAGATAATAGGGTGGGAGAATATTTGTGAATATCAAGTGAAAAAGAAAAATACGAGTCTATTTCTGAGGTTTTGTTCCTTGTAACTTGCAGCAATTGTTTTCTCATTTAAAAAAAAAAAAGGCAAAGAACAACTTGACTTTTTAAAATTCTCAAACATCATGAGAATGAACAAGTTTCATGTATGTTTTTTCTTTTTAAGGGTATTCATGTCTGTCATGTCTAAAAGGTCCTTGGGAATTAGAGGGAGGTTGGACAACATGCAAGTGCTCCTTGTTGCTTGTTATAGACTCATAGAATATCTCGAGTTGGAAGGGACCCACAAGGAACTTGAACTTTATGCAGGAAGGAAACGAAGTGGTGATAGTGCAAAGCAGCAGAGGGAAAAAGAAGAGTTAATTCAATAGTATCAGCGTGGATTTCAATGAATAAAAGAGAGGAAGGAATTACAAGTAGAAGAGGTGAATGATGGCCACCACAATGAGAGAGAGTTGATTAGTTTTGATGAAAACAAATAACTTATAGAGAATATTGTAGAAGAACTTGTAGACTCTAGTTATTAGCTGAGGAAAAGGATGACTCAGATGTTGAATGTGTCAATTGAGGTAGAGAAAGATAAAAAGTACCAATTAAAGAGCAGGAAGAGGAGGGAACTGATTCTGTACTCGTGAACAGTCCAGATAGAGGTTACGCTAATGAAGCAATTGGAAAGGTGTTATGGGAAGGACAGGATCCCAGAAGGGTCCAGGAAAAGAACTGTTAGAAAAGAAGTGACTGCTTGTTTCAAAACCAGCAGGTAGAATAAACTGGATAAAAAGACACGAAATACATTGACTCTGTGTATAAAATTGAACTTTCTCACACAGTACTTGTGAAGGCCTGAAGCAGGGACACAAGAAGGCTCACAGAGACGGCTTTGTATCAGTTTCATATGCAAAGCTGCCTGCGTGCCAAAACATGTAGTTCTGCAAGGGTGCTATAGAACTCAAACTCTTAAGCTCCAACAAATCCCTGTTCTTCTGGCATTGCAATGAGGTTAGGTTGTGGCATCTAACATCTTTCTGCTGGAATTGTCTTTTGGAGAGTGTACAGCTGGCTCTTTTGGGAAGCCTTGAAAGTGCTTCTGTATCAACTAAAGCCCAAAGCTCGAAGATACTTTTAGTTATCCTAAACTGCATCCATCTCCCTTTAGATGGAGATGAGTATTTAACAAGCTGGTTCAATCCTGACTATAAGGATTTTAAGATGTTTTGTTGAAAGTGGAATTGAAAAACCACAAGAAGAAATTAGAGGTGAAGGTCTAGATTTTGGAGAGTTACAGAGTCAGTTGAAACTGACTTAGCTCATCTTATGGGGTAGTGTCAAAATGCTGAGGAGCGTTCTGAGGTTTGCTGGTAGATATGAGGATAAATAGACTCCCCCAGAGAGCTGTGGAGGTATTGTACATTGTGTTGGAGAGAGAACATACCTGTGAGAGTTGGGTAGGCTGTAAACTGTAGGTAAAGGTCATGGGAAATGAAGACTTAGAGAATCAACTGCAGTTAATGGAGGATTTGTTGGTTTGATACATGAGCATGTTAATATTTAGTTGTTACACATTAAAATGAGCTCCTGCACTGTGGACTAAGTCTGGTGGATTTAGATTCAGGTAGAATATATGAGAAAAACCCAGTCATAGACAGAATAATAAAAAGAAGTGATTTCATTGTAGAAGGAAACTGCACTGATGTCCAGTTAATTTAATTCCTACAAAGAAAAGATATGACCTTTACATAATAGCATAATTAATCTGTCATTTATTCTCTTTCTGAGACTTGACATTCTTTTATTTATTTATTTTTAAGATTATTAATCTCATGGGAAAAAAAATAACTTAGGGCAGTATAAACCCATCTTGCTTACTATACTTATACCTCTTGCTATACTTGTAATCACATATGGTGCTTTTTCTCTCTTTCATTACTATGGTATGAAAACAGGCTCTAAATTCACATGCTATTGCTGCTTCTCACTTTTTTTTTTTTTTTTTCTGATGCCATAACAGCACCAGAGTGTGAGATGTGATGGTGTAAATGAAGAGGCAAAAATCAGGGCAATAGTGTTTTTTGATTAATGAATTTGTATGAAGATTTAAGTTTATTCAAAATAATGTAGAGAAAATATAAATCATAGTTCTGCCAGTGCTGTGTCTGTTTAAAAGAAGGAAACAGAATTTTGTAGAGAAACAAATCTGGGTGAAATACCTTATGTCTGTACTTCTTATTTTCTCTCTTTCTCCTGCCTGATTTTTAACTAGGTCTACAGTGACAGCAGGCACAGGTAGGCTTCCTAACTTTAGATAAAAAATATTTTTCCATAAGTGGTTTGTAAACTTTCCCTCCTACATACTTGAGATGTAAGCTCAAATTTCTATGATTAATACCTTTTCTCTTATTACAATTTAAAAAAAAATAATCTGAATTTAATAAAGCAGTTAATTTTCTAAGGGTCATATTGTTATGTATTTTCTTCTGGGACTTTGAAAAGAATATTACATGGCAGTACTACATGTGTCACTAATGTCTCCTTGCTAGCATTCAGATATTAAGAATAACCAAAATGGTAATTATAGCTGGACACGTTCATCAAATTTATTCTGTTGTGAAGCAGGCTTGAATCACTGTCTTTTAAAGAACCTGTATATATGTCTGTGTGAAAGGGTTTATTTCATGTTGTGACAGTAATGTGTGGGGAGTGAGGGCAGCCCATGCTTCTGAAAATGAAACAAAGATGTGTTCTTAGTACCTGTATGCTAGATGAAGTAAAGTCGGATTGTGAAAATAATTTGCTGACCTGATTTCTATTGGTTGCGTCTGTTTCTTTCCCTGTTTTTAAGTGTGTATCACCAAGATAAGCTTAGATAAAGCTTTTTTCCCTCCCAAAATGTAATTGCATATCACTTTAAGCTTTCCTAAATCAGGATGGCTGACTCCTTGATTTCTGCTCTGCATCATGCAGTCCCTCTGTTCCAGCCCTGATGCTTGTGCCATTAGGTGACGAGTGCTTTCTGAAAGCTTTTGCTACTTCAGCTATCAGCCATAATGTCTTTCCATTTGTCTGTCAACTGAGTCATTTGTCCAATGGTAGCCTAAAATGTGCTTGGGAACACGCAGTGGGAAGAGAAGCAGGGCGACGGTGATCCCAAAGTAATTTAAGATGCTTTGGAGCCTCATCCTGTGTCTTCAATGCCCAGTTGTGGCTTGGCATAGGCATATGTTTTTGAGACACAAGTCTCCTGATAACATAAAAGGTAGGAAAAAAAGTAAATTATTTACTATGCAAATTGCATAGCAGAGTACAGCTCCTTTTCGTTTGAGGAATGTGTTTAAGCGGAGGCTGGTATAACCTGCGTCCCCACTAGATGGAGTTGCTGGTATAGTTGTGCGGGGATCGCCGGCAGAGAAAACCCTGCGGGAGGTGGGGGGGACAGCACCCGGGGTGTCAGAAAGAGGGCTCCGGCTTGAACACTGACCGGGCTTCGGCACGGAAGTGTCCTGTGTCAATCCACGCAATTCAGAGGAGTTACGCTGACGTAAACTCGCACAAAATTAAATCAGGATCGTGTTTTTAGGCCTTTTCACCCTTTCTCCTGCCCACCTGTTTCCCCCTTACTCTAGGGAATAGCTAAGTACTGTCAGCTAGGAAAATAAGACGTGTCAAGGAACATAGATCTTCTGTTTGGAAGGGTCTCTGACTCTTTAAGGGCTAAACATGATTATTTTATATTTATTTTGTTACTTTATTTTTTTTCCCTTCCATATGTGAACACTCTAGCACAACTAAAGGCTATTGGCTTTTTTTATGTTGTGAAAAATGTGTGCAGACAGTACTGAATGCTAAATAAATGCATGCTAAGTGGTGCTGAAAAGGTTAAGCATGCTACAGTGTCTATGTAGACATTGGGTATGAAACACTGGAGAAGTCAGTGGACATAGCATAGTGCTTAAGAGAAACAAAATTAGTGATTCTTATTTGCCTGAGGTAAGTGCGAGCCTCTGTAAAGTCTTGATCTTTATGCAAAGACTTAGTAAAGAAGAGCAGTCATAAGGAAAACCTTAAAATAGAAATAGGGATTTTGATTACAAGATAATATCAATGGAAGCATGGTAGAATCACCTGTTAATTGGAAAGAGTAGATGGAAATATTTTTTCTTTTTGAAAAAAAAAAATCAACATTTCCCTAGTTGATAAAAATAATCATAACATATATAAGGAAGGAGAGTATTGTGTGGATAAGGAAGACAAGGCTATTAATGATTGCTAATAATTTGTCAAAATATACTAATGAAGCATTTTATTTTTAAGCTCATAATATGCTTCCCTTCCTGCTCTCAAGTCCTGGGGGCTATTTTAATGTGATGTTAGGAAAGGAGCATTTAGAGGAAGCACTGCACTATTCTTAGCATCTATACCACTTGCCAAGATTACTTCTATACCACATCAACTGTTTTATAAAGTGGAGAAAGATGTGTTGCATGGATAATGCAATATGCGGTTCAAATTGTTATAAGTGCTCGAAGTCTGGAGATGTTCAATCTCATAATGCTATATACATTCGGTATGTGTAAACTGGTTAATATAAGTTCCTGAGATGAGATTGAAATGTGAACGGTGTGTGGTCTTACAGGTGATCTCCTTCAGATCTCTTTACTTGATAGTGAAGGTCTAGACTGACTAGGCAGTCTGCTGTGATAACTCTAAAGGTTGAATTTGAGGTTTAAATTTTGTAAATGTGAAATTTGGGAATTTCTAAGAAGCAGAAGTTGGCTACCAGATCACAGCAAATTGAATGATTGTAAATGGAATGCGCTATTTACAAATGCACTGTAAACAAAAGAATGGTTTTGTATTTGTACTGCAGGCATGTTAGAAATACTGTTGGTCCTTAGTGCTTTGTTTCAGAAATTCTTTGGTATCCTGTTTTTATTTGCATTTTCAAGATCGATCAGTACTTTGTCATTATTTTTTAAATGGCAGTCTCATTGGGTGTAGGGAGAGGGTACCTAACTGAGCTCTGCTCTGCCATATGCTATGACACTGACAATCCAGACAGGTTGGAAAAGTGTTGTATCTCGCAGTGGTGTAGTGCAATCACTGCAGAAGAACTTTTAATCTCTGCTTTTCTAATTGAACTTCCACAAACGCTGATCTGGATTTTGTAGATTGGTAGCCTCCTTTTTTTTTTTTTTTTTTGGGGGGGGGGGGAAGGGAAAGGTTTGATTGCTAATCGGTAGCTAATTGATAATATCAGCTACTGGGTGAGGGATAAAATACAGTTCAGTTACTGAATCCAGTGTGGTCCAAACAGAGCACCATTGAGGCAACTGGAAGATGTCATATGGTGTAGGGAAGGCTTTGCAATTGCACACATGGCTTTTTTGTAGGATAAGGGAAAAATGAATAATTTGCTGATGAGATACTGATGGGACATATGCTGTTCTGTAAAATTATATAGTAGTGGTAGTGATATCTGCACTGTGCATAACGCCAAAGAGTCAGATTGTGTACAGTCATTCGTGTACCTCTGGCAAATTTGTGGTGGTACTTACTGTATATATATATATAGCCATAACTTCATATGTGTTTATTTTTATATTGGGTTTGGTGGAGGAGTGTGTATAGTAAAAGAAATGGCTTTAAAGAAGTGATATATGCTTTATTTTTATAATTTTTTTTTTTTTTTAAATAAAGCACTTTTTAAACCTTTATCCTCTTAGACAAAATTGAAAGTTGTCCTTGAAGGGGAGAAAGTTGTTAAGGACTTCCCCTGTATCCACTGCAGTAGGGCATCATATCAGGCTAAAGAATTATATCTCTTTTAGATCTCTTACAGTACTGAATTATCTGTGTTTAGCATTTCTCTATGTAAATGCACGTGTGTAGGCAATTTGGGTACTTAATAGTTAAAACATTGATGTTATTGCTTTAATAATATGAAGAGAGAAATACAAACTATTCATAATATTTGTGGCTCATATTTTTCTTGTTTTCAAACATGAAAATTAAGAATAAAAGTCCAATGAGTAATTTAATCTTAAAATTAATATTAGCTACATTCACAGTACTGAATTGCCTTGAAATAATTGTTCAATGTGCTGCTTTTAAGAGTTTAATCTGTTTTATGGATGTCCTCTTATCTGTAAAGCAGTGCAATAGACAGAAGAAACTGCTTGACCCATCACCATGTTCCAGAACTTCACTTTGGGAAATTGGATCGACTTATATGGTTCCAAACTGTTTGGCTGGGAAACATGTTGCCTTTGATTTTGACATAATGTAGAATGAGTTGGTTATCTGCCTCCTTACATAACGTATTTGTTTTTCATTAAACATTCTGATAAGGTCTTATTAAATTACTATGTATTATTTATGGTATTTCATATGAAAATGAGCTGAAGGGAAAACTCTACCAGCTTAGGGCATTTGCAGAATAACAGGCTTTCTGTGCTAGGAGGAAAAAAAAAAAAAAATGAAGAAAAGCATGACATACTCCTGTCAGAACAGGAGACTGCTTAAGGCAGAGAGTAAGAATGAAAAAAAGGGAAAGGGCATAGAGAGAGTTCATTTCTCCTTCTTCTTGCTTTGTCTTGCTGTGTGGTGCGCTTTTTTTTTTTTTGGTGATAAAGTAATTTGTGCTGTTCTATATCTGGGCTGTTCTAGTAGATCAGTTCATGATAAACTGCAAAAGCATGGATGTTTCCTAAGCCAAAGACAATCCCTGTATTCTAAGTTTGTGCATTTATTGTTTTGGTAGTGATTGCTGAGTGTTTTAAATACATTATTTTTGTTGCACTGACTGCTTTTGAGAAAGAAAAAGAAAATAACTAATTCTGCTGGAAATTTTTTGGTTTTGCATGAAGAGGACTTAGTGGATCTAAATCAGTCTCTGAAGCTTGTGTGGGTGCAGGTATGTGTGCGCACATGTAAAATGAAAAAATATTTTTTTTAATACAGCGCCTGAGTTACAGTGACATGCTTTGTATCTGTTTCCAGTTAAGCGGGAGCTTTTCTTTATTTCTAAGGGTAGTTTTCAAAATCCAACCAGTTACTCTGTTTCTGAAAAAGGTTTCTATTTTATGTGGGTTATTTATTGTGGTTAATGTTAACTCTTGGTATAAGATGTGCTTTGTGGGAGTTAGATATCCTATAACATAGGTAATTTTAAAATCTTCTGCAGAGTTTTTTTTAAAACGAACTCCTTCAAAACCTCAGGTGTTGCTTTGAGGATTGACCTTCTTTCCCAAAGAAATATTTCATTCATTTGTCAAATTCTAATTAAAAATAGTAGTATTTTCTGCTATACTTGAGTTGTATCCAGGAGGAAAAAAAAAAGACTTGTAATATAGGACTTCAAGGACAAGTTGTAATATAAATTATTTGATTTGCAGGTCACATCCTACTTTATTACATAAAGACTAACTAGATCTACTAATGAATAATTATTACTCCATAAAATAAAAGGGGGGGGGGGGGGTGTGAAACCTGCAGGAGTAGAATACTAATTTGAGGTATCACTCTCAAAGTAAAAAGTAAACATTAAATGCTGAAAGTTGCAAATGTAATTTTCCTATGTAACCTGATCGGGCAGTCCTTTATAATAGATTGACTGGCTGTCAAATAAATTTGTAATTTTAGATAAGACGGGTTTTAGTCCAATTTAAGATACAGTCTTTATCCACGCCTGCTGCCCTCCCCTCCCCCTCAGTAAAAGACAGCGTGCCACAGCATTTTGTTTCATTCCGAGTGTTTCTGCTGCAGTGGTTGTACCGATAGTTCAGTCTCTCTGTAATGCTTTTATGTGTTTCTCTGGGAAAGTAGATGGTAAAAGACATGTGGCTATAAAATTAATTTGTATTTATAAATAAGCTCATTTAGTGATTGTGCTGTGTATTTGCTGGAATCCTCTTGACTAGCCAAGATTCTTTCCCTTTCCTGTTCTGTGCTTCATACTTCCCTTCTTGGAAGGGGAAAGCCCCTTTTATGTCAGGTGTGGGTCCTGGGAGGAAAAACAAGTGTGTGTGTATGCGTGCGTGTAGAATCATAACAGGCATTCGGTCCCAGCTGGGCAATGACATTAATTGCCCAGATCTCATGGACGCCTGTGATGCAGCGAGCTCACTTTCTCTCCTTTCTGATCCTCTCCAGGGATTTTTAAAATGCAGTATTTGAATTTTGGTGAGTGGTAAAGACCCTGCCCTAGGACCCATTTGACAAATGAGAAGCTGTGCAGCATCAGCACCAGCCGACTGAGCCTCACTGAGTCAATCTCTCTCTCTACTAGTCAGCAGCTACTGTTGTGAGACAAGCTTCAGCTCTCTGTCATTGAGGAAGTTCCATTTGCTCATCAATAGGCTGCAGGCTGTGTCTTTTTTTTTCTCTCTCTTAAAAATTCAGAGTTTAGATCTACCAAGTTGCCTTAGCTGACAAATGAATGTAGGGATCTAGTGCCGGGGGGGAAAAAGGCGTTGAAGAAATACCGTTTCTTAAATAATCAGACGGAAAAAACTGTAGTGACAAGATAGGGCAAACGTGCTTGCATGCAAGCCCCCTCACTTGTTCTACGTAGACTTCAGAGCAACACCATGCAGCATCCCCTTACGGGTGCAACCTGCGTGGCACTGCCGAATGTGGGCATGTGTCCCCAGCTCTCCTGTGCCTTGACTTTTATGTACTTACAGCAGGTAAGTTTGCTCAACTTTTGCTTTTCCTGTAGTGCCTGCTTTATCAGCATCATTTGGGGGATTTGTAATCGTAAGGATATTTTTTGTGTGTGAATCGACTGTATAAATGTCTCCCACTGTGTGGAGTGAATGTTGTGCTTGCACCTAGGAATGGTGAGAGTGAGCAGAAAATATGTTTTAATAGAGATTCAAGCCTTTGCATGTCTTTAATTCCTTTTTTTTTTTTTTCAATGTCTTTATTGATGCTGTTTATATATATTTGACAGAGTACTTTGACTGCATTTCTCATGGATACAGTAGCAGAGTTTCAGCCATAAAGGACTGCTCTTTTTTCACTTGCAAGCATAAATTATACTTCTAATGTAAATGTGCCCAATGGCAATTTTGTTTAAGCCTTCTTTGAAGCCAGAAATTTTAAGTCTGTGTTGAAACATGCTGCTGATTAAAATCAAGCTGATTTTAGTCATTAAAAAATTATAAAGCTATATCTGTGCAGAATTAAAATACTTCTGTCACTGAAGTATATTGGAATGGGTTTAAAAATGTTTTGAAATAAGCAAAATGATACCAATTTCTAAAATATTAAAATCCATTTTAGAGCATTCATTTATATATATATATATTTGCTTCTATTTTTGAAGTATTTTCACCCCTCCCCCTCCCCAAATTACTTACCAGTTATTACTAACTCTTACCCAGTTATTTAATGTTATAATAACGTTATTATTTAAAATCATCGTTGTATGTTAGTTCTCTATTTTTAATAGAGCCTACTGTTATAGTCATCTAGTAGGTGTGCATAGTCGAGATGGAAATATGTTCTCAAGCAACAATGATTAATCTTGTTTATTCTGTTACTTTCTGGTGGAACTTTGGGAAAAGAAATTCTTTTGCTCATTATAACAAATAGGAGCATTTGCCTGTGAGTTCATCCAACTGCCATTGCAATAGTTTATATGCATATTGACTTCCATGAAACAGTCTCTAACTTCTTATTTCTGTATTTAAAAATGCCTGAAAGATTTTTTTTACAGTGTTTCTTTGCTATATCTTGTTCCTAAAAATTATATAAGTAGATTTAAAGCATTTATTTTTTTCCACAATATTTGCTTTGTTACTGATGAAAGAACAGAACTCAAGTATTTGGAGGGTATAAACCCTTCTGTAGCTTTTTCTTCAGTAGTGTAGTATAAACCATTTCTGACTTAGAGAATGGAGTATATAATGAAAGATTCTTGTATAAGCCCTAGATTATACATGTATGCGGGCGGGATATGTCTGCAATTAAAATTTACAGCAGTTAAATATAATGTATTTAAAATTTGAATAAAATGTACGCCATAACTGAAATATCTATTCTTAGTAGTTCTGTATTCTGGGTACGTTCTCAAAATGACAATTGTAGATTAACTTTAATGATCCAGTGTGATTTGTATGCTCACTGGTTGTATACAAAATGTACTCCTGTATTTTGGTGTTCCTCTGAGTTTGCCAAACAACAATTTGAGTGCTGTAGATCCAGCTTTTGAAAGGGAAAATGTGAACCAAGGTGAGAGAGGTCAACGTGGCCACAAAACGAGCTGATAAAAGATAACATAAAGATGAGGTTAGGTGCTGTAATAATCTTCCTGGGTGAGCTATTGCAGTATTATTATGCAAACATCTATAGTATGGCACTGCTTTAAGGTTTAAGAAACTGTGCAACCGTAATGATTACTTTAAAACAGTGAATTCAATTCCATCTATTGAATTTGCGAGAAAGATGAGAAGTGATTGCTAATGCACTTTACAAAGTGCTATAGCTACAGGATAATTTTTAACTCTTTAAGTGGATTAACTACTACACCGAAAGTATTTTTTTTAGTGTTAGCTTTCTAGTCTGGTTAATCCTATTGTCGGTTTAGAAACATTCAGCCTGTACTAATCACAACTATACATGTTAAAAACTCCTCTGAATTCCTGATGATAATTGTGGTAGGTTCAAAATTCTGTGCTTGTTGCATCTTTTGATCTCTGATTGGCATTTACTTATTCTGGATTCCTAGAGAGTCAGGTAATAATCATCTTAATTCAGAGATGATCAATTATGTTATGTTATTTTATGTATTTGGTAAAGTATATCCTCAGAAACTGTTACTTGATCTAAATCTAACCTGTAACAGTTCTGGTTTTAAATAGGAAAGGATAAAAAGTTTTTTTTTTTTTTTTTTTTAATGTAAGCTTTTACCATGACAGTCTATTTTTTATTTTTTAATAATTTTTTTTTCCATATATGACCATTTCTAGCAAATGTACCTACATGCTAACATAACTGTTTCAGTAAAGGGCCTTTCTCGGTGCTATGAAGTTGTCTATCTTAACTACCGGGAACCTAAAAGCTTTGGCAACTTCGTAATCAGTGATTCCCCTCAGCCTGTAGACCCTATCACCAACAGTATATAGACATTATGTGAAGCTAATCAGTAGAATATTTTTTCTTCTAAAAATTACGCTTCAGATACTTGCACCTCAGTTAAAATGAATTCAGACATCTTTATTTTAATGGAGCTCTCTGTTAACATTTACTGTTTGTTTAGCATCTATGGAAAAAGTCTTTTTAATTTTCGTGTGTATCTGCAAAATAAGCTAGTATTTTGATACATATAAGTTTTGTAATTGGATATATGTCTTTCATGGAAGACTCTAAGAGGTGTGACATTCTTCTCAAGATGGGCACACCAGTCTTGTCAATAAATATGTAGCCACGAGGATGGTTGTTTTCTGGGGAGTAGTATTAATCATTTGGAAGGGGAAAGAAAAACAGTTTGTGTAGGGTAGTTGTTTAAAACTGGCAATTGTTTTTGCTAAACAAACATCACTTAGTCAGTTTGATCAGTATAAGTGAAATTCTTTTCTACAGTGTTCCCACAGAAGTGTTCTATTACTTTGTCCAGTATTAGAAACTAAGTATTTGCTCTGATATCTCCCAGATTACACATGTAAAATGTTTTAAGAGCCACATGAGGAACTGGATTTTTTTAAGAACAGTTTGTGCATACAGGTTCACTTAATCAAAACATTTAAAGCTGAACTATTGAAAGTAAAGTTGAAAACAAACAAAAGTACAGAGGCCTAGTGCACATTATAGTTTAACCACCAATAAAATATTCATTTGAAAAAGCCAACAGGACATGAAGGAAGTTTGAGTTAATTTAGATGTCTGAAGTTGTCTGAAATAACCTAGAAGCACCTTAGAGAAAGTCCAACTTTAAAAATCCAGAAAGAGTTTTCAAACATTAAATGCAAATGACTGTATCAGTGGCAGCAATGAACAGAAGGAGGATGAAAGAGTTTGATTTGGACACTGTTACTGTGTCACTTTAAAGATAAGAACAGTTAGGAAAAGTGTAGGTGCATTTGGCTTAGAATTTTACCTAGTGTCAATACTTAAAGACACCGAAAAAGAACTCTGATTTCTGGTGTGTACCCTATAATTTTATAACATACAGTGTTAGAAACAGCTAAATTCATCTATTTTCTCTTGTCCTCCTTAATTAGACACACTAATGCAAGAAATTCTTGCATTGAACTTAAGCTTATATCAAATGCTAGCGCAAAGTAATTTTTGCAGTAAGTTTCAACTGCCTGTAAATTGAGATTTAGAGTTCATTAATGAAAGCTTAGTTCTGTTAACTTGTGTTTCCCTATGATATGCTTACCAGGAACTAGGGTTATTTAGTTCATACTTCACAGAGAAAACACCAAGTCAACTGTGTTTTTGAAACATAATATTCCATGTCAGTGTACAGTAACGTTGTCATTATTTTAAAATTGGTAATTTTTTTTTCTGTTTAATGATGATACATGTGGTTTATTTTAAATAGTGAAGTGGTTTGCACAAAGGGTAATTCCTTTTAAATGGAGCAATTGCTCATAGTGGACATTCACAGATCGAAAACAATTGAACTGAAACTTCAATATCAACCTTTTCTGTCTTTAACAAGAAAGTAGTTCACAATACAGCTCTCGTATCAGTGATGAAAAAATCCACCATGAAAACAAAACACAACAAACTCTCCATCTCTACCCCAGCTATTCCGCTAGTGCTTACATGGTAAATTAGTGTAATTTTATTTGGGCCTTAAGCATTATGACTATGGAGAACAGCTGAATTCCCCACTCAGTTACTTATGTCATGCTTTTGGATCTGATGATATATAGGAGTCTGAAAGACTTTTTATCACATTTTTTCTTCATGGCTAAATTCAATGTTGATTTATTTGATAGCATTTTCAATTGATGCAGTTGATAGTGTCAATAATGGAAAAAGGATTAGAACAGATTATCTTTGTGCTAAAATAGTATGAAGAACTAAAACGGGTGAACAATTTCTGGATACGTTTTACCATTTTTATAGAGAACAAACACATCAATTGCTGAATGCCACCATCACAGTTACACTTCTGTGCATGTGTCTTTTGCATTTTATACTTTAGTGAGTCTTCAAAGGATCAGGTATGTTAGCTGTATGCAATAACAGATGTTTTATGATGTCACTGTTTAAACGTATCATGAAAACATTGCCATTCTTTACCTAGTTCATTTATATTACTCACTCACTGTGTCTCTTCTGTAAAATTGGTAAATTTGACTTGAACTCATGAAAATTTAAGGCATCTGTTAGCTTACAAATTGAAGTCTTTGCACAATTTTGTTCCTCAGTCTGCTATTTCATGGCAATTTTCATATGAGAACATACAACCTCTGCTTATGACTGCATGAGTGAAAAGAAGTTCACATTACTAATGCTCACTCACCATCTGTTTTTCTTACAGCTGGGCCTTGAATAATTGTCCAGTAGCTGATGGACTGAGGGTAGGCAATCTTTTCAGGGTTTTCTGATTCATTTAACCAGCTTCACTGCCCCAAGAGAAACATAGAGCTTGTTTATTCATATGTGTAGGGTAAAAAACTGTATTTGGTCAGATGAATTATAGTACTCTGTTAAAATTTTAAAAAAGGTATTATCATGTTAGAAGCAATTTCATGTTCACCTAAGGGGGCAGTGTGGCATTCTTAGGGAATTTTAGTGTATGTATGAAACGGACCTTAAAGGGAGGGAGAGTAAATGTTGCATCTAGAAGCACAGTTAGTGCAGGAGTAAGGAATCGCATCTCGATGTGCTGTTTGCCTTAATTAGGGTAAATAAATCATTCGGCATTCAGTGATAAACTTCCAAGCTGGTATGTGAGACTGTACCCCTTATTCAACAGAAATTAAAAGCTTTACATATCTTTTGTCTCACAAGAGCTGTTTCATTGTTTTCCAGAGACTATTGAGAAGTGGCTTAGAGAGCAAATGCTGCGTTCTCATTGTGAATAAGGGCTAGTTTGGGCATTTGACTACTTCATTGTAGAGGAAGGTCACTTTCCTCACTACGACAAGAGGAAGTGCTTTAGTTAAGTACCCAGCTCTTTAAATATTAGAGGACATACACACACACACAAAAAAATCGGCTAAGGACTTGCTGCTTTGGAATATAAGAGCAAGAGCAGTTTCGAAGGAGCTTCCACATGGCAGAAGCAGGTGAACAGCTTGAGCTTGCAGTCATTGCTTTTATATCGGGGCTCTCCGAATAGGCTGGGCAGTGATGACAGGATGTTTTGTTGCGTCAGCTATTCGTAAGTTGTCACTATTCAATGGTATTTGCTAAATTTGTATGTGGTGGTTTTTTGGGAGAAACGAATGTGCGGTGGCATTTTATATCAAGGAAAGCATGCTTTGGTTATCTAAATGGGCTTTTCCTCATCGCAACTAGTAGGTATTTCACTCAGTTTGGTTACCTTTTTGACCAGTAGCCATGCAACACTGGCCTATGAAGCTTTTGTTTTTCAATGTGTGTGTTTCTGAATCTGGTAAATAAATGCTACCAGCATGTTAACATTCTGTTTAAAACATTTTGTAAGTCTTGAATAGGTAGCATAAATGAAATGAAGTGATAAAAAGAATTGTGACTCTAGAATTTATCACCTAGCTTTATATGGTTATAATAATGTTAGTGGAAAGGAGAAGTCAACACCCTCCAAGAATCCTTGAAGCTTTTCTGCCTTTTAAAGGTGTATGTGCAATTGATTTATCAGCTTTAAAGTGTGATGTGTAGTACAAGAGCTCTCCTGAGGAACTCCTGTCATTTCTTTGCTAGTATTACTCATTTACCTCTGAGTTACCTAGTGCAGTGCCATTGACTTCTCTCACATTTGGCTTTCCTTCCTACTCTGTCAGTACTGCAGCCTGGTGAATTTAATTAGAGAAAATACCATATCTAATGTCTATAGTATCCAAACTGGTTGTAGTTGGGCCTTTGGTCTTTTGCACTGTAGCAGGCTCCAGCTGTGGAGAGATCTCAATGTGTTTTGATCCTTCTCTTTCTCGTTGTGTTGAACACACACAGAATCAAAATTAGATACTGTATGAAGAACTAAAGCATTCAGTGAATTATTTTTTGTTCAGTGATTCTCCCCCTGATATGAAGGAATGTCTGTGCTACTTTAGAATAGAAATACTTAAGATGTTCAAATGCTCGTGAATAACCATATCAGTGCTTTCAACTCAGACCACTTTTAAATTTAACTTTTGACCCTTTATATTAAAAATGGTTGGTCTTCCTATCTTGTAATATCTTGAATATGCTTTGTTTTATAACTACGTGAATGTAATTGTATCTCATGTTTGTGTGAGGTGTGTCTAAACTTATAGTTGTGATACCTCTCATCAATTTCCTATTGAATTATGCTTATGTTTATTATTATTATTATAGAGTTTTGAAGGCTGCTTTTTTGCTTTTGCTTCTCATAGTCTCTTGTTTTATAGCTATTTTCATTTTCTCTACAGTGGCAAGTAAGCATTCCATAAATTTAATAGTTAACTACAAGTATTGATTATGGGCATGGAACTTTCTTCAGTTTAAAACAATGAGTGATAATAGCTTTAAAAAATGTTTGTTTTCATAATACCACCATCTTTCGTAAGACAGTGTGAACTTAAAGTACTCTTTTGAAACAATGAAGATCATCTCCCATTATGAAGGAAGACGATAACAAAACTGTTCAAAGTTTTCCCTGATATTATGACCTTGTCAAAGCAGAGCTAGTGAGAAAATTTAGGGGTGAAAGGAAGTCAATCAGCTCATATATTCCATGCATTTCCCTTCTTTTCTTAAGCTTTTTTCTTTGTCATGTATTAGTCCCCCTTCTGGGATGTTACATGGCTGCATAGCTCAATTAATGCTCTATGGCAAGAGGAGGAAAAAAATGTCTCTCTTGTCAGAAGCTAAGTTATTTACTTTCAAAATCTGACAGAATAGCACTGCAGGGGCTTCATTTATTTCCGTTCAGAATGTCATTATTGTGTAATGCAGAGGGACTTCTGCATGCATTGCAGGCTTATTCTTGTAATCTCTAGTCTGCTGGATATCAGCACAAGTGCAAAATGGCACACTGGAATGTTTCCCTGTTCTGACTGTAGCACATTCAGCTCTGCAAAACTGCACTCTAAATATCTTAAACATTTGCCATTTAGATGGCAATAAACTTGTTTCTCTGTGGTGTTGATGCTTGATATATAGTGAATGTTGCTCTGGCCTAGCTGGAAGACTGATTGTATCCTTAGTTACCTTTATAATGTGTCATTTTTCCTGATGGGTAGCATATGGTTTGAGACTGCTTTTTCAGCATTGGTCTCTTTGTAACTTTGTAGTTTTTCTAAGAGTGACCCTAAAAGGAATATTTTAGTGCAGAATGCTATATAAAGAAAACTTGGTATTTCATTTCGGTCAAATTTGAAAAGACATTCAACTTTTTTGTTGTTGTACTTTGCGTACTTCAGAGGCAAGATAAGTAGTTTCAATGTTCCCTCCAAGTTCAGTTTGAGTATCTGCAAAAATACAGGAAATTCAGCCACTGCACTTCCAAGAGTGTTTTTTTTTTTTCCACTCCCTTTCCCATTGCTGCCATCTCTTCCAGCTCTACTTTAAACATCACGCTTCCCAAATGCACATGAACTTATATCTTGCTTTGTGGAAAGATTTTGGGTACACCCAGTGTAAAAGTGCTGATGAGGCCAACTTCAGGAGTTCCCTGTGCATAGACATTTGCCCTCCTTTCTTCCTGCTCTTAAATAAATAATGTTCCAGTGGAAAATGACTTCATTTAGAGACTAATTGTCTTTTCAGTGATAGTTGATTTTTTTTTTTCCTAAGACTAACTACACTTTCAGTAGTTCTTTCAATTTCTTTTCAGTTTAAAGCAGTAAATTAAACATAAAAAAAAAAAAAATCAAATTGTGTTCATAAGTAGTAGACTTTATTTGAACACAGCCTGCTTTTAAATGATGGGAAAATAATTCTCCTTCCAAATGGGCTTGCCCATTTCTTTCTTTTTCTCTTCCTTTCTTTGCAGGCATGAAATCCAATAAATTTCTATTGCAGTTGCTGGGCTTGAGGGAGAAAAGGAAAAGGAAAAGTAGAAAGCTATTGGGAAGCGTCAAACGCAGAGGATGATGAAGTACATTTCATAGCAGCCAATTCCAACCCCCAAATCCCTATTGTGCGGAAAGGCTTTCCAACTCGCACAGGAAATTCAGCCATTGCACAGCACACTATTAATGATTTATATACACCACACCACTGCTCTTGTTCACTAGCAGAGCCAGGTTGTGTTAATAAAGGAATTTCAGGGAAAAGGGTCCCGGCATGCTGAGTTGTTTTGCTCGATGCAGTAGATGCTGCCTTCATAAATCAAAAGAATTTAGGGCTCTACAATCTTTCAGAGCTGTCTTTTTTTTTTTTTTTTTTTTAAATCTGATTCACCTAGGAATATTTTTGTTTCTTTTCTGTAAAGAATGAATGAACTACTGGATGAGATCTATCTCAGCTGTTTTAGGGCTGATTGGTTTGCTTCACAGTGGCATTATGCTTCCATTTGTTTTCCATTTGGTATTTATGCTTTATGGTGTTGGCTATGGAAAGAGGATAGTATGGTTTTATTAACATAAAGAGATGCAGATGACGTTATATTCTGTCTTCTTAGACATAACTAAGTAAAATGCAAAGGCAAAATGTGCGTTTTAGATAACGGGTACAAAACTGATTTGTTTACTGTAACAGTGTAATAGCACTCCCTAAAGCATTTGTTCTACTTTAAAATCAGGATTTTTTTATTAGCAAAAATATGCTTCCCTGTTTTGCAGTAAATGTGAGTTAATTTTTAAACTTATCTGGAAACATTGTTTTCTAATAGGAACTGTGGAAATGGGTACTTAATTTTGTATTTATTCACAAAATGCTTGTTTTCAAATACTGGGTCAATGTTGATATATACTAGAGAATATATGTATTTACATTCGATAGAAATGTAGATAAAGAGGGATTTTTTTTTTTAAAAAAAAAAGCCCTCAAATTATGATGTGAAATAGTGTTAAGCAATGTCATGGGACACTATCCTAGAAAATAAACACTTATTTTGATACTTATGCAATCTAGTCTTTACTTTCCATTATTGCTTCACAAAAGGAGGTGGTGGTGGGGGGAATAATTACAGGGCATGTGTTCTGCAGTTCAAAGGAAACTGGCTTTCCAGGGGAATTTTAAGATTTTGTATTACACAGCAGGCACAATGTTTTCAGTTTATTTGGATCATTCAGAGTCATTGATTCATGTAGCTTTTGCTCACAGAAAATGTGACTGCCCTGTCTTGGCTTTGTTACAATAGAAAATATGGTTCTTTCCCAGCTTTATGGAAGTCATCATTGTGCGAATCTGTTTTACAGAAGTTAGAGCTACTACTGAGAGAAATTGTTTGTAGTTTGTATAGTCTGAAGATAGATAAATACCTTATTTTCCATTTTCATCACTGGTTTAAATATCATGGATTAATGTAAGACAGGTGCCCAGTAAATGAGGTTTATGTTTATAGAGTACTGTTCTTGTATTTGTTTGTCCTCTATTATTTGGGTGCATGAGTGTTTCATTGTGTTTAATTATGTCTGTGAGGCACAAGACAACAGTCAACATCTGCTCTATTGTTTCCTTGGTTTATAGATAGCTTTGGTGGGTTATTAAACAATCTATTTTTCAAACAGAAAACAGAGAAACAAGCTGCACCCATATTATGTAATTTTGTAAAGGTACATTATGTAATTAGTTGTCTAGTATTTGCACAATAATCATTTGTTTTGGTTGAATAAATGCTATTCTATTAAAAATGTGATGGTCTCAGGCAATTTTTAGCAAATAAAGAATTTCTAATTTATAATATATATGGGTTAAGTTGATTTCACCTTGCATTCTATATGATTTTATGAATTTTATATTTAAATAATGCTATGAAATTGTAAATGGCAAAATAAAAATTAGAAATGTGTACTAACTTTAATTTTATTTATTACTGAAGCAGCTACTGATGAACTCTTACAGATTACAGATAAAGTATGAATTAACTTGAGTTACTTTCATGTCAAAGTTGACTTTACTCCCAAAACATCAGTTGGGGAAGACAGTGCTCAAACTGCCTGTACTCTCACAGATCTTACTCGGGGCAAAGCAACACTTAGCCCTCCCCTCCCAAGAGAAGTTGCTCTGTGCTAGCAGGAGGACAGCACTGTAGAACTTCTCTTTACAAATGTATTTCTTGTTGGAAGAATGTTTCATTATCACTTGTTTCACTATTTTTTGTTTTGTTTTAATGTACCTGTCAGCTGTTTTAAGTTTATATAGGGCTGTCAGCTATACTCTCTGATATAATTAAGGTAAATCATTGCACACAGCATCTGATTGTTTTTGCCTCAAAAAGAAAATATAGAAAAAATATATCCAGACACTGATGATGATGATGATGACATCCTAAAAGTTTAGCCTTCTGTAAGTTTCATCATTGAAGAAAGTCACTTGTTAAAAGTGTTCAAGGAAGAAAACAAGGTTGTAGTATTTTCACAGTATTCAACTGCCCCTGTATACAATTATATAGCTACAGCTGTCTACATCTGTTTCTTATATACGTACATTTGAGGTCTTTGAAATACTGTTAATGTAATGTAGTTGGTTTAGTACAAAGGTATGCCTTTGAAGTTAAGCTGTTCAGTACCATTTTAACATAAACTAAACTACCCCTTAATAAATAAAGAACTGAATTGAAAGAAAGATGTATTATATACATAGTTCCTAAGAAAACTATGCATCATTAAGTCTTGGGGGACTAATGTTGCAGGTACTTCTTTAAGTGTTGCTTTGCAAAATGTGTTGTTTTTAGCATGGAACAAAAATCTCACTTTTTCAGCAAGGGCTTGGAAGATATTTTATCTCCCTCTCACTTACCCAGGTGCATCAATTGTGAAAGATGTAAATATGAGACAGGGATTTCAATCTTTCAGCTCTCAAATGCTCATCAGTAGGTTTGCAGCATTACAGATGAATTTTGACTCTTGCTTATTCCATAAATGTTGGAAAATGGAAACTCAAACAGGAACTTCTTTTTTTTTTTTTTAAGGGAGAAATGCCAGAGTAATACTGCTTGTAGTGAACTTTTTCAAGATATTTCCAGAAACCCATTGGAGGAGAGGAAAACAAACAAACAAACAAAAAAACACCAAAAACTTTTCTATAATGTTTATTGCTAAATGGTTCTGTAGGGCATGTCTCTTAGGAACTGCTTTTTAAAAATAAATGTGTTTGTATACAACCAAAGAAACTGCAAAGGAATGAAGCACCAAGGGGCTTGTTCCATTGTGCAAAGCAGAGATAAATTTTAATGGGAGAGAAAAACAGGGTTGGACATGTTGGGGTAGATCAGGACAGTGTGACTACCACTGAGTAAGTGATCATTGGCTTGACTGAAATAAATGTATTGTACTGGTTATGGACATTTTCTTTACCGTATTCTTGTATATTTTGCTTGTGAATAGTTTTAAGTGTTTATTTGCACTAAAACTACACAATTTTTGTGTCCTCTCCCAGTAGAAAATGAACTTTGAAACTGCTTGACGGAAACTCTAAGGGAAAGTGGTGTTTCCAGATTTATGCGTGAAGATGAATTACAGGAGGTAACATCTGATCCGTGGTAGTGGCTGATGCTGTTTGCATAGCTTCACCAGGAATTAGTCCCATGGAGAACAGCACTATTCAGTATTTTGTTTGTATGACTTTAAAGAGTTAACCAAAGCTGAACAGCAGAGGATAAGAATTTAGAAAGTTTAGTTTTTACTAGTACCACAAATAGCCAAATAGATCAATAGGGTATAGCAAAGATTAACTTCTACTGTGTATACAGTAGTGCTAAATTACACAAAACATTTATGGAAGCAGACTCTGTAGGTAACCTATAATTAAGAAAAAAATCAGGGGAATTATTAAAAAACAAAAACAAACAGAAAAGCAACTTTGAAAAGAGTTTCTGTAAGAATTCACTAGTCCCAGCTGGCTCATTAACTATTCCAAAATCAGACAGTTCTTAAGAAGCAGCTATGTAGCACTCTTCTTTCATTGCAGTACCAGAAATGTTCCAATAATAGCATTTGCAATCAAGATGTGCCAATGTTATGTATGGGAGCAATGCAATATGAACTTTTAGTATAATTCATGTTTGAGGAACATGACTCAAAATTTGTAGTGGAATATTACATTTCTTATTTTCATTTGTTACCAGGATTCAGTAATGCACCTTCTGGTGTTTTGCCATTTTTTGTAAACAGTATGCATAGCATTTCTTCCATTTAGGGACAGACCACTTTTTGAAAAAATTTTGAGGAAACATAAGTTGCTCACAGTCAAAGAGTTTAAGAATTAATTTTTTATTGTTTGATCCTCCTTTGAACTGCAGGAGAACTGGTCATATCTCAGTTCTTAAAATTAGACTGCTTGCTCTGTCTTCTTTCTTGCAGCAATAAGATCTTACTAATATGCATCGAATAGCCTTAATATCAGCTAAAATCAGCTAAAAATATAAATAAAAACAGAAATAATCCTCTTTTGTTTTCCTCCTTCTCTGCACAAATTTACACCAATCCTTTGCTAGTACACACCAAGGGCACTTATGGTGTTTGATTAAAACCTAAGTGAAGGTGAGATTATAAAGACCATCATTCTTTATTCCTTTTTAACATAAAAAGGAATTGACCAATAAATTAAGTGGATGATAGGAAGGGCCGTTACCATTTGGCATTGATACAATAATGTTATGGTTTTCTGTTCTTCAGTCCTTATTCTATCCTTTTCTGTTACTCTGATCAGCAGCACAATCCCCATAGGATTAGCAATGTCCCCCTGAGGACGTTGCTGTGAGAGAGAACATCAGAAATAGAGTGTTCATATGAATTCAGTATCCACTGTTGGTTGCTGTAGAAAATCACCTGTTTGGCAGAACAGTTACTGAGGACTGGAATGTATAATGAATAAGCAGGAAATTACCTAATGGATCTTGGGGGAGGGTAGAAAAGAAAACACATGATGTGATTCTTTAAGGTGGGATTTATTTACTGTATTACCCAGAAGATTTGTGGAAGCATGATCCAGCAAACATTTCTTTTTTCTACAAAGTAGTTTTCTTTTGTGCTTGTAGAGGGTACCAGGGCAATTGCACTCACATTGACCTGGCCTCAGCCACAGACCCTCTGACTAAGGGCAGAAGATATCTGACATACCTCAGGAACAGTCAGGTGTTCCTATGGTATGCAGCCTCTTAGCTGCATAGCCCATGTGCAGCTGCTACCTGTAAGACATCAGACTGAGGTTAGGAGTGGTGGCTGACTGCTGAATATGGGATTAAGTGTCTGTCCAAACAGTTGCATTAGGGGATACCTACAAGACTGAATTGTCTTCATACATAAGAAAGCTTTTTTCAGCTGCTCTAACTTTGTGATCTTTAGATTTAGAAGCAAACTTCTTATCAGCTGTGCCTTTTAATTCTTTCAGCCAAATCCTGCCTGTTTCAGGTGCTCCTAGATTCTTGGCTAAACCTCAGTACTTACACACTATTGCTGATGTCTTGAATTGAGATGAATATAGCTTGCATTACAGCTAATGCCATCAAGTTCTGATATTTTATTTCCAGAGAATATGAAACTTGCCAGTTCTGAACTGCAATTCCTTCTGATCCATTTGAAGATGCATAGGGGCTTTAATATTTGTGAGTTCGAATAGGTTATTTCTCCAAGGTATGCTGCTTACTTAGGAGATCTGTCCTATGCTGGTTTCTGCAATCAAATCATTGCACTTGGCATAGGAGGGTGCTTAAATGATGTATTTATACAGGCAGGAGGCATGGTTTGATACCATCTCATGATTCACCATCCAGTCCTATTAACATGAGCCTTACTCAAGGGAATGAGTAGCTGTTACTTGTCAGCAAACCCTGTGTGTATTAAGGGGGTGAAGTTGTATTGAAAGATCCTTATAGTGATACTCTGCTGTTCCCAAGGGAAGCAAATGAAAAGTGTATTTTGATGAATAATGAATGTGATAATTGGGGCCAAGAAGTCATAGCTTCCTGTGGTGCAGTAGTGAAGAGCAACCTGACTTCAGCAATAAAGAGAAATTCAGTTGACCAGATTTGGCAATAAAAACACATGGCTATCTGCCATCTCCACACAACCAAAGCCTGATAGATGACAGTGACAAGTAGGTGTCTTGTGTGCATTGTTCTAGAATACACTGTTATATTTCTGAGATCCTGTCTTATGCTTGTTAGTGTCAACAAGGCAGCCATGAACAGATACTGAGTGAGACTCATATGCTCAAGCATTGGGAAACATCTTGTGTGAAATGGATGATCTATCATGGCGTTGCTTTGGTATATCAATAGCATTCATTAAAAGTGGTTATTGATTAAAAGTCAGTCCGTTCCTCATAAGGAAGGAAAAATATATTTTCTTGTTGCTGCTCTGTATTTGCAAATGAACGCACACCCAAGGGAAATTCTGTATGAAATGTAATCTACCCAAAACTGCTTAACTTCATCTAGTTAAGAGGATTCTCAACTTCTAGAAGGCTGAGGTAACCTCACTGCTCTCTAGCTTCTGAGGTGGGGAAGTGCAGAGGGAGGTGCCGGGTCTCTGCTCCCTGGGAACCAGTGATAGAATGCAGGGGAACAGATCAAAGTTGCACCTGGGGAGGTTCCGAGTGGGGATTATTTAAAAAATAAAAGTCAAAAAATGCTGTGAGGGTGGTCAAACACTGGAACAAGCTTCCTAGAGGTCATTGTTGCCCCAAGCCTGTCAATGTTCAAGAGGCATTTGGATAATACCCTTAATGTGCTTTCACTTTTGGTTAGCCCTGAAGAGGTCAGGCAGTTGGACTTGATCTCTAAAGGTGTCTTCCAACTGAACTATTATACATCTTTTTAAGAAATGGTAGATAAATACAAGAGCAAAGAGGTGAACAATATCTGAAGTGAACATGGGAAAGATTATTCCTGAACATTGAAAATGCAACCGACTTGGTACAATATCCAATGATAGGAACTATGTAGTAACAGCTGTTACAGAACTCCAGAAGGAAATGAAAACAACACAACGCTCATAAAGACATAGGTATATTAAAGACTTTTGCAACATGTCTTCTGTCTTGTGAACAAGTAGTAATGTATGCATGTCAAAATCAACTCTCGGTAGTTAAAGCAATAGTTTTTTCCTCCACTACTGCAGCCAACTTTTCTGAGTGATGCAGGAGAGGATGAGATGAGCAGGGGAACTTGAACAGATAGAATTGTGCAGGACCTCAGAATTCTTTATTGAAGGAGTTGCACTTTGTATGGCTTGCATCGCCACTGTGCTGGAGCACTTCTTGTAGCTTTACAAGGTGGTTAACATTCTACATCATTTCATGCATAGTCTAATATTATCCTTCTTCCTAGTTCAACGCCCAGCACGTTAAATAACTGAAGTTCCTGGATTTATCCTGCTTTAATTTTGATGATAATGCTGATACAAAAAGACAAACCTGGTTGTGATTCAGAATTTTCCTAATTCATACGAAAAACACAAGTCAAAAGGTACCTATAGCTTTTTTTCTATCCCAGAGACTAATAGCTCACAGATCGTTCTCCAGTTTTGTTCCATGATATATACGGATAATGACAGGTCATCAGGTTTCTGCAGGGGCTAAAGTGAAGTCCAGCCATGGAGGCATTCCTTAACGCATTTTCCCCTCCTTCCTCTCTTTGCCATACATGTATTACCTCCAATATATTGCCACATATTGGAAGTGAATTTTTATGACTCAGTGAATGGTAAATCACTCTGTTTACTGACTATCGAGAGACAAATGTGTCTGTCTAGTAGCAATCTAGTCAGAGAAGGAACTGATGTTTTCTAAGGATGTAGAAGAAAACAAAGCATTTATGGCAAAAATCCTTACCTAATCACATTTCTTAAAAAGTGATGCTACATGTATTTACACCTTTGTGTGTGTTTGTTCTTTTATATTACTGTCATAGGTGATGATCCCCTTGTACCTGACCGTTCTCTTCAAAAGGGATTTACAGTTTAGGATACAATAGATGGATACAAATGTATAGGTGACTTGCAGAGAAGCAGGGATATTTGTCATCAGACCACTCAGCATTCAGTTTATCTATCAGTCCAGTGTCAGTGCTTTTGTGTGGCATTCTGGCAAGAGAAGGTTTTGCGAGCTGAAAGAGAACATTTGTAAACATTTACAAGAAGTTCTTACCTGATTTCAGAAAATTATAGGAGAAAGCATTGATGGCATTTTGAGTACAGTTAGGAGGTGGAGGAGAGTAACAGTCTAGGTAATATGAAAAAGAAACAGATCTTTCGATAGTTCACAGCAGTAGGCAGGGTAGGAGTAAGCTGAAGTGAGCCCTCGAAGGTGATGACAAGTGCCTTATGGTTGCTGAGGTAGTAAAGGGACATTGTGGGGCAGCGCAGGAAAGGAAAGCAGAAGTGATCTTTGTGGGAGCATTCCAAACAAATTACAGAGTAAATGTGCCATTCTTTAGTCAGTGAGATACTAGAGCAGTGAGTCAATCAGTGCACAGCTCTGACAGGAAAAGACAATGTTTGGAGCTAATCAAACCAAAGAATAAGGACTGACCATGTACTCAGAAGTCGAGATTAGCTGATGTGTTGTACTCCAAATCTAAGACCAGTTGCCCTGTAGTTTGAAAGACATAATTTTTCTAGGGCTAAAAATTGATTCCCAAATATGCTTCCTAGGTTTTTGCTTGTGATTCTGTCTGAAGTGCTTTGTCATCATTAAAAAAGCAGATTCCCCCCACCCCAAGCATGACATTGAATTGTATATTAAAAAAAATAAAAATTAAAAAAAAAAAAAGGAAAAAAAGGAAGCCAGAAAGTTAAACTTCAGTACAGCTGAAGAATTGTTGGCTTTCAGATTGGGAAAAATCATGTGAGCTCTTGGGACCAAATTAAAAAACTAGCTGCAGATGAACGAGCTTATTCTTTCAGATAGAAACTCTATGTTTAGAAGAGTATGTTAATACCAAATACAAATGTTCCACGTACTCAAAAAGGATCTCTCTCAGTTTAAACAATTTCTATATCCTTTCTCTATATGCTAGTGTAAACTGAGATGCTCAATAAACTTGGAAGACTGACTGCATCAGTCATATTTGTATTTCAAGGACAGTAGAAATCTTAAATTAGTATATGTGATATTTTATACTTTAAAGTCACTAATATATCCATGTTGTATTTTAGTTCAACTGTTAAGTATAACGGGAGTTGGCTGGAGAACTGGCACAAATGAGCTTTTACATGTACTTGAAGCTTGGATTAAAAGAGTGGAATAATGGCAGCAGCTGATGACAGGGTTCAAGTTTGGACAGTGCATCTGGTGCCCTCAGAGAGCTATTGGCCATGTATGGTTTTAGAATAAAGGTGGAAGTAAAGCATTTGGAAAACAAGTATCATAACAGAAGTGGCAGCAGTCCTGTCTGAGGAGAAGAAGAGGGGGAAAAAAAAATGTGTAGGACAACTTTTCCCATCCAGCACATCCAGCAATATTTAATGTCTGGGTCAGCTTATCTCAAGATCTCAAGCAGTGATATTCAGTGCAGCTCACCACCTCTTTCAGAGCATGTATGGTGCTAAACTTGTAACGTGTTTTTTTTTTAGGTTCAATAACCTAAAGTTGCTATAAATAATGGAAAACTACCCAAGAGACTTGGAAACTATTTTCTCCTCCCAGTTCTGGGTTTTCCTCTATTGGAAAACCATGAGAAAATTTAAAGAGAAAATGGAGAGCATTTGGAGAACAGGAAAGGTGGCCAGAAAGCAGGAGGCTTAAAGAAGAGTTTAAAGGTATCAAATAAGAAATAGCATATGCTATGAAGAGGTTGCCAAAGTGATACTTGAATTATTTATGATATTTGAGCTGAGAAACAGCCTAATGTTGGAAAGAAGTAAAAAAAAAAAAAGACATTTGTTGGTATTATAAAGCATTTGGAAGAAACTTTCTTTGTAGCATTTTGAGTTAGATATAGGCCTTAAGAAGAATTAATTATTTGGCAGAAATATGGTCTGAATAGATCACTTCTGTCAGGATCAGATTAGAACATACATCATTGATTGTCTGATGACTGCATTGCAGGGACCTGGTGTTTCCAGGCAGTGTGGCTCCATAAATGTTGCTGGTTTTTATCTTGAAGCACAGCAAGAATAGGCATCTGCTTTTGCTCTGGGATAATATCTTGGTTTCATGTCATTGTTTAATGCACCATAGAATCATGGAATATCTTGAGTTGGAAGGGCCCCATGAGGATTATCGAGCCCAGCTCCTGGCTCCACACAGGACCACCCAAGAATCAGAGCATATGTCTGAACGCTTGAAATCTGACAGGCCTGGTGCTGTGACCTCTTCTATGAGGAGCGTGTCCCAGTGCCCGACCACACTCTCGGTGAAGAACCTTTCCCTGACGCCCATCCTGACCCTCCCCTGTCCCAGCTCCATGCCATTCTCTTCTTCCTGTCGCTGTCCCCGGAGAGCAGAGCTCAGTGCCTGCCACTCTGCTCCCCTCGTGAGGGAGCTGCAGGCCGCCATGAGGCCTCCCATCGGCCTGCTCTGCTCTGAGCTAAGCAAAGCAAGGGACCTCAGCCGCTCCTCATGCGTCTTGCCCCTTAGGTCCCTCACCACCTTCGTTGCCCTCCTTAGAGATACATTCTAATAGATCATTTAGATACAATATGCAGATGGGATAAAATCTTTGCTACTTCTTGCATCATTTTCTTTTTTTGTTTTCTGCCTTGAATGTGTAGTCTAGTTTTCAAACATAGTTATGCCTCTATTTCTTTCTGTGTGTATTCTTACAGTATAGTGTTTTTCATTTCCTTGTCTTCTCAAATGATTTCACTACTGACTTGCTAAAAAGTCACTATTAGAGCACTCATGTTAGTAGATAGAGCTCTGTGCTAAAACACAAGATTACAGATGTTAGGGCATTAGACTTACAGGCCTACAATGGGGGGGGGGGGGGGGGGGGGGCGGAAGTGTAGGATGTTTTTGTTTTATTCCTCACCTTTGTATTTGCTGACCTTCCACTGCTACTTTAGTACACTTGACCTGTACTGCTCACTTTTTAGGACCAGCCTCGTTCTAGGAGGCAAGGTCATAGCAGGACTACTGTCAGATTTTGAATTCATTGTTCAGTCAGTTTATCTATAGGATAATCATTTTCTCTTACTTAAGTCAAATAATGCATTGTATTATTGGGGCAAAATAATCTTTAAGTTTTAAAAAGCTGTGTATTTTATGAACTTCTTAGCTATGATTCAGGTGGTATCAGCTGGGAGTGTTCAGCTCAACAAGACAAAATTCTTATATTGCTACTGATTTTTAAAACTACATAGTACACTTCAGAACCTTGAGTATTCATTTTTATAAATAATCCCTGTCTTTTAATAAAATTCTACAGAAATGAAACAAAAGATTGTATGTTTCTGTGTATATATTATATATAAAACTAGTGTTCATCTATTTTCTTTTTTTTTTTCCTGTCTTTTGTTTTTAAAACCAATTTTCAGTTGCAGAAAATCCTTGGAATTTTTTAATAAAGTGGGTTTGGAAACAGTTGAAGGAATCATGCCCTCAATTAACACACTGAAAATGGCTTAACATGTCATTTTTTTCTAACAGCATTATACTTTTTTTTTAGAACGTCATGAAAGTGAAAGTTATGTAGCTGTTTAAAATAGATATTCCCACCTGCAGTTTTTCAGGGGGAGTTAAGAATACCGGAGTAGGCAGGAAATAAGTACGGTCACCATCAGTGGCTTCAGAGTGGTGATTGGTATGCATAGCGCTGATCATTCTGGCTTTGTCTAAGCAAAAACTTTTAGGCTTATGCTTAACCTTAATCATGCTAGAGGTCCTGAAACAATTACTAGCGTATTTAATACTCTTCTGGTTTGGTCTCTGTGTCCTGAGCACTCCTTATGGTCAAATTTCATGTAGTCAATGTATTCTTGCAAAACAGGAGTGACCATTAATGCTAACAGTGAACTGTAAAACTTAAGACTAATTTCCATTTTGTATTGCTGGGAGGGAGAATATACTATGAAAACAAATATGTTGGTATAAACTGGTGAAGTTGATATAGTTGTATTGGCATACGTTCAGAATTTGGCACAGGGCGGAGATGCAAGTAAAGCTGTATGTACTTCTGTGGTTTTGATTCGCAGAGGTTTGTGCAAACTTAGGTAGCTGGTGCACACATGGGACATCATCAAAGAGCCCAACCAGAAAGTCAGAGCTTGGATTTGGAGTGCCATACGGCTATACATTTAGAAGCATGTTGTTATAGTGAGGCAAGCAAAGCATCCTTTCATTAAAACAGGTAATTATAGTTTATTTTCAAAATTTATTTTTATATATTCCAATCTAAAATGTAGTGAATACAAATGCTACAATAAATGATATAAACTTGATATTTTCATTATTCTTGAATGTTTATACTGCTTGCAAAGGACTGGAAGGGTCTTCCTGTAAGTTAAGATCAGGCTACCAATACTATTAGCATCATATCACTTGGTTCCTTTTATAAGCTATTCTTTTTTGCTATTATTGATTTGGAAGGCTGTTCTATAACCTCACTTATTCAACACAAAAATGCATTTTAAAATTTTCTTGAATAAATAGAAGCTAAAAATATTTTTCATAACTAGATTTTCCTTGTTTATTCAGTGTGCCAGGAATGCCCTTAGCTTCAGAAGTCTCTTCATCTTACTGTTTCCTCCCCAGTTCATAGCTTTCTTAGCTTTCTATTATAGCATAGTTATTCCATTCACCTGAACTACACATAAAGGACTTCCTCTACAGCTGCTGTAATATTTTTTTTTTTTTTATGTGAATTAAGAGAACTAAACGTAATTGGAAATACCTCTGAGAAACATTTAAGAAATACTGTAACTCATCTTTTCATATCTGCATCATGCGAGTAGATAAAAGTCCTTCAACAATGAGGTCCTTTTCTTTTTCCTGAGAAGTTTAGAACTGAAGTTGTTTTTTGGCAGAAGCATAACCTTACATTTTGTAATGAATCTCATACCATTTCTGTTAACAAGTCTGTAAGGTTAAGCAATTCTTCCTATATAATATTATTACCATCCTCAGTAATCACAGTACCTTCCAACTTTGTCATTGGGAAATTTCATCAGCATGTTACCTTGTGCCAAAATAATTAATGAAAATGTCAAGCCCAAACTGTCCCAAAACAGATCACAGACAAGATTCCATTGAGCCTTTTCTTTCCTGTACAAATCGTCTTGCTCTCTAGGTTTTCTAACAAAAATGACTAGGTGTTTTACAGTGCAATTTAACAGTCCATGGTTGTGTCAGTTGTCCCATTGGAGTCATCTGAGTGAAGTTTCCAGAATTCATGTTATAATCTCCATTGCAAAGTGAAAGAAATCCTCTTTCTTTTCCCATGTAGCTTACTCTGTTAGACAAAACAAATAACTAGCAGTTAGAATGAAAATGTTTTTTAGAAGTGAAATACTTCAAAATGAGTTGTAAAGGCAATATACTTTCCCATTTTGTTTGTATGTTTCTCTATGAAAGCTAATAACTGATATAGTGTTGAAAATTATGAAAATATTTTGGCAAAAACATGTCTGTTTACTGTGTGCTTAATTAAGCGATATAGTTCTGTTTCTTAATAAGAAAAGATATATATTTAAAAAAATATGATTAATAGCTGAGCATAGTTAGGTGATCCGTGTGAATAGCATTATCCCTAAAAGAAAAGTGAAGTCATTCTATGAACAGAAAATGGAGATAGGTAAACATCACATCATCACATGATAATTGCTGTCCTCATTGGCAGCTTCTCAAAAAAAACATCATACAGGGTCACTATTTAACATCTAAACTTAGAAATGGTCTAACGCTGTTAGTAGCAAGGGTCAACATGCACCTGCTAAGGTAGATTTCTAAATCATGCAACCCGTCTGCCTTGATACATGAGAATCAATTACTGAAAGCCTTTCACAATGGTCAAAATGTGACACTAAATAATTGAGCATCATATAAAATCTTGTCTGTAATTAGTTATCTGGAAAAGTAATTATGCAACAAAATCAAGTAGCTGAAATTAGTGATGTGAAGCACCTGGTGATGTGAAGCACCCTGGTTATTCAAAGACTGTAGGAGAGAGTGATATATATTTAACTTGTAACATGAAGTTTTAAACACCTAATTCTTAATTGAATTAAAAAAAAAATCTTGCTCAATTGTAATTCTTGACATTAACCATATCTGCATAGAAGATCTATGGCACATAAAACAAGTGTCAATGACTGAGTTTACTTTGTCTAAAGTAAAAAATATGATTAGCTGTAGAAAAGAATGACTGGCAAATAGTACATTAAAAAGTAAATCTGTTTTGTTTGGGGGATAAAACGGTAAATTTCACTCTGTCTCTTACATTGACTGTAAGTTTAATTGGAGAACAGATATGAGATACTCTAAAGGTCAGATTTGTTCTTTTTCAAAAAGCTATGATAAATGCAACAACAGAGATGTGAAAGGTTAGAAAAGCTATTAAAATATAATTTACACTAAGAAGTTGTTAGCTAGCATTAGGTAGCTCAAATATTCAAAATAAAGAAGAAAAATGTAATGATTCAAAACAATATATGTTGAATTTAGCAGGCTTAAGTTTCAACTCTCATATGAATATTGTTTAACAGCTATAAACACAGGGAAACAGTTATTTAAACAATCATAATAAAGCTGATTTTTTAATGGGTTATAATAGCTACTGTTGTCATGTACGTGCCAGTTAAGATAGGAATATTAATTCTAATCCTATTTGAAGACCAGGACGGAGAGTTTGATCTGCATGTGTTTATTACTTAAAATTTGAACGGTATAGAGTAGTTGGTTAGTCATGTTATTTAAGATGGTCCCAAAATAGCACCTTCCTTTTCTTGGTAGAGTTAGCTTTGCAGCTGTTGTCTCTATCTGTTGTCTCTGAAGAAAATTTTAACATTAAGAGTTGCTGACGTCAATTTTTTTCTTTTTTTTACAGCTGATGTGGGCTTTGCCCCTGACAGAAGTTATTTGGTTCTAGCTCTGAGTTTGGAAGAAGTTGGTATATAGATTTTCCCCTAACTTTCAATTGATGTGTTTAGCTTTAGTGGGAGTAATACTATCGCTTAAACCATGTTGTCGTCTCAAGGAGTTTTGCTACATCCATATGGAGTGCCAATGATTCTGCCGGCAGCGCCATACTTCGCTGGACTTGTTCAGGTAATGCAAGGCCGCTTCCAACAAGCAACTTAACTCTAGTGCACTTAGAGTAATAATTGGAATTTTTATGGTTGAGAAAGCAAACACTTTTAATACAGGCAAAAGCTCTCATGTAGTCAGTGAGAAGACAGTAGGAAATCAAAAAGATGGATCACCCTAATCTGTGTATTGACATCTCTCATGGCTGAATAAATGGTGTAGTTGAGCTATATTTGCTTGTATTGATTTGTCTGCTATTTAACATTCATGCCTTTGCTTCACGAGGTTGACCACAGGGCAGAGGATTTGCTATCCATTCTAGGTTTCTGAGGGACTCAGCATTCCCACGGCAGATCATAAGACAAAGTAACTTACCATGATGTGTTTAGGTTAAGTGTTTTAGTGCAGCAAGTATGAGTAGTGTTAAATACGCATTAATGCATATGTTATGCATCACACTGAATGAAGAAGTGTGGTTTGTTGTTGTTTTGTTTTCTTTTTTCTTTTGTGTATGGAAAAATACATCACCTTCACAGAATATTTATGCACATCATATTAATTCTTTTGAGTCCTTAAAGTGCAAGATCCTACTTCTGAGGGAGAGTTTTATGTTTTAGAAGTTAACTGGCAATTCCTGATTTAGTTGCTGTTGTTGATTTGTCTGTTTTTACTATTTTTTTTTCAAAAAGTAGAAATGTTCTGATGTTAGACTTAAAATTTTGTATAGATCATAAAGATACTACTTAAGCAAAAGCTATTCCGTTGTTTACAGAATTAAAAAAGACTAAGAAAGAATTCAAGCAACAGTTTCAAGCATTCCCCAAATGAACACTATGCACCTTATAAATGTCAGTAGTTAGATGTTATGCATAAACAGGCTCAAGAAAGAATAATATGTAGTACTGCATTTCAGTGTCATGCTAGTGATCAGTCAAATTAACTGTGGAGGAGAGGCATTTGTTTAAAATTTTCATTATGCACCTTCATCACAACAGTGGGCATAGAGGTGGAATTGCAACACAAAACATTTTTTTTCTGTATGGGTCCATTTGGTAATACAGATTGTGAATTATGTTCTTCACTTAAGGCTTAATATCCTATGTTTCTAAAATAAAAATACAGCATAGCACAGTGGCCATTACCAGGTATTGAAAAAATGTGCCTTCTGGCCCATGCAAGCCAATGCTATGTTTTGTGCAGTGAGACACGGTAGCACACTTGCACACATCAAGCAAGCCTTCATATCCATTAGAATTTGGGGGTGAAGGTCAGACACTAGAGCTCAGTCAGACCCTGTGCCATCCTGTCCAATAAATAATTACAAGCAAATCGTGCCTTTCACTCTATGCTGATTGATGTTGAAATTGCTTTTGAAAGTTCTCATAAGTTCCTGTTATAGATTAAGTGCTGGTGTAGGAAAAATAACTGCACCCAACTGAAATGGGTGAATGTAATCAGGTTTAATGGACTTGAGAGCTTGTTGGGAATTAAATAACTATTGATTTGTTGGAAAGTTGCTGTCATTACAAAATGCCACTCTGGACGCATTATCCAAGCAGATAGATTAGAAAAAAGGGCCCTTTGAAAATTCAGGATGCCTTATTTCAAATCTTTTTTCTTTTCTTTCTCTCCTTAGAAAGATATATCCAGGCCTATGTTACTCTGTTTCCATAGGTCTAATATAGTGAAGCAGTAAGAGCTGTTCTACAAACAAATTGGTACATTTACAGGTTTGGCTGGAAAATGTTCTTCATGCAGATTCTTCTCGTTTCCCCTCTTCTCTACCTCTCCCTAATCTTATACATGAAAATTGCATGTTGGAAAACGAAACAAATATATTGTCTTAGTGGGCACAGTAGAACGCTGAATGGCTTAACCCCAAGTTTTTATCAACACTTACGGTATCTGCAATCACCTTATGATACTAGAATGCTTATTGTTTGTCTCTTAAAGTAAACCCGAGTATATAAAATTTAAAACTAAATATCCAAAATACATAGTGCAAAAGGCACTTAGTAGACATATCTTTATCAGCCTCTTTTCAGCAATAATTGCATAATGTTCAGACTTTTGATGGATTTTTTTTAAATGTCTTGATACACTAATTATGTAAATGTTTTTACTAGGTTACATGTTGAGAGCCACAATGATGATGTATTTTCAAATATGAGACTGTTTTAACATTTTAGAGGCTTATAAGATTGCAATTTACTTCCTTGCCTGGGTTTTTACAGAAAGAAGTTATTTCCGATTAGGGATTCCTTATGATTTCTGATTTGCATTTACACCAAGGCTGCTTGCATATGAAAACAGTGTAGAGAATTGCATAGAGATTTGAAGAACTATTTTTTTGTTGTGCTTTGACCTTTTGTGTTCCATGGTGGAGCAGAGAGTATGCATGGAGGTATCTCCATGGAAGTATTTAGAGGTTCTTCACCTTCGAGTTCTGTATATTATTTTATCTTATGCTGTGTATACAGCCTTTGCCAGCCTCTGCTTCTTAATTCATTGCTGAACTCTATCCTACATCCTCAGCTTGCTTTTGTCACACAGCCTCTTGTTACAGAGTACTGCAGTGTGTAGAACTTAAAACCACCAAGAAATGGCAGTAATGATGGATACCTCTATGGAAACACTATATATAACAACCATGTGTAATTTTTCCAATTACATATTAGCGGATATGTATTTGTCTTGTGGAGGTTGTATATTTGAGTAAGCAGACATAGAATGGAATGCGTATGTTTTTGGAGAGAGACTGGATTTGTTTTAAGTTACAGATATGTCAAATGTAACAAATTAAGTTAAATATAGTACTTGAAAACTTGTGTTTTGTTTTTTTTTTTTCAATAAATAAATACAAAGTTTATTAGAATGATGAGTTATTATACCAGCTAGGATTTATTAACACATTCTTATCAAGGAAAAATAATATTTCTCCCATCTGTTCTTCCTCCTGGGTGAAAATTTAGGAGGAAAAATCCAGTGACTACATATGCTGTGGGCAGCAAGGCCTATTTTGTATCAAAAGCTATCAAGCTACTGTCTCTTTGGCAGGTGATACAAAAAAAAAAATAGAATAGAGAGAGGGAGGGAGAGAGGGAGAGGGAGGGAGGGAGAGAGGGAGAGAGAGAGAGAGAGCGAGCATTATGTGGCAATCCAGTAAAAGCTTTCGTATCCTGCCCTTGGTTCCTATCCCAGATATGACCTTTGATTCCCACAGGGGAACCCTTATGTCCAGATAAACAGTGAAGTGAGTAGGATGTCACATGAGTGAAAAAGATCCATCTTCATTGCCAGGGTGCATGACAATTGCCCTGATAGCAGTAATTTTGTGTGGGTGTTGCTGTACTATCTTACACATTGTCAGAATAAGCATGTGAAATGTACTTCTGTTTATCATCAAACTTACAAAGTCTGCATCAGAGCAACTATTTAGAAATCCATAGAAACGTAATGTGTTTTGTAGAAGAGGTTAAATGTCTACATATTAACTTAATCTTTATTGCTTTACGTGTTATAGATATGTAAAATATTTGCAATTGCTCTGCATATTTGATATGTTAGGACAATGGTAAGATATTTTAAAAGCACAACTGTAGTATGTGAAATTTTAATGTTGAATGGTAAATTATGAATGGCTGGCTTAGGTGGTTCTATTTCCATTTAGCAGAGTTTTTCATATACATTATTATTATAAAATGTAGTAAAGATGAAATTAGACTTTCCAGTAAAGTATATAGAAATGTTAAATAGAGAAACTTCTATTTCATACAAAACAGGCTACTTACATTTAAAGATTAAGAAAACGTCTTTTTCTGAATATGATCAGTATTTTTTAAAGTATACTTTTATTTTAGCATTAGTGACAAGAAAAACTGTAAGAGTTCTGAGGGCTTAAGTTTACATTCATTGTCCAAGGCTTCAGACAGTTAAGCTAAAACACTCTTTTCTTTGTTTATTTGCTTATTTATTTGTGTGGTGGTAAAGGGAGGTAGAGGAAAATAGGAAATAAGTGACTGTAGATTTAACTATTTTAATAAACTGGGAATTACTGTATTTCTAAGTACATCATACTTAAACCTAAATTATTCTTAAGGTATTTTGATTCTGTCTGGTTTTCCATAACTGGTTAACTGGTGTGCTTAACTGACAACTGGAAAAGTGGTAATCTGTAGATAGTTCCATTTTATTTTAGGGCTAAGTGAGAGAATTGCCTAGAATATACTGTGAAAAGTAGTGGTGCAGGCTTCTTCACAGCTCCATCTTTATCAGTCTGCAAAATTTTTGTCTTTTTGCTGTATAGGGAAATGTTAGCAGTGAATAAATTCAGCATACTTGTACACAGCACTATGTTAGACTACCTGCAAAATCACACCTACTTTGTGGCCCTCCAGTTTTCGATAACATTGTGGATATGTTTTGTTGTGTACTGAAAATGCTTTTGTAGTTTGGTAGTTTTCACTTGAATAATGGTTTGCAGATAGAAACAATGCTTTAGCTCTTCCCGTGATGCCTGAAGTAGTATCTACTTGTCTTGGTTGTTTTTGGAGTACAACCTAGTGAAATGCAATGTATAATTTCTATTTACACTGTTTGTATTGCCCATTTGAAATGCAGTAAGTAGATGATCTACCTTAGATGCAGATCTGCTCTGGTCTGATTGTGTTGTATGGTCTTTGCAGGTGATAACAGTCTCCTATTACTGGTACTGCACTTCCCAGCGCTTTAGTCAGTGGAGGACGTTTTACTACTGCACTCACTTTTCATCTGACTGCTTTTTAATGTTCTGTTTTTGAGAGAGTATATCTAAAATTTCTTCTCCCTCTGTATGAGTTGCAAAGCTTTTCTCCCTTCTGTGTCGAGTGCTTATAATAGGAAATACAATTGGAGTAATGTGGTGGTGATAGCAATATCATGGTCTGAACAACTTTGCTTACAACATCTTTGTTATCAATATTTAAAGCTCTGGAAATACAACTTCATATATATATATATATAATTTTTTCTTTTGATACATGGGTCAAGTAATGTAGCCAATATACATTCTCTGTGAAATATCATTTGTTCAAGAAGCTACAGGCAGCTTTGAAAGTCTTTTGTCATTGCTGTTGCAAGAGATTTTTTCTTTTAACCTGCCTTTGTTTCTTACCAGTAAGTGCAGGTATCATAAAATACCTGCAGAAGGGGAGGGCACAAAAAAGATGCAGAATGCCTTTCCTATTGACCAAAAAGGCACTTTTTTAGAGGGGAAGGTAGCTTATCTAGATAATTTTAGTTCAACTAAGAAACAAGTGGTAGTTTTCTCCTCCCATCTGTCTAATTTCGTCTCATTAGCCTTTATTACAGAAATGAACATAACTTGAATGAGTAAGGCAACAACACATTAACTCCTATTCTGTCACCTCTGTCAGTGGCGTCTCATAGGCAGGGCTTCTTTCTGAGCTCAGAAAAAGAGCAAAAGATTTCATTTGGCACCCAACAGATGCATGTTTTTCCTGACCTACCTTTGTATTTAATGTCAGTATCAATGAATTTTAGTTAAGATACATAATTATGGTTACTAATTTGTGTTTGGATAACATACTTCAATGGGGCATTTTGATATGACAAGGAACTGGGCAAATCTGGGACTTCATGGCTATACCTTCTGGAGCGTTTAAGTGGAATAACCAAAAGGATATTTGAGCTTGTATGAATAAAATAGTTTTTATAGATAGATGCTACGACAGTTTCTACTTATTTATTCATCCCCCAAATAAGGCAATATTTTTAAGATTTGGATTCTTATAACCTGCATGTGGAAGCAAATTTTAGAGAAGTGTTTTTAGAAAGTATATTTTTGGCAAAATATTGCATTTTTTTTTTCTTATAGACCCCTAAGTTGCATGTTGTTTTTTAAACATGAGTAGAGTATTGCAAGTTTAGAATTCCCTAACTAGAAGCCAGCAAGCTCATAAGACTATTTCCTAAGATCTGGAATTTCAGCTGCTTTTTTTTTTTTTTTTTTCCTGACTCATGCATAATCATCAGTTAAAAAAAAATGTTGTGATGGTCAAGTATCAAAATTTTCTTGTATATCTAAATATAGAGCAATTATTTTTACAGAGTTGGCTTGGATACTTCACCTATTCACCTTCTGGTAAGTTTTTTTATGTAACTTGAGCTAAAGTTAGAAACCAAATTAAAATACAGTTTTTGTTTTATTTTGGTCTGTTTTCTTGCATTTTTTTAACTGAGGTGTGGATCCATTTTCTTGGACCTGGTTTCAAACAGAGTATTGTACAATTATTTTTTTTTAACGCAGTGACAGGTCATGAACACTAAATAGATAACAGGAATTGATTCCAGGTGGATTTTCCTGTGTCAGATATTCCCCTTGTGTTTTATGAGATCTTGATTATCATGATTTATGATAAATTCTGGAACGTGGTTCCTTCTCGTCCTCTACTGGCCAGAGATGCATGAGCTAGATTTCTTGGAGGATGACTAAATCCCCTTCATTTGTGATTTTATTATATCAATAAAGAATGTATTTATTTTTTTCACGTACATACTTTTTTTGTTGCTGAGAAGAATGTAAAAGCCTCTTGCCTACGTACACAGGAGTCATAATGGTCCATACTTTGGCTTTGTAACATTTTGTTTGAGGCCTCTGAACTAAATAAAACAAGTTGTGCATTTCAAGGAAAAGTTATTCAGACTTTATGGGAAAATATCCATAAGTGAAAGCAACACTTTATAAATTAGTATAAAGCTAAAAAGATTCATAAAGCAGCGATTTGATCTAACCTATGGTAGTCTGACCTATGCTTTAGATTGAATGTTTCAAAATCTGGTGAAATGATCATTACCTCAGTGCTTCCCCGCCACCTGCAATGATAACTCTTAGTGAATTAGTAAACCTGAGAAGTCTTTCCTCACTTCCTAGACACAACTTTTCTCCGTAAGCTTGATTAAGGTGATAAAGCTCAGCTGGATGCTGAACTGGGTGCTTAAGGTGGGACCCAGGATAGTTCCCTATTCTCTTAACAGCATTGTATATGTATCCTACGTGTAGAGGTTTTTGCTTTACTTTTAGGTGAGTGGATTTAGTGCTTGGCCAGTTTTTGAATATTTGTTTTCTTTTTTCTCTGGTGTATTAGATCTTGTCTGTGTAAACAGAGTAACATCAATTTTTAATATTTTGAAAAATACAGAAAAGCCTATTTCTTAATTAAGCTCACATTTGCTATGTTAACTTGTAGTTCTTCTGAAAAACATGACTTCAATCAATTTTTTTTAGAAGAAATTTGATCTTGGCAGCATTTCAGATACGGAGTAAACCTCTATAACTATTTCAAGGTTCTCTTAGAATGAAAATTAAATTCAAGTATTAGAACAAGCAAAAAGCAACTCTTTAGAGCCTTTAGAATACAGGGTGGAAGAAGGTGCTGATTGTATGTATACATAACAGAAAATACAGAAAATATTCTAAGAAATATGCGATGATAGTTTAACAAAACCTCAAACTTTTCTTGCACTATGTACTTGAGCCACACTTGAAAATGTCTGCTCCTCAGAATCTTGTCTTTTTTTTTGTTGTTGTTGTTGTTATGCATTTATAGTAAATTGTTAGTACTGAGTGGTTTGTAAATTTGCAGTACTTCAAAGCTGTCCTCTATTGGAGCTACAGGCCGTGGTTTCACTGTTTAATCTCCATGCCAATGAATATCACTTTCAGAAGTGCAGCAATATTTTCTAGCTTGTCCCAAGACAGGACAAGGAGAATGAGCAAGCTCAAATGTTTTGTTGTGACAAGCTATGAAAGAGTCTGCTCTGAGGTGAACACAGAAAAGACAGCACAAGCTCTCCTTTCGCTAAGGGAGATTAATGGTAATAGGAGCAACCCACCTTATGGGAACACAGGCATAAATTACACTTATATTACTATTTTTTAATCTTGTGTATAGATATAAATCTGTACCCATATTTTTAGCCTTATAGCATCTAAAAAGAGAATAAAGCAAACTTAAATCTTGAAAATATCTTAGTCTGCTTGCGTCCAGCTCTTAACATGGAAACCAGATTTTTCTCTTTTCATTTAGGAATTAAGTATCCATATGACTTTACTTCCTTTATATAATGAGAAGGTTCTAACAGTTATCACTAGTTGGATCCAGTAACAGACAAGCATACCATGGATTTAGGACTAACTGGAGCACAGAAGCTACTTGGTCCCAGTTCTACTTAAAATGCCAGTCAGTATTTAGCAAATTGCTCTACTTAATCAGTTTCCCCTTATGTTTTTTCTAAAGTGTGCAGTTGGAATAATGACTAGCTCCATGTTTGTTTATTCAGAATCTTAAATGTAAAACAAGGGAAATTATTGTGAATAAGGTTTTTACTGTTTCTAAAGGTTGCCTATAATAGTTGATTCAAATAATTTTTTCAAAATTCTGGAAGAAAAGAGATGGATAGATCAATTTCATTGTATCATTGGTCTGTGTGTACTGGCAAACAGTCTTCCCTGACTCCTGTGGTGAAATATTTTGTAGACATATGTTACTAAAACACACTCTAGCCTTTCAAATAGTGCTGATACAGGAATCAAAATAAATCCATTGCAAGATTCTCAGAGTATCATTTTAACTGACATACTGTGCTGGACTGACTGAAGTGAGTATGTGTTCTTTTTAATGCAGAAATGAATGCTTTGATTTGTTTATGCCTTCGTCCATGCAGGAACAGTTAAAATCAGGCATAGGGAAACATGACAGATGTTCATACACATTTCCCATCTGAAAATGCCTTCTACTGGCCAAAATGATTGTTAGGCACAATTAAGCCCAGTATATACATCCTGTGCTATATGCCAAATCTGCTGAATATGTTCCCAACAGGGAAGCACAGATTTGGAAAGAAGGCAGTTTATATGATCTTTCATCTGCAATAGATTTTTGAGAGTCACTGTGTGAAAAACATAAGGAGACGTGGCTGACAGCTGAGTCTATGCTCATATGCACTGTGCCATAAACTATCTTTAAGAGAAATTTTCAGTCCATGGGAAAATTTCATATGCGTTTCAGGGATGCTTACACTTGAAATCTGATTTCTGAGTGGCATTTAGTATTACGTTGCCAACTGACTTGAAAAGCTTGTGATGTTATGCCTTGTAATGTTCCGCATTCAGTGTAATTGTCACTGTAATCAGCTTTATGATGGCAACTCCTCATGATGACTACAGGATTATACTTTACTCTTTCTTTTTTTCTTTTTTTTTTTTCTTTATATTACGCCTGAAATGTGAGTTACTTTTTGATTTCAGATGCATATTGGTTATGAAGACTTCCCTCCCTTCTGTAGATCTGCAGACTTTTTGAATTGTATATGACATCTATTTATGCAGAGAGTGGGATTTATCATTTCCAAAGATATGATGGCATCAATTCTTGAAAAAGATGCTGAGAACCAAATACTCTTATGTGTTCAGTTACAATACATATCACAAAATATTACAGTTGGCTGTTCCCAAAAAGCATGCCTTTCTGGTATCTCAAAAATGTGCAGTATTTTACTATTTTTGTTGTGTCAAAATATCTTAGACACCATGAAAGTGTGTTGACCTAAAAATGTCAGTGGGTATTTCATATCTGTCTCCCTCTTTTTTTTTTTTTTTTTTTTGATGGGGAAAAACACCCACCACAAGAGTTAACAACAAAAAAATTACTTTTTTGTTGTGTAATGCCTGTCTTTTAATAATGTACACAGCTCTGTACCAGGTCTGTAAAAAGAATCTGTAAGTTGTGTGGCCAGTCAGTAAGTCTTCTAACTGAAGTGTCCATGAGAGTACTAAAATCTGTCTGCTATTCTACTCTTACTTCTGTAGTGACGCAGATCTGCAAATATAGAGTGGTTGATGTTGGAAGGGACTTCTAGAGGTCATCTGGTCCAACCCCACTTCTCAACCAGGGCTATCCAGAGCAGGTTGTTCCAGGACCATGTCTGGATGGCTTCTGAATGTCTCCAAGGAGGAAGACTCCACAAGCTGTCTGGACAACCTGTGCCAGTGCTTAGCCCTCACAGTTTTTTGTTTGTTTGTTTTAAAAAGAGCATTTCCTTATGTTCCAGTGGAATCATTTGTTCTAGTTTGTACCCATTGCCTCTGGTCCTGGCACCGGGCATCACTAAGAAGAGCCTGGTGGCTCCATCTTCTCTGTAGCCTCTCTTCAGGTATCTGTACACACTGAAATCCCCCTGAAACTTCTCTAGGCTAAACAGTCCCAGCTGTCTCAGCTTTTCCTCATGTAAGAGATGATCCAGTCCCTTAAGCATCGTCTTGGCCTTTCTTTGGACTCTGTCCAATACATCCATGCCTCTCCTGTACTGGAGAGCCCAGAAATGGACACAGGACTCCAAGTGTTGCCTCAGAAGTGCTGAATGGAGGGGAAGGATCACCTCCCCTCAACCTGCTGGCAATACTTTGCCTGATGCAGCCCCAGACACCATTAGCCTTCTTTACTGCAAGAACATATTGATGGCTCAGGTTCAAGCTGGAGTTCACTGGGACCCCTAGGTCCTTTTCTGCCAAGCCGCTTTTCGTCTGAGTTGTCTCCAGCAGGTGCTGGTGCCTGGGGTTGTTCCTCTTGAAGTGCAGGACTTTGCACTTCCCCCTTGGTGAACTTCAGGAGGTTCCTGCCATTTCTCCAGCCTGTCCAGGTCCCTCTGGATGGCAGCACAGCTGTCTGTATTCCTCCCAGTATTTGGTATCTGCAAACTTGCTGAGGGTAAACTCTGCCCTGTCATCAAGATCATTAATGAAGATGCTAAAGAGGACTGACCCCAGCTATGACCCCTGGGGCACACCGCTAGTTACTGGCCTCCAGCTAGACTTAGTGTCACTGACCACCACCCTCTGGGCTCTGCCGTTCAGGTAGTTTCAGTCAACCCTTCTGTCTGCTCATCCAGCCCCTCTACCAGCAGCTTGTCTGTGAGGATCTTATGGGAGACAGACTTCAGAAAGGCTTTTGACACTAGGTAGGCAATGTCCACTGCTCTCCTCTCATCCACCAGGCTACTTATTTCATTGCAGAGAGGCTTCTTAGGTTGGTCAAGAATTACTTCTCCTTGGTGAATCCATGCTGACTACTGATGACCTTCTTGTTCTTCGTGTGCCTGGAAATGGTTTCCAGGATTAGCTACTGTCATCTTCCTGGGGACTGAGGTGAGGCTGATTTCATAATTTCCTCTAGACTTATTTCTCCATATAATATGTTTGTTAAATTCCTCTTTAGATGGATGTAAGTAGAATTTAGTATATCACTGTCTTTACTAATAGCAGAGGTAGGGAGAAAGTTGACCTGCAGATACAGCTTGTAATATACGTCTTCTGGATTTCATAAAAGCAAGAGAGTGAGAATCCACTGGCTTCCTGAAAACTACGTTTCGTCTATGAGAGAAAATGTCTTAAGTGGTCAGCGGGTATCTCTTGAACTAGTGGACTGCTGAGGAGCACCTTGCATCTTTCTAGGCAGCCTATGGCCTTTACAGGTTGGAGGCTAAAAGTGATTCTGTGTTAACTCGTGCTGGTATGTGATAATTTCTGGTACTCATCCACAAGAATTGCTTCTCGAGTGTCTGAAATTTACTTTTTATATACTGCTTTTTGGTCATCTTGAGGTCAGTATATCCCTACTGGAAGGTTTCTTATGGCAGACTTATCTTTTGCTTTGTTACTGTTTGATTCTTATAGAACTGTATGAAATTTTTAAATAAAAGCCTTCCTTTAGCAGAATGATAATGAAATGCTGAGAAATGTATTTTTTATTCTCTTGGTTCCAATAAGAAATTATAAATCAAGAAGGGAAAAGTTAATCCGGTGATTCTTTGCTGAATCTTACATTGCATGAGAGAGATTATTTCAAAATATTTGTGTTTAGTATTGTACTTGTAGACAGGTGGATGACATTGACTTACACATTTTCAGTTTATGGTAGTCAAATTAATTGCAAACATGTTCCTCCACCAAGTTTCAGAAATTAAGATCAAGTACCTGAAATACTTTAAAAATACTTTCGGGCTAGAGCCAGACTACATAATTATTTAAGCCCATCTTTCACGCTTTTATTCTTGTTTATTTCTGAGGGCTTTTCTTCTGATCACAGCAAATAAACTGCCCAGTGCCTCATTTTCTTGATACCATTCTATAAGACTTGTTGTAACGTACTGTTTTTGTATAATGTTTCTCATTTTCTGTGTTCTGTTTGCCTGTTCTTTCTCTCATCTAGTTTTATTTTTTTTTCTGTAACTTGGGAAACTTCTCTGTCACTAAAACAACATAAACTTTATTTTTCATTTTATTAATTAAAATGTTATTCTGAGACACTTCAGTTCATTTGCAAAGAGAAAAAAAAAGACACTAGTTCCACAGCATAAAAATAGTTTAAGTTGGCAGACAGACATTTTCAGAGAGAGATCCAAGATGTATTTCTTAGGGAACACCCTACTAGCAAGCACTTAAAGTACTTGTGAAAGTGCTTCTTGAGTATGATGCCTGTTAGCTCATGAGGTAATTTCCAAATGTACTGTCTAAATTGCAATTCATTTTACTATTGACTCCCTAACCTAATGGTTAAAGCTAATGAATTTGTCTCTCTTTGGAGGTATTATATAACATTACTGCACTGTTAATATGCTATGTTTTGTACTTCTCTATATTTGGGTAATTCTCTTTAAGCAGTGGTTCACTGGAGGCAAGTATGAAAGTTCCAAATTTAGGTGAAACATTGTTTATTTATTCTTTGTTAAATATCATTTGTGATTCAAGAATCAGATCAAGTAGTTAGTCATTAACCTTCCACAACTTCTTGGAAATCAAACAAACAAAAACAGACAAAGTTCTTAATAGCTAACTTCTGGTCTCTAACGTGACAGGAGACTGAGTACATGTACTACTGCAGAAATAGAAAAGTCAAATGGAATGTGTAATGGTTCTTTCTCGGTCTCAAGACAGAACATTGTTAAAAATTGTTTCCATGCTGTTTGACCAAAAAAAACATTTCTCAAAAGTAACAAAACCTTTTTTTTTTCTTAAAAAAAATCAGAATCAAGAACTGGATGTATAGCTTTATATAAGTAAGTTTTTTTATTAAGAAGAGGGACTTCAGGTTTACAGATTCAAAGATATTCGAGCCAGGAAGAATCATTATGATAATTCAGCTTGTCCTCTTGAATGTACATGCTACATAATTTCTCTGAGACTGACTTAAAACAGACCTCTTGGAAGATATTTAATCTTGTTTTAAACATCCAAGTAATTTGAAATCCATCAGTTTCACTGATACCCTACTGAACTGTTTGAATGTTTAATTACCCTTGCAGTTAGAATATTGTGAGGCTCTATTTCTATTTATTTCAGCTTCTAGCCACTGGTTCCTGCTCTTTTTTTTTCTTTTTTTTTCCCTCCTCCCTGCAAGATTGAAAGTACAAAATACCCACAAATAAGAAAGTAAGAAAGCTCTTGAAGTGTACCACCTACTAGAAGAGATGTGTATCACAGACATGAGGAAAAATAGGGAAGTAAGGCACTTTGTGGGATCATGTAATCTACTTCTCTGCCAGAAGGCAAGATCAACTTTGCTTGTTTCATTCCTGACAGATTTTTTTTGAGACTGTTCTTAAGATCTTGAACAACTGAGGCTCTAACCTCTCCAGGTATACTGCACTTGCATTAGAGTTTTTTCTTTCCTTAGTGCCTGGCTTGAAATCTTTCATTTTACCATTTAAACCCCGGCTATTGTTTTATGTGGAGTGGGCATAGAAAGTGGATTATTTATCTTTTTCATAGTGGCCCTTCATCTTTTTGATGACAGGTGCATTTTCTTCTTGTGGTAGTGCAATCCTCATTCATTCAGTCTTTCCTTCTAGGATTTTCCTTAGCCTACTACAGTTGCAAGACATCATGGATAAGATTTTTAGATCCCCAGAAGTATTTGAGTATCTAATTTCTCTTTTCGAGGAAAATATAATGTAATGTATGGAGCACGACTTTCCTTCAGATTTCTGAAGTGCAAGTAGGGGATGATAGTAGAACTTTGCTGGTAGATGCAGTGGAGAAGAGGTGAGAGTTAACAGCAAGTCATGAGACACAGAGCACTGTGTAGGATGAGTTTCTTTTGTTGTTGTTAAAAATTTCATTTCAGGACAATCCCTCTGAGATTTAGCACCTTATTATTTTTTTAAAAAGCTTCCTAGAGCAACAGTAAACAAGATGCAGTAGGTTTAAATGATCTATAAATGTTAGGATTTTTTTTGAACATCCCATTTATTGAGGTTATTACTGATACAGTGCTCAAAGACACAGCAACCATGCTGCTGCCTATGTGTTTTCAAAAGGTGCCAATTGTAAAGAACTCTATTTAAATAATCAGGACTCTGAAATCATCTGCGGTTTTTGACTGTCAAATTTTGTGAAGTAAGAGGAAAAATGGGTAGCACAAAACTTGCTATTTCCTGATTTTTGTGTATCCCCTTCATCAGTAACTCAACAGAGGCCAAATTTTGAGATGCTGCAGTACTAGTTTCTGGGCATGGCTTTGGCAAAGCACCCTCATCTGAATGTCCAAAGAACAGGAGCACTACATCTTTCTGTCTGTTTACTTTCAGTAGTATCATAATGCCCTGATTAAATATATTACGGAAAATGCGTGAAGAAAGCTCACTTCACTGTATGGCGTTTAAATTAACATAGGACGTTTAACTACCGCATTGAATAGTTTTGTTGTTGTTGTTGTTTTTTATGTATCAGTATGACATGAGAGAGCACACTTCTTTTTTAGTACCCTGTTCCAGTTGACACCATTATGGCAATCGCAGCAGAAAAGCCACAGACTAGATAGAAGACGAGCATGGACTTCACCCAAGAAAAAGTGGTGACTCAACGCAGTGTGTAATGGCAATGGTAATCTGATATTGGTACTTGCTGAGGTGATCGGCTGTGGGGCAGATGTGCTCTGCAGCAGAGCAGGGGGATCTCGGCCTGTGAGGGTTTTTTTCCTGCATGGAGGCCACCTGAGGCAGCCGAGGGGGAGGCCAGGCCCCCGCAGCCATTGCGAGAGCTGCCGGCGAGGCGTGGGTGGAACCAGGAGCAGCGTCCACTCCTTGCCTCCCGTTCCAAGGCAGCTCCTAGGGAGTGCGGCGTAGAGAGCGGGCAAACAGGGCGTGGCGCCTCAGTCACGGCATGGCGCGGCAGTTTGCGCGGGCAGGGGGCGCTCGGACAGGGCAGAGCGTCCCTCCCCACTCAGGAGAATAGCTGATCTACTCGCTCTCGACCTGTAGCTAAACCAGCCATGGTCTGTGCTAGGCAGAAAGCTCTTTCCGGAAAGTCTGTGGCGACCTAGGCTGACTGCCTGCTCAAAAATGCTGCAGTTCAGGTCTCTGGATTCAGGGAGTGCCTGAGCCTGTTGCTGCCATCAGAGGGCGGCAGAGACACCATGTGTGTGAGGTGCGAGCAGGTGGAGAGGTGAAGGGCTATCAGGGAATGTGAGCAGGAGATAAACTGGTGGAGCAGCTCCCTGCCAGGCCTGAAGGAAAGGCACCAGGGCGAGACACATCAAATAGTGGTGGACCCTATGCCCTACCGCTGTCGGGCAGAGGGAGGGGACCTAGGAGATGAGGAGGAATGGAAACAGGTCAGCGTCGCAGGCAACCCCCATCCCTACCAGCCTTGCCTTTCCAGGTGCCCTTACACAACAGGTTTGAGGCCTTGGAGCTTGAGAGGCTGGTGGGTGAGGATGTGGTCGAAAGTTCACCCAGGAGGTTGCCTAGAGTGAGGAAGTCGACTTCATGCCTCAAGACTGCCTCCACTGAGAAAGAAAGAAGGGTAATCGTTGTAGGTGACTCCCTTCTCAGGGGAACAGAGGGCCCTATATGTTGGCCTGACCCTACCTGTAGGGAAGTCTGCTGCAACCTTGGGGCCCAGGAGAGGGACATTGCCAGAAACCTTCCTAACCTGGTTCACCCCCCTGATTACTATCCTCTATTGATAGTCCAGGCTGGCAGCGATGAAATTGCTGAGAGAAGCCTGAAGGCTATCAAATGGGACTTCAGGGGACTGGGATGATTAGTAGATGGAGTGGGAGTGCAGGTGGTGTTTTCCTTTATCCCTTCAGTGGCAGGAAGGAGTACGGAGAGGACCTGGAAAGCCCACCTGATAAACACATGGCTCAGAGACTGGTGCCATCACAGTTTTTTGTTTGTTTGTTTGTTTGTTGGGGGGGGGGGGGGAGGGAGTGTTGGGCACTCTTCAAGAAGGAAATCTTAAAGGCTCAGGAAAAAAACATCCCCATGTGCCCAAAGACAAGCCAGTGCGGAAGAAGACCGGCCTGGCTGAACAGAGAGTTGTGGCTCGAGCTTAGGAGAAAAAAGAGGGTTTATAATCTGTGGAAAAGAGGGCAGGCCACTCAGGAGGACTATAAGGATGTTGTGAGGCTGTGCAGGGACAAAATTAGAAAGGCCAAAGCTCATCTGGAGCTCAGTCTGGCTACTGCTGTTAAAGATAACAAAAATTGTTTTTATAAATACAGAAACACAAAAAGGAGGGCTAAGGAGATTCTCCATCCTTTACTGGATGCAGGGGGGAAACTTAGTGACGAGAGATAAGGAAAAGGCTGAGGTGCTTAATGCCTTCTTTGCCTCAGTCTTTAGCAGCAAGACCAGTTGTTCTCTGGGAACTGTTCTCTCTTGAGGGCTACGAAGATGGTGAAGGGACTAGAGGGGAAGACACGTGAGGAGTGGCTGAGGTCACTTGGCCTGTTCAGCCTGGAAAAGAGGAGGCTGAGGGGAGACCTCATGGCGGTGAGAGCTTCCTCACAACGGGGAGTGGAGGGGAAGGCGCCGATCTATTCTCTTTAGTCACCAGTGATAGGACCTGTGGGAATGGTGTCAAGCTGAGGCAGGGGAGGTTTAGGCTAGACATCAGGAAGAGGCTCTTCACTGAGAGGGTGGTCGCACACTGGAACAGGCTCCCCAGTGAAGTAGTCACTGCACCAAGCCTGTTGGAGTTTAAGAAGCATTTGGACTGTGCACTTAGTCATGGTCTAAAATTTTGGGTAGACCTGTGTGGTGCCAGGAGTTGGACTCGATGATCCTTATGGGTCCCTTCCAACGCAGGATATTCTATGATCCTATACCCACTCCCCTAAGCTGGTGGAAGGGGATGGGGAGCAGAATGTGGCCCTCATAATCCATGAGGAAATGGTTGGTGACCTGCTACAGCACTTAGGTGTACGCAAGTTGATGGGACCGGATGGGATCCACCCGAGGGTACTGAGAGAACTGGCGGAAGAGCTGGCTAAGCAGCTTTCCATCATTTATCAGCTGTCCTGGCTATCAGGGGAGGTCCCAGTTGACTGGCGGCTAGCAAATGCGACTCCCAACTACAATAGGGACCGGAGGGTGGACCCGGGAAACTATAGGCCTGTCAGTCTGACTTCGGTGCCGGGGAAGCTCATGGAGCAGATTATCTTGAGTGTCATCATGTGGAATTTGCAGGGCAACCAGGCGATCAGGCCCAGTCAGCATGGGTTTATGAAAGACAGGTCCCGCTTGATGAACCTGATCTCCTTTTGTGACAAAGTGATGCGCTTAGAGGATGTGCATGTGGTCTACCTTGACTTCAGTAAGGCTATTAACACTGTTTCCCACAGATTTCTCCTGAATAAACTGGCTGCTCGTGGCTTGGACTGGTGTACGCTTCATTGGGTTAAAAACTGGCTGGATAGCCGGGCCCAAAGAGTCGTGGTGAATGGAGTTAAATCCAGGTGGAGGCCAGTCACTAGTGGAGTCCCCCAGGGCTCAGTACTGGGGCCAGTTCTCTTTAATATCTTTATCGATGATCTGGATGAGGGGATCGCGTGCACCCTCAGTAAGTTTGCAGACGACACCAAGTTAGGTGCGTGTGTCGATCTGCTCGAGGGTAGGAAGGCTCTGCAGGAGGATCTGAGTAGGCTGGACCAATGGGCTGAAGCCAACTGTATGAAGTTCAACAAGGCCAAGTGCCGGGTCCTGCACTTGGGGCGCAATAACCCCAAGCAGAGCTACAGGCTGGGAGATGAGTGGCTGGAAAGCTGCCTGGCAGAGAAGGACCTGGGAGTATTGGTTGATAGTCGGCTGAATATGAGCCAGCAGTGTGCTCAGGTGGCCAAGAAGGCCAACAGCATCCTGGCTTGCATAAGAAGCAGTGTGACCAGCAGGGCTAGGGAAGTGATTGTCCCCCTGTACCTGGCTCTGGTGAGGCTGCACCTCGAGTACTGTGTTCAGTTTTGGGCCCCTCACTACAAGAAGGACATCGAGGTGCTCGAGAGAGTCCAGAGAAGGGCGACAAAGCTGGTGAGGGGTCTGGAGAACAAGTCTTACGAGGAGCGGCTGAGGGAGCTGGGATTGTTCAGCCTGGAGAAGAGAAGGCTCAGGGGCGACCTTATCGTCCGCTATAGGTACCTTAAAGGAGGCTGTAGCGATGTGGGGGTTGGTCTATTCTCCCACGTGCCTGGTGACAGGACGAGGGGGAATGGGCTAAAGTTGCGCCAGGGGAGGTTTAGGTTGGATATTAGAAAAAACTTCTTTACTGAAAGGGTTGTTAGGCATTGGAATGGGCTGCCCAGGGAAGTGGTTGAGTCACCATCGCTGGAGGTCTTTAAAAGACATCTAGATGTAGATCTTAGCAATATGGTTTAGTGGCGGACTTGTTAGTGTTAGGTCAGAGGTTGGACTAGGTGATCTTGGAGGTCTCTTCCAACCTAGATGATTGTATGATTCTGTAATGATAACTGATGAAATTAGCAAACAGTAAGCACATGATGGTCATGTGTATACATTTTCTAATCTGGACTTAATTTTCCCTTTAATCATCACTGTTTTAGAAAACATGACTTGTCCACTTTTGTAACTTACCTTTTCAAATTTTAAAATGATAAGCATGCTTTTCAGGACATTTAAAACTACACTGCTATGAAGTCACGTTGTACAAGTTACAGTTAATCCATGTTTCATTTGACAGCCTTCAGTAAAAGAAGGCATTTTGGCATGTTTCTAGAACCAGTCCTGGTCAAGAAGACACTGAAATTACAGTAGAGCACATGCTAAAATGCTTTCCTGAATTGGGATCATAGTACTGATTAAATATGGTCACATTTTCTGTGTTTTCTTACTGTTAATATTGATGATAGGATCTGAAACATTGAGGCAGGGTCTGAGAATATTATGTGATCAAGGAGAAGCAGATAAATGATCATGGGAAAGTAGAAAGATAAAGAAACGCAGATAAGTAAAGTGAAATTAATGTGCCTTAGCAAACTGAGATTTGTTTCCTGTTTTTATTTGTATGACTTTATAGAGAATGGTACCAAAAAAAAAAAAAAAAAAAAAAAAAAACCACAGTTCAGCTACAATGTTTTTTTTTGGCCTGACTTGCTTTCTTTCCCCCCACTCTGTTCATCACAAGAATGTTAACGTGTTGAGGTGTGCACAGCAGAAATAAATCTAGCTAGAAAACCAGGGCCCAGTTAGAAAACCAGAAGCCCAGTTGAACTTCCCAGCCCTTCCTGAAGGCCTCCAGATGAGCTTTGCCAGGTCTTGTAGAATTTAAGATGTAATCTCAGAGAAGAATGAGAACTTCCTTCTCTCTTATGGACCAGTACTGAGTCCTTTTAAAGGGTTAAAATATGATAAATGTTTAAAGATGCAAGAGTGTCTTTGTGACACACTCCCTGACACAAAATAGAACATCTCTTAAAGTAATATTTATAGGGTTTTTATATTCCATTCATATTATGGAAGAACAGAGGGGGTTGTAGTATGGATATTATCTTCTGCTTAAGTTTTGTAAAGATAAACAAGATGTTAGTCAATTAAAGCTATCATTACTTTCAGTATAACTTTTCTTCAGTTTCTGTTTTTCCTTGTGATTTATCATTCTCTCCTCTTATATTTTATGCATCAATGTCTGTGTAAATAGGATATGATCGTCATAACGTGGAAAAAATCATAAGTGTAAAGATGGAAAGTCCTTTCACTTTGCTTAATAATATGTTTTATACTTTCTCATGTATGTGCATCCATGCTTGTTTAATTATAAGAGATTTTTGTCTGGGTCATGTGAGGAAAGATCTTTCTCCAGTAACGTAACAAGGATCATGGATTTTCATTGCATGAAACTTGTCACAGCTGATTTCATCCTTTCAGGGACAGATATTTAGGTAGTTGCATACATTCTCAAATTCAAACGCCCCAACAGTGGTTTTCTTTGGGAAGGTTGCACAAAGAACTTGTGGAATATTCTGAGCTTGTATCTAGAACATGAATTATTTAGTATGAAAATTTCTGAGATGTAAATATCAGTAGGAACCAGGAAGAAAAAAAAAAAAGATGAAATGCTTATAAAGGAAAATAATTGATACTTGAAGGTTTTACTAAAATTTCATCAATAAGACAGTTTATAATGCTCTTAAAATTCACATAGATTTGATACATGCTTAAAACTTACCAGTTCTCTTTATTTCAGTTTGCGTAGGCATACATCTTGTTTCACTTGCAGTGTTTATTACCACCCGGATGTGCTTAAATCATGCTCAGTGAAGCTTTGCTGAAGAATGTCAGTCAGTAGTTGCAAAGCTGTCAAGCACTCTTCCCTAAGTTGAATTTACACGGGCACCTCAAGAACAAATTAATGAAGTCTTGTTTCACTGCACGTGTAGCCATTTTTAATAAACTATTAGTGATCTAATGTACTTTCTGTGCAATTGCCTTTTTTTCTGGCCTACAAAATGGATAAAAAGCTTCACCAGCCTTTGCAGAATAAGGGGAACTGAGATTTATATTTTCTTATGGCAAACATTCAGTTTAGGTTGGAGATGCGTGAATTTACATTTTTATTTATTATACTGCTGATAGAATATTCTCACTTCTACTTAAATTTGACAAACTGCACAGTGGTAAACCTTGTTAAAATGGTGCAAAGACCCAATTATAGAAACTACAAAGGCATGCAAGAGTAAGCAAAGAAAAAATGTATAAAAGGATTAAAGATCAAAAATAGAATGATTCCAGTGTAACTGCATTGGAAGACATCAGGCAGGAAAACATGAAAGAATTAGAGTATGAAGAACAAAGTTTTACAAAGCTTCTGAAAGCTGACAAAAATATTTTTTATTATTTGCTAACTCTATTAAAATGAAAATTTATTGGAAAAATATATCTATTTCGAAGTTGTAATGAACTAAACAGTTAAATTGTATTCTTTGTTCTTCTTGTTTATGGAGTTTGAGTTTTGTTTTCAAAGTAGTAGTAACTGACTTAACCAAGGGTCTAAAAAGTAGATTGTACCTTTAATTTTAAGTAAAATGTTATTTAAGATTTATGAAGATTTTCAGGGTGGATTTACCTTAATGCATGTATACATGTGTTAAATGTGCCAAACCTTTCATCCTTCTGTGGTTTTAAAACCCTGTATTTTCAGATAGGTATTTTTTTCTCAGTTCCTTTCATAGTAGATGTGTTATTGCCCTTTGATCCTTACTTTTCTTCCTATAAATAATTATTGAACATAATCCATTTTCTTTGATTAGGAAGAAAGGAGAATGGGTTAAATGAAAAATAATCCCTCCAGAAATAAGACTTAATTCATAGAAATTTCTCTGTGTTTCTTGGAAGACCTAGACAAAGCACAGGTCTTTTGCAATATTGCTGAAAAAGTTTCTGTATTTCCCACATCCATTCAAGATTTCTGTGGAAGTTGAGAGAAACAGTTTAGATACTAATATGGGTCTCAAATATGGGTCTCTTCTGGCATTTAATAGATGATGAAATTGTAAGAGGACCTTCCTTAGATAAAAGTCTTTTTAAAATACATCAGAGCCTTTGCCTGAATCAATACTTGCTGGGTATTTTTGGTCAAGGTAGAACTGCATTTCTGTAGCAGTTCAGATGAACTTACCAATCAGATTTCTTTTTCAGTCTCCTGGACTGACTTAGGGTATCTGTGTGGGAATGGATGAGAAGTGTCGAGATTTTTCTAATTTTTTTTTGGTAGAAGCATTGATTGCTGGTTGAGGTGCTGTGTCTTGCAGTCACTGTCTCTTCTGGGTTTATTCTCCATGTAGCTATTGCAGTATGGTTGAAGCCTGGGAGGGATACAAAGCAAGACAGATGGTTTCCCACAGACTTCCCTCTAGCTCTTTCATCTTTCATCTAACTATTAATTCATCTGTTTGGATGGATATATTCACGCATGGAACCAAGATGAATAATAATGAGATTTTTAATAACTCCCTACATTTGCATTCCTTGTAACTCTTTACATGGTTCTAGCTGATTAAAATGAATCATTTACATAATTAACATATGGTTATAGTGTTGGCTTTAATATGCTGATTATCTCAGTACTTTTGTCTAGAGTCAATTGGATTCAAACTGCAACAATTGTTTGAAGTGAGAATAGTTTATTCCTGTGAGGGTTGGTGAATACTTGCCATGGGGCCTGATTAGAAATAGCACAACTGTCCAAGAAATTCTTTAATGTAAAGCATGTATTTAAAAAAAAAAAGTATATTACATCTGCTGTGTTTAGGTCAGGCCTTACAAATAGCCTTCTATGGTTAGGGAGAGTTTTACCATTAGTTCTGTAGTGAGGTACAAAAAAAATACCAGGCATACTATCGAGAATGAATCAGGACAACCAATACAGGTCTAATTGTTTCATATTTTGTAAAGACTTTTTGTTTTCTTTAAATCAGGTTTAGAAGTAACAACAACAACAGTGTTGCCTTGTATTTGCCTTTTATGTTAGGGTAGATCTATGAAAAAATATATGTATATTACCAGATGTGTAAATGTATTCACTATTTTTATATTCACTGGATTACCTACTTTTAAGATTGAAAGAGAAATAGTTTTTATATTTTTTCTTTTTCTTGTTTTCTGTTGGCACGTATGTGTAGCAGGCATTCTTGAAGCAATCATATTTTAGGAATTGGTGAAATATTTTTCCAATCTTGCTATCATCCTCGATAGCGTGCTTAGCTTCCTAATGCATAGGCTTGACAACAGAAGAGGAGAGAATTGTCAGTTTTTGTGGTTAGGTAACTAACACTTGTGTCAATGAATACTTTTTGAATGTTCATGAATATTTGAAGCAAATTTGTGTTAATTGCACTACTGTTGTCCACAATTAGTCTGTGGTAGACATGATTAATTTAAAGAGCCCTGACATTTATGCATAAAAGGCTTGAGGTCAAACAGAAATGGAGAAAAACGGTTGTTGCAGCATTGGCAGATGGAATGCTAATGCATTTTGACTCATACTGAGAATAATGATATTTCTACATCAATAGCAAATAATTGTTTTAGAACTGTGGAACATTCTTCTCCTCTCTTTTGCTTTCCTTTCTCTGTTTAACTTTCTTCCCTCCCACCCCAGGATACTACGGATCCTGGTTATTTTTACAGGGTAGCCTTTAATTGGCTTGGAAACTTCTTTTGACAAATGCTTTACTGGAAACCTGCATCAAATTGCTAGCTGGGAAAGGGTTGTATTGATTTGCTTCTGTGAGGCAAAGTGTAATGGCAAAATATCCTGATGATAATTATGCATGCATTTTTGAAGGAAGTTCTTGAATCTGTTGGTATATTTCCTATCAATAAATAAATGCCCCATGTTTGCGGGACACAGGCTGTAATAACATTTTAGTGTGCTTGGTAAGGTTGTTGAGTAGTTAACAATTCAGCAGGTAGAAATTGAAATGCTGAGATTCTAATAATGAACAGATAATATTTGTAGTGTCATTAGTAGCTCATAAAACTAGTCCGTAACTATTTGGGTCTCTTTCCACCAAAGTAAACGTGGTGTAACACTTAATTAAGTTAGTATCCTGTAATGCTCCTGTTGGGTGGCATTGTAGGAACAGAGCAGTATTTGTGGGTTGCTTGTCCTAAGCCCCAGAACTTTTTAAAAATCAGGAGACCCTGATGGATATTCCTTTTTAGAAAGCAGCCATAAGGTTGATTGAGTGAACGTAGCATCACATTAACCTAAGGCTGTCTGTGCACACATGGTATACAACAGTTAAAGTAAATTTCTGTATACTTGGAGCAGAGTGAATCTTTTTTTTTTTTTTTTTTTAAAAAAAAAAAACCTCTTCAGTGTTTGGGAGCTGACTGATGTGTTCCCTTTGTTAAAACTAACATTAATCTATCTAATTCCTTATAAGCTTTTGAAGGACTCACTAGTCCAGTGAAATTCTACTAATTTATACCCTGATTGAATGTAGTCCTTACTATAAAGACTGAACAGATAGAACTTCCCGCAAAATTATCAACATTAAAAAAAAAAAAAAAAACTTTTTAAGCAAGCAGATTTCCCTACCTTCATGTCATGTATTTTAATGAGCTTAGGTTATTATGCTTTTACTGATACAACATCTGTGGAAGATAAGCCTTTCAAATACCCCTTGTAAGGTTTTCTTTGCTTATGTAGAAGTTCATTGAGAGATACAGAATTTAACACTACTTAATAGTTTCCATTTGAAGTGCAATGAAATTGTTTTCTATCTGTTCTCAAATAAAATGCTTTTAAGTGAAACCACTATACCCCAGTTAAAAAGTCTATTTTTCTGTTTTTAGCTCTCTGCAAAAGAAGTTTTTGTTTACTTTAAATTTTTGCTACTTGACTGTTTGCAATTGCAAGTTAGAGAAAGTAAAGGGGTAGTCTGGAAATGTATAAAGATATTCAAAGAATGTTTTTAGGATATAAGTTTAAAATCAACTAACAGTGCTCCTAAAAAATGTTAAATCCTACAATGCGGTTTTTAAAACTGGTCTACTCGACAGCGATAAGTGTTCCATGGAATAACATAGTCTTTCTAATGCTTTAGGTTTAAAATTGAAAAATGATTGTTCATGCTGGTCTCTGAGAAACGTTGAGGGTTAATAACAGTCCTTTGCTAAATACTCTGGGGAACGCTGTTGTGTAAAAGTCCCACAAAGTAGTATTTCTCATGTAGTGGCTTAGTTTGCTGATGTTTTTTTATAGCACGCTTGCATCATACCAAAACCAGGTAGCAAATGTTTACACAGAACAGGGTTTTATTTAATTCTTGCATAACCGTTCATTTAAGTGGTTTTCTAACAAACTAAAAACACATTTTAATCATAAAAATGCAACCTATTGCCAGCTTTATTTTATATTTTATAATCTACAAAAATAATATAAATGAGAGAAATCAACTTAAACTGATTTGTGCAAACTAAATGATATTGTTGTCTAGAAATGTAAAATCAAGTGAAATACCATGTTCTTTCATGGAATAATTTTTGAATTGCTCTTTGACATTTGGTTATGTAGTCTCATTCTCAGGTATGGTATTCTTTCAAAGCATAATATATGGTACTAATCTCCAGTTCTCCTGTAATAAATGCTGGACTGTGGACAGGAGATGACCAAAAGAGAGTGCCTGGGCAAACCTTAATCTTTAATAAGGTGCAGAACTAGTCTATAACTGTCAAGGAATGACAGAAGAGCAGTACTTTCAGCTTGCCTGCTCAGAATAGAAATGGGGTCCTTTGACAGGCCAGAAAGGCTACTTTATTCTTTATTGGGTTTGGGGCTATTATTGTGCCTGCGTTATTTAGTTATTTGACATTTGTGAGTTGTTGGAGCAAAAGGAAGTCCAGTTATTAATGTGAAAACAAAATTTAAAATGTATTTTTATGATGAACTTCTGTAGAAGCCTCGTAGTCTTACACTTGGAAATGAAGACATACCTGATGCTAGATGGATGTTGTTCATAATTCAGAAATATAAAACAGTTTTATACTGAAACAAAAAATAGCTATTGGAGATAAATGAGGAGAAAAACAAGCAGACATTAAGCAGACATTCGATCTTTTTCAGCTTTTCAAGTGGATGAAAAAACAGTTCGGAAGTTGTGTGTTTAAATTCTTTGAATTACTATTTGCCTTCTGGTATTCTTGGTAATAGCTTTATGTATTTATTTATTTACTTTCCCTGAATGGTCTGCTGTATTTTCTGATACTTCAGCCGGAAAAGTGACACTTTCCTGTAACTGTATTGCCAGCTGTGGCTGAGTGCCACAAGTCATCAGCCTGGGAGTATGCAAAGGGCTCGTGAGTAATGCTTTTGTCAGACTTGTGGCAGATTTGGTTTCTTCTGCCCAAGCTATGTGATTTTGGACTTCTTCTGAGGTTCAAAACTTCTTTGTCCATGAAGCAGTGCATGCTGCCATTTTCTGTTCTCTTAAAAAAAAATAAAAAAAATAAAAAAAAAAATCCACAGGAGATACTCAGATGTGCCATTCATTGTCTGTTTTATGGCTTTCAAAAAACTGGATATTTTAAAAACCTGAGTCTTGGAAAAATATTTTTATCCACTGATTTATAATGAACCAAAGTGTTTATATATACATATGCGGTATTTAATTTGCAGCAATATCAGAGACTATTCATAAGTGTCTAATTTTTTTTAGAAGATTTTACATTTAATTCTAGATAATGTAAAACTAGGATTATTTAGAATTGTTTTTTCTGAAATTTCTGAAATTTTGAATTTACAAAGACCAATGTGAACTTGCATATTGATATGTTTAGACTAAACTTTTGTCTAGAGATATGAGAATACACGTTTTTCAAAGACATAGCAGGTGTGGGATGCGTATAATATCAGGTAAGATACCACCAAGTTACAATTTCAGACTTTTCCAAAGTCTTACAAAACAAAAAACATTTTCATATTTGTCCTTTTGTTTTGACTTCTTAGATGAGTATGCATAATAATTGCATATGAGTTGATAGTTCTTTAAAACAAGGCTACTTTAAATGTATCTTTCTAGAGTTATAATTTAGATAGGATCTTAAGTGCCAGTGGTGGTGATCCGTGGTGTTTGGATGGTACGATCTTTCATTCCAGGTTTGAACAGCACTTTTAAATCTCTAAATAGACTTGCTAAATTGCAAAACCACCGGTTTCCTTTAGAATTATTATTTTTTTTAATGTTGACTTGTCAGCCAAATATGAATTGTCTGATTTTTCTTAAATTCTTACTTTATATAGTTGCAGATATGCATAATCATAAGCATGCTGACAAAAACGCTGACCAAAATAAAACTTGTTTGAAAATATGAACAGTTTTACTTCTGCAGAACACCCTTCTGCTTTATATTTTTTGATAACTACACTTGGAATGTGTAGTTTTCTAGTAGGAAACTAGTTTCTAGTCTTTTGCTTTCATGCACAGATTTGCACTATCAGCCTAAGTAATTCACCAGGAAAATCCATGCAAAAAAGGACAGCATCTCACAAGTGACATATATCCAGCGCATGTACATCTGTGGTCTTGCTCTGGTATTGCAAATTGATACAAATGTAGAACACATTTGAGTGCTTTTAAATTCATGATCATCATTTGTCTGCAGGAATAACTGGCAGGACTATATGAAACGAAGACAATTTTCAGTAATTCTACTTCAGAGTGAGTAATAGAAACATTTTTTCTTAACAGTACCTATCTCCTAGGTAAAAACCACTGCCACTGACTCAAAAGTAGCAGTGATGCTCAGTTTTGCTTCTTACTTGCAAATACTCCACTATAAGGCAAGGGAGGAACTTACAACTACTTCAGTTCTGAATCATCTTGGGTTTTAACTTTTCTTTTGTAGTCTTAAGTTGCAAATGATAATTGCAAGTTTTGAAAGAAAGGGAGATACTGAACCTATCTTTCCTAGCAAGAAATTTTTTAGGAAACTTCCAGATGACTTTGCAAACTTGTTTTTATATATGTGCTATACCCCTGTTGCTGGATTTTGTCTTGCAACTTGAAAACATTTGTTTTCTATGAGAAAAGTATGTTGTCAACATAGTAAACTTACTCTCTTAAGAGTGATTTTGAACATTGTTGTGTATATAGCTGTTGGTGGGCTTTTCATTTAATCTTGTCATATTATTCAGTTAGGGTTGTAGCAGTTTAAGTATGGCACTGTGCCATTCCAGACAGATGGGCATGGGCTGACAGCCAAGAATATGTATTAAGGGCAGAAGACTTTTCAGCAGCCTGATTTGAAAGTGTGAGCTTCTTTGCCCATGTGTAACATGGCTCTATGTTCTCAATCCATTTTTGTCCTTGCTTGTGCAGGGCCAGATGGACAATGTTTTGTCTTAGGAGACGCTAGGATAGCTCTCAGAGGTAAGCTATGGGGTCTTTGCAGAGTTTTCTTGTCAGACACTGGTAGTCCCAAAGAACCTTCATAGCTCAATAAGATAATGGGACAGTTGCATTTTTTATTTGCCTCTGAGTTTGGTCAATTCACATGAGAGAGTAATTTAAATCAGAATGAATAGAATTGATTAAAAAATAAGTTCACCTCTTGGGGAGAGGTAGTTAAACTGAAAACAGCATGCTAAACTGCTGTGGTTTTGTTTTGTTTTGTTTTCCCCACGTGGAAATTATAATAATGTTATTAATTATCACAGAATCGTCTAGGTTGGAAGAGACCTCCAAGATCACCTAGTCCAACCTCTGACCTAACACTAACAAGTCCGCCACTAAACCATATTGCTAAGATCTACATCTAGATGTCTTTTAAAGACCTCCAGCGATGGTGACTCAACCACTTCCCTGGGCAGCCCATTCCAATGCCTAACAACCCTTTCAGTAAAGAAGTTTTTTCTAATATCCAACCTAAACCTCCCCTGGCGCAACTTTAGCCCATTCCCCCTCGTCCTGTCACCAGGCACGTGGGAGAATAGACCAACCCCCACATCGCTACAGCCTCCTTTAAGGTACCTATAGCGGACGATAAGGTCGCCCCTGAGCCTTCTCTTCTCTAGGCTGAACAATCCCAGCTCCCTCAGCCGCTCCTCGTAAGACTTGTTCTCCAGACCCCTCACCAGCTTTGTCGCCCTTCTCTGGACTCTCTCGAGCACCTCGATGTCCTTCTTGTAGTGAGGGGCCCAAAACTGAACACAGTACTCGAGGTGCAGCCTCACCAGAGCCAGGTACAGGGGGACAATCACTTCCCTAGCCCTGCTGGTCACACTGCTTCTTATGCAAGCCAGGATGCTGTTGGCCTTCTTGGCCACCTGAGCACACTGCTGGCTCATATTCAGCCGACTATCAACCAATACTCCCAGGTCCTTCTCTGCCAGGCAGCTTTCCAGCCACTCATCTCCCAGCCTGTAGCTCTGCTTGGTGGTGTTGTGGCCCAGGTGCAGGACCCGGCACTTGGCCTTGTTGAACTTCATGCAGTTGGCCTCAGCCCATCGGTCCAGCCTATCCAGATCCTCCTGCAGAGCCTTCCTACCCTCGAGCAGATCGACACACGCACCTAACTTGGTGTCGTCTGCAAACTTACTGAGGGTGCACGCGATCCCCTCATCCAGATCATCGATAAAGATATTAAAGAGAACTGGCCCCAGTACTGAGCCCTGGGGGACTCCACTAGTGACTGGCCTCCACCTGGATTTGACTCCATTCACCACGACTCTTTGGGCCTGGCTATCCAGCCAGTTTTTAACCCAACGAAGCGTACGCCAGTCCAAGCCCCGCGCAGCCAGTTTCTTGAGGAGAATGTTGTGGGAAATGGTGTCAAAAGCCTTACTGAAATCAAGGTAGACCCCATCCACAGCCTTTCCCTCATCCACTAAGCGTGTCACTTTGTCATAGAAGGAGATCAGGTTCGTCAAGCAGGACCTGCCTTTCATAAACCCATGCTGACTGGGCCTGATTGTCTGGTTGCCCTGTAAGTGCCGCGTGATGACACTCAAGATAATCTGCTCCATGAGCTTCCCTGGCACTGAGGTCAAACTAACAGGCCCGTGGTTCCCTGGGTCTACCCTCTGACCCTTCTTGTAGATGGGCATCATGGTTGCTAGCCACCAGTCGACTGGGACCTCCCCTGGTAGCCGGGACTGCCGATAAATGATGGAAAGCGGCTTGGCCAGCTCTTCCGCCAGTTCTCTCAGTACCCTCGGGTGGATCTCATCCAGCCCCATCAACTTGCGTATATCCAAGTGCTGTAGCAGGTCACCAACCATTTCCTCATGGATAGTGAGGGCCACATCCTGCTCCCCATCCCCTTCCACCAGCTCAGGGTACTGGGTATCCAGAGAACAACTGGTCTTGCTGCTAAAGACTGAGGCAAAGAAGGCATTAAGCACCTCAGCCTTTTCCTTATCTCTCGTCACTAAGTTTCCCCCCTGCATCCAGTAAAGGATGGAGAATCTCCTTAGCCCTCCTTTTTGTGTTTCTGTATTTATAAAAACAATTTTTGTTATCTTTAACAGCAGTAGCCAGACTGAGCTCCAGATGAGCTTTGGCCTTTCTAATTTTGTCCCTGCACAGCCTCGCAACATCCTTATAGTCCTCCTGAGTGGCCTGCCCTCTTTTCCAAAGATTATAAACCCTCTTTTTTCTCCTAAGCTCAAGCCACAACTCTCTGTTCAGCCAGGCCGGTCTTCTTCCGCACTGGCTTGTCTTTGGGCACGTGGGGACAGACTGCTCCTGAGCCATTAAGATTTCGTTCTTGAAGAGAAGTCCAGCCTTCCTGGACTCCTCTGCCCTTCAGAACCACCTCCCAAGGGACTCTGCCAACCAGTGTCCTGAACAGCTCAAAGTCAGCCCTCCGGAAGTGCAATACAGCGGTTTTACTGGTCCCCTTCCTGACTTCGCCAAGAATAGAGAACTCTACCATTTTGCGGTCACTCTGCCCAAGACAGCTCCCGACCACCACATTTCCCACCAGTCCGTCACTGTTTGTGAACAGAAGGTCTAGCGGGGCACCTCCCCTGGTAGGCTCTCTAACCAGCTGCGTCAGGAAGCTATCTTCCACGCTCTCTAGAAACCTCCTAGACTACTTCCTCTGGGCTGTGTTGTGCTTCCAGGTTATGTCTGGGAAGTTGAAGTCCCCCACGAGAACAAGAGCTGATGATTTTGCAACTTCTGCCAGCTGCCTGTAGAACTCCTCACCATCTCCTCATCCTGGTTTGGCGGTCTATAACGGACCCCCACCAGGATGCTTGTCTTGTTGGCCTTCCCGCTGATCCCAACCCACAGGGACTCAACCTTATCATTCCCAGCCTCAAGTTCCTCAACATCAAAATACTGTCTAATATAGAGAGCCACACCACCACCTCTTCTGTGCTGCCTGTCCCTTCTGAAAAGCCTATAGCCAGACATTGGAGCACTCCAGTCATGAGAGTGGTCCCACCACGTTTCCGTGATGGCAACCAAGTCATAGCCTGCCTGCTGCGCAATGGCTTCCAGCTCCTCTTGTTTGTTACCCATGCTGCGTGCATTAGTGTAGATGCACTTCAGTTGGGCCATTGCCTTCTCCCCCGGCCTTGCCATCGTTACCCCTGGCACAGCTCCAACAACCCTTATTTCAGCCCGGTCCCCCTTCTTACCTGGTTTAAAGCCCACTAAATGAGCCCTGCCAGCTCCTGGGCTAGGATCCGTTTTCCCCTTAGAGATAGGGACCCGTCTGCGGTCACCAGGCCGGGTGCCGAGTAAAGCGCCCCATGGTCAAAAAAAACACAAAATTTCTGTGTTGGCATCAGCCTCTGAGCCACGTGTTAATCAGGCGGGCTTTCTGTGTCCTCTCGGTACCCCTCCCTGCCACTGTAGGGATAGACGAAAACACCACCTGTACTCCCGCTCCATCCACTAACCGTCCCAGTCCCCTAAAGTCCCGTTTGATAGCCTTCAGGCTTCTCTCTTCGGTATCATCACTGCCAGCCTGGACTATCAAAAGAGGGTAGTAGTCAGAGGGGCGAACCAGGTTGGGAAGCTTTCTGGCAACATCCCTGACCCTGGCCCCAGGGAGGCAGCAGACTTCCCTACGGGTAAGGTCAGGCTGACAAATAGGGCCCTCTGTTCCCCTGAGAAGGGAGTCGCCTACAATGATTACCTTTCTCTCTTTCTTGGTGGAGGCAGTCTTGAGGCGTGGAGTCGGCTTCCTAGCCCTAGGCATCCTCCTGGGTAGACTTTCTACCTCATCCTCACCCACCGAGTAGAGGAAAGAAATTCTGTGTATTGGCCACTGAATTCTTAACCTGGTACAGACATTAATATTTCTTAATCCAGCATAAATTAAAGTTTACTTTCCTTACTCTTGTTCAATCAATACAGAAAATTGCTTTAACAAAAACATTTTAATGCTATAAAACATGGCATAATTTAGTAGCATACCAGGGATGTGTGATTGTGATCTGAACAAATTACCAGTCAGCTAAGTCTAGTTGAGCAGCCAGACATGGTTTGCATTTTAAATATGTCACTATTACTCACAGACAGTAAAAGTTTGGTAACAACTGTTTTAATCATGTTATCATTCTGAGGATTATATGGCTTTATCTGAAAATCAGTCATTTGTATCATGTTACATTTGTAAGTAAAAGTAGTTTAAAGTAATATCTAAAGGTGGAACTACACTGTGAGATATGCCTGGGGCTAAAACTGTGCATGCATTCTAATACTTAGAGGTCTAGGTTTTAAAGGTCTATATGCTGACTATAAAATCTTAGCAAATAAAATAACAAAATCTGGCTTAAAATGTTCCTGCTTTGAGTTTTCTGTAGTGGCACATACATACCTAATGGTTATTTTTCTCCCCTGGTCTAGTGCTTGTGTATGTGAGTCAGGTTCATCTTCATTCATCTTGACTTGAAAACTGTGGGTAAACAAGAGAGTAGGGTCATGTGATTGATGACCGTGCAGTGGAAAACATGAACTGTGCCTGAAGAAAAGCTTTTAAAGTAATTGTGTGACTTCCTCTTATATACACAGGTTGCGTTATCCAGAGAACTGCTTATTTTCTTGAGTCCATTCCTCCCACTTGGTATCTTTTCTGGATTTTTGTGTCTTCTAATATTATAAAAGTTAAAAAGAATAAAAGAAAATCATACTTAGCTCTTCTGTTATTTATTTAAGAGCTTCAGTGATACTATGGCATATCTTACATTACACTGAATCTAACTGTACTATTTGGTTCACAGAAATTTGGATTCTTTGAGCAGTTCTGTTTTTAACAGTTATTAAAAGTTGAATCAGTTCCTTTCATAATCTTAAAAGAAAGGGTAGGAATGCAAAATGAATTCTAGATAATAGATGCAATTTAAGTATAGTTCTACTTTTTTTTTTTTTTCTATAAAATACATAGGCCACAATTCTAGAAGGGGCTGTTTTAATCAGCTTTGACCTTTAATTTGTAATATCACTATGGAGTTGATCTGTCTTATTTCAGCAGTCACACTGTAGTATATACTGATCTTTCTTTGTCAGTTAAGTGGTGGAAATGAGGCAATGAACAACTGCTTAGTATGTGTTTCTTGGTGTCTGCATTGTATGTGGATTATGTACCAAGAATGCACACTTCACATAAGTTTGGTATGATCGTGTTATTAACTTTTATTTTTCTAATAAGTAAAATAGATATAATTATGTTTAATTGGAAAAAATGCAAGAATATATTTTCATTAAATGTGATTTCTGTTACACGATGACTAAGTTGAAGAAATGAATGTTTTGTTAGTATTGTATCAGTATCCACTTCCATATGTGCTCATATAATTAGACATTTTTTAGTCTAATATATACTAATTTTGGGTTCTCCAAGCCAGCATGTACATCATCATCTCTAATGGAGTTGTCATAACAGCGTAACACTGAAACTATGGCTTACAGTGTATGACTGCACTCTATCGAGTAGAGCCCATTCAGGAACTTTATACAGTTATATTGTCTTAAAAAGTATTTTGCCTATGATTTACTGCCAGGCTTTGTGGTCATAAATGTACCCTTCCTTCTTCCACCAAACTGAAGAACAAAAGCAAAACTGGAAAAGAAATTTTAGTTTATTTGGATACACTTAAGTAGTGGTTATTGTCTGTTTGCATGAGTAGGCTAGTGTTGGCCCTCGTTATGTTGCCCTCTTGTTGTAGCTCACAAGCACGCTAAATTATATTACATGGGCTAACACTGGATTTTTTTTACTCAGTTAAAAAGGTATTTGTAGTGCTGGTTAAGAAACTTGCCTAGCTTCCGTAACTGATTTGTCTTCAACTAATTCCCTCAAGGTGATCTGATCTTCTTAGATTTTTGGGTTTGATTTTTCTGAGAGGTAAAACTTGTTCTTCCCATATAGACAAAATGTTTGTGCTGACAAGCTACCTAAGATAGCTTATGTATGTGATCTACATATTGTAGATGTACATATTGTGATGTAGCAGGACATATTATTCTTGGGGTAGAGAAGCATAGTTCTTCTGAAACGGGTGGAATTGCTCAGTGCTTACTAAGCTGGTAAGGATTTTTCCCAAAAATTGTAAGTTATTTTTAATGTAAAAAAATCTTGAAAGAGAGTTTGTAATTGTCAGATGACTATTTTACGGTTAGTTAAGCCTCTAGATTTTTATTTTTTTTTCAATGATTCATTGTATTCTGTCTTTATCTGGTTCCGTTCTCCTCTGAGTTCTTGCTAAAGGGAGTAATTTTAGCTTTGCCTTCCGTTCTAGCATGCCACACGAGTTCATCTGGTTCAGCCTTCATAAAATATACAAATCCAGTGGGGTCTTGGGGACAGCGATGTGATAATCTCACTTGCCTGTTGCAGACCTTAAATGAATTGTGAAATTCTGCCTCTTAGGTGATGGTTGGCACTCCGGGAATTGGAGCAGTATTGGAAACTGTAATGCTAGTGCTGTATTTGCTCTGTAATGACTTCTAGTCAGGCTTATTTTTCTCACTTTTAATAGACAGAAAGTAAACCACTCTATGGGTCACTTTCTGGCAAGCTGTAGGTCATTATGTTCTGAGGGTTGGATACTCTTACACTACATCCTTATCCCTGTGCAGCTCCATGAGGAAAAGGAGGCATTTCTTTTTCATTCTCTCTAATAGACAAGTAGAGCTTGGTGGAGTTAGTGCTTCTAGCAGCACCTGGGGATTAGTGTTATCTCTAGAATTGTAATATATGGGCAGATACTGAATCACAGCCTCTGTAATGGGTGACTGTAAAGGGAATTCCATCACACTGTGAACTTTCTGATGATTTCAACATTTTTACTATGAATATCCAAAGCCCACTGTATTTTGCTTTGGAAGGGACAGGAATGAGGTGAGATGAATGAGTGTCTGTAGGAACATATGTATACAAAACTACAAACAGCAGTTTAGGCTGTGGTTTTATGCAAACAATATAATAAACAGGCAACTATAATACTTAAAAGTGAGGCATAACATTTTTTCTATGCTCACTGCCCATGTTTTAGATGTTTTTAACTTCATAGCCAGTTCTCAATATAACTTAATAGTTAATATATTTGACCTAATGACCAAATGTGGCAACTTTATGAATTATGTATTAGTCTCTTGAATACAAAACTGTATGCTTTGGCTTTATTGAATTATCTCTAGTTTGATTATCTTCATTGTATCATGCAGCAAGTTAATTTCTTTTGAAATTGTTGTTCAGACTTTAGAATTAAAAGATGGAAATTAAATTGTAGTTCCTCTCCTTTCTTCATTATGATATAGATGGATAATATACTGAGTTTTAGACATCCAAACACTGAGGTAGCATTCTAAAACCTAACAGTAGAAGGTGAATATAATACCATTTTCAGTTTCTGGACCCTGTATTATCTCTTCAGAGGAAGCATATTTCCAGACTCAATAACAGCAGCAGGAGTAGTGCATGAGGTGTTTTTATGTATTACAGCTTGCCAATTAGTAATACAGTGATGGTTTTCTAAGATGCAGAAATCACAACACTTCCCATTTTCCTAATAGGAATGTGACAACTCAATGTAAAAACATCATGATATTGAGAAGAAAAAAAAAAAAGCTAAACCTTGGTACTGCTGCCATTCAGAAGCAAGTACTGGTTTAAGTTCTCAAAGCCATCTATAGTGCCATTTTTTTTCTGGAAAATAAATGCCTATGGTTTGTGAGATATGCGTGGGAAATGTTGATGGAGAGTGAAGATCTTGGATCATTTTTGTTTCATGTGCCCTTCAGAGCTCAGTTGTCTTTATAACTGTTGAGCCCAAACCGTCAACATAAACACTCATAAACATCAAGTAAAACCAAGGATGAGCTGAATTTCTCATATTCTCATAATTATTATGAAGTTATGGCTAAAGTGTTATGTGTAAGTTGGTATGGAGGGGAGATATAAAAAGTGGGAGACGTCATCTTTTGTGCGTCTGATAGACTTTTCTATTTCAGTTCAAGAACAGTTTTAAGCTCTTGTATGGAATCCAAACTCTACAGTCCAGAATGCTAAATAGCTCCCACATATACAGCAGTACTGTTCCAAAAAGAACAAATTTAAATGATAGATGGCATGTGTTGTTATACTAATGCCTGAGGCTTTTCAGTATGCTACAGCAGAGGGTTTCCTCTTTGTTTGTTTAAAGTAAAATGAAATTTGGTCCATTCATAACTTCTTTATTGCATAAGCTGACAAATATATCTAATTGTTTTGCAAGACTTTCTGTTTTCTGTATTCCTCCTGCTGCCATCGTTGTTACCACAGTTTTGTGTGTGTGTTCAGGTGTTACACAGGAATAACTTCTTGGGCCTTTAGATTCTGGTTTAAATATATTCATATGGTTTGATAGGAATAATATCCCTGTTTTTGCTAGAGTCTAGTGTAGACGTGATATTCAAATATGCCATGTTCTTGAAAAAGATGGATAAAACATTTTCCTTGTTACTTCCTTGCTAAATATCCTCCATAGGTCTATGTTCAGAAATGTACAACTACCATTAAGTAGTACTCTGGCTGTGAAAAGATACTTACTCTGCAAAACAATACTTAAGTGTTATTTTTCTTGTTTTTATTGGAATAAAACTAGACCCTGACCTTACAATGGATGTGTTCCTAATTCAACAGGAAATGTCCTTAAGAAAGGTTGCCTTCTTTCTTAATTTTCAGTTAGTCTGGTGAATGCCTTGATACAGGAAAGAGGTACAGGATTTTCTGAGTAATAAAGTAGTTGCTGAATACAGAGACAAGTTTTGTTATAAATTTTTAAATTAAAAATGGATATTCCATGAATGGACTTCTGCCAGTCAAGTAGTTGTAAATTCATTTGAATCAGTGGAATTGCACCACTGTAAATTAAATTTATTTATTCAAGATTACATAATGAAATACTTAAGGTTTTCCTATTTTCTTCTTATTTATCATAGCTGTACTCTTGGATGAAGAAGATCGGTTTTATGCTTCATGTATTATTTTCTGTTATACAGGCTAAAATATTCTTTCTTCAAAGAAAACAATATATTTCAATGAGAGCTAATTACCTCTTTTTTTATTCTAAGTGACAAAAGCTAATACATCACACTTAGCCACTAAGAACTCCATTTCAGTAAACTAATTAAACTAATCCTATCTCCACTCATTATTCTCAGTTCTGCTAAATATTTTAACAGCATAGATTTATTTCATTACATAAATTATATCATACTTAAAGAAAACAGTTTGCATAATGGCATATTTGCATTCCCAAGAGTTTATTTTGGGTTTTTGAATTCAGACTTCAAGTTTCAGCTGAAATAATATTATTTGCATTATTTAGGGTGGTAATTCTTCTTAATTATTACTAATTATCTAGAAAGATATATAGCTTTAATTAAATGTAAGTGCTTGGCATTCTTGTTAACATATATTAAGCACTGACAGTTCTTGTGTCTATAGATAATATAATGTTAGAAAGTACTGATATATCCTACAGTTTACAGCCTGTGAATTTGTAACACAATGGACGATTAATTTACTAATCATAGGGGGAAAAGTTACTTTTTGATTGTTAGTGATTATAAAATAAAAAGATCACGTGCTTATTGGACATTTCTTAAAGTATATTAAAAAAAATCAAAATGTATACATCACTTTGTATTTAAATTATAAAAGCAGAATACACTGAACACTAAGATTTAAGAGCACCATTGCTGAGAAGCTGTAGAGGAATAATACATAAGTACCACTTCAGACTAAAGTGGTATAGACTTGTAATGCAATTAAATCAAGAAGCTGTAAGCCTCCCCAGACTCTTAAGTTTCATTTAGGTATTTCTACTTAAGATAACTGCTTCAGAGTTTTCCAAAATGATAAAATAAAGGCAACAAAGGTAATAAATAATTCATTGAAATGAATTTACAGTATGTGATTCACATGAGCTGTATAGAGGATTCATAATTTTTTTGATTTTGATAAACCACATCACAATTAATGGTTTCTAGTTTTAATGTCAGTTTTCATACTATTATCTGGAATGTATGTACTTTCCATCACTGTTACTAGCTTTATTGGAGTGCTGATGTTAGTGAACTGTGAGTTTTTAGGGAAGTCATACACAAAGGGAATTAATTGTGGCTGGTTCTAACAGCCTGATTTCTTAAAGAGTGAAAGATAGACAACTGACAATACAATTTGTAAATTGTTTTATCCTAAGTGCTGTGGGTTATGGTCCTTCAGCTCAACACGTCATGAAACCTATCTCAGTATTATGCTTACCAAGTCCAATCTGCCAACTTGAATTAATGGACTTGTAATTCATATTCCAGGTGTCAAGCAAGCATCAATACACACTTTACAATGACACTTTACCATACTTTGTACTATAGTTACTTCTTGAATGCAATGGAGGGTATTAACTTAATATTTTGCTCATCATTAAACAAAACCTTTCATTCATAAATGAAATACACTCTCTGTCACACACATACGCATGCACACATAAAATATCATTTTGACCAGTTTTCAAGTATTTGCCCCTAACTTGATACAAAAGATCACAATGATTTTATTTCTGTAATCTGCACTGTTCCTTTTCTTAGATATGCTCTTGGGTGATGTCTGTAGTAAGCTTGCTGCTGACATAGAAGTTCCTGGTGACTGGCTGTTATAGCACCTAGCAATCTTCTACTGTGGTAGGAGACACAACAGATTGAATGAGTCTGGAAACCAAATTGTGCACCCTTGTGTGTGGCTATTCCATCCGGTTCAGAGTTAGGGGTTTGCTGATGTGTATGAAAAAGCCTGTGATTCCACTCCATTTGCATGTGTTTGGAAAATGCTTGTGAAAGATACTTGAAAGAGTCCTCTGGTTTTAAGTGCTTACTAGATATTCGGGGCCTTACTGTGTGGTTAGAGCTTGGTCATGCAGTGTTGAGCAGGGCTGTGAGAAGATCAATTAAGGCTACTTCTGTTGTAATTGGAGCAGAATGGAAGGTATGCAGAACAAACAAAAATTGAGTCTGTAGCGAGTGGAAAAAAAAAAGCATAAATAAAAAACTATTAATGGTATATAATAAATATGGAGCGAGGAGAATATCAGCCTTGTCATCATGCAATAACCTGTTTTATCAACACAAGATATAAGCAGAGAGAAAAGGATTTTCTATGATGAAATATTTAGTATTTGTCTCCTGAGTATTTTTTTTAGTGTTTATGCATTTTTCAGTGTCTTTTGCAATATGGGACCACATTGCTCAGCACTAGCTAGCATTGTCAGTAAAATAAATTCCATAATTAAGTTTCCAGATACACTAATATGTAATTATTTGTACTTTTCAAAGTATGCTCACTTAGCTTCAGCAGTCAGCTATATATTTACCCACATTTACTTTGTGAGTGTGCATGCTTAGTAGCACTTATATTTTCCATAGATCTGGGTATTTTACAAATCATCTATAAATCATCATGTAGTACCCTTCAATGGAATATTTATATTATCTTGTAAATTTCAAATTCCAATGCTAAACTTTCTTGAAGTACTTTGCTGGCATGCTAAATAAATGCATATATACATAATAAACAAAAAGTTTGGAAAGCATTTGATCTGAATCAGTCACTCTAAGAAAATAAAGTTTCCACTCATGTTTGTCTCTCAGACATATCTTATTTAACATTGAGACTTTTCTTATCCCCTTTCACAGTTCACAGTAACTTGCGTAATTACAGTATTTACTTTAATTGCCATGTAAGGACCACCAGTTATACAGACTCATATATCCTTCTTGGATAATTCAGTAAGCCAAATGTTTTTGAGATCTAATGTAGTTTCATATTAGTCAATGAGATGCATTTGTGGATCACATTGCTTGTATATTAGCTATGTTTAATGATAAATTTATGATAAATACCTGATTGATCAAAAGATCTAAGGGCAATGTAAGCGTTTTATGAAACTGCCTGAAATTTAAAGTTGTTAAGGTGATGAAAATCATTGTGAATTTTTGGAAATTGCTGGCAGACCACAAACATCGTCACATCAATTTGTTCTTCTGTTCTAGTAGTATAATATTTTGACAAGGAACGAGGCTTTATATGGTCTGAAGACTGGGTCTTTCACTCTTATAAGTCATTACAGCTGAAGTGGAGGTCCTGACATGAAGTGCTAAAAATACCGATTCTATCTTTTTGCTAGGCAAAGATGACAGTATATTTCCATGCACTCACAGCAGCAGTTTCAAATACGTGGTGAGTTCATGTTCACGAAATACCACAATGTACTGTAGTGAGTTCATGTTCACAAGGTTCAGTCTAGTTTGCCCTCAGCACCTCGTCCATATGCAAAGAAGTTGAAAGAAGTTGGTACTTTTTTATTACTCTTTTCTAGCTCTAGAAAGAACATGCTTCTTTATCAATCACCCATCCCTTCAAAAGCTAGCAAGAAGATTTTTTTTTCTTGCTTTCATGTTGCAAGGCATCACTGCAGACTGTTTACTGTTTTTTTTTTTCTTTTGGTCCATATACAGCATGCACTAATCACTAATCTGCAATTATCACATGAAATTTTTGATAATGCAATGTCAATGCTATTTATTTTATAATAGAAACTTCCCTTTTCTTCTCTATTCTACTCCCATAAAGGTCTTATTCAATGTATTCAGTCATTATAAGTCGTAAGGAATTAAAAGTGTATTTATTAAATCTGTGAATGACAAGTACAGAAGCCTTTAGTTTAGGTTGGTTATTAGGAAAAACTTCTTTAATGAAAGGGTTGTGAGGCATTGGAATGGACTGCCCAGGGAAGTGGTTGAGTCACCATCCCTGGAGGTCTTTAAGAGACGTTTAGATGTAGAGCTTAGTGATATGGTTTAGTGGCGGACTTGTTAGTGTTAGGTCAGAGGTTGGACTAGGTGATCTTGGAGGTCTTTTCCAACCTAGATGATTCTGTGAACCAGAGAAGGAGCAAGACCTAAAAAGAAAAGTCTGGAACAGCAGAAATAGGATGATTGCTAATACAAATCCTGAGATACAGCCTTCTGTTACAAAGTGGGATCTCATCAGCTGGAAGTGACAGAGGTGTTTCAACCATGTCTGCTTTATGGAAGTAGAATAACTGTCTGTGATATGGATATCTAAAAATAATGTGATGCATCAATGCTTTATTATAGAGATACAAGTTTCTACAGTATTGAGTACAAATATGGCAATTCATTATCATGAAAGGTAGACATAGAATATATGCAGATACCACCTGGGATGAAAGGAATGGAGAAATGATCATATTAGAGAAGAGCTTGGAATGTTTAGTCAGGCAAAAAAATATATATATATGTTTACTCTGAGTACGTTGGGTTAAACAGCAGGGACGTGGACAGCATCTTAAGCTAAAAAGCTTATCTTTATTGGCATAGAGATAAATAGGTATATGCTGTCCATCATAATTTGAGAGGAAATCTTAAAGAACCATTAAATAGTCACATCAGTGAGTAACAGGATTCCAGGCTAAGCATGGACTGGGGGAGGTGAAACAGTTACCAAATTTTAGGAGTAATAAACTGAACTTAAGTAAGTAAGAATTACACTGTGTAGTGGACTCACAGGAGTTACTTTCAAATTCTGCTTTCTTTCCAAGAAAAGTCAAAGTCACAGATGCTCTGGCATTCTCAACTGCCAAAATTCCTGCAGTTGATAGGATTAACCTGCTAAATTTGTGTGTGAATAATAAGAAATAAACAGACTTCTCATCCATATTCAGTAATGCACACTTGTTACTACCTTTTCTTGGTGATAGTGATACTCTTCCTGAAACACATCTTTTATATCTGGAAACCACAGAAAATTCTTTGAAACTTACAGTGTTTGGACAACCAGTTTCCTCTGTATAGTCTCCTTGGCTGCTTTGAGTCTTTGAAGGTACACCAGTTTGTTCTGTGATGCTGTCTGTAAGGTCTGGAGTTCCATATAAATTTAAATAGCCTATCTATTTATGTGATAAAGGAATTATGTTTTGGATCAGTATAAAAGAAAATGACATCTAGTCTTTGTCAAGTTATCTTATTTCACTGGAAGGTTAATTGGAAATGCAGCTCGCACAGTGTGGTGAGGTGGAAAAAAAGTGACCACAGTCATTGCATGCAGTACACATTTACCTTTTTTTTTTTTTTTTTTTTTTTTTTTTTACCATTTACGGACAATTGAACTGACACATTGTGCAGCAAATGGATAGTGGCCACATCTTGCTGTGCATACTGTCAAATTCATATATTTTTTAAATTGCTAGTAAGTGCGAAAAAATTATATTTTGAAAATATACTAAATTTCAAATTTAACACTATATAAATAGTTCTGCTGCTTGCAGAATCAACTATATGTATAAATTTTTTGCATGTAAAATCATATTTGTAATTCACTTTTCAAGAACACATTTTGCAAAAAAAATAATTTCAGAATTGAAATCTCAGTGAAGAGATGCCTTAGTGCCTTTTCTATCATTGGAGTTAAATCTTGTACAGCTGTGTTTACATTATTAATGCATGCATCAGTAAATTAATAATATTTTCAGAAGTATAATACAGTACACTGAAAAATCAGCAACTCCAGACCAAATGGATCTCTGATGGTTCTGTTTATGACTCATTACCGTCAAGAGAAATAAATTTTGAAAAAAAAAATCCAACTTGATTCCATGTGATCTTCAAGATTTTGTAGGACCACTTCTGATAATATTCCTTCACAGAAGTCTTCCTGTGGTTTTAAAGAAGGTTCCAGTGAGTAAGAACTCTGGAACTTAGCCTTGTGTAAATAAATTTTCATATCCTTGTGAGTATTACTTTTAGGAAGCTTGAAGTTACCCTGTATGGCAGACCCTCTCCCAGTTTCATTTTGCACATTGCTGTCTATATGATTGCCTTCCAGCTGTAGTGTTTACACCTTCTTATATATTCTCTCTCTATATTAATGAAAATCATCACTAAATCAAAAAGAAATGTGCCCTTTTCTTTTCAGGATAAATAGAAGCATCTTTATTTCACCTGTTTTATCAGGCTGAAACCTTTCATGGCACTCTTAAATAGTCATTATTTTTTTATCTGCCTTGAATTTTGGTCACTCAAGTTACATAATGTACTGCCAATGCAACTGCTTGACAGTTCATATGAACTGAAAGTATTCTATCATATTTTCATTATTATATCTAGATCCATGCTTATCTCAGAAGTGAGGCAAGGTGAATTTGCATGTGTAAGTGTATGGAGATATTTGTAGGGATACAAGGAAAAGGTTGAAATGCTGCTAGGAAGATAAATAGGAATTAATAGTTGCCTTTTTTTTTTTTTGTCTTTCCCTTCAAATTAAAAAAGTGTTGGTATTTTGGATGATTGTGGCATCAGCTTATTTAAACTATTAATAATTTTAAAAAGAAAATTAATTTTAAAAACAACAACTTTCTGTGGATGATATTAAAAATGGAGAACTGTGAAAGGATAGCTAGAAATGAAAAACTTTACCAACTACAAAAAATAAAATTATTGTCAAGCAGTTTGGTCTGTGCTGGTGGTTATCTTTACTGAGTTTTATGTGCTGGTAGAATACCTCTTGGACACAAAATAGGCTCAAATATTTTGTTAATTTAACATCTATGACAACTTCCTGCAGTCTAAATACATTATTTCTGGAGGAACCACTCTAAGACATCCATTTAATCTCTCCTTTTGAACTGTTGTGTATAGGTGTTCCCTCTGCAGAATATATTTGAATCTCGGATATTGTTATATTCTATATTCACATTCCAATATTTTACTGGCATTTTATTCAACTGATACTATGAGGTTCCTGTATAAGTATGTACAAAATTGTTGTTACTTCACTTCTGATCACAACATTTTGAGTAGTCTTGACTTACTCTTGAGCAGTCATACAGAATGTTCCATGTGGTATGGCAGCCAAGTAAGAATTTAAGATTTTCATTATTAAGCTTGGCCAAGTATAAATAAAGGTTTTGGTAACTTTTTAGTATTAGGATACTGTAATGTAATATATTATAACAATTTTTAGACTGATTCATGACTTTTAAATATATTTGAAAATTAAGAATGTGAGGAAATATTAAAAAGAATCTCAGGAAAAATACAATTTTAAGAAATTTAAATTAATTTTCAAATCCGTTGCAACTCCATTACGACATAAGAGTGAAAGTTCTGAATGAAGGATGGTACAACAGGACTGCACAATGGCAGTGCCTCTTTGTCATACCTAGTTAATTTAGTGTTACTCTCTAAGAAGTCAGATGTCTTTTCTGGGCATCCTGTCAGGCTGAAGTGAAGATTTCCTATCAAATAAATAAATTACAATTTTCATGGAAACAGGTATTACCTAAAATATAGATGGGAAGGAGATCTTTGCAGTCAGTAGTGCTGTCCATCTAATTTCTGGTAACTCTTACCATTGAGCCCTCTTGTTGCTAGCCTATTTTTTTTCTTAAATTTCTAAGAAGGTAGTGACCAATGTCACAGCACTGTAATCATGTAAGATGTATTTTATGTGGTGCTTAAAACCTTTGCTACGTTTCCCTTAACTTGTTCATGTGCACTTAGGCAAATTTTGCAGCGTTAAGACGGGCTCACCATGTGTATGTGACATGGTCACAGTGACTTAGAATATAAAGCTGAATTAAGTCAGTCTCTCTGAATACAAGGAAAATACATATGTACCAGTTAAACTTATCAGATCGATGTGGAACATCTTTCTGGCTAATTCTGCAGGGTTATTTTAATTGTAGTCCATTTCCTGGTGTTATTGTTTTAAACTAACGCATCTTTCACCTCTACCTGTGGCATTTTCACCAGTACCACCTGAAATCTGTAAGTTAACTTTTCCTAATAATTCAATATCAGCTTTAAGATGTATTAACTATAAATTATTGTGCTGTCAAAAATTGTGGTGCCCAATTAGAGAACTCAAAAGTGATTTTAATTACTTCTGTAATTCTTCTAAACTCAGTGTAAAATAAATTACTACTTAGAAAAAATATATATTGGTGTAATATATCATATGCAGAGATTGTATACAGAGAAAGTATAGGATGGATGAATGCTATGCTGCTTACCCTGAAGTATTCCGTAAAAAATATGAAAAAAAAAAATGTAGAGGGAAAAACCTACTCATACATCAAGCAAAAATCAGTCTTTGTCCTTTGCCACAGAGATTTTCAAATATACAGGAACTGTTCTAGATAAGAATTCCACAACTAACTTGATGTCCATTATATATAGATAAAATTGTAGTAGATTTTCATTCCTTGAGCTATAAATAATAGATATTTTAGATATAGATAATTAGATATTTACATAGTAAGTTGATGATCAAAGCTATTTTGGGGCAGCATAGTCCTTAAAGAATGTTTTTGTCAACAAATCCTTTCTGTTATTAATAGGGATTTTCAGATAAACATATGCTTGTTGGAACTTTACAAGGAGTTGCAGCTACAAAATGAAGCTATTTATTGATCGCAACTGTTTTTTTCTTCCCTTGACTCAGTGCCCTGTCTGTGAAGTGAAAGTGCTGACTGCTGCACACTGCTGATTGCAGATTTTTGACAGCAAAGACCTGACTCTTCTCTAATCCATGTAGCTCTATTGTACAAATTACAAAGCTTAAGTGACAGACCTGTTTTGTATTCCAAGAACTGCAACATACCTGTCATCAGATAGAAGCAAGAATGCACAAGTCATCACTTTACTTTGGAAGCAGAACAGATGATTGAAATTATTTCTTACTACTAACTAATTCCCCTTTTAGTAGAGATAAGCTGCTTTGTTCAGCTGTAAATGAAACATTAGGGTATTAGCTGTCAAGGCAGAAGTATTGAAGCAGCTAAGACTTTATCAACAGTAGTAGCATTTTGGGCAATAAATTGTTTTGTTGTGCAGAATACTAATCTCCAGAGGTACAAAGAAACAAAAGCTCATTAAGGTAAATGCTTAAAGCATGCACAAAATAAATTAAATAAAAGACAAAGGCTTATTACCTTTGTTTTGGGGATAGATGAAACATTTGCACTTTTTCATCTCTGCATAGCATTGAAGAATTATGTGCTACTGTTATTAAAAAGATGCATTTGTAGTCTTGTAGAATGCTTTCTGAATATATTCAAGGGACAAATACATTTTGAAATATCAACAGAGCTGTAGTAAGTGATGCTTTTTTGGAAATTGTTTTGTTTTCCTCTGAGTAAAATTAGGTATCTGCACGTTGTCCTGTACTTAGCATTCATCAGATTAATAGGATAGCATTATTAAGTGAATGTCTGAAATAGAAAAGAATAAATGTCTGCATTGCACGAAGTACTTTTACCAGTGTATACACCTACACTATATTTCTAAGGTTTTGTAGTTAAGAGCAAAATGATGACGGAAGGAGAGGAACTGTGTCACTGCTAGGGACTGCAACTAAAGAAAAAAAAACATATTTGGAATGAAATACAGCTCTGTACGCCAAGGATGGACATAAATTTGCTATCAGAAACAATGGAATAGGAAGTAAGTAAAAGTGTGTGTGTTTGTGTGTGTGTGTGTGAGAGAGAATTAAAGACAGCACAGCTTGGAAGGAGACACAGGGAGATATTGTATTCCATTATTACTTGTTAGAAGTAGCATTGTAGAAAACTATAAAATATTTTTAACACTTAATGCAAAGAACAAAAATATGTAGAAAACTGAAATTTGGAAAAATTGAAAAATGAAAATTACACAATTCTGCTAACAGGGGGCACAAACATCTTCAAAATTTTCTCAGCAGTGTCTAGGATTTGGAAACACTAAAAAAGACACCTTTGCTTTCTACCCTGTAACTTATGTACAAAAGATGCTTTAGAAAGAATCTAGTAAAAAAAATGCGTATAGTAAAAGGCAGTATACTGAAGCTCTTGTTTATTAACGGCTTTCAGTAGATAGGAAACCATAGACACCTCTTGGGGCGATTAGATAAAGCAAAGTACTGAAGCCTGGTAGCTGTATTTTACCAAGAGTTTAACTACTGCTGTCAGTCACTGGATCATTGTTCAATGATGGACAAATAATTTTTGAGCTGCAATCTTTGTTCTTGTTGTCTGTGATATCGGCCCACCTGTATAATATGTTTGATGGTATGGACATAAGCATGCTACTAGTCAGCACTGTTTGGTATTGGCTAATACTGAAGTTAATGAAGTTATTTCTTCATTCGGGGTAGTTGTGTTCACCTGAGGGGAAAAAATATGTTTTTTTTCAGACTCACAGCATGGCTGAGGCTGGAGGCCCCCCTGGGCCTGTCTGCCGCAGCAGGGCCACCCCAAGCAGGGGGCCCAGGCCTGTGTCCAGGCAGCTTTGGGAGGTCTCCAAGGAGGAGACTCCACAGCCTCTGTGGGAAACCTGTGCCAGGGCTCTTGCACCTGCACAGCACAGAAGTGTCTCCTGGTGTTCAGAGGGAGCCTCCTGTGCTCTGGTTTGTGCCCACTGCCTCTGGGCCTGGCCCTGGGCACCGCTGAGCAGAGCCTAGCTCCGCCCCGTTTGTTTTGTTGGGGCAGGGATTCACTGATGCTTTATTTTACCATGTTATGTTGCTAGCTATAAAGAACATTAATAGTTTTTGCAAATATTTTATATGGCAAAAAGAAAAAGAATCTAAACTTGATTTAAAACTTTAGGTTTAATCTGGAGAACTCAGATTTAAGAATATAAATCTGTTGGGTGCTGGTGTGTACCTTGTTCAGTCCTACTTTAGCGACCTGGAACAGCAGGAACCTTTAGGCTGTTGTTTTACTCCAAATGCTGTATCAGATCAAATGAATCCTAGCATAAATTTGGCACTTACTGAAGGGCTTGTTTCTAATCTGAAAATAGTGCCAAGTCAGAAGTCTTATACAATTGCTAGAGTTACATTGCTGAGGAATGTGAGAAGTCCAAAGGTAAATTGTCAGAAGACAAAAGCAGCAGGACTTCGGACTTCTGTTTTGAGCTTCACTGTATTTTCCTTATCTTTCGGGAAAATTTTTGTTTTCTTAGATGTCTCACCAGTTAGGTTTCTGATTTATGTTCAGAAGCTTGGTTTTGAGACATGGTGTATGCTTCAGAAAAAAAAAAAAAACAGTCTGACTGCAGAAATTTAAGTAATGTTTGGAACGGATAATTTCAACCTATCTGTATTTTTATTTTATTGATTTGTAATATGGTGCTAATAGAGGGAATGTACTGTCTAAGAGTAGGATCTTATTGCTGCTTTTATTAAACTAGGATTATAATTTGTTGCTGTCTGAACTCATCCCTGGGATACTCTCATTCATAGTTATACTCAAGCTAAATTTCAGCTCATTAAGAGAAAAACAAAGCAACTTTTATATTATCTTGATCAGCAAATGAACAAGAGCTTGAATATAATTTCTAAAATGCATGGATTGGCTTTTAAGTGCTATAACTATTACACCATGCTGTGAATATGCCCAAACTGAACTGTTATCCAAGTCCAAAGTGTCAATGGAACAGCAACGTGAAGATTCACTCACATTAGTGAGCATGTCCAGTCATTTGTATTAGTTGACGAAGTTGATTATTTTATAAATTGTTTTTCTAAGTAGCATGTTTTCACAGTTCCACGAGTATTTAAAAGTCCTGTCACTAAGATGAGTTAATAGAGCTGTTGTTAAGAAGCTGGTAGATCACAAGTAAATTACTTGATGTAATTTAAATAATTCAAGCGTTTATGGTTTCATTTATTGATTTATTTTGATATTTTTATTAACCAAAAGAGAATACATTTATATGTACAAATAACTAATCGGTTCCTTTGATTGTAGTGAAAGTGATCATGTAGGCCGAACAGAAGCCTTTAGCTTTGGAAACTAGGCGAATGTAGACAGGATGACAGAAGGCAGATATGCAGACATCCAGAAAATATTTAAGAATTTCCTTACTGCCTATCAGTGAGATGGAAGCTGTATTCTTGTGATTGTAGACTATGGAAAACATAGATTTCAGTGACTGAAACTATGACGCTGAATTAATTCTTTACATCACATTAGGGAAGCCAGTGTAGTATAGCATGGATGAATCTGGGCTACAAGCCTTGCCCTTGTTCACTTTCACGTGAACTGGAAAACAGAAATGCCAAGTCTGCATGATATACACAGACTAAGCTTCCTTCCTGGATTACTTAATATTAAATGGTATTTGTAGAGTCACAGAATGCTTTTCTGAATGCGTTTAAAAAACAACAATAGAAATTTGGCATGTCCTAAGTATATTCTGTGAGTTGCTGACATCATAGCCATTGTATCCAGGTTGCTTGTAGGGCTGTAGCAGTTCAAGGGTATTTGGCTGAAGACAGAAGTGTGCTGGAAATGGACGTCAGTAGTATGTGAAATATAGTTTTCAGCCAGGACCATAAGCATGTTCCTGATCTTGAAATGTGAGGTAAAAGCGTCTACTCTAACTTTTGACTGGTATTCTACAGTAATTTTACTCATGTTTTTTGTCTTATTTCAATGCATAAATTCAGTTTTAAATACAGACTTCTTTTGAAATCATGATTGAGGATCCAGGGAGTCTGGGGGTTAGAATTTTAGTACTGCATAGAAAATACTATAAATACGTAGAATTTTAGTACCGCATAGAAATAGTGTGCTAACAGAGTGCAAGGTGCTGATCTGATCTCACTTTGAACTGGCAGATTTAGCCCAAATCAGGCATTCTCTTTCTGTGTCACTCTAATTTTACCCAAGATTAGGTACTTCTGTATTCTCGCAGCTTTCATAAAGTTAGCACACAACAAACGTACAAAGCACACACATGCCCCAAACCTTTTGTTCTAATTGGGTAGAAATATGACCTTATTTGGTAAGGTTTTTACTGCAGGTAATGCAGCAATGGGATAGGAGAACTATAACACCTTGAGATGGCCAAGAAACTTCTGCAGATGCATGCTTTTGCCAACTCACCCGACTGCCACAAGCTAGCACGGTTGTTAAAAACAGCAGTGCTGCCTCAGACAGCTTACTCTGCATTACTCTTTTTCCTGGGCTGCAGAGGTGTCTGTATAGTAGTCCTACAGAGGATTAGATCAGGGACTGAATTCCTGAAATACAGTTGCCCTGGCTGAACATGGTCCAGCAAACCACATCATAAAACGCCAATAATGGTAGTAGGTAATGTTGCTATAAAACGACAATAGTGTTGACACTTTCATGAACTGATATACAGAGGCTACTTACAGATAGATACACGGTTTGGACCTTTGGAAAATGAGACTCAAACTTCATAAACTAAATGCGTCTTCATATATATATCTTTCCTGACAGGAAATTGGTATCTTAAATCTGTGATTTCTGAAACTTTGCTAATTATTGAAATTTTACTATTGATTAGAATGAATGAATTAAAACTAATGTGAGTGCAGCCTTGGGTACTTGAGTGTGCTGGAAATTGTTGCCGTACAAGGCTAGAATTTTCTGTTTAGTACCCACTTCAATGCAGCTCTTCTGTTTGAGCAGTACAAAAGGGAAAGACAAAAAATAGTGAAATTATACACACAACCTGTCAGAAGATTCTTGAAGTGATTGAAACTTTTATAGTGTCTGTACAAGATAGTTAAGGAATGCCTTACACTGTTTCACGAAACAGCTTACTGGGATGTTTACTGATACAGTGTCAAGTGAATGTTTTAGACCCATCCTAATTCCACCCCCCCCCCCTTTTTTTTCCTCATTTTTTTTTTAATGTTTCCTTTTAATGTCAACCCTTTGCCTTTAGTGCTTAGGCTTATATCTCAATGCAGGAGTGATAACTGAAGAAAACAGTGATGATACTTGGCTGAGAAATAGTGTTTTGGTGGCTGCTGAGGCCAGGTATTGCAAATTGTTCTTGGGTTTGGTGGATTTGATACTCTATAATATCTATTTATCCAGTGGCATACTTAATGTCAAACTTAAAAGGAATTTTTCGAGTCCAGTATTGTCCTCTGTGTTCGTTAGCCATTTGCATCCATTGTATAAATTCTCATTGCGGTCTTAACCTCCTTGTCTTTCCTGTCACTGGTGTTTCACTTGCACTGTGGTGTAAAGACTTAACTTTGCCAGCCAGAAGAGAGAAAAATGGAGGGGTAGTACTGGAAAAGTGTAATATTGTTTTGCTCATATGGCTTCTGGATAAATCCTTGAATTACTGTATTGAAGATGCTTGAAATTTTACAGTCTTTGCTGACAGGAGAACTCGGAGAATCTATCAGCCCTGCACAGTGGATGGGCCACATTCCTCAAATAATCCAGTCAATTAAAAATTGATTTTTGTTCTAGGCAGCATGGTGGTAATGTAGTGGGGTGACAGTGTATGCATTACCAACAGAGCTCACATCAGTTAAGTGATATTTAGGTGATCTTCTGTCATGGGAGAAAGTAGTGAGGTTGATGATCTTTGCTACTGAAGAAGCTAAATTGAAGTGTCACATACCAGAATTGCATTTTATTTCTAATATGTTGGCCTGCCATCCTGGGAGAAGCTATGTGAAGTCTGTGAATACAAAGGGACAAAAGTGCTAAATCTAGCAGAAGCAGAATGGTTTGGGGAAGATTAAACTATAACATGGCTTTTAGACCCTTCAAGTAAAAGCATTTAAAGAAATTGGATCTTGAACCCCTGTTGCTAGACCTTTTGTCTCCTACCTTTCTCCTTTTTCCCTGACTGAAGATCTAAGGTAAATGAAATACATATATGCTCTAAATCGCACCGTTCTTGTTTAGTTAAAGAAAAAGAGGTTATAATGCCAATGAAAAGTTAGAGGGGGAGAAAAAAACAACAATAACTTAAGGTAGTTGAATCAAGAACAACAACAACAAAGCCTAAAATTGTTCATTGAAAAGTCTATTTCAGACTTGCAAGATCCTGGTTTACAGAATGTAAAGAGGTATCTTTTTCTAATATTGGAAGCATGTGGAAACGTGCAGTCATGCAAATTGGACTGTATTCTGAATACGTACCATAAACCTATGTAGAGTTTTTTCTGAAGAGACATGGTACCAGCTCACAAATCTGAAATTAATCTGGCCTATTCGTTAAAGCATCTAGCCTTAATGGTAGCTTTGCAAACCTTACAACAGAAGAGAAACATGCAAGACTTACATGAAATTTCTATTAACGATAGGAAGCTGAGGTCGCATCTACTTTTGGTTAAGAGACATTATAGTCAAATACCACGACACTGGAAATCTAATTTATTATTTATTTTAAAGAGGATGAATGTTTTTCCTTCCAGCAAAACAGGTGTAGAATGTCGTGGTGCACCTGTGCTCCACCTGAAAGGTGGCTGTATTTAAGGCGTGGATCAAGTGATGCACGTATGTTTCATCAGACCTGTCAGGGGTTTTGTGAAGTTCAGTTTCTTAATGTCTGTAAAGAGTTTCATAGTCCTCAGCTGAAAGGCGTTGGAGAAAATTAGTGGTCTTGTTATTTAAAGGTTAGGACCTAATCTAAAATGGATTATTGTTATATCTCTGCTTACCAAAATACTCTATCCCAGTGGCCTTTTGACAACCCAGTGACATACATCTCATCTTGGATTAGCTTTCAGCATACAGAATAAGTTGTTTGTAAAATGAATGTATCGGAGATTTATTGGAATGGTGAGCAATGGCTGGCAAGGTAATTCAGTATCTGTGGTCCTAAAGTAGTCTCATGCATTTCTGAATGCAGCTTGGTAAAAATGTTTGTCATCTCAGAACCAAATAATGTAGAGATGGTGTCTTATAAATCTAAGAATTTATATTGTTTTCAGTGTAAGAGATGGGGAAAAAATGGTGACAGTTGGCCATTAGTACAAGTATTTCTTAACCTTGTCTTTTGTTTTAACTTAAATTTTAATAAGTTAAGTCTTCAGTAAAAGATGATCTTATCTGTGTCGATAATTTTGCTTTGTTAGTTTATTCCTCTACTCTATAAAAAGAAAATAAATAGCAAGTGCTTTTTGAAGGTTATTATTGGAGTAAGTGTTGCTGGGTTTTAGTGCTTTGGGGATGAGGAAAAAAAAAAAGGAGAGGTTTCTGGGCTTCAAAACTCTACAGCATGATTTGAATACAAGTGGCTAACTGTGATAAGTATGTTAGGCTCCCTTTCGTTAATTACAGTATGTCAAATGAGACTAATTTGACAGCTATCGTCTCAAAATATGCTAAATACTTCCTACAGTATTACTTTGAGAAGTCCCATTCCCTTTCCCCCATGTGAATACTTTCTGATAGGACATTATAATTTAGAGGCTCTGCACCAAAAGCAAATAATATCTGATTACCTACTTGTTCTGCGTTTAGTTTTGAATGATTTCTGTCTACTAATGATTAAATGGAAAAGATTTTACCAGTCCTTGACAGAGGCAAGGAAAATATGTGGGAAGATGCTTTCTCTAAAATTTCTTTTTAAAATGTTTTTTAATATATTTTTTGTGTACAGGTGTCAATTTACTTTATCTATTGCTGTGAGTGACAGTTAAGTTTATGGTAAATACAAAATCTTAATTTTATTCCAGGTTTAATTGTGATATGGATTGTATTTTTTAAATTGTGTTTACTGTTTTTTCCCCCCACTAGAATAGTGAAAAACAAGCTGACTACTAATTTCAGGAGAAAAGCTGGGCATTGTAGTTATCGCAATATGATTGTATCTGATACTACAAAAATACCGATTGATGTTTTGTAAAATATAAGAAACGACCTGCTTTCATGGTAACTTGACATTCCTGTTTCCTGAGTAGTTTAAGAAGTTACTACATCAGAACTTTTCATACAAAAAGCACTGGAGTTGTAGTAACTTTTCTTTTATGGCATTATTGTAGTTTTATCCAAATTCCACCAGGTGCTGCCAAAGAACATACAGCCAAAGCAAAGTTTATAGCTTAAGTGCGAGTTGCTTTGAACATGTGTGCACACTGTCATGAAAACAGCCATTAAATGATATTTCAGAAACAGGAAACAACAGGAACATCTTCCCCCACATGTTTAGGAGCATACTTCTTTTCTTAGTAACTAAAGATTGGGAATGAAAAATCTGTCGGTGACATCACTCATGTTCTTAGAAATGCACTTTTTCTTATGACACAAAGCAGTTCCATTATAAGATGTATGTGAATAATAATGAAGAAAATCTATAATTGTTAAAACCATGTAAGTATTTTATTACATTGCTCCTTTCTGTTTGGGTGATTTATTTTTTTTTTTTCTTGTAATGTGTTCAAACTGCTACAGTTTTAATATATTTGAATTTCCTTTTCATTCCAACAACCAAGGTTGCCATAGATGCTTTATTTTTGGTAACTTTTGTCAAGATGTTTCTTTCCTTTGTTTGCTTTTTGTCTTGCTGAGTCAGGAGCTTTGTATATCACAAGTCAGCTCTGTTTCAGGTTTTTCCAGGAAGAAAATTTGTTTCCAAAAGCCAAGGTTTGCTTGAGGTAATAAGAGCCCCAAACTTGTGACTGATCACAACAGTGCAGTGCAAAATGCTCAGTCAAACAGCACTCATAGCAGCAGGAATCAATTCAGAGTCTTGGCGCAGAGCAGTTTCTATCCTGCCTCCCTGGTGAGTTCAGCCATTGTGCTTTTGACATGAAAAGCAATGTGCATTTTAATTGCAATACTAATTTTTGAACTGTTGCTCAAGTATTACTGTGATTTAAGTAAAAAAAAAAAAAAAAAAAAGACTGGATCATGGACAGTACAGTATCGGTTGCCAGGAAAGGTGTAACCAGTATCTGCTAGTGTTGGGGATGCAAGAAAAAATTATTAGCTGTAATTAGCTGCATTTAGCTACTGCATTGAACAGTGAACTTTTAGGGATTAGCCCTGTAGCAAGTAAGCAGTAATCACGCATGGTAGCATTAAATTCTATAAATGTTATTTTGCTTTGTGCTTTGTATAACTAAAGCCTTGAATTTATTGCCATGCACAAATAGTTTCTGTTTGAATGTTTATTGAATGTTTAACCGCAAAAATGAAATAAAAAGATTCTTTGTGGGGTTAGCCTGGCATAATCAGCGTGGATTGAAAAGATAAGTGTGGTGATGGGAAGAGGAAAGAAAGAATTGAAATGTAGCAGTTACTTTAAGCAGAAATGTGGCTGCAACTAAGTCTGCACAAAGAAAGTCCTTGCTTCTAAGAAATCCATGGCAGTGACTTCACCTGGCAGTATTTAATTAATTATTTACTGAGCATTATGTTTGCCTTCCCTTCGGATGTGATCTTTCTCATCCTGCCTCCCTCCCTCCACCAAAAAGTACCAATTTCTTATTTGAATGTAGAATGTTTTAGTTATTGTAAATATAGATATCAAAAAATGTTAATGTACGAGTACTTTGTTTCTTAAAGCATGTATATAATGGTGCTCAGCATCGCTATAGCTTTCCTGCATTCCCATTTTATTGCCATCCAAATCCGTTTGACAGAGAGGGAGGAAAGGGAAAAGAGGAAAGACAAATTATCTTACCATTGTAAGATTAGATCAACACTTAAGGCAGTGGGTTGTAATACAGATGCTGTGATCAGGTGCTCATAGCCAAAATACTCACAGTCCTTGTGCTATTCTAATCAAAGGTACTGAAGATCGAGCAGTTCTCTGATGTGGTCTTATCAGTCTGAATATAATGTAAATCCTGTTACAGCAGCTTTGTCCGATCTGCCTGTAGCTTTGTTCTGAACCTTTCAGTAACAGTTCACTGAAGCAGAAAGAGTCCTGTGAATTGATATTATAAACCTGCATGGTTGCTTTATTCATTGTTGAAGCAACAGAATCTAACAGAAGTATTTATTTTAGTGGATTGAGGATAACTTTTTTTTTTTTTTAATTTATTTTATTGGTATGAGAGGGGGAAAATGTTCCAAATGTAAAAGAGAAGAAGCTAATACTATAATCATAGCCATACCATTTGAAGCAAAATCCCATTGAAAGATAATGCACAGTACTGCATGTTTAGTTTATTTTACACGTTCAGGGAGATTGTTGAAATCCCAAAGTGTTGTTTTTTTTCCTGCTGATGTAAAAAAGAAATAATCATGTGAAACTACTATAACCAGGAAATAATAGTCATGTGAAATAAAAGCTTCTCATAATGCACTTAGTCTTCCCAGACGTACGTATTTTTCTAAGCACCACCTACCTGCTCCCTTTAGGACTAAAAGGAGCCTGAGAAGTTCAAGGTTGTATTGTATTCAGTTTCTTGCTGGTGGGCATTCCTTATTGAAACTTAAGAGTGTGAAATTTCTCTTTAGTCTCACTGCTTTGATATGGTATTTGCCTAATAATCAAACAAATTGAAGTGTGGAAAAAAATGATAAAACTTCAATGTCTTAAAATTAAGAGGCTGAAATACTAAATTGAGTTGATCTGAAATATTAAATTGAGTTGATAAAAATATATTATGGTGCCATTTTGACCCTTATCCTTGAAAATCAGTTTTTATGTTGTGCATCAATAAGAAATATTACAACTTTGAGAATCTGAAAGGAGATGTACACTATTTGAACTTTTAAACTGCCATGTAATCAAAAAAGGAAAAAATTAGCTTTAACATATAAAGATTTGCTGCAGAGATTTAATGGGAATTTGTGAATCATGTAGGTATGGAAGTTTAACCTGTTTTTACCTGTTTTTTACCTGTTTTTACCTGATTGATAAATGAGTTCTGTTTCTTAAGATACATTTTCTCATGTGTGTGGAAAGGAAGATTTAAAAAGTTATTTCCATACCAGTTAAAAAAAAAAAAAAGGAAAAAAAGTTTAAAATAAAAATCTGTCAAAAATGAGAGTTATCTGATAGAAAAGTTTATGTACACTGCTTTTAAAAATTCATGATGAGTTTTTAAAAAAAACGTGATTGCAAAGTTAGGGTAGTAAATAGCTGGTTTGTTTTTGTTAAATATTTTGAATACCTTACGAAAAGGCATACTAAACTCTTACTTTCAACTAAGGGGAAAAAAAGAAGCTTGTCACCTCTTCATCTGAAATTAATAGGTGTAAATATTACTTTAGGGGAGAAGAAATATCGTACTTAAGTTCCATATTTCATATTTGTCTTTCAAATAATTCCATATTCAGAGAAAAGGCAGGCATTATTTTGGTTTTATCTGATAACATAGGTAACCCCAGGCAGGCAGTGATGCACAGTCCTACAGTCAGATCCCCGCTGGAGGAATCCTGTTGCTGTTTGGAGCATCTGCATGAAGGGCAGAGCCTCTGTAGCTCAGTGGAAGAGCAGGATGTGCTCCTATCTCAAAACCTGCAAAGTAAAGTGAGGTTGAAAGCTGTGAAAGAACTGAATTGTAAACAAATTAAAAAGGCTGTTTGTGTTTAAATTATGAGACAGATGTGTGTTAATGAGGGAATTGTACATTTTCGGTACCTTTTTGTGTAGCGTAAGGTATTTTCAGATAGCAGCAGAAATCAGAAAAAGTTCAGGTGGATACAAAAAAAACCAAAACTCTCAGAAGCCTGTGTGTGTGGCAAAAGCTGCATTATAGGATGAAAAGTGAAAGACTTTTCTATTTCAATTTATTTTAATTTTTGTCCAGGTAGAATAGTATGAAAGGCAAAATATTTTTGGTTTATTTCACATATTCTATACAATTTTAGAGTGACAGGAATGCCACTGGTCTTCCTTATGTAGCCATTTCTCTCTGTACATATCAAATAGATATATGTGCTTTTCTAGAATGAGTATGCAGTTATTAATCCTTGACAGAGGTCCCAGAGGTTTCAGTGATAGTATCCGAAACAGTAGGCAGTTTGGATGCAAAATGGGTAACAAATACAGTGAACTGTGAATCTCAGAGGGTAATTAATTACTTTATTATCAATTTAAATTCCAGCTAAACGAGTCAGACAGTTGTAAATACAGTAAAATATAAACAGGAATAAATTGAGTTAATTTTGCAGAATATTAACTTTTTGGTATGTACCCACACCACTCATCTATCCAGATGTTTTGTGTGTTGACCTGAAGACGTACGTTCCTAGATTGTGCAAACATGCTTGTTGTATTAGCAAGATGAATGTTTAACTAATTTAGTAGTTGTCTTCTATCTGTTGTCAGAGTAAGTATTTTCATTGATTTAGAAGGAAAAATAGTGAAGCTCATTTGTTTTCAACACAAGAAAGCTGAATTGTCTCAAGTTAATTTTGTTTTGTTTCATTTGTATTTTCTTTGATATTATGCTTTTTGGATAAAAATTAAATTCTAGGCATTTCTGAAACAATAATAGAAAAATAAGGCATATATAATGTTATGTTTTCTCACCACAACATATGTCTAAAGTTTGAGGAATTTCTTGCAGATCTGTTTTTGTGTTAAATCTTTACTCTGAAGCAATTCCTCCCATTTTCTACTCTGCAGAGCTGTAATATTTGTCCAAGGTTGAGCTGCATTCAACATTTTGTTAACTGAAATGGGAAGTGACAGAGTGACTAACAGAAAATCTCTGTGCCAAAGAAACAAATATTACTTCTTTCTCCCAGGTTACTGTATGTATGCCAGGACGTTGAAAACGTTGAGATTGCAGATGTACAAAGTTTTCATAGTTATCCATGTTCGTTTAATGTGATCAGAATAGACACTTCTGTATCCTGTTGTTCTCTCCTTTAGTATTTGATTGAGATGGTCAAACTTAGAGAATATTGTGGATACTATGAATATATATCTTTTGATGGCAGCTGTCTTCAAAATAATAACATAATAGATAGTTCCCTGCCACATCATTTTGTATTTTTATTACTTTTTATTGCTATTTGTAGAATAATTTAATCAATGAAGCTGGTCAGTACCTGCACACCCAACAAAAACATTTTTCTTTAATGTATTTTGAATGTTTTATGGCAAAACACAAGAAAGCTGTAGTTATCATGCAGGTATAGGAAGCTGAAACTTATCTGAAGAACTGGAGAGGATTCTGCAACACGGGCACAAGAGAGTGTAAATTATTATAGTATAAGATCATATAATATGAATTATTATATAAATTACTATAAATTATTATGGAAAGTATAAAGTATAAATTCTAGTCTTGCAAAAGCACCCAAGACATCCTACTGTCTGCTTTTTAGTCCAGGTTTATGAGATTGTAACTTTGACAGATTAGAGGCAGTAGTGGTTGTGCTGGTTTGAATAGTCCCTATCCTTGGTTGTTTGCTTCCATGCTGTGAGAAGAGAGGAGGTAGGGGATTATAAAGCTGGGGGAAATTACCACAATTTCAGGTGCTCCTTTGCCACATTTGTTCTGGAAGACCTGGGAGCATTGACGTGCAATGATAATTCTGAGACCCCACGCACATGGGGAGAAGAGATGTTAGAGTGTGTATGTCTCATTGTGCCTGCTGTTCTCAGGTCATTCCCCATCTTATTCAGTCAGACAGGGAACAGCATCAATTAATTGGCATTCCCCTCTCTCAACTCTTACGTTTCTATAAACTTGAATGAGGAGGTCTACCCTGCTCTACCTTTTCTTATTCATAGCAGGGAGCATGCATTTTATATGAAGAGTCACCACCTTAGGGAGATAGAGTTTAGCTAAATTGGAAGAAGTCCAGTGGGATTTTTCTTGCTGATCTTTACTTGTGTAAAGGAAACATAGAAGAATTGAGAATTACGTAATGTAGAAGTTTAATACTAAGAAATTGGAAAGCATTAGCTTCCTATCATTCCCTGGCTGTTATTCTAATTTTGGTGCTGAACAAAGTATTGGATATTCTTTGTTCAGTCTAATAAAAAGGAGACCAAAAGCATCCATTTTGTATCAGAGGATTAAAAAAAAAAAAAAAAAAGCTGGTTGTATAGAGTAATATAGAGTGTAAAGCCTTAGTGAGACCAGAAGGCTTCTTATCACAGTGTCATCACATCATTTGCAGATGAGTTAATAGTATTTTTTTCTTTTCTTGCACTTATAGCTCAGGATGGGGAAAATGTTTTGTATTGCTTTATTTTCCTTTTTCTTTTTGACTAGAGAGATAAATGCACCCTAGGCAGAGCATGCTATTAGTCTCACCAAGCAATACTTATATTAAAGACATAACAAGATCCTACTGCAGTATCAACTATTTTTTATTACCCTCATTGTTGCTTGCAAAGGTCATCACATTGCATGTGAATCAAGTTTGGAAAAGAGTATTTGCTTTAGAAGTGGAATTTAAGTCTGAATTAAAGGGGTATGCTGTTGGAACAAGCTAATATAACATATTCCTGAGCTTTCTTTTAACTCTCGTATAAAGTTAATTCAGCACCTTTGTGTGGGGAGATTGTATTCTTCCTTGTCAGAATTGCAGTTGCTTTTGTTTTGTTTCACATTTGAATAATACATTTGATTACCATGGCAAATGTGTTGCAGTGTATGCATGCCTGACTGTAGTGCCTAATTAACTGATGATAACAAGGCAGGATTGCCCTCTTCTCTTTCATAGGCAATCATATACATGACAGTTCTTTTATCTTTCTTCAAAATTGACTTGCTCTCCTGGCCCTTAAGCAGCTCCTGTTTTGTGTGTTTACCTCTGATGTCTTTGCGAGACTGTTAATTTTCTGTGGCATATCCTATCTGCTTGTAATTAACACATCGAACAGCAAAGAAATACTTCTGCTCACAGAATGTGTAATGGAGGAATGCTTTCTTTCAGTAATTATATGGCTTCATTTTAGTGATTTGCATTGACCCGCAAGGATTTTTTTTTAGGCAACATCTACAGTGGTATAGTCCTGTTTAGGTAGGGAAAACAAAGTAAAAAACTAGGTTAATTTTGCTATAGTATATCCACATACGTAATGTAAACTTAGAAGCAGTCAGTAATAAATTTGGTAAAGGGTATGCGTCTAGCAAAGTGAAATTGGAGGTAAACAGTGCTGTCTTGCTTGTATTTAATCCTGAGTCAAAGGCCTGTTCTTATAATTAGAAACTTCAAGAAGCACTTGACCTAATTTAAGGAAGCCCTAAAGTCACATGTATATAAAGCAAATATTTTCCACTGTTGTGTCTTAAGAAAACCGATCTTACATTTCAACTAAATGAGACTAGGATTTCTTTTTTTTTTTTTTTTTGCCCAGACTGAGATTAAAGTTGTAACGAGCTCAAGTTCAAAGAGAGGAAGGTATAAGAGAAAAGGTTGTTAGTTACAGCAATAAAAACAGGGGCAAAAAGAACAGCTTTTCTGAAGGACTCAGGCTGGAATAATAATGATAGAATTGTCTAAATCGATATATCTCTTGTCAGCCTCACGTCTGATGTTTGAATCAGTCAGGCCTTTTCTGCAAGAGCTTTCCTCAGGAATATTGAATTATTTATTATTTGTATCTTTTTTCCTTCCTTTTCTGATGATTTTTTTCTTTTTTTTTCCCCTGACTTAGTAAAATTTGTTTTTTATGCTGCCAGGTTCAACGTTGTCTGCTGTTTGATAAATAGCAGTAATTGGGTGTATAGCAGAAGTCGTGTAAAAATGTATGACTTCAATTACATCTAGAACAATTTTTTCTTTATATTGATCTTTTTTTATGTATAAGATCTGCTCTTCATAGCCTCCAGTGCTGAGTTTTTAAAGAATTACTCTATGTCCATATGTTGGCATGCACTTTTGAACCCATGCATCTGAAAATAAATAAATAAATAAAATGCTGTCTGCAATCAGTTCTGCCTGAGCAGTAAGTGAAAAATTAGAGTCATTCAGATAGTGAAATATTCATATTGTATTCTAGTCTTATGAGGGATTGCATTACTTTAAAATTACAATGCCTACTTACAGTCCCTGTTTCTCTTGTCTGAGGTAATGAAATGAGGGTACCGGCCAATTAATGAAAACATCTTTCATTAACAATTATAATCCAGATAAAATTAAAATATGTGTTTTGAAAGTCACTTTCTTTTGGAAATCTCTGCTTTTTTAAGTCTACTGCTGTAAACCATAATGTTCAGTCTTGTAAATATTATCGAAGGTGCTAATGTAATAGAAACTTACTTTATATAATTTCAGATATTGTTTGAATTTTCATTGTGTTCCATCTGTGATATTTTTAATTTTTTCTCCTCTTTATGTTGGTATGATAAGTAATTTGATCCAAACATTTGATGCTGATTTAAGATAAAATTAATGTGTTTGCACTGAAATGTTTCTATGTGTCAGAATAAAAGCTGGTCTGAGTTTCACATCTGGACTGGTTTATGCTTTGCCCTGGTATCAGTGATGGATTAGCTGGCAGTTTGGGTTTGAACCTAGCCTTTTACAAAAGTTCAAAGCTGTCAGTTTTTTGGGTTTTGCATAGGATGCTGATGTAGCTCAGTTACACACATTGGCTTTCATTGCAGGCACTTTTTAAGGTAAATGCACTTGAATATTGCTTTGTCCTTATTAAATATAGTTTTTGTTCATTACATAAGACTTCTCTTGCTGTGCTTCATGCTTCAAACTCTTCTAAAGTAAGATTCAAAGTAAAGGGTTATATAAACGGTCAGGTTTATGCCATCAAGCAGATCAAAGGGAATATTCCTCACAATTGCAGTTAATTTATGTCATTTGAAAATGTAATTACCTCGTGATTATTACCTGCTTTACACAGTTCTATGTTGTATTTTCAAGAGGGAGTTATGCTCTAGGCTGCTAGTGGACAGGAGCAGTAAGCAGACTGGCTATAATCTGAATCGTGCAGTTCTTCCTCTGGCATATGCCCTGTTCACATTACAGGGTGGGTAGAAGTGAGAACAGGAATTGCATATTTTGCTTCAGTAGTTGTAATAAATCAGTGAATTGGTAGAGATTCTCCTGTTTCTAATGGAGCTAGTTCTCAGCATATGTTTCAGGCTGTTAATATATGTATTTTGCAGGATGTGTACATTGGTAATGAAATACTTTCTATCGAAAAGTGTTGTGTTTTCTTGTATATATTTTTTTTTCTAGGAAACCTTGACTTTAAAATAATCTTTTAGAAACAGCTGTGTAATTTAATTTTTTTGAGGACTGCCAATAACTGCTTGAATTATTCTGTAGACGATCAGGTGAAGCTGGGGTTAAATAGATAAAGAGAAGTTGGTAGCGGTTTTGCCCAAAGTCTTGTTTAAGCCTCACTAGTCTTCTGTTTTTTTCCTGTAGCAGTTTGACAAAATTGCCTTTCCTACCAGCAGCCTGTTAGGTGCTGTGCACAGAAACAAAACCCTATTGTTTTAGATTTTCTTTCATATCATGTAGGTGTCTATGCCATACCACCCACACAGTAAAGCAAGTGAGCTGTGAAATATATTCATTGTTAGAGTACAGGGGAAATGGAGGCAAGCAATCAGCAGTAATAATGTACGACAGCAAGGGGAGGCTGCCAACATTACCTGCATTATTTCGGTTGCCTTTTTCATTATAGGTTCGGGAAATAGGCAGCAATTCGATTATGGCATGATTTGGGATGGAATTGCTTGCCGTTCACTGACCCTGTCACAAGGGGATCAAATGAGAAGTCAGCTCAAATAAAGTTTATAGTGCATTAACTGGACCAAGCATTGCCTAGCCTGGGAGCATGATTTTTCATCTTCGAGGGTTTTGTAACTGCTTCTCAGATATATTTGTACCTTAAGGCGAGGGTTGGGGGGGCGGGGGGAGGGGGGGGAGGAGGGTGGAGAAAAGAGGGGAGGATAAAAAAAAAAAAAAAGGATTGGCTGAGATGTATAGGAATGAGCTTGTTGGCCAATAGTGTACGTTCCCCTCCCATGTGCAAATCTCAGCTCTCTGGCTTGTGAGAAATAGCATGATTAATAACACTGAGGGAGCCTGCCTGTTGGATTATTAATTTTCCATCCCTTTTCCCTTCTCTTACGCATACCCCTGATGCTTTGCCTTTTTTAAAAAAGCTTTTCTATTTCTTTTTTTCCTCTTTTTTTTTTTTTTTTTTTTTTTTTCCCCATGGAGCTAACCACTAGCCACTAACATTCTCGTGGCTATCCAACCCTGCAAGGGCTTACTTCACAGTGGGGTGAGTTTGTATATTAAAACAGGGGATTCAGCCAGGAAGCAGCAACAAGAGGAAAAAATAAAAATAAAAAAATAAAAAAGGAGAGAAAGCAAAAACATCCCTTTGACGCTTGATTACAAGTATAGTTGCCTTTAGCTACAACTGCTAAAACTATAGCTAATGCTGACCTAGGAGGCAAAAAATGTGTTGCAGTGTCTGTCTGCTAGTTCTAGAGGGTACTGCACTGCATGGGCAGATAAACATTCTTTCTTATTATTCAAACTAATTAAAATTGGCCCTTGATTGCATAGAGAGGGTGCAAATTGATCGGAAATGGGAGTTAATAATAGGTAATTGGACAAGCTACTTTTTCTTTTTTTTGGTGATGCTCGTGTTTTTTTCCTTTTTCCTTACACAAGACTTTTACAAGACTCATTAGACTGTAAACAGTTTTTGTATTGCAATCACAAATATATCATTAAGTTTTACGATTTTCATGGAATAAATATGATAAAACTACCGTTAATAGATCAGTAGTATTTTTAGTGGGGGAGTTTCATGCCAGCTGAGGACATTGGAGCCGAAATTTGATGCAATGGGAGCTAATGATGTTTACACGTGCATGTGATACCTTGTGGTTCTCGCTTTTGATTCGCTGACCAGGTCATGTGTCCAGTCTATATAAAGGAAATATGTGATGTGGGAGTTCCATTTGGATTTCAGATGTCTAGATTTGATTGGTTTTATGAAGGTAGCATGTTATAATACTGTGCAATGCATTTTTTTTTTTATTTCAAATTAACATGGCAGGATTAAGAAATTTGCTGTTGTTAATTCACAGTATAATACGAGATACCCAAGAATTTCCTGTCTTGAAACATATTGCAGCATATATATACTTCTTAATTAAGTGGTTAATTAGTACCAAGTAATTTTCATAAATATAACTATACATTTACATGTGTATGTATACATGCAATTGGTACTTCTGTGAAAGGAGCAGACAAGGTAATGCAACAAGAAAGCTGGATTTGTGTCTTTTTAGTGGAGACAGGATGGGGTGATCTACTTTTTTTCTAATTTGTGCTGTACTTGTCAAGTGATGAGAAAACAAGGAATACAGTATAGCTTTTGGGTATTCTTATAATATACATATAAGAACTGGTTTTCTTTTTTTTTTTTTTTCCTGAATTTGTTTTCTTATTTTTCTCTTGTGATTTAAAAGCATTGTTACAAGAGAGACAAAAGATTTCCTACCTAATAACAAAAGCAGTGTACATGCAGGCATTCCGAACATACGTCTTCAAGCATTTAGCTGAAAGGGAATATTTTATAAATTTTATGTACTTTTTCATGTCACTCTTTAAAAATATATACTGTAAACAAGCTAATATAATGCCATGTCAGAATTCAATGTATTTTATTATGTTTAGTATTCCATATGAGGTCTTAAGTGGCACACACATCATCATTCTTAATTTTTGATGGGTGCCTATTGGGAATTCTTACCTTACCGTGGAAGGACCTATTTAGTTCCTGGTAGTTTACAACGTTGTTACAAAAATACAGTTTCCAGCTCAGGTTTGAGATGCATGGAAAACCTGTGAGCAGTGCTTTTTATTTTGGCTATTTATTGTTAAAACCTGTAAGTTATCAGTACGGTAGTAGAAGAAATTGTCATTGATTACTGGGCCTTAATTGTTTTTTATTCCATTAATGTTAGTGATCCCAAGTTTTGATATGCATGAACACTGATATTTAGTGAAATAAAAACATTGAAACTGTTGTGGCTTATTATTCTTAAACCACTATTGGTGATAATGCCTTTTATTTTTAAATATATGTTCTACTTTTGATTTTATAACAGAATTACTCCCATATAATGCTGAAACATTTAAACATGAAAACAAATATTCCGAGTCCAGTCCCACTCGGATACTTGTATGTGATATTTTATCTTTTCATCTGTTGTTGCTGAGTAATAGCCTGACACGTCTGTGTCAACTAATGCCTTATTTTGACAATTAGCTACTGTAATAGTAGCTTTGAAAAATGCCTTATGCTAAAATAGTCTTTTTTTTTTAAGAATGGCTGAATATTAATTTTGTTCCTTTTGATACCAGAAAATTAGGTCATGTTAAAGAATAGAGGGAAATGTAATTTTTTGATTGAGCAGTTGAGCCAATGGTCTTGCAAACTCAGACTACAAAGGAAGAATAAAACTTTGTGATCTCTAAAATGCTAAACTGGTATCATTTATTGAGCATGTTGAATTTTCACCACAGCAATTATAGATTTGTCAGGCGTTATGAAGCTAGTGCATGTAGTCTTTATTGAATTTTGTAATCTAATGTAGTGTTACAATACATAAAAACTTGAAGCCAATATCAGTATCAGTAAGATTTTTTTCTATATTTGCATTTTTCCTTTTGTTAGTATTTTAAACTATTTTTTAAAATGAAACAGAACACTTACAGATACTGTTATGACTTCTGAGCTTTCTAGAAGAAAATCTATCTATAAAAATAACTGGAAATAAAGTAATTGACAGGAAATTAATCTGTAACAACTGCTTGAAAATATGTAATTGGTAGGATCTCTCGTAGCGCTCATGTGGAGCAGTATTGCTGTAGTATGGGCACTTTCACCATATTGTAACGGTGACAGATTTGTCTGTAAGTCTGCCTCCAAACCATGCAAGTCTTAGCTTATCTCAGTTTGAATTCAGTGTTGAGACACATGTATCTAAATCTTGGTAATCTCAAGAATGTACAGCGTTTGTGAGGATGAATTATTTATTATTCTTCAGTCTTCAATTGCTTTATTATTTATGTACTTAACTGTTCTATCCATCTATCACAATCACATCTCATGATAAAAAGAGCTTCCTTATTTCTATAGGTCGGTATTTATGATGTGTCCACAGTTCTAAAGACTACTGTTAGTAATTCCTAAAGCTCTTAGGGAAGTGATTAGGGAGTCATGATTGCTTACAAATTGAGTCTTTTTTCTGCTTGACACTGATCCTGTGATAGTCTCCCCACTTAATCCTCACTAGCAATTTGCCTATAGTTGCAGCTAACAGGAGGTGATTAGAGGGGAGTTGCCTACTGCCTTTTTACTTCTGTTGTAGTAGTGTTAGACAGGGGCTAGTGAATCAAAGCTGTTTTCCTATTAACTCAACACCTCCTAATGCATTAGAGCCGGTTTTATCTAATAACAGTGTTCAGCTTCTAGTGCTATTTTAATGTTGTTTGGTGTTCCTATTAAAACATTGCAATGAGAATTTTTAAAAATAGAAAACAGTGTGAAACAGAATACTGAAAGATGAAAACAAAATAATGAAACAAACAGGTCTCATCTTTATCATTGTGTGCATGTAACCCGAACTAACATTGCTGACAATTTTCACTCTGCATCAATAAGCAAGTAGACCCTATTTTCTCTTTGCATTATTTAAATTGCAATCCTGGCGGCAGGTAACTGATGTAGTACTTCAGAGGTGATGATGCAATATGTTTACAAATGAGAACAGCATCAATGAGAAGGTGATAAGGAAAGTAACTTTTCCAAGTATCAATGACAATGAAGAATAAGATGTGCCTGAGTAAAAAATTCATAAAATGTGTATTTTATTTTGACGCACCTGTAAAACATATCAAGTATTAGTTGGCACGTATTTTATTGGTATGATGCAGAATATTCACCCTGAAGTCTACATTCCTTAGCATTTATGAATTTTATTTTAAATATTTAAAATACTTAGCATTGTATTCTTTATTGCCAGAGTTCCTCAATTTTGTAATTCATTAGTTTTAAAGAAACTATAATAATGGATTAAAAAGACCTCTTTAGTGACATACAGTCTCAAAATGTCCAACAGCAAGTTGACTTGGGTTTGCTTTTTGATGTCAGTGAATTAAGTGTCCTTTTCTAGGATTCACAGCATGCATCAAGTACAATGCATATATATTGCATAGTGTTTCAACTGCAATTTCTTGACTTTATGGAGCCTACCAGTGAGGTAGGTGTTAAAGCTACGTTTGTGTTACAGGCACTGTAAATAAGGTTACCATCAAGTTACAATTGCTAGTTCAAGTGCAGAAACACAAAGGTGGCAGCTAACAAGCACATCTCCTTAGTTCAGGAGATTGGTTGAGGAGTAAGGTACAAAAGAGGTGGCATCTGTAGTTATTTCAAGGTTTATCTAACAATCTCTGTTTATCCTTACAATTTCTTTATCGCCTTTCAGTTGTTGGGGTTAATTTTGCTGATGATAAAGTGGTTTTTGTTTGTTTTTTACTTATGTATTTTACAGGATATAATATGAGCAGGTTATATCTTAACATGCATTAACAAATTGAAGTAGAGTGCTAAAAATGTAGGAAAACACATAGTAGCTAAGTGTTGGCTCTAACTTCATCTGTTCATCCTGGTGAGAGTGACAGAAACATCAAAATTGTCACCTGCAATCACAGTTGCCTGTCTGATTTGATCCTGTAGGACAAGAACAAACAAAATTGCACAAAATTTTCTGCTTTTAGATTGTTGGGAGATTGGCTTATACATAGTAGACACTTTTAGCTAGATAAATGCATCTTGATATACTGATGTCATAAAACATAGGCACAGTGTCATAGGTTCTGGAATTTGTTAAAAGTGTATCATGGATTTTGTAGGTACATTTTCAAGCACACATCTTCTCTTAAAAACAACCAAGATGGCTTAGCTCTGTGTCAGAATGATATTTTCAATGCTTTTGTTTATTTCAGAGAAGTGCAAAGTATGAACAAATTCCATTGGTGTGCTTATGTCTCTTTCCGCTTGCCTGGCAAAAGTGGATAGAACAGTAACAGTAGGTCACTCCAAAATCACTGTTCTTTGTTTTTCATTTCCCATACTGTTGTGTTCTTGTATGAAGCTGCCAGCTATATAGGAAAAAAAAAACAAAAAACACATCCCTGATAGAAGGTGCTCAAGCCAAAAATTCTTGTGTCAAATCCTTGGAAGCATTGGCCTGATCATGAAGAAATCCAAGCTGTTACTGAATTCTGTTATGGATCCCATTTTGCAGGAGGCTTTTGATGAAGAGGAACTCTGTTATCATTCAGTATTTACATTTTGCCTGCATTGTGCTATCATATTTTTAATATGAATATGCATGCAAAATGTACCCCATACGTTTCCATAAGCAAGCCAAGTAATAACACTTGTCTTCTCATTAGGGAAATGGAAGTCAGATGAATAAACTATGTTCTGATGTATGTTAGTTTGTGTTCCCTTTTCTATGTGGCAAATTTTAAACTTTAAAAATGAGATAAATCATACAATATAGAAGCTGCTGAGCTTCTGGTATCATTAAGCCGTAAGCACAAAAATGCCTTTCAGAACTATTTCTGATTTTTTTTCATTTTTTTTAAAGGTACTAAATACAGAACCGTAGAGATGTATATAGTCTCTTCATATGTTGCTCTAAGCTACTGCCTGTTAGGCCATCTCTCTTCCACAGCCATAACACTGCTTGATAGCTAGGCCTTTGAAGTCTGCTTTGTTTATTTTTGTAATTAGTGTACTTTAGTAATAAGTGAAATATGACCAATTAATCTTTTAAAGGACACTGAACAACAGTTTTCAGTTCCTTTTTTTTTTTCTGTGCCATTTTCATAAGAAAAGGAGGTTCTTTGACTTCCTGAAATTCTGTTGAAACAGTTGAAATTTTAAATTTCCAGAGTTATAATGGCAATATATATATATATATATATATATATATATATATTTAATCTAATGAGCTATTAATTGTGATAGAACAAAACACTATTTTAGGGCTTTAAAACTTAAAGATAGTATTTATCTAAAAGGTAAACTTCTATATTTCAAGGCCTACCTGGTGTAATGAAGTACAACATTTCTCCTGAGGCATGCTGTGGGATCACAAGTTTAGGTGGAGGCACATCAGAGTGACTTCCAGTTCCAGGTAACCTGTCCATGTCCTCAGGCTGTGTCAGGATGAAAGCTATGGGCAGGCAGTCTCCTCTTCTGCAATCACTGGAAACGATACCCAGGTGCATCGAGTACAAAAAGACAAAGACCACAGAGCGTGTTTCAGATCGAACCTGCCCTAGAACATGTCCAGAACCAGAGGAAATCACAACTGAAGCACAGCTCTATTTATGGTTGCAGGCACTCCAAATTCCTGAGATGTATGGTATTGACGTGTAGTTTCTTTTCCATATATGTCAGTGAATCATCTGTTAGCACATCGATGTTATAGTTCCTTCAAAGTGCAGCTCCTTGTTTTACAGTGACTGTTTAAATAGCATTGGGATGTTTTATTTGCCTCGTCTGTGGTTTTAGGATAAAAATGTGGAAACTGGTAAGAGGGGGGAAAGCCTGCTTTGGTAATTTCACCATGAGAAAACTTAGTTTGGTCTCTAAGGGTGAAATTGAATTGTTTCATGCTGAAGTACCACAATTAATACAGATTAGGACAATCAGTGACCTTTGTTTGTGCATCTTCTTTAATGGTCAGACTTTAGCGTACGTGATTGGACTTGGGTGTCAGGTCTTCTAAGGGTCTCATTTCTGATGAAAGGCTTTTACAAATCCCAGTGCAATGAGCAGTTCTGTCATTGGGCCCCAGGCTGTACCTCAGCAAAATCAGGTCTGTGGCATTCATTTTACTGCAGTTTTGGGGATGGGGAGGGAGGGAAGGCTTCAATGAATCCAAAAATGATACGACTGACTAACCATTGCTTGTATTTTCAGTAATACTGGAATATATTTATAATCAAATTCTAGAGAATTACTATTCTTTTGAGCACATCTGAAGTTACAGCAAACCAAAGCATCTCTAGCACTGTTTTTTTTTCTTTTTTTTTTTTTTTGTCCTGTAGTAGAAAGACCTCTGCAAAAGGCCAACTGAATCTTCTTTTGTATGTCCAATTAGTCTCTTGCATAGCTGCTTTCTGGGGAGAGTGGGAAAATCGGAGCCTATACCTCATTCACCTGTAAGGAGAAAAAAGATGTCACTGCAAATGACTAAGGAAGTCCCACCCTTCCTTGTACCTGATAGGTGTTCATTGAACCAAATCCTGAAAATCATCTGGGTGAAGCTAGCCTGTTTGCTTTTGGGTTAATTTAAGCTAAGTCAGTTTCCCAGTCTTGTTCACCTATATGCATTCACAGGGCTGGTACCTGTGAGTGCGCAGTGCAGTGGTTGGTGTGGGCAGTTAGAAACTGGATGACTGGGACCATTTTTCAGAAACAGTATCTGCTCTACAATATTATCACTGAACTATGGCATTATTAAATAAAGGGAAGAAGAGGAAGAAGTTCATGGGTAATTCTGTGGTTTCCAGTACATTTTTATATACCCTGTTAGCATATTTAAAACCTATTTAAAAATACATACTGTGCTAGTATAAATGCAAATCAGGACAGCTCAGAACTGTGTTTGGAACATCACGTGTCCTGCACAGGACATTCTAAGTCCTTTCTAACTTAAATGGCAAAGATGATGGTTTTGGATAATGGCTAGCTGTTAGCATGTAAGTTATTTACTGGAGAATTAATTCTAGCTTTGTTAGAATGTCTGAGAATTCTAGCACTACATTTACTTCTTTTTTTTCTTTCTCTTTAAATAAGCTGGGATACATAATTGGATACACTATTCAATACTTTATTCTTCCTGAAATTATCTATGGTTTGCTTGTGGAAGTGGATATATGTAAAAAGAGAAACAAAACCCCAAATAAGAAAGCAACATTGACAATGTAAGGCAGAAGTTATTCTGATAGTTATTGCAAAACATTATTCTGTTTATATGAGAATATTGAAATTTCTAGAAAGTGTCAAGGATATTTTTCTTGCTTGAATATTATAGTATAGTTTAACAACCATCGAAATGTTAATTTATCAAATTTTTTGTTGGGATTTAGCTATTTAAAGTAAAATTGTAGCAACCCCATTGCTTGTATTTTAGAGTGTGTCTTTTGTTCTTCTGGTCAAGCATTCTTCTTCAAAATTGACTACTATCAGATATTTCAGGGGCAAAGACTGAATAATAAGTAGGTAAGAGATAATATGCTTTTTGCAAAGATTTTACCTTCGTCTTCTGCAGATAGGTACTGATGTAAAGTATAAAATGTAATATCCATATGACATCTGGGAGTTTTTTTTCTTTTAAAAAGTGTAACTGCTTCTCCATATCAACTTCATCCCCTTTGCTCCTTTCTGAGGTCTTTCCTTAAAAGCATCTAAGTTCTTTTATGAATTTTGAATTTCCCTGTATGTAAAAGTAAACCTTTTTTGTCTGACAGTCCATTTTTATCCCTTCTCTGACATACTATGTTTGTTGTTTGGTGTTGAAGAGAGAGAGGGAAACGCATATTTACTATTTAGAATATTACTTCATTAAAAAGTCCTAAGCACAAAGCATTGTTAAAGAGGGATTACTTTTTGAAGAGCCAGCCTAAGAAAACAGAAAAGTTTATACAGTCAGCATGGCTATCCTAACAATTTTGTTCACAGAGACATCAAGGTTTCAATTTCCCATCAGCAATGAATCTATTTCTTTATGATGATAGAAAACATCAGATTTTAGCAGGGTGTCTGAATGGAAGATAATCACATCTGTAAATGCTTGTTGCCTTTTTCCTGAATACTTTGAAAAAATTACTTGGTTTCAGTAGTTCTAATAAGACTTTTTATATACTTCTTTACATAGAACAGTAGAAGGTAAGTGTATTTATTTTGCTTCCTTGTGCATTGGTTTTGTTTCTTTCCTGAGGGACTTTTTTGGTTATTGTTTAGGTTGTGGGAAATTTGAGAGATTTGGCAGTGTGAAAGCTATAGGCAAAAATTGTTCTTCAACCCCGTCCTTTGAAAGTTTCCTGAAGATAGCAGGGCTTTGGGGATATAATTCTGGCATTCAACTATACGACTGTAAGGCTGATGTAAAGAATTTTTCTTCTGTGATAGGCTGAATAAAAGTTTCTTGTGCCTGGATACAGGCACGTGAGAAATGTGTTGGTCTAAACCAAAATAAATTTGGTCTGCCAACTGAGCCAATAGTCTTTGGAGAACTGGTGTAACATGTGCCCAGTGAAAGATATTCCAAGTAAATGAGCAGTCATATTCTTAATTTTTTGTTTCTGAGTGCTTTAACAATAGATCTTCATGCAAAAAAAAAAAAAAAAAAAAAAGCTCTACTTTTTATGCATACCACAAATGGACAATGTGAGGATGTACAGTTGAGGAAAAAAAATAGAATCATAGAATCATGGATTATCTGTTGGAAGGGACCCACAAGGATCATAGAGTCCAACTCCTGGGTCCCCAGAGGACCACCCAAAAAATCAGACCATGTGTATGAAAGCGTTCTCCAAATGCTTCTTGAACCTGTATTGGATCTACCCAACGCATTAGAGAAGAGACTCTTGGCCTCTGAGAGCCATCTATATCTCCAAAAATCAATTTAAGGTATTCCTAATACACTCCCTACTGGGGCTCTAATACAATCTCCTGTGGGTGTTTCCACAATCCACTGAGACCACCTCTTTTCTAGACTCACTGTCAGTCAGCTGGTGTGTCTGAAGCTTAATATAACTTATTCCATTATTGTGACAGTATATGCAGTAGCTTGCATTTGCTCCACCAGCTGTCTTATTGTTCTGATAAAATATAAAAACAGTATCCACTTCAAAAACATAATAATGGCAGAATTCTGCTCCTTGATCATTCACTATTTTGTTTTATCAGGTGTATTTCTAACGTTGTGAAACTCGAGTTAGTGGAGGATAAAACCAGTGTACATTACTAAATGCACAGAACACGTATCTGTCTCAGGAGGTCTCTAAGTTAGAGTAGAAGCATTTAAGTAGTGCACTTGAAATCTTAACAGTCTAATCAAAGAGCTATTAGTAGTTCAGGCTTAATATTTACAAAGACAAAGAAAAAGACAATAAACTATCAGAGAATGACCCTCCATAATAATACAACAGTTGAAGTTGTTGTGTGCACAATTCCGTTATCTTCCTGCTTTTCTCTGCTGTTGTGCACTGCTCCCTTTGCTCCCTTTTTAGGGGGTCAAATAATCGACATCTCAAGTTATTTGCCAGGAAAAATATGGTGCATGATTGCCAGGGAACATGATATTGATATTGATGACTTCTTCCTCCTTATTCTAGAGTACATGTAGCTCTACTTTACATATATATTTTTAACATGCTTTTACAAATTGATTTTTCTTAAATAGTCTGCAGTTTCCTGTCAGATCAACATCCACTGTATGTGGAGCATCTGATATACGTTGGAAGAGATGGTGCATTTTACGTTAGATGTTTTTTCTTTGTTGCAACTAAAATGGTTTTGAACAGTTCCAATATCTGCTCATCTTTTATTAGCCACGGATCTGTTGTTTTCAGCTCTCCAATGCTTGTGTTCCTGTAGGCTGGATATCATATCCCCACTTTGGAGACCTCTGGTAGCAACTGTTGCCAGCAGTTATATTCCTCCTGTCTATATAAAAATTATAGTTATATCCCATAATTCTGTAACAGTAAGTAAAAAGAGATCATACTAATGACTGAGTAATTTATGCACCCCATTTTAGGAAACGGGGCACATAAACTTTTTGGTGACACTTAACAGGATCATGTCAACAGGTCTGTCCTTTTCAGAGAAATGAAAGGGACCTAGAGATTTATTATAGAAGTCCCCAGAACTGTGTAGTAGTGCTACCTGTTATTTCACAGAGACATTAAAAATCATGCTCTAAATACCTTATAGAAGTCTATTCTACATAGTCTTCTGTTATTTTCAGAATACATTATATAAAGTTGTACTAGCAGCTTAGTACTTTGACCAGTCAGTGTTAAAAGTGACGTGTATTTTTGTAAGCACATCCAAGGCAGAGGTGTAAGAGTTGCCTTTTCCTTGTTTGAACTCCCAAAGCATCTTTTCTGTATGTAAATAATAATAATAATAAATCATACCAGCTTGTTAGTACTTTAATCTTCTATTTATTTTTTTCATCATATCAAAATATCAAAGTTGATTCTTTCTGCACCTATAGAGAAGAAGGTAACTATTTTGTTTAGAGCTGTCTGTTACATAGAGGGATAGCAGTGTATTCATATTATTGCATGCCTTTATTACATATTATTACATGCCTTATATATATTGCAACATAACTACTTTTTCCAGGATCAGCTTTGTGTTGAATTTAAAGGCCTTTTCTGTTAAAGGGAAGCATTATTTAGCAGTGCATTGAAGTTGGAATGGACATAAGATCTGTGACTCCTCCACCTTGATTTCTGTCACAGCATTCAGGAAATACAGTTAGATTTCTGTTAAACAGCAAGAAAAGCCTGTGTGTTGATGCAAAGCAGAATTGTTTTATCTCAGCCGTCTGTTCATTGTGGGAAACGATAGCATGGTAAGTAATAAAAGTAACAAATAACCATGATGTCTGAGTTGTCAAAAGATATGTTTAATTTGCTTTGCATATAAGTTTGAATGTTCCAAGTTTGTGGATTTGGAAAGCACCTCACCATAAACTATCCAGAAGTTTAATTATCTTATTCTGTTACGTTAAATTACTTAACAGCTTCTTCAAAGATGCTGTTCTGTGTTTGAATAAATACAACATGCAAAAATGTGAAAATTGCTTTTAGTATGATACCCAAGTGGGAAATAGTGGCTTTCTGGTGTCATATTTTGAAGAGTTATTTAAAGATGCACAAAAGGACACTGTCACTCTGTTATTAATGTTAAAAATTGTTGATGCTTTGTGCAGTGTGTTTTTCTAATTAAAGGAAAGCTGTAGAGTACCATTTCCATAATCGACATGGGAACAGAAACTCAGCAAAATTCCATGTATTTGCAGTGAAACTGCTTCTCAGCAACATAAAAATGGCTTTTATAGCATAAAGGCTGTAATTAGAATAAGTCAAATCAGTTGGAAATGATTAAAGCCAGAATAGGCTAAGCTGCCTTCTAAATATTTGTCTGGAGATTAGCCCTACTCTTACAGCCCCTGAGAAGCATCTTTGATTTACTTATAATGCTTGACATGGCAAAGATAATCCTGCAGAAGGCAAATGAACACAAATTTAGATGTGCTGTTAGGCTCTCTTTGTTGATTTGACAGGAGGCAGCATATTGGAAGTGATGTTGGAGAGAAATGAGTATAGGGTCACATTAGACAAATTGCTTAAAAAAAAAAAGATCATCAATTTAAATTATTTTAAAAATGTACTCATTCTTTGAAGCTTTTAGGATGCACTTTAGAAGTCCATGTGGAATAATTTTCCGCAAGTCTGTGCGACAGTTGATGTGAGTCTCATTGTATTTTAAATTATAGTCCTGAGATGGAACTTTCTGCTTGTTGCTTGTCTGACATCAACTATTAAAATACAAGTAAAGCTTGACAGGTATAAATTTGAAGAAGAAAAGAGATTATGTAAGAAGATCAGAATTGTTAATATTAATCAGCTAGTTTTAGGAGAATGGTGATTTGCTATATAGAACAGTTCTGGTAAAAGAACAAACAAGCACACAAACAAAAACCAGACAGTGTGCAGCCAGTTTCTTACTGGCACCCCTTTACTGCACTTTTGATAGCCTGAGAAGAAAAGAGAGAGGGAACTAATGCAGTTGATGGATTGGAAGCATGGACTGGCCATTGCATTAACTTGTAGATTTAATGGCATCTGCAAAAAGTAACTATTATGAAAGCCAGCCTGTATTTTCAGATGATGAATCTCAGTATCAGTGTTAATGCTTGATTGCATATGGTGTAATGATACAGAGAGGTGAAAAATTGTGAAATACATAAAACTGGAGGATTAGAAATTATTTTGAAATGTTTGATTTATGACAAGAATTTGACTAATTTGTACTTCATGTAGTTTTCCTCTCATTTATAATCTCAAGAACACCCCGAACTTTTTGTTTAGCTGGTGAAAATGTAATCAGTCTAATGTATTCTCTTACTGAATTTTAAACAAGACCATTAAAACTCCTTTAACGTGCTAAAGTAAGCTTCAGAGAGGGTTTCCATTTCATCTTTATTGAACTGAGGCTATAGCACTCTTTCCCTTAGCACCACAGTGAGAGGCTGTCAATAATTCAATAGCCATGGCCTTGATGGGCCAAGGCCTAACTTAGACTTTAAACAGAGCCAAGCAGCTTGTCAAAATGTGATGTGCTGTCAATGCCTGACTGATCTATACTGCATGAGATGTATCCCTGGGAATAAAAAGAAAGCAATTTTAGAAGTAGGCCTAGTGTGAAGCACCTGTTTGTTTGGAATTTTTAATAAGGGAAAGTTGTGTTAGTAATGAAATTCAATGAAGTCATTGAGTTTTTGGTTAGAAGACCCATGCTAAATTCCTGTCTAATAGAATTGGTGCGCTTCCAAGATCTTCAGGAAAAGGTGTCATGATATTTGTAAATATATAAGTGCCGTAGAGCAAGTTCACCAGGAGAGATACTTAAAAGCTAGTAATAAGTAACTTTGCTTAATCCGAATTAACTATTTACATCTTTCAGTTTTCTTGATATATTAATGTTCAGTATTGCAGTAATGGTACTATTTGAAAGCCATTTGTTTTCAGTTTTTTCCACACACCTAAACTGACATATATGATGCATTCATATAATTTCCAAATGCTCTGCATTGAATTTCTTTGTATTTTATAGTCCACTTGGAAGCTGAAAAATTACTTGTTTTTCTAAGATAATAGCTTAGGGAAAAAAAAAATATGGTAACTAATTGTATTCTAGTTCTCTTACATGTTTTATGTAAATGTATAAGCAGAATTATATCTAAGGTGCCTTTGAAAAGGTATAAGAAAGCTTAAATGAGACTTTCCCATATTTGTCTGAAAACAAAAAACCAACATTATTAAATGTGTATTTAATTGTTTTTAAAGTATTTCAATTTCACTCCTCCTGTTGCTTAGCTTCTCTTATGATAAGATTTACAGGAGAAAAGGAGAAAATTAACACTCCTATTCTCATTTTAAATGCATTTGTTTTGTCATCTTTTTCTTTACAAATTCCTGTTTTTTGAAGATTCCATATCTACAGAAAGTTTTATGAGACATGTATGTTCTCAGCCTTCAAGTAATGTTTTAACAGAGACATAAGAAACTACTAGAAAAATAAATGAGGCTATTTTAATGCTTTAGAAATGCTGAAAACTTGAGTTAATAAATTTGATGGTCATTTTTTTCATAAAACTTGGCTTATTTTAATTTTAAATAACTTTCTCCCTAAGTTCTCATTTTTCATGACATTTCAGTTTTAGTATTTGGTCTGTGTAGATGATATTGTAACTTTCATCTGTTGGGGGAGAGGAGGAAACACAGCACAATCGTAGAATCAGAGAATATCCTGAATTGGAAGGGACCTACAGGGATCATTCAGTGCAACTCCTGGCTCCACACAGACCTACCTAAAAACTAAACCGTATGTCTGAGTGTTGCCTAAACACTCAGTTCTTGAACTCTGGCAGGACAGAATAAAACATGATTGTTTCTCAAATAAGACTTTATTTTAATGATATGTGTGCCTCATGAATGTACACTAACCAGGCACGTGGGAGAACAGACCAATCCCCACCTCACTACAGCCTCCTTTAAGGTAACTGTAGAGAGCGATAAGCTCTACAGACTCGAGGAGACTCGAGGAGAGGAGACGGAGAGGAGAGGAGAGGAGAAGACAGGAGAGGAGATAAGATAAATACCAAATCAAAAGCTAAATATAGTGCTACATAAGTCAGTTTTCAGGCATGTTGATCTGCCAGCCTCAATTCTGCACATCCATACACTGTTTGGATTTCAGCATGTGTTTTGTAGTTGTTATGCATAGGTACCTTTTGCTAATGTAATCAGAAAAGAATCCACTAGGTTTTCTGATACTACCTTTCAATATGAAAGTATCCAAACCTTACAAATAAATTTATTTATTAGCTTTTGTGTATGGAAGGAACTGCATTTTTTGGAATCCTGGGTGTAGTACAAGTTTGAAAACAGCCTTGCTTATTGTACAAAATCATTAGAAGCTCTGTATCTGGGAAACAGAAGAAAGTCGAATGGCTAGGTGAAAGTGAATAAAAATGAGGAGACTCACAAACTGCTTTTGCTGCAGGGCTGGTTTTAATGAGCTTGTCCCTAATGAGTTGTCCCTGCAACTAGCTTCAGGCCTAAACAGATGAGGCAGGGGTTCTTCTAAATTTTTGATGGGATTTGCACTGGTTTTATGAGAAAGCAAGCAGTAGAGAGTGCTAAGTTGTGTCATGAATCTTTTACGAGACTGGATTGTTGTCCGTCTTGTCAATGGGGATTGTACGACCTGATTGCTAATAGAAGACATGCCACATGCTTGTTGTACTGACAAACTTGAATAAATCAGGCAGCATATATGTCAAGGAAAGATTTGGTTTGTCAGGAGCAGGAACTTGATGACCAATAAATGAGGTTTTCTAAAAATTCCGATCACTGTGCGTTGTTGAATTAGATTATTGAATGGTGTTGTTTGCAACTAGGTATAGACATTTACAGGAACAGACTGTTTCTGTAATAGAGCTTACCATGGACCATTTTACGTTGTTGTAATACAAAGTTAGATTTAAAAGAAATCAGTCATTTTTTGATGCTTTTATGTTATAAGATTTGTATTGCTAGATAAATTTTATTTTTAATTTTATGGACTTTTGTTGGTATTATAGTAGCAGGTTTTTTTTTAGCTCCAGGAGTAAGAGAGAACTTTTGTTGAAAATCTCTCAATTTAAGAGATTCTTTTTCATGTTTCAAAAAAGTCAATTGTTAACATGAAAAACTGTCCATAAAAATATTTCTTCTATTTGACTCATCCACCAATATTTTCCTGGTGGCTTAGAAGGTTAAAAAAATGCTTATCCAGCAACTTTTATTGTATGTAGTAGAGTGCTTTTTTTCCTTCATCTGTGTGTAGAGATGCATTGCACCCACATTGATCATATAATGCATATAAATTGGCCTTACTTTCCGTTGCTGCTTCTATTGAACTCACACCAACTTTTGGCAAGCAGGCTGTAGTATGAATATTTGTTTAAGTTTAAAGTCTAGTACTTTTCCACCATGTAAGTGTTGTTCAGAAAGTATAGGAAAAACTTAATTTCTTTGAAAATTGACATTTTGTAGGTAAATTAACTTCTAAAGCTGTTCCTCAAGTGTAGCTTGAGTCCTTATCTTGTATTTCATTTCCTGTAAAATATAAATACAGGTCAATGGTGGAAGGAAGATAAGTACATAATTTTTTGTTTTACAAAACTGAACTAAAAATTACTTGTGTGGAAAAAAAATAAAATCATTAACTAGGATATTATTCTTGTAAAATGATGTTTCTCCTTAAAGTTTATCAACTGAATAACAGTTGCATTAGAGATTTGGGATTTTTTTTTTTTCAACTGTAAATAGCAGAAACTCATTAATCAATGAATTCAAAAGTTGTCATGTTCATATATATTAATCTGTCTCCATGGTAGTTAATTAATTGGAATGAAAAACAGCAGAACTCAAAAGGAAAATGTGGGGAGAGGTAGGGGTCATCACAAATATATTTAACACTTTTCAGAGGCAAGGGTAAATTCTTTGAGATTAAAAAACATATACATCAAAACTTAGTTTTCTTTCTGTTGGTCAGTTATTTTCTGAACAAGACTATAATAAAAAGCTTTTCTTGCTAATTTTGATTAATCTCATTGAGCATTTTCAAGTACTGCTGTTAGTCAGTCCATACAGTAAAGATCATAAGCTCAGGGGAAGCTTTCTGTGTATTTGGTAGGGGAGCATAGGGGCAACTGTTCTGAAGGACATAGGTTGTAACCTATGGAAGGTGGGGAAATCTTAATCAGGTTAGATCTACTTCTGGAGGGAATGGTTAAAGCAAGCAACTTTGTTCATCCCAGCCGTGCAGTTGCTTAAATTAATAGTGGTAAATTCATATTCAGTGTTCGATAGGTTCCCATCAGTTCAGCTGTGTTTGTGCTCATGTGTGAGAGAGACAAGATTCTACTCCCTTGCTGGGGTAGATGATCCCCAAGTATGTGCTTTTCCTGAGAGATCTGTGGGGTTAAATTTCAGGCAGATGTGTATTAGGTTTTCATTATGGAGTGTGCAATTTCATCAGGAAGAATGTATTTGAGCTTTTGCCACTAGTGAAATGGTGTGTACCCTATTGCTTTCAGCATAAAGAAGAAATCCTCTTATCTTCCTTAAAAATTCATATAACATTAGATTTAGATACCAAAGTAAATAGCCAGATTTTCAGAAGAACCGATCGTCAAAGCTACGAGTCCTTTTTTGCTGTGGAGGTAGGGATGGGACTTTCCTTTCCTGGACCTAAATGGAAGCTAAGCTGTTTTTTTAAAACCTGGCCTTTATTTTGAGACTGAATGACTCAATCCCAGTTAAGATAGAAATTAAGTTTACAAAGTGAAGCTTATTTGACTTTTCTGTTTTGTTTTTCCATGGATCTTGTGATAAATGAATAGCCTTTCCCTCTTCCCATGCTGTCCTGAGATGTGGTTGTCATCAATACATCAGGAGAAATTAGTGCTTTGCATGAAGTTCTACTCATTTTAGTCCACTCTTAAATTATTTTTACAGTAAAAAACACAAGTTTCTCAAGTTAGCATATTGTATTTGATTTAGATGTGCAATATATGCTGATAGTTTTGGACTGTAAACATCAAATAGATTTAGTTTTGGCTTTTTGATGAACTTTCTTATCAGGCAGCTTCTAGTCAGCAGGAAGTTAAGTTGGCGGCTGGAACAATGACATTGAATTCCCTCCTTTTCTCCCTTGCTGCAGTATGTCTGTAACTGTTAGCCTTCCAGATGCACAGGAATCCATTCTCCTAAGCAGGATGTAGTAAAGGAAAAGGTATAGCAGGTACTTAGAACACATTATTTTGTAAGACTTAGGTGAATACTAAATGTAAATATTTTTACACTAAGTTTTCCTTCTCTCTTTTCTCCCTCAACTTTAGTATATTTTAAATACTGAATGCCTGGAGGATTTTCCTAAAATAAGTAAAGGTGTGTGCACTCTAGATTGTGTTCTAGCTTATATTAAATTTAAAGCGGTATAACTCTGGTGAAGTCATAAATGATTTTTTTTCACATGTAAAGGTTTTCGTGCTCTAGTTTTCCTTTAGTAGATTTAAAATGACTCATGACACGCTCTTGGACTGACAACACAGAAATGTTGCTCATCTATTAAGTAGGTTGGCCTAGGGAGAATTATTCTCCATCTCCAGACCAGCTTAGCTTAGTGTACTCACAGGACCTCTTCAGTTAATCCAATTATCTATGCTCAGTTATTGGCATTTCTACTCATTGGAAATTTTTATGTATTTCTAAATGTTTTTGAGGATCTGGATGGTGGCCACCAGCCTCCTTTGGAAATATCAAAAAGCTGATTGATTCACTTGATAGTGTGAGTGGAGCAAAGACATGGGTAAATTTGAGTAACTGATCTGAGGTTCAGTTGCTTTTTCTTTCTGGAGACTGCTGTTTCCTGTGTTACTCCCTGGAAAGTGTCAGTTTTATTGTGAGGTATTCAAATAACTAGGTTATTTGAATAATAATGTGTAAAAATGTGTGTTGTGATACTGCTTATGATTTTTTTTCTTTATTAGCTTGTTTTCGCATTTTTCTTAGAACAGGCTTACTAAACATGCTATATACTCCATCACAGCCATACACAGACAGTAACAACTACATATTGGTTTCAGCTGAGACCACTGGCCAGACCTCTTCCTCACCTCCCAATTCTCTAATCTAATCTAACTCTGTAGGGTTTATGGGGGTTCATTTAAGCAGCAGAAGCTGTGCTATAATTGTTACATGTGCCAGCAGTGATTTGTACCATCTGGGTATGAAAAAAAGAGGCTAGTACTACTGCGGAGAAAGATCTTTATTCTATTACTAAGCCAATATAATTCAAGAGCGGCTGCAGAGCAATTGGAAACTGAGAAATGGGCAGCTATGTAGTTATAGTGAAATGTCAAAGTATAATGAAACAAGGGAACTGTACTGCTTCATGATATGAGCCAAGTTACAAGCAGGTGGCAGCAGTAAATATGTATATAAATAACAATATGGATGAAATGTCAAGGTTTCCAGCTGGCTTTGTAAAGGCATTTCAGGAATATTATACTTAAAGTAACAACGTAGTTTGACAATTTAATACAAATATGTATTGCTTCAAAATTCATATATTTACATTAGAGGCTTAAGTATCCTCAGATTTTATCACACTTAAAATTTAGCTTCTTGCCTTACCTTTAGTTAAAACAGCCTAAAGGCTTGTGAAATTTCAAACCATACTTTGTGTTTTATGGGAGACTTCCTTTCACATCTGACACCTTGTTATTCCACATAATGAAACTTGCAGTATTTCCACTAGTATGTTTTTTCTTAATATGAATACCGACTAAGACAACTTGTGTGCAGTGTTACAGATCTGTATATGAAGTCCTGTTTCCATGCCAAGCCTGTAAATGTACATATGATGAAAAATGCAGTCCAAGTTTTTGCTGGCTAGGACAGAAGAAAAATGCTCTGAATAAAGACAGACCCTTCAGCCTGGAGAGCAGGCATAAACATTTTTAGAGAACTCTTCAGGACATTTCATTCTGAAGCCTAAAGTACCACCTTCTGCTATCAATTCAGTAGTGTTATGAGCCTTGAAGAAAGAAGTTCTCCTGATCAACTTTATAAAAGTTTCACAATAGAGAGCATCAAAGAAAAAGAAGAAAAAGCATTTTAAAGTAGATTTTTTTTTTTTATTTAACATGGCAATTCATATCCCTTTCTGAAAGAACTCTGACAAACTCAAACGCAGTAGCAGAAAGAACGTGGACATTTTTCAAAACTTTTCAATGCAAGTACCTATAGTCACATTGCAAGTAACCAGGAAGTGATGAACTGATTAGAAAAGTAGAAACTAATGAAAATAACATCTTTGCAGAAAACCAAATGTGTTAACAGTTTTTTAAACAAAGTTTACATTCTCTTTTGCTGAGTATATCCTTTAGAGAGCAATCACTAGCATTGCCTTGGGCTCCATCCTTTTCACCTTGATTGTGTGTCCTGAAGATAAAGAAAATTACTGTGTTCACATTCCAGTATTTCATAATTAACACAAGCTAGACTGTTCTCAACATACTGATATTATAATGATAAATTAGTAGACTTGTGCCAATAGCTAGGAAATTATACTCAAACTCTAATACTTTTTTCAGTCTAGATACTTCTGAAAATCAAATACTGATATAAAGTCGTTAGGACTAGAGATTACCACTCCTCTAACAATAACTGTACTGTTGGTGCTAATGGGTTAAAGATCGTTCGTCAAAAATCAACTTAAAACTGGTTACTGAGTTTTTATACTGAAGTGAATCGCCTTATTGTCACTTAAGTACAGACATAATGTTGGTGTACAAGTTTTATAGACCTGGATTAATTCCAGAGTAAACAGTGAGCACTCTGCTGAACGACTGTAAACATAGTCATTCATACTGAAATTCCCATGCATAATTTGCCAATGGGCTGTGTCTCAAGTATTTTATCCTTTTTTATGTAGCAAGATGCTAATATTCTCCATGCTGTAATACTGAGAAAGATTGGGAATTATAAAGAGGGACGAAAAATATTTCATTGCTTATGGTTAGATTTGCTCCTCTGTAATATTAAAGTGATATAATTCCACATTGCCACATTGATATGTTTTGAATTGGAATTAGCTAGTAGTGAAATCTAGTTTTCCAAAGTGGAATTCATCCAATATGCACGTACCCCAACACAGCATAGATATGTGTATATATTATAAAATCAGCTACCATACTTAGTATACTAGTATTTCCTTTTAAAAATCAGACGTGAGTCCATTGATTAGAAGAGTCACAAGATCTAAAGACATTAATTACTTTCACACTGTACTAGTCTGATTTTAGAGTCTTTCTAGCCATTTTAAAATCGTAGCACGATTTGTTTTTGAACTGAACCTTTTATCTTCCTTGCTTTTGTTTCATCTTGTGACCTTTACTTTGACACAAACAATATTATCAAATTATCAGGATAGTGGAGACCTTACATGTAGCTTTCAATTAGCAATACCTTGCTCATTCACTCATGGTATTGTTAAGACCACTATTAGGAGATACTTTTTTTTTTTTTTTTTTTGATGTGGTATTCAATGCATTCTAATACAGAAAGTATATCAAAAGATGTGGAAACGCCCTTTTGTTTCACTTCTTTTAGTGCCTTTGAAGACTGCTTCAGTGAATTCATAAAGTATTGCTGGGGTTTGAACTCCATTGGTCCAAACAACAGCAATTTCATTGGCTGCTCATGCCTATCAAGTACAAGAGCAAGGAATTTTGTGTTTTCTTTCTGCACGCCCCATAAAAGACAGGAAAGAACAGCTATTAAAAAAAAATCACAAAAAAACACTACCACCAACAAATAAAAACAAGTTAGCAGGTCAGTGCCACTACATGAAGAATGTAACTGACATTACAAAAACAAGAGAGGTTTAATTTGTCTAATATTAAAGTTGCATAAAAATCTTGCTTGTCTAGAAATGTTAGAACATCATATATAAGAAATTAGACAACAGGGAATTTCAACTGAAAACTAAAGGCAAATCCAAGTAACTTTATAGAGGAACTTACATCAGCAGCCCTGATAGAAATTTAAGATTAACCTTTTATATATTGAAATAAATCACTGGGTCATCATAGAATATGTCAAGATGGCAAAGTGGGAAATAAAGCTATTGTTACCAGGTCAGATGCATTCTGTAGAACTAGGGTGAGCAGGAACTTGGAAAATATGTAAATTAATATGCAACAATTCCAAGCTTTTATTTCCAGGTGGCAACCTTAATACAAAAAGGCGATAGCATAGGAGAAAACTAGTTCCATTTAGTTGAGTGTCATATGGGAAATGCAGGCTACAAAATGTGATTTCAGATTTGCAAACATGATGATCAAGTAATTGAGGTTTACCTATAACAGTATTTCTACCTATTATTAATAAAATAATTGGAATAAATTTATTGTGCAATTTCCCATCACTTTTATCTAACATATAGATCTAAATATAACAGTACTGGAACCATGCCTATGAAGAAGAAAAGCATGATGTCTTCTGTAGGGACCAGTTTGGGTATTCTAGGCCAAGGATAGCTGCAGACTACAATGTCGCACAGAAGCAATGGAAAATTTCAGCAACCTTGTCAATTAAAGGTCTGAATTTGGAACCTGGACTTTCTTAATGTCAAGCAGAATAATCCTCTGGGATCTAGAGAAGGTCAATTTTAGGAAAATTTGAACCAGTATCTTAAGTATGTTACATTACTTGTATAGTTACAGCTCATGGAAAATTAAAGGAGTTTCGATTTTTAAGAAAAGCCTAAAAGTAAATTCTATGTAACTTTGATATCAGGGATCATTATTTTAAGCAGTCCCAAATCTTGTCTTTTTTTTTTTTAATTATTTATTTATTTATCTTGCACTATAAGGAAGAAGAGTTAATTCAGCTTTTCTGGAATTTATCCCAGGTCCACAAAGCCTAAAATTATTCTTAGCCACTGGGAATTAATTGAATTTCAATAAACAGGCAGCTTTTAGTGCAGTTCTTAATGGACATATATTAATCAATTGAAAATGTTATTATCTTCAGTAACCTACAAAGGATTTGTTGTAGATGATTCTGATACAGTCTCTGTTTTTAGGTACTCAAATTTAGCTTAGTAGGTTTCTGTATGCCATACCTATATATCATTTACACAGATAGTTAATATACTGGGATAAATGCAGAAATGATGATGGGGGCACTTCTGGTTTTGTCTTGGCAGATGTGATATTTTGGGTATAAATAATAGATAAATAGGGTGATTATATTTAGCTGACAGTGCTGGCACTACTTAGTAGTGCAAATTTCGTAGTGCATTAGAACCTACTTCTGACATTTTTCAAAAAGTTACCAGCTGTATACAGCTGTTAATATTAAATAAATGCAGTAGAGAGGTGTCATGAATTTTTATCTGTTTATATGATATTTTTATAACTAAGTATTAAATAAGATGCTAACACTTGGAATTCAGTTTAAATGAGTGAAACCTACAGATCAAAAGAAAAAATGTTCCCCTTAAAGGACAGGTCATTGCTTTTTCCTAGGAAGCGATCAAAGCTTGCTTCATTGAAAAAGTGGTTAACCACTGCTGCAGCACGCTGATGCTTAGGTTTCTTTTCCATGTCATTTTTCTGTACCCCCTACAAAGACAGGGAAGGTAGACAGCTGAAGGACCTCCTAGAAAAAAGGACAATATGTGTGGCAGACTTCCCCGTGAGATTCCATCACATTTGGTTTAAACATTTCATATTCATATTGAGTCTCTTTTATGCTGGTTTTATGCTGATTATACCTAGAGGCCATTAAATGTTATCAGATATTTTATATTTGCAATTGTGAATGCAGTGCATGGTATGAAATTCTGTTTAAGGGGAATGTTTATCATGGAGTATGAACATATTAAAGTGAATGCACTTTAAGAAAACTCAGAGGTTGAGGGCAGCTTTTTTATTTTTTTATTTTTTCCAGAATTACTCTTTCAACTGTTGAAAGTAGCTTATGACTGAGGTATGACAAAATGAGGTAGATTTTAAAGTATCTGTCCTTGTTGTGTTTGTTTATTTTTTTATTATCATAAAAACACAAAACCTCATATAGTCTACCATATTTGTCTAGCAGTCCAAAATGTGATTTTAAGGAGTATAAAGCTTGAAATGACACAGAGTACTTGGAGATCTACTTCTGATGTTCCATTTGATTACACTCACCATAAATGATTAAGTTGATATCCTGAATATCTGAAGAGATAAAATAGATAGGAGTACTGTACAGAGTCTGATGGGAATAAATTGATGGGTATTACTGAGTCTCTACTGGAGAAAGATCTCTAACTGTCATGTATAAGGTTAAATTTCTTCTCTGGTAGGAGACAGAACAGAATATCTGGACTATATGTAAAAATAGAAAAAAAAAAAAAACTAAACTAACAGAATTTTAATCCTCAAAGCGCTTTAGGAGCTGTACTCCTGACAACATATATGATAGAGAAGTAAGTAACCAGTATATAAGGAGAAAAAAATAGAGATATGATCTAGGCAGTGCAGTGGATCATTGCCAAAAATGGTCTGAAAGTTCAGGAGTCATTCACTTGTTCCGTGGCTATTTGACCAGTACCAGCTCTACTTTGAAGAGAAGGAAAGAATATGCAGATACTCATACAATAATATTATTTTCAGGATGTTCTACAGCAGAAACGTAAAAGAAAAAAGGTCTTTGAGAATCTTGGATGCACCTTCCTAAACAAAATCTTCTACATTTTTTAATACATACATACAAGATGTTACAAGAGTAACATCTGTATTATAATAATGATGAAGGGAGGTGGAAACATGATTTCTTCCTTGAGGAAGTCAGATGTCTGTTTTTTAGAAAATCTGACACAACCTTATGAAAGCTTAACTTCTGCAGAAGTGATATACAGTAGTCAAAAAAGAGTAAATGGAACTCTTTTTTTTTTTTTTTTTACCTTGAAGTAAATTTGCATCATTAATTATCCCGATGTGTTACATGGAGATTCTTTGTTTGTTATGTGGGTAATGTGTACCATCAGACAAAGTCACTGTTTGGATGAGAATAGCTCGTATATTAACAAATCCTATTTAGGATTTCAGAACTGCTAAAGCAAATCCTAAGCAGATAAAAACCTATGGAAGTTGAAAATAACATTTTACAAGTATGTTTTAAAATGTTTATATATTTTTAAAGTCATATTCTTTACTTTAATTACTGAAAATACTTATGGGATTGAGTTTTCTGAAGTGCAAATGTTACTTCTGTGGTATAGTCAGATGTCTGGACCAAGACAGAATTTCAGTTAATGCCTGTCAATGAGAATTACTGGATCCTTCTTTTACTTGTGCTCCTGAAGATCTTTGTGGCCTTGGACAAATTGTGAAATCTCTCCATACTTCATTTCTCCATCTTTGAAATGGGTATAGTATCATTCATCTTCAAAGAATTGCAGATTCTCAGCAAAATTAACGCATGCATATTTGTGTTGAGTATTGTAGTGAGTATTTGGTCTGAGTATTGTAGTGAGTATTTGGTCTGAGTATTCAGCTCTAGCAACCCATATTGAGAAGATTTAAGGCATTTCTGCTTCTGACTTTGTGCACTACCTCTCTGCCAAAAATTACTGCCTTCGTAACAGAGTTCACAGAAGAGGCAGTATACAAACTGTTTAACAGTGCTGTTTATAGCCCTGGAGTATTAACTTAAGCTGCCATCACTTTCACATTGGTTGAGTAGTGGACGTAGCACCTGTTTTTCCAGATCTGCCTTGGAAGTAGAGGAATAGGTCAGACTGCTAGGAGCAGCATGTTCTGAAACCACACGGGTATAAAACTTGAGGATGCAATGTTCTGTGTGCTGCAGAGAACGCAAATGCACTTGAATGGCTCTAACAGAAATTACTTCATAGTGATAGCTGACTGCTAAATAATTTGATGAGTTCGAGTCTAATGAAAGTTGAGTAAAATTTTTGTTGTCCTGTTTTACTGTAAAGTGGTGTAAACAGCATACTGTTGCAGGTGTTAAAGATACTGATACTGTATATCTGCCTGTATACATTAGTCTAAATTAATTCTGGATAATTTAGCTCATCTTACCTTTCTTGAGTAAATTTTCTTAATTGAAAAATTTCACTAGTAAGAAGAAATATTTTTCTTCTCTTCCCACCCTTCCCCCCCCCCCCCCCCCCAGTTGGTTGTTATAATTTAGCAAGAAGAAATAATTTAAACACTTAATTAGACATTAACTACAAATTAGAGTCCTGTGAATTTTAGTATCTTTCATGTAAAAAGGTTTACAGAAAGTTTGGTGCTCCTTCAAATGGTTTGGCACTGTCTTTCTTTATTAAAACAAAATATAAGTCAAAGGAATTGAATTTTGCTTGGTTGGAACAGCTGTGAAATTCTTTAAATGCTTATGTATTTTTAATGTAAATTTAAAAATGTGTTTAACATCACAAATTTGGGAATCTCAGTAAATCAGCCAAATTTGTAGTGAGCAATTGAAACCAGTTTTTGTTTGTTTTTGTTTGTTTTTATGGTGAAATCTGGTAAGATTTCAAGGTTGGGGATGTAACTTTATTCAGCCCTTAATTTCTGAAAGACATTTTCTCACTAGGGGTGCTTTTAGAACTGGTAAGTCACCAAGACTTCTTACAAATCAGCAGCAAGATATTTATTTCTATTATATAACAGTCAGAATGAATGAAAATATACTTTACCACTAATATGCATATTAAAAGTGTGTTTTAACATGAATATTGTAATCAGAAATCTGCTTCTGCTATGGCTATTTTCAGATTGCATTTATCATCCTGGATTTGAAAAGGGAAGATTTTTGGTGTATATTCGGAATATGACAGTTAACTATGTCCACAGTTACCTATGCCTTTGGTCTATGTTACATATGGTCTATTCAATAACAAATTAAATTGCTGTGTATTTTATTTTAAAAAGATCAAATACAGATGATTTTAAAAACAAATGGAATGTATATATGTATCGACATGTAAAAGTGTTGATAAAAGAGAAAACTGGTCATTGAAGAGATTTTCTCATGATCTTCCTGTAAATGGTGACGTGTACTTGATGGGCATGCAGCAAACAGGAAAAACAAACATGCAAACCAGAAATCTTCAAAGTGGGAATCTAAAGTAGAAATGCTGTATTTGTATTCTTATAAGCTCCTCTAGAAAACCTTTGCAGATAGCTATAAGGGATTAAAAGATATCTTTTATATTGTATATTTATTAAATTACTAAAGCCATCAGAAAGCACTATCAGACATAACTATTTCAATAAAATACTCCAATAGTGGTATAACAGTGTTCTTTGTAGAATGACTAATATAGAAAGGATTTGGTGCAGGTATTTGCATTATCATTGCATTCAGTAGCTGTATCTCTGGTTATGTATGATGGTGGTGTGATCTAATGAAGAAACAGGTTCACATTTTTGTACAGTTTTTTAAATTTTGGAGAAGGAAAGGATTTTAAGTAAAGGCCTCATAAATATGAAGTTTTCCTACTTTCAAAGTTTAAAATTATAAGTTCAATAATTTGAAAAAGAAGGTGAACATTGTTAAGCACAATTTTGAAACTAGTGCTATTTTTACTTAGTCTCATGAATATTTTCTCTTTTATATGTGTCCCTGTATTTAGATTTGCAGGAATTAAAAGCACAAAAGAGTTCCTTCTTCTTACTTAGAAATTTAACAAACACAAGAAATGCAGCAGTGCTGTTACTGCCTACAAACCTGAGTCTTTGGATGATGTTGGGCTCTTTCACTCTGAGAATCTTTCCTTTTTCCTGCTTTTTCTATATGCACCATTCCTCTGATTCAAGGATTATTAACTTTAGGCATGTGATGTAACTGATATCTTCCCTGGGTGTAAGAGCTCACAGTTCTCAGATGGTAGCACTTCACATCGTATGTAAGGGTAGGCAGATAATATTATATCATTCCAATTTGTTGGATTTTATCTTTGAAAGTGAAAAGCTTTCAAAGCTTAATTCTGATTTTTTAAGTAAATACTAGACTGTTAAAACAAATGTTTTTCTGAAGTGCTTGATACAATTGTGAAAGATTCATTTCTGGGCCTTTACTTCTACCTTGTTCTTTTCTTCACAAAGTCCCTTCCCAAAAGAGTCTTTGAGCACTTACCAATAAATCTCAGTTTCTCTGGTGGCTGATGCCTCTCCAGGTTACCAACTTTATATTTGTTTGGAGTCTCTAGCTCCACCCTTAAATCTAATACGACCGTTCTCAAATATGCCTTCCCAGATGCAGAAACTCCAAACAAGCTGAATGGTTCATTGATGGAGCTACATCTGTCCCTCTATATGAATGGTGGGACTTCTCCATTTCAGTCAATTTCTCAGCTTGTTTTCTGAAGCTAACAGCAGCTGTCAACATCAGTGTTGATTTTCTAGTAGGAAAGATAGTCATCTCCTGAACAAAAGCAGTTTCAGATAATTAACTGATTTCACCATACTGTGATGTGTCAACAATAATCTGAGTTTTGTTCAGAGCAGTGGCCATGGTGTATTGTTCTTCTCTTTCATTTAACCACTGTTTCTTGCAATAAGAGCCTTAATAGTAACATGTATATATTAGTTGTGGCTTAATCTGTGAGAATGTTACCCTTTATAATATCTGATGATATTTGCAAGGAAACTTCATATACCACACAATAGGTAAAGTAGTTTATAGATCTTCTCTTTGCAACCCCACGTTATTACAACCTTTGAACTGGTTCATGTGAATTCAGCCAAAGTTAACGTATCTTTTTGTTAAGTTTAACTTTTCCAAGTGGGCCCAGTTTAGTCTCAGCCTCATAAATACATTGCAAAACTGTGTCGAAGTGGAAAGAAGAAAACAAGTTCTAGGATCCAGAAAAAATACTAGATGAACCCTAAGAACATACTGCTGAACAATATAAAGAACAAAAAGACCCTTCTCTATCCTGCCTTTTATCGTCATAGCATGAAAAAATACACATTTTGCAAATGCTTTGAAATAGTAAGAATTAGAATGTGACCAGCGTTAACTCAAAACCAAGTTTGAAACATATTTTGATTAAAATGGTTGATAGTGAGCCAGGTTGCCTGGAAGTCTTTTAAAAAGGAGATAATTTTTATGTACCTTCATAGAAAAAAATAGCTGACAGGACTAGCATGAGCAATATCAATTCACCATCATTGTAGCTTATGCTAGTTTCTTGTAGCCTATACATTCTGTCATAATCCAGAAAAAGAACTAACTTTTAAATACTTCATTTTTACTTATATTGCCCTTATATCCTACAGGATCTTTCTGGAAAAACAGTATATCGAACAGCATGAATTCTTAGCATATTAGTGCTTAACAGTCTATTCACAAGCAGTCCACATGGCAGCACATCATCCTGCAGTACCGATCCGTAGTCTCAGGGTAATGTGTTCTCTAGAAATTAAGCATTCCCTTTTCAAATTCTCATTCCAACTAAATGCCACAGTAGCTTATGGCACTTTCATACAAGAAGCATATTCGAAAACTGCTTATCTGACCTAGTGACCCTCTTGCAGGATTTATTTCTGCAAATAACAAGATAGCCTTGCACTAACTGTTTGCCTCACTGCTGTCATCACCATGATCCAGATTTTTGTTGACATTTTTATGCTGTTTTTGAAGTCAGTGTACTTCACAGAACAAATCTGTGGGTTCTACAGTTGAGAATCACCAGTAAATTATGTAGACATAGAATTTATAGTTGTTAAAGGAAAAAAAAAAGACACTTGAAAAATAGGGGAAAGGGAAAAATGAACGTTGCAGAGCAGGAATGAAGATTAAGATATAATGGAGTCATTGCAAGTTAGGCCAGTGGTTTTATAGTCTATTTTTAACTATTTTTTTATTTTGTTTGCCTTTTTATTTTTTTTTTTAATGTAATGGAAGTCATGGCTTGCTTTTTTCAGTGTTCAATTGGCTAGTCCTCCATAACAGTTTATCAGTTTTTGGTCAATAGTCAAACAATGTATAGAAGAAAAGATATCAATATATTGGTTTGTGAATAAAGATGTTCCTAGGACTAGCAATTAAGTGTCTAATGACAGAGTAAAAATAAATTTCACATTATATATTCCTGCTATGTATAGAAACAAATGAGGAAAAAAAAAATCAAAGTATGACATTCACTCTCTTATTAATAGATATGTTTTAGGAAGCTAGCAGTATTCGCTTCTGGACTGAAGGATACTACAATTCTAAATAGGAAATGGCCTCATTGAAAACATTTACAAGGAGGCTTTTTAATTGTCATGTTTTGGGCATAGGAAATATTTAGGCTTTATTTATGCTATTGTGTTGTTAATTTATGCTGTGAAGAAAGTAGGGCACTTGCAGATGATTCTGAAATCTAAATTAAACTTAAGCTGTCCACATCGTTGTGGCAGAGCAATGGCAGATCACAAAACTGAAGGAGGAATGAGGATTTCTCATCAGTCTTGCCTCCCTGTTGGCTTTATCAGTCAGGCCTTACTTGACTAGGAAGGCTGGCCTGTTCTTCAGTGGTGGAAGGTCTCAGTGGAACACACATCTGACAGTACTGGAGCCTCTGTTCTTGGATCTGAAACCAGTAAATTGCACATTGTAGTGCTGCTTTGAATGAACTTTTCTCCCGGGATATGCTATTTATAATTTGTTTGGGCATGCACTCACAAATAGTTTTGTGTGACCTAATAATAGCTGTTGTTGATAGCTTAAATGACTTCAGCTGTTCAATCTGTCTTACTATTAAGCAATAGTCTACTATTGGTGTTAACTCACTGTAGTAACTCTGCAGTCTCCAAAATCTGCTGTGGTAGCTATATTTTGCAGTCAAGGTAAAATGAACTAGCTGAGGAAAAGCTGCTAAAATACACACACACACAAACAAGTATCTGAAAACAAACAAACAAACAAAAAAAAGAAAAAACCATGGTTGAAATGGCTAGTTGGTTGAAAACCAACTATGGTTGAAAGGCTAGTAGTACAGAAACAATTGAAAGGCTAGTAGTACAGAAACAATAAATCCACTTATTTAATAGAATAAAGTAAAAAATCTTTATTATGATTTGCTAATTAGATTCCCAGAAGCCTTTACTATCCTAGTGACCCAGGTCAGTGTAGCTTTCTTGTCTCACTTATATATGCAGATAACTTGAGTTCCCCGAAGGAATCTGTAGGTGTCACTTAAAGTATTCCAAGGAATAGTCTATCCAGTGCAAGACACCATCTCTAAAGCATATTTATTAGTACACACTTAAAAGAAATGTTTCCAGTTTAAATTGCTAATAATTCTAGAAAACAACTGGGTAGTGTATGACCATCTTCTTTGGGCGTGTGACAAAGTTTGGGTTTTCGCCTGAAAACAGGGGAAGTTTGAAAAATTAGCTATTTTACTCATTCACCTTAAAGTCTAATTAAATTAATTCTGTAGTAAAAAGTTATTTCTCTCATGCTCCCCCACCTCTTCTCCTGCCAGATATGGTCCACTGCTTATTGCGCCAGCAAGCTGTGTTGCATTTCATAGTTGTATAGTTCTTTCCTCAGGAAAGGTCATTCCTTCAGGATGGTCATGTGGCAATCATCGTAACTGTTTATCTAGAAAAATGGCATTAAAAATGGCATTGCCTTTTTTTTTTTTTCCTGTTTTCAGTTCTGTCTTTCATAGTGATTAAGCAGAGGGAAACAAGGAGAGGAGACAGCTCCAGGTGACTGGCCAGCTGCCTGTGGATCAGCACCAGAAAGTGCTCCACGCATTGCAATTTGAAACCCATTAATATAATGGGTAAAGTCTATGAAGCATTTTAAAACCTCCCTTGCTTATTGTGCTGCATTTTCTAAGCCAGGTGACATCAAAAGAATTGGTTCTGGCTCAGACCAACTAATAAAAATGGATAAGACTTATTTTTATGCTGAATATCAGTAAAAGCATGTACAGGAGATTACTTTTAAGATTCTGGCTTTTACCCAGAGCACAACAGTCTATCTAATCCCCATCCACCAACAAAGAATTTGATAGGTTTGGAGACCCCAGACTTCTGTCTTCTTCTAAAAAGCATGAAGAAGAAACTTGGGCTTGCATGTAGTTCATGTGTCATATGAATATGACACTCCTTGTTCTTACTGTTGTGTACATGGTATCGTGTACACCTATGAAAAAGATTGTATAATTATGCACATCATTTAAATAGGGCATTCAAATTGATCAATATTTAAAGCTGATATAGGTAATAAAGCATTTATATGTTGTTGTTATAAAAGAAATAATGAAAAGAAAGGGAAAGTCTGGCTAATTCCTGACATCAGAGAGATAACGGGGTCTTTCAGAGCCCAATAAAAATCACACAAATTGCTTTTTTTTCTTTTCCCAAGCAGATTTAATTATCGTTAATTTTTCTAGTCAAGCACATGTTTATTTAAAACTGATTTTTTTGGTTCAGTAGTCCAGCCTGTACCAGCATTAGCCTCCAGATCTCAACAGCATCCTGTTTATTCTGATCTAGCTTGCCTGACTGACTCCCCAAAGATAAAATTCACTAAGTGAACTTGACAGATTCCAGGCTGTCTCCATATGGCAGGGACTGGCTGCAGCTTCTGAATCTGCCTGGGATTTAAAAGCTGCTCTCACCTTATTTATTAAGATGGCAGCAGTTACATGCAAGCCAAGTTCACAGGAGCTTGTTTTAATTCTTCTGGCCTTTGCTTGAGACCAATTCTTACAATTTTTTTAATGCTTTTTGTGTGTGTGTGTGTGTGTGTGTATGTGAATTAGAGCAGGGCTGGAAAGACCACCTTTCTTTTCCAAATGGTACTTACACCAGCAGGAGATTAGAGTTGAAAATGAATCTGCACTTCAGTAGTTGACAATTTTTTAAGAGATGTGTATACAGCTTAGGCTTAGCAGGTGCTAAATGGACCAGACCACAAGAGAATTCTGAAGAAAAAGAAACAAACAAACAAACAAAAAAGCCAGAACCTAGTGTGAATGTATTTGTTTTCATGACTGTCTTCACTTTTACCTTTGTGTACTAATGGAGTGCTGTTGTTTGTCTAGCTATTAACAAATTAGTTGTATTTCCCTATATTAAAAATACCAAACCTTTATTCTAGCAACGTGAGAATTTTGAGCTTTCCAAACTGAACTGCAAGGAGCATTTGTGAGAATTCAGACCAGCTGAGGATCTTCCTCTGCATGTTTAAATCTGAATGGAAAAAAAAAAAAAAAAAAGAAATTACTGAAAGAAAATATCACTGGAAATATATATAAACTTTGTAAAAAAAAAAAAAAAAAAAATTATTTGTGATTGAAAGATCACTATAAGATTAAAAAAATCTTTGTGTTATATCAATGCTCTTTTGTGTGTGTGTTTGTGTGTTCACAGGATTAAGCTCATTTGCACTGGTAGGTTTAATCAGATCATCCTTAAACTGACAATGTAATCACAATGAATTTAGAAAAAGTAAATAAAATATCATCAGTGGTAAGTGCTTTTTGTATAAAGGATAGACACTGAAAAAAGGTAGTTCAGCAAGAAAACAAACTTAACTTAGAGTTGTTGTGTTGGGACTGATGGAGTTATAGAAATATGGTTATATTTTTCTAAGAAACTGGAAATAGATTTCCTTGGCTGCTAACTGTTCCTGCCTGATGTTGTTTATTAGTAGCATGTACATGTGTGAAAAAGAGGTCAAGAATGAACAACAATTTTGCTTTTTAAAGTAAAATAGTGGAAGACAATAATCTCACATGATACTTTCTTTTTAAAAAATCACAATTTAAACTGACTTTTTGCAAGTTAAATTGTGTTGAAAAGCAACTGAATTGACTAAAATAAATGATTAAATGTCATAATCTCTCCCTATTGATTTTTCCCTGTCTTTGAGAAATAGTGATTTCTTTTTTCCACCAGTTATGGGTTTTATATTTGGGAGTTTAGTTTTTATAGGAGCACTGAGTCAAGCAACAGGGATTTCTGCTTAGCTATCTATGGTTCTTCCCCTTGCATCCTTTTTGTAGTATGGAGCGAGGCTTTTCTGTTGTTGGGAGCACGTAGTCATTGCCACAGTCTTATCTTTTCTGGAAGCAGAAGCTTTGGAGGAACTCCCATCCAGCACCTTGACATTTTCTATTTTATCTGAAGTTGCCTGAATTGGTGTGTGAAAACTTGGATTTCCCTCAGACATGTTACGTATTTAGCTCTTGAAGATCATCTATGTCTTCCTGAATGTTATTTGTAACGTTTCTTATCTTCAGTTAATTTGCTTTTAGCTGCAGATTTGTGGAATTAACTGATACATCTATTTGCTTACTGATAAAAACTCAATGTTATTTTCTGTGTTGTATGGTGCAGACCAGTGCCAAAAACTACCAGTAGTCCCAATAGCAATTAAGCAGGGAGCAACAGAACTCTGTCATTGCTGTATTTCACAAAATATATGTATGAGTCATGTAAGCACATGTAGAATAAATGCCAGCTGAGTTGTTGTTATAGTAGATGCTCTTAAGCAAATATTTTAAAGACAAAATTTCATCCTTCTAAATAAAAAGAGGCTGAAGTCCTGCTCGAGGATTTATAATAAGCAAATAGGTTAATTTTTTATCTCAGATCTAGCACAATTATCTTTCCTGACATCCTACTGTAAGTAGTATATGAAGGAAGTATTGCAGGTTAGCTGATGCAGCAGATATTGGGTATATTAGTCTATAAGGAGTATCTTTGAGGAAGGATACTTTAATGCTAGAAGTCAGCTAGGTTTGATTTTTTAATGGATACACTACAGTCATGTTGTTAAATCCATTATGAAATTCACAGATGTCTGCCTTTTAGAACAATTGTAGCAGCTAAATACAAACCTATTTTAGAACTAAAAGCCATCAAGGTAACTTTTTTTTTTTTTTAACATATCTTTTCTATGGCATTGTATCATTCATATTTTTTTCAGATACATCATTTAGTGCTTCATTTATATATCCCTTGTGTTTGTGAAATGAACATCTCTTTATTATTGATCTCCTGTTGTATGAACTAGACAGTGGTATTTGAAGACCTACCAATGCCACTGACAAAGGTAAAGTGAAGTCCACTGTTTGTCTGCACAATTAAATGGCTTATCTGCCAAACCTGAATGATAATCATCACAGAATGAAATAAAAGTAAATAGCAGCTCAAACTCACTGTGAAACATCTAGATCAGTTGAAGTGTAGCAGTCTATATTACAGCACAGCTGACAGATGGAAAGGTGTGAGTGTTCTTCATCTGCTTCAAGAAAAAGTCTTAGTTTAAGTTGCTGATAAAGAAGTTTGAAGTAACCTAGCACTTTTTTCCACAGAAGCTCATGAGGGAGTGTTTTGGCACTCAAAGATCATATGGTTATAGTAGTCTTAAGATGATGTTAGCATTGTGCAGCAGAGAGGAAAAGGTCTTAAAGCTCTTCAGCACCTCCAGGTTAATCTGGAATATGACATCTGACCACAACTTCAAGGTTGATTTTTTGTTGTTGTTGAAAGTTCCTTTTTTTTTTTTCTTTCTCTCTCTCTTCCCCCAGATGGCATTTTTTATGAACTAGCAATGATAAGAAATGGAATTGGTTGGTCACTTCTTCACACACTTGGCGATTTTGTTCCTCTGGTTTCAGCACTGATCTTCCCAATGTTATTGCAGAATGCAGCGTGACTGAGCTACAACATGCATATACGTAAAATTGTTGCAGAACTTTGTATGATCTTTCATATCTCATTCACCTGATTTTTCTGTTATGTGTTATTTTTAGAACATGCTAACTTTTAATAACAATCGGTTTATGCCCATTAATTTAAGATGAAATTGAAATTTTGCATCTTTTAAGTAATAATGACATACCAAATGCATATGAAAAAGATTGTAAGGAACTGGTTGATTGTAAGATTGGCAGGCTGGGTGAGGGGGATTACTTAGTGTGTGTTCCTTCCCACATAAGATATCATTACTGTGAAGGATCTCTTATATACGAGGTGAGATTCTTTTTGTTACACTAATACAATGCTCTTTTAAGCTGCCATCTGCTGGAGTCTTTGAGGGGTCATAGTGTGAGGGAAATAAAAGGAATACCACAACCTCCATTTTTAACTTAAAAAAAAAATTAAAAAAAAAAAAATTAAAATGATAGGGAGTAAATGGTAGTAGTTTTTCTAGATTTGGTTATGATAACAACAATTGATATGGTTTGATACATTTAAGAAAGATCTGAAGATGCTGATCATGGAACCGTCAGAGTGTTTGCTCTGAAGAAGATTAAGCCCAAGTTTTCTGTGCTTACTGTACTAGCATCTAATAGAACATATAGATGGTGTGGAGCAAAAGTGTCTGCATGAGAGCTATATCATCACTTTGCTGGATATCATTGTACTCATAGGTGCAGCAGAAAGTGCTTAGGAAATTGACTATTAACATAATTTGACATTCCTGTATTAGAATATTATGTATTGCAGAAGAAAGCAGTTCCTCATAAGATACACAAAGACAGATTGGACCAGACTTACAAAAACTGAGATTCTCCTTATGATTGGTGTAGATTACATCATGCAAAGGTAGGCCCAGTAGCCTCTTTGACCATTTTTCCAAATATGTTAACAATGTCTAATTTTCTACTCAAGTCTAAGAATCCCCCCTGGTCAGCTCAGTTTTAAAGAAAGAGGGTTGTTCAGTCGAGTATTTAGGAGTGTCTGTTGCTTGAAAAAAAACAAGATTTCCTGTTGGCTTCTGCAAAGTAAATTATTTTTTGCATGTTAGTCATCTCATATGAGGTTTAAAACAGGAATTTACTCTCTCCCAGTCTAGTAAGGAATTGTATGTACACGTTTTCAGTGAGCAGTGGCTTAAAGACAAGTGTTTTACATGAGAACCTGGCCCAGGTTATCTTCTGTTTTACATTTTGACTTCAGTTTTCTCTTCTGTAGAGATATTAACAAAACAGTTCACTCTATTTGGAATGCTAATGGCAGTCAAGTTACATCAAAAGAAGGTTCTATTATTAAATTGACAGAATGTCAGTGGCAGAAATCAGCTATAACTCGTTCTGCATGTCATTAGCTGGAACAATCACATGCAAATTCTTAACATTGATCAAAATTCCATTTCTTATTGATTTTTGCTGTGCTAGACAGAATAAGGAATTATTCTTGGTCTGGTACCCAACAGAAATTACACTGCTTGAAGACAGTTCTTACCTCATTAGTAGTTCATGCATTCATTTCTCCTTAGAAGTAATGTTTACCTAAGTCAGTGAAACCCGGGTGATGTCTTTTTAGATTTAAAAGAGATTTCCCACATATCTGGTTTGATTGTCATATCTTTCAGTGTGCTTGTCCAAATCCTACCCACATGCCACTATGCAAATAAGGCACTCCTACATAGTGAATGTTCTGCACAGAAATCATGAAACGCCTTAGCAGCCTTTTTTTTTTTCCTTTAAAAAATGGAGCCCTAAAAATTGTTCTAAAGAAAGTACATTTCTGCCCACCAACTGTGGATAATGCAGGGGCACCTTTAAAGTATATTATTATATAAGCTCATAGGAAGAAATGAAGCCAAAAAAAAAAAAAAAAAATCTTTTTCTGCAACTTTAGAGAGTTGTAAGCTACTTGAAAGATTCACCTATATAGAAAGTTGAGATGAAAAATGAACTAGTTCAATTCACGTAGGCTAGTGATTCTCTTTATATCAATAATAAATTGACACGAACTTAGCTAGCAGCCCTCTACACTGAAGAAAACTGCAATGATAAGACCAGGCTAAGAATCACTTGCACTTAATACTTTTTCTACAGTTATGTTTTTGGAGATGATGCTCTTTTCACAGCAGTAGTAAAACTGGTATGTTGACTGCTTTAATTTGTAGTTTAATAGACAGATTTAATTTGCTTTGCTGGATTAGAAAAATGAGTTGTGATATGTTGGCCAGTCCCAGATTTGAACAATGTAGCTCCTTCACACCTTCCTTACTGTCTGCACAGTCTGTCCTTTTTCTGTCTTCTGACAAAAACTTCTGTCAATTGATCCTATGTATTTGTGAATGTTTTTTCTGTCTTATCTCAAGAACAGCTTTATTTCAGAGGCAGCTATAGAAGCTCCTATATGCATGTTCATGATGAGAGAACTGTTTCTAGGGGAGTTCATAATTTCTGGAGGTTTAACTTGGCAGGAAAATCTGAAAATGTATGATGTGTATCATGACTTGTTTCTTTCTTTTTTAAAAAAGTGAATTAAAAAACAAACTAAATCAGTGCTATGAATAAAATCACATCTGCTATCTCAAATATTTTTAAACCTTCATTGTTCCTTTACAATGTAATCAAATGAAGTTATATTAGAAGCTGGGTTCTTTTGTATATAGATACATTGAGTAAAAATAAATTTATATTTCCATTTTAACATGACTAAAAATTGGAAAGACAGTTACCATATCACTTGAATCAGAGGTTCCATGCACTCCTCACTTTTGCTGATGACAGTGCAATTTTACTTCAAAGTTTCTGATGTTACTGATATAATTAGCTGGTTCCAGGGAAAGCCACAAAATCCTGAGTCAGGTCACTTGGCAGTCAAGTGGAGGAGAAAAATGCTTTTAAAGCTATATTGCATTTCTTTAAATTGAAAATGTCTTTGTATTTGCTTTAGTGTTTGTCGTTGTTGTTTTGTTTTCAATCCTGCTGTTGCACTCTGTGCTGGAATCTAAAATTTATATTTCTTTGACTGTTCAATGTTATTGTTTTTCATCACCTTCATAAATAGTAATGACTAACTTATGTATATCCAGAGAAGTAAAGCATAAAGCCCTTGACTGTGCCAAGTCTGGAGAAAAAAAAAGTAAAATTAGCGTATAAAATGTTAGAAGAGGAATTAAGTCTTTTAGCAGCTAATCATAAGCCAATAATCTTTTAAATTCTAACAACGGTTTGGTAGGTACAGGTAAATCTACCTTTACTTATGAAGACAATGTCAGGTGTATGGTTCAAAATAAAAGGTTTCAGATTAGTGAAAGCTATTTATCATGTTATTCTAAATTCACAGAACGGCAAATCTTTATTCCAAAGGAATAATTCATTTCTGTTAGGGGAATCCCAAAATTTTTAATGAAAAGTTTTTTTTCTCATTTCTAATTAGCTTCAGTACTTAGATTCAAGAATGCTAGCCTTCAACGTTGAGTTTTCTAATGATAATAAAGCACTTAAGGTGGTATTTAATTAGAGAAGTGATAGGAAAGACCTGGGCAGGGCTGAAGTGCTAATCCTTTTTGCATTCTTCAGTGTCCCCTTGTGATTGTGATTGATGAGTTGATTTCGTTTTACAACTTCATTTGCAGCATGTGGTAATACTCACAGGTAGAGGTGTTGTGTATTTCAAGACAACAGCTCACTGTAAATACAAAGAAATGTAGTAAATGGGGTAGAGGTAGAATGGAGAGTTCTTTTAGCTCCTAACCTACTAAATAATAGGTTTATGTTGCTGTTGTAAGTGCTAGTGCTTGTAATATCTTGATATACTTTTACCTTGAAAGTACTCATGCCCTCCATCCACTTTCCGACGTCTATTTGTAGACCAGTTATTGCGTTAGAATGATCATTATAGAATCCTAGAATAGATGAGGAAAGAAGTCATCCGGTGCAACCCCACTGCTCAAGCAGAGCCACCCAGAGCAGGTTGCCCCAGGACCATGTCCAGATGGCTTCTGAGCATCTCCCAGGAGGGAGACTCCACAGCCTCTGTGGGCAACCTGTGGGCTCCAACACCCAACAGCACAGAAGTGCCTCCTGGTGCTCAGAGGGTGCCTCCTGTGCTCCAGTTTGTGCCCACTGCCTCTGATCCTGGCACTGGGCACCACTGAGCCGCCTGGCTCCATCTTCTCTGTAGCCTCTCTTCAGGTATCTGTACACATTGGTGAAATCCTCCTGAAACTTCTCTAGGCTAAACAGTCCCAGCTGTCTCAGCTTTTCCTCATGTAAGAGATGATCCAGTCCCTTAAGCATCTGCTTGGCCTTTCTTTGGACTCTGTCCAATACATCCATGCCTCTCCTGTACTGGAGAGCCCACAAATGGACACAGGACTCACAGAAAGAAGCCCTTCTTGTTGTCTTTGATATTCCTGCTCAGATTCAATTCCATTTGGACTTTAGCTTTCTTAACTTCATCCCTGAATGCATGGACCACATCTCTGTATTCCTCTGACATTACCCATTCTTGCTGCTACCCTCTGTATGCTTCCTTTTTGAGTTGTTAATCCACACAGGCCTCCTGGCATTTTTGCCTGGCTTCCTGAGCACTGGGCTGGACAGCTCTTGAGCTTACAGGAGGTGATCCTTGAATATTAACCAGCTTTCTTGGGTCCCTCTTCCCTCCAGGGCTTCATCACATGGGATTCTTCCAACCAGATCTTTACAGAGATCAAGTCTGCTTTCCTGAAGTCCAGGGTTTTGAGTTTGCTTTTCACCATCCTCCTTTCCTCCCTAGGATCCTGAACTCCATCACCTTATGGTCACTGCAGCCAAAGCTGTCTTTGAACTTCACCTTTCCTCTTGGTGCTGGAAGTCATCAGCTTCCATCTTTCCCCTTCTCCAGAGGTTATGCTCACCTCAGCAAAGGTGGACACTGCCACCTTCTCTGCTGCTGGTGGCACCTGAAGCTCTCCAAGCTGTTGGATCTCAGAGAAGATTCCATCTCCCTTTCATCTCATGCTGTGCAGTCTGTTCACTTCTATCCATACATTCTCTGTTTGACAGCACTGCTCCTCCAACACAGGATACCTTCTGCCACGAGGTAGTATCATGCCAGGTAGTGGCTGTTAGGAGGAAAGTCCGGAGAGATTTCTTTGATTCTTAGAGGCAATTTAAATTAGCCAGGACTTTCTTAAATATAGATCATTTCCTTATTATTCTAACTCCTTATTACTGGTGTACTGACTGTATCTTGAAACTTCTATAATGTTTCTTGTTTGGAACCAAGAGGTTTGTAGCGGGGCCGTACAAAATTTCTTATGCTATCAGTCTGCTTGTGCAGTAGGATAAAAAATTGTCCTCAGAACTCTCTTTCCTGTAAGCATTTCTGACCTGCTCACATCTGATTAGATCTCCATTTCAGTGTGTAATATAAACATTTCCCACAGTAAACTTCTACTGAATTAGTGGAGTCATGTTAGCATAGTATATTTGCTCTGGCAACAGAGGAGGCCAACAGTGTCCTGGGCTGTATAAACAGGAGTATAGCCAGTAGATTGAGGAAGCGATTATCTCCTTTTACTTAGCACTTGCATCTAAGATATTTGGTTTAGTCTGGGGCCCTGCAATACAAGAAAGATGTTGATCAACTGAAGTAGGTTCAGCAGAGGGCCCCCAGGATGGTCACCTGCTAGAGCATATACTGTGTAACAAGACGATGAGAGAACTGCACTTGTTCACCCTGGAGAAGAAAAGTCTCCAGCATGACCTAATGACAACCTTTCAGTGCCTATGAGGGTGTTATCAAAAAGCTGGAGCCAGTCTATTCACAGATACACGTGGAGGGAAAAGATGCAACACATAAATTGGAAAAAGAGAGGTTTGAACTGGATATGAGGAAAAGCTGTCCTGTGAGAATGGTTCAGCACTGGAACAGGCTGCCTGGAGTGGCTGCTCAGACTCCATCCTTAGAGGTTTTCAAAAAATGTTGGTGTAGAAAACTGGCTGAATCCAGCCCAGAAGCGCTGGGTCTGATCTCATGGCTATCCCAGTTTTGAGGAGAAGGTTGGGTTAGAGGTCCCCGGAGGTCTCTTCCAACATGAATTTTCTGATTCTATGCCCCAGTAATTTCTATCCAAAATAATAGCATCATTACCAGTTTCTACCATTTTGAGTTCTGCTATTTGGGTTCATTTGGTGTTCAAGAATCTGCACGGTCTTGATGGTTGTTCACACCTACTAATCAAATCATGCTGATCATTTCATTGTTGGTCTTATTTTCTTCATACTGCTACACAGTTTGAGAATTACGTTTTTATTTAATTCATTTCCACAATAAAGAAAAGTTTGTTTTCACCAGGAATGTATGTTCACATCAAAGGACAATAGCTGGACTGGGACAGTTGTCCTGTAAGGCACTTGGAATACAGAAGAACATCTTAACTTCATAAAGGAAGCATAATTATATTTGTATGATATACATAGCATGAAGAGTGTAGTTGAGTATTTAACTTCCACAGATAACTTTATTTTTGTAGCTGATACATGTTGTCTAAAACAACTTCAAAGCTGCTTCTTACCATTTAAATTGGATAATTAAATGTTGTGCAGACATGCAAATTTTCAAAATGTCTATATGCGATACGGTGTCACACCTATTGCCTCTCTGTCACTTCAAGGAGAAAATTGGTCTAGCTGACGCTTTCTACTTAGTGTTTTTCTCATGTCTCTGTAGTGAATAGAATGCTCCGACAGCTTTTTTGTTTTTTAGATCTAAGTGTTGTTCAACCTAGGCAGAAGGGAAGACATATTTTAAAGCTATTTAAAATAACAAGCAGGCTTATGTGTGTACTTGTATAACCCAAAGGTTTGTCATCCCTTCTGTTGAGTTTGTAGGCACATTTCCACTTTCCAATCACTGCTAATCACTCAGGTCATGTGAAGATTTTTTTTGAAGTTGTTCTCGTGTGGGTGAATGTATGTGTTTAAGTTAGTGTTTTTCCGAGTTCATACATGTAGACTTTTTCATAGTCCACTTGTCTCAGCTCACATTTGAAAGTGAATTGGCAAAATGAACCACTTCTGATTACTAGTGGAGGGATATTCCTGAATTACTGTTCCTTGCCTTTCTCATTCTTTCAGAAGAATGTTATTAAATGGAAGGAGTACCCAGGCATTGCAGAAATGACCATGTTGCTTTGAGACACTGCCTAGCTGGAGTCCTTCTGCTGAGTCAGCAAAATGTATTGTGTGCCTAGGCTTCATCTGATTCAGTGGAGAAATGGATTGTATGTATTAAACCATATTGGGGGTCCAGAAAGAAAATACAGTAGATAGGAGAGATGATGGAAGGAGCTTCCAGATTTTCCCTGAGCTTGCAGTTGGTGACGTGTTGGGCATTGTCACTTCTGTGCTGATTATCTGTCTGCAAGGTGCAGTATAGTCATTAAAAAACAGTACATAACCCAACATTTAATCTAACATAGTAAGTATCTCAGTAACTAGGTCAGACTCACTGCACTGTAACTATGCTTCTGCTTCAGTGTCCTTGCTCAATTCAGTATCTTAGAGTTACAAAGCCGCAACAATTTCTGTAAAGCAAAAGCACTGATATGTGAAACGAAAAAATAAATTCAGCAGAGTATCTTCATGGAACGTGGTTATTGCTTAAAAATGAAATGCAGCCTTGTGCAAAGAGTCTGAAAAAAATTCCCTATTATTTCCAGATACTTTCAATGCTTTGTCATATAGAGCAACATATAAAGTTTGCATTATATTTGAATGTAAAAAGTTTGGATTCTACTGAACTTCTAATCCTAGTGAACTGTTGTTCAGGGGAAAGGACTTCCTTGTTAGAAACCAAGCCCCGTCTGTATTTATCTAATGAATTTCTTGAAAATACCTACCATTCCTCTTCTGCTTCCACAATCTCTGAGAAAACATTGCAGTTTCTATAGAGAGGCAGTTCAATTTGTCAGAGATGATCCTGTGCAGTAAGATTTACTGGGAAACAGAAATTTCATGCATTGAAAGAGATAAGTTTGATATAATTATGAATATTGGTATCTCTTCTACCACTGCTTGTCAGAAGTTTGTTTTAATGACAGTTAACTGTGTATCGAGTGAACTGGAAGTAAAAAAAAAATGGCAATATGCATACTTATGTAAATTTAAGCACCTATGAATAACCTCACACAGTTCAGATTATTTTTATATTTATGGGAGTGTGCTTCCCCCCCCAGGCAGAACAGTTAACTCTTCCATCACAAAAGTATATATAAACGTTAGCTTTCTAGAATTCATTTTATAATCCTTATTAGCAAACTACATTTTTGGGGGGATCAAATCACTATGCTCTGTAATTTCCAATTGAATTTCATTCTTATTAGGATACCACAAACATACATATATATATATATATATATATTATATCTATATATATACATGCATGTGTGTGACATATATGTTAACTAGCAAAGAGAAAGCGACAAAATCTTAAAATACCTGAAGATAAATGAGATGAATTTCACCTTCTGGGGAATGATGAAGACAACAATCCTTCTCTTCCTTTAAAATCAGGCTGAGAAGGTGTGTATTGTCTGGAGACAATGTTCTTTGAGAACCTTCCATTGCTTTTCCAAAAACAGTAAGCAATTTTTAGTTCTCTCTGGGGTTAAATAGTAATCATCTCTAATCTAATAGTAATCTCTCTAATGGGTTAAATAGTAATCATTTTTCATTTTTGCTTAGATAAGCCATTAAAAATATGTAGGAAAAATGGTAAAACCCTATTACATTTCTGTATGGCATTTCTCAAAAAAACTTGTCTTTCATGAAGCAGAGTCCTTCACATACCTGATTCTAATATGACAAAAATCAGTAGTCATTAGTGAGCTCATAAATTATTGTTCCTTTTTAGATGTGTTCTTAACCAGTAGAAGGCAGATGGTGTTGCTTTACTCTCAGGAAAATTAGCATCACTCTCATTATACCTATTTCTGCTTCAAGGAAAATGTCTTTTACATAGGCAGGCTTCAGAAGAACATAAGTAACTGACAGTACACATTATACTGGGACTATGAGTTCAGACATACTAGGTGTGCATTAAAAAGACAATGGAATAGATTAGTCTGAGGGTATAATACATATCGAAATTGTTCTATACAGATATCAGAATATTAAATAGAAAGAAAAGGTTTCATAAAGCCTCATATAATCCCTCTTGGCATGAGTATGTGAGTAGGTATTCAGGTTTTTTCCTTTAAGTATGCTGATATGATTAAATTTAACTTGACACAAGTGATGTACTATACCATGTGATTGTAATATTTAAAAGAAAAAGCACTTTTCTGATTGAATACCTACCAGCTATCAATTTCTGTGTAGCAATATCTAATCTGAATTTCTTTTGCAGCTAGAAGCTGCCTGAATACTAACACATTTGCTGTATTCATCTCGCTAGTTGCATGCTCAGCAAATGCTGAACTGTTTCAATATTTTTTGATATCTTATTTAATCTAGTGTTCTGGCATTCTAGTATAAAAGATACTTCATTTCACGTGGATTAAAAGCAATTTTAAGGCTATATCTCTTCTCTCCCTAAATAGCCTATGCAGACGTTTATATTTGCTAACCCTACGGTTTGGCTGCTGTTGCTGTTAAGCATGCTGCTGCACTGTGTAATAAAAAATACTTTTGGCTGCTGTTGCTGTAAATTAGCTGTGTGCTTTTGGTAAATACGCCAAAAGTTTTCTAAGTGCAGTTTCTGTTTTGGAAAAACCTTTCCTTGCACCACCCTTCCCTTTCTCACACACAGAGGCACAGAAACAAACTTTAAACTAAGAAAGCTCATTTGTGTCCATTCCCACAATCTGCATTATTTTAAAGTTAAAAAAAAAATTAAAAGTTAAAATTATTCAAAGAAATTGTTTTTAGGCGTTTCAGGGTTAAACAAATGTGGCATACGGCATAGGCCTGTTTTGTAGGAAGTTTTACTGTCCTTTGTACATATTCAGCCTTGCGAAGAAGGGCTAGTCTGAGAAAATATATCTCTAGAGAAGATGTCCGGGGAGAACCAATACAGTTCTGCAGATCTGAGAGTGGTTTTAGTCCCTGTCCTAGAAATGAAAATATGTAGACAAATTGGCCTTTCTTTCTACACCAACAGAAGCTGTTTAGAGATTTAACAAAGTAGAACTTACTAATTTATATAATTAGGGAAAGTCTTTCCAATGCTGTAGGAATCTTTAAATGATTTCATTTGCTTTCGTCATAACTTCAGATTCATTGTAGCTCTCTATTAATAGATTATTGATTTATTTTCAGCCAGTTGTGACATTCACTATAAAAATCAGTTTTGCATTGCATAGGCAAATTTAATTGCCATTGTCATCTCATCATTGAGAAAAACTTTACCTTTCTTCAGTACTATGGTTTAATTTGCTAACAGCAAACACAAAGTAAACAGTTACCTGTTAATGTTATAACATCTTAACATCAGCATTAGCTGAAGTACACAAATGATTTCAGTGATAAACAAGCATAGCGAAGTATAGCTGAGGCAGGAAGCCAATCTCTGTACTCCTTGTGTCTAATGATATTTTGATAGTCATTTTAATTTTAGGCATAAATAACAGTGAAGATGATGTTCCATCATTACATTTCAGTGCCAAAAAATGAATGCTGCCTTAACTGGTATTAAACAAGATAGCATTGCTCTGTTAGTTGGTCCTTGCAGCTCAGGTAATCTGTTTTCCATCATAAATACCACACAGATGGAAATGTTATAATTAAACATAAATGGGAAATGGGCATTGTCTGAAAGCAATCGTAACAGTTAATTCCTAGATTCTTTATATATACAAATTTTATTTGAATAAAGGAAAGAGCAGAATGGTGAATTTCTTATCTATAAAACTATATTCAGCTCTGTTAAATAAAATTCTTCATTTAAATCAAACATATGAAAGAGAAAAACACAATTCTTTTTTTCTTGCAACTAGTAGATATGATTTGTGGATAATTTGAATTCATAAATATTCTGCCAAATTTGTTCAAAACATTGGGTTTGGACATGCAAACACAAAAATTCCACCAGCTGAAAAATTACAGGTACTTTGCAGAATATGTGCAATTCCCAGATACATTTGCATGTTATTGCCCAGGATACCCATGAACAACATACAGATAGTTTCTTTTAGGGGAAGGAAAAGGAGATAATATATTTTCATTTGCAATTTAAAATTTTGATGGTCTATAAACAATCTGCTTCTAAGGGCAAATAAACTGGGCACTTAATATAGATTACGTGTCTGTGTTTTAAGACCTTCATGGGTGATCCTTGGGGTTTCCTTATTCCCTGGATAAATTTGAGTCTGTTTTCCTGAAGTCCAACTGCTGCTTATCTTTCTGGTCTTCCTCTGGATTCCTGAACTCAACGTTGTCATTGTTTTTTATGGAACTTTCTAAGTAAATACACCTCCTAAATTTATCTGGTTTAAACTAAGTAAACTGAAACAAAACAAACCCCCTAGTTCAATGGGGACAGTGGTACAGAAATCATTATTGCTTACCCTGGCTAGTTCAAGTGAACTGTCCTGAAAAGCAGCGCCGTATACATTGGTGTTTGCTAACAAATAGGTAGGAGCTATGATCTTCGTCAGGCAGTTTTGCTGCTTAAGACAACTTATGATGACACTGCATTCTCATTTCCCTTATTAACTGACTAAGCTCCTTGCTTGATTTTAGTAGAGTCAAGTAATGATCCTGCCATTTGAGATACTGAAACTCAAGACCTGTTTCACCTATAATGGATGAACTGCGGTTACTGTGGTAATGCCTTAGAAAATGATTCAGTGTCAGGGACTGTGAAGAAAAATGTCTCCATTCTTTTCTGAGGCTAAATTACAGCTCATCAGTGAAAGACTGTGTCCCTGGTCAAAAAAGGTCATTCAAAGTATTCAGTTCAAAGAGGTGGCATGCCAGTTTGCACTCAAATAACTACTGCTGCCCTTCAGTATTCTCGTATAACATTGCTCTGTCCCTTTAGCCTTGTTTTTCCAGAAATCTTAATTCCTAGGGCAAGTAGTATTTTGGTGCGATAATTTGGTGGTGCTTTTGTGAAGCAGATGAAGGTCTACTATGCTGAAAAACAAAACTACTGTGCATGTTTGCAGTTCTGGATTCCTGGCTTTCTGTGTGTAATACTTGTGAAACACATCACTCAAATTGCCCACGATTTTTTTTTTAATATAAAATCATTTATTTGTACATGAAAAAAGAACTAATTATGTAAACACAAAACTGTGATATGGTTTCTTTGAACAAATAACCTTCAAAGATGTTGCCTCTGTATGTGACTGGAGGTTCACCACTTTCTATAGCTAATGAAGTCAGCGAATACATTGCTGTATTTTGTGGTATGTTCATTAGGAAACCGACTGAAAAAGCCAGTTCATTTTAATATAACCTAGATGAGGCAGCGTCTGTAAATTGGGAATGACTTCGTGTAACTATTGACCTCAGCTTGCTTAAATTGACTGATTCATGTGCTTTTAAAAAACAGGGTTGTATCCTATCCCCTGAGAAATATAGTTAGCTATTTTTGTAAGCAAATTTTGATTGAGTTGTTGAAGTCTATTCAGAGCAAAATCTTAAATGAATTATTTTAGCTATGTTACAAGATTTTCTAGATTTCTAGATATTATACTGGATGTCTCCAGTAAGAGCCATACACCTGCAATGGGGTTTAATTGCTGTTCAGTTAGCCTCTCCAGATGATAAACTTTTGGAGTGCTTAATCCTTGACAAATCAGGTGGCAGTTAGAGAAATATTATTTTTTTAATATTCACATATATGTGTATAATACATATTATTTATATTTACGTGTATTATTATTAACTCAATTTCTGAAAATATTTATGCTTCTGTGTAAGTTACAAAGTAGGAGTAGTCTCAGTGAAGCCAAGGAGAGAGGCTAACAAAGCATGATGCAGGGCTATACCATGACCAGTAGTACTCTTGCTACATAAGCACAGTATGTCACCCGTCACCTGGAATAGTATTTATGGCTTCTCAGAAGAGTCAATGCATCCTAGTAAACAGTCATGCTAACACATCTCTGCTGCTTTCACTGCTTGAGCTACGATTTTTTTTTTTCTGTCTGTAGTTATAAAAGAAAACCCAACAGTTCCCAGATTTGGATTGCTTTGCAGACCTGCAGGCTACACGGGTGCAGTGCATGTTTCTTTCCTCTCACACACTACTTCAGTTGTGGTAGCTCTGAGCTGTGTGTTAGGTAGATCATAAGAACAGATTGATGTTTTCACCGGCTCCTGTAGAGGCCTGTAATTTACCACTTGGTATATGTTGCTGTAATTCTTACAGATTGGAAACTTATGATTATTAAGAAATGCTTTCTCAGGACAGAATCTTTTGTGTCAGTACAGTATAATATATTTCTGCTGCTTTGTCCTCTTTCTCCACCTCTCATAGATTGTTTCTTCAGTGCATTAACCTCTCACTTCTCTTGCTATAATTGCTTATGAACTGATTTGGGAACTGTTGCAGCTTTAAAAATCCCATATTGTCAATCAGTATTCAATTAAAAATAATTAAAAGAAAAAAAAAAAGTCTTGTGCAACCAATTTTTAGATACTAAAAAAAATAAGGAAATGGACACGCTAGCTTTACTGCAATTCAGAGAAAGGTGACATTTGGCAGATAATTAAGACATGTCACAGTTCACAACATTTATTAGCATTGTTTGTTAAACTGTTCTTGTCTTGTATGCGCTATAGTGATTACCGCCTTCATACTGCTTCAGCTGTGGATTAAACAAAGGTAAATATATTTTTCTAAGAAAGTTTTCAAAATCCATCTGAAAGAACTGAAATATGATTTCTTGAGGAGAGAAAGCAGACTAGAAGTTGTATCCATCTCTTCCCTGCCAGTAAATCCTTTATGAGGAAAGACATCAAATAAGATGGAAGTATAAAATTCATTTTGAATATATTCTATTGTTGAAACCACACAGAATCAGAAGAATTTAGGCTGGAAGGGAACTTCAGAGGCCATGCAATCCCAACTTCCTTTTGGAAATCAGGGCTAACTGCACAGATATTTCAGGTTGCTCAGGGGCTTGTCCAGTTAAGTTTTGAGTCTCCAAGCTTCCACTGCCTCTCTGAATGGCATGTTCCTGTGCTTAGCTGCCTTCATATCCAGTTTTTTATTCTTTATGGGCAAACAAAATTTTAGTTTCTGCAACTTTTGACCATCACCACTGCTTCTTTCACTCTGCCCCTCTGAGAAAAGTCTGGTTCTCTCTCTGTAACTACCCATTAGGTTGGAGAAGATGCAATGAAGCTGTTTGTTTGCCCTCTCTCCTGCAAGCTAAGCTAAATCAGCTCCCTTGCCTCTTCTCAAGCCATGTGCTCCAGTCCTCCAAGTTTTTGCAACCCGCCTCTGCACTCTCCAGTTTGCAAGTGTATCTTCCGTCCTAGGGGACTCCACACCAGACACAGATGCTGCTTCAGAAGTGCTGTTCTAGGAGGAATAATCTTTTTCCTCAATTCACAGACCGCCTTTTTATTAATGCACCCCACTACACAGTTAGTTGTTGTTGTCTTAAAGGCTGACTGCTGATTCATGCTTAACTTGTCGTACACCAGGACCCCAGCAGATCCTTTTCTGCAGAGCTGCTTCCTTGCCAGCCAGTCCCTAGCCTGTACCAATGCAGGGGGCTATCCTGTCCCAGGAGACAGATTTTAGTCAGGTTTTTCTCAGCCCTTTCCTCTAAATTCTCAAGACCCCCATGAATATCAGAACTGCCCTCAGGTGTATTAGTTAATTCCCCTGTTGGATGTCCTAGGTGAACTTACATTCTGGCACATCATACAAGTCTTTTCTGAAGCTGTTACACAGTTTTGAACCTGGTCTTCACATGGCACTCATAACTCGCTGCCAGTTAGACTGAATATTGATTGCTATGCTCTTTAAAGGGCATATGTCTGGGCAGCTTTTTAGGCACCTTGTGTGTAGGTTGACAATCCAATCCTTCCCCATCCTCTCACCCTCAAGGATGCTACATCATTTTCTTCAGTATGCTCTAGTAAAGGTGTAAAATGAGACTTAGGTGGACTTTCCTATATTAACCTGTGGAAAAGGAAAAGCTCCTTTTACAACTTTCTTGAAATGTTTGAGGAATCTGTTATCCTTTTGGAAATGAATTTTTAGCTAAATCTGCTGAATACTTCAGATTCTCTTGCTATATGGTCTTTAGGCAAATTTGGAGACTGATGTTTTTAAAATGTGATGTAAAAACCTTTTCATTTATTTAAAAGAGGAAAATACTGATTGATTGAATAGGAGGTTGAGCTGTAGTTGAAAAGACATAAAATACGGGTCTAACAGAGTTGGCAAAAAGTGGGAGACAGGCAGGAAGCATAAGTAAGAGAAAGAAAGATTTAGATGGTAACGCTAAAGCAAATGCAAATTAATGTGACAGAATTATGTTTATTTGGGACATAGAAAATATCAATAGAAAGAGTTGTCATGTAGGATAAGGAAAGCTAGTGTAATAAATCACAGTCATAAAGGTAGTAGAAAGCTTGAGCAGCAACACCTGGAAAGAATGATGATGCTAGAGAGAAATCTTTCTTAATATGTATCTCTACATCCGTGATAATATGTGGTCTTGAACGTAGGCAGGAATTTAGACAAGGACTTATTTTTAAGTAAGTTTGTCTTCTTTGAAATGTAAGTAAATATATTTAAGCTTCCTGCTTTGTGGGTGTTGTGATTTTCATTAGTCTGTTCCACACATCAGACACTGACACAAAATGAACATTTCGTTTTCAGATGTATGCATAGCAGTACTAAGAACATAGACATTTACCTGAGTACAGTATATGTGAAGAGAACCAAAAGTAGATGTTTCTCAGTAATGAGAGTAAAGAAATGGTACTTTGTTGTTGAGGTAGTGAATAAAATCTTTTTTGTTTCCTTACTATTGCTTTTTTTTTTTTAATCTCTAGCAAAAATATATTTTACATTTTATTTCTTTTAAGGATGCTCTTACTGGGGAACAATACTGTTTTTTAAATGAAATCTGAATCTCTGTGAGGAACCTTCCAAAAAAGAGAGGTGGCTGGAGAATTCATTTTGTATAACTGCAGAAGTAAACGATCTGAGTCAACTGGCCTGGTCAGATAATTAAGCTACAACAGAGAAAGCTTGCAAAAAAAGTCAGATTATTGGTTCAGTGTGGTTGGATGTCTGATTCCTTCTGAAAAATCTGAAGTGGCTGCTTTTATTATCATTAACTGGGGAGTGCCTGCAACAAATCTGGAAGAATTACACTTCTGCTTTACAGAAATCTAATATATTTCAGTTGAAGTATAAGTTTAATGATGGACTGACAGCTGTTTATCTGCTGCCCTGCCCACCTTTTTAATATTAATATTATCATGCTAACATAAATCCTAACATTTGTAAGAAGAATTCCCACATTAAATGTCTGCCCTGTTTCTGAATTCTTCTCTGTAGGCAGTCAGTGACACAGTGGCATAAAAGCGTATTCTGGGGCCATCTATATCTTTTTTTCTTTTTTTCTTCTTTATGTGATTTGATTGGAAGTTTAATCATTTTAAACCACCTCCAGAGCAACTAGGAAAGCTCCTTTAATGGTGAAGTATTAACTTGTTTAAAGTGCCTCACAAAACTAAACCTTGGAATCATTTTTGAAATATTTCCCCTGGTAAGCAATAGGGATGTCATGAAATGAAACAAAAAAGGAAACAATATTTCATTTGCATGGAAGGATAAAGTACATTTAATCTAAAACAGGCTGCTTCAATATTGATGGTTTACTTATGGAGTTCAGCAATTTTAAAATAGAAATCTTATTGATATTAACGCTACCACATGTATGAAAAATTAATCACACAGAGATATGCATGTTGTAACAATCAAAAACCCAAAATTACTAGAAGTTTAGGATTTTTTGTAACTTTGAATACAGCTGTCTTGATTTTGAAACAAAAATGTTCTGCTTCTGGCAACAGACATAGTAGCATTTCTAATGTTTTTTAAACAGCTATTAATGTAGTCAAGCTGTGTTTTTTCTTCTTCTGTGTGCAATCATCTGCTCAGTGGTGCACTCTATAACTAGTAGCAGGAGACAGAGGAGTGGCCTGCTGTGATTGATGGGGCGAGGCCCTGCAAACTGAAAGAGTCCCATCTGGATTAGGTTTTGGGAGCAGTCAGATGTTGAGAGGGAGGTCAGTAAGCCTTGCATTAGCTCCCCCTCCTTCAACACCCCTATCATCCACACTCATACACACATTACATTGCTCACACGCCCTTATCCATAATTGATGCTTGCTTTGGGCAGATGCTGGATGGCCTGGGACTAGAGCAGCTGCTAAGTTTATGGAGGATAAAAGGAGCAGGATGGTACAGCAGGTATTTTCACTTTTATTTTCACTTGAAACTCTTGATTTTAGTCAAAACAAGGTGTTTCTTATAACCAGCTGCACCATTGCATGCAAGACTTCTAATACGTGTTTTGTTGCTTAGCCATTCTGATGGAAGGCAAACTACACCAGTGATTATGTATCTCTGCTGTGCTTGATATATCTAACGGAGCTGTTCTTACAACCAGCAGGCTTACAGAGCAATGTTGCATTTTTCTTCTTTGTTTCCATGCCCTGAAGGTATGATGCAGTTTGGCTCATTTAACTACTGTATGAGAGGCTTTCTCTAAATGTGAATTATCTCTTGCCAAAGAAAGAAAATGCACCAAACAGAAAATAGAGTAAAACAAACAATAAACTGTTAGTTAGGCTTTAAAATGCAGGCAAGCAGAAAGGTTTTCATTCAATAAATACATTTTTATGCTGTAAATGCGTTTTTAAAAAGAACGCTGTGTAAGTAATGTTTTCTCTACTCTGTCTTTTGTGTACAAACATAACAAGCTTGCTTTATTATGTTTTGACACTTTTCACACATTTCTTAATTATGAAATCCTTTCAGAGCAGAAGATGCTGAAAAGGCATGTTGAGATCTGCGATACTAGGAGCATTTTATATTCTAAGCTTTGCTTCAAATGGAGTAGTGTAAACATATGGAATAGGAGCAACTTCACTTACCTCCATCATGAGAACACTTTCGGTTTTTTGTTCTTTAAAGTTCAACATTTAACCAGAAAGCAATAAAAGCTGATTTTATACACTGCCACGTAAAGCATACTTTTCAGTTGAAATGTGGTTTTCATTAAATCTCAGGCCAGAACATTTAACAGAGCCTGACTGTCTGCCATCCTTTGTTCTTCTTTCTGTTGCCAACAACTACTTTATTAAAAACCATGCACAAAGCAAGCATTAAGGGGTCATTTAAACTTAAAGATACTTGGATCTGAGTCTGAAATGACAACTTCTGTTTAGCCTCTCATGCCTAGATTGTTTTAAGCAACATCTGTGTACTGTCAACCACAGTTTTGAGATTGCTCTAATACCTGAATTCATGGGCTAATTTAGGATCAATATCTCCTGCTGCTTTCAAGGCCATTGCATATTCTAAGATCAATTAATTAAACCTACTATTTCCTTTATTCATTTTAGTTCATTTTAAGTGACTTAAGAATTTTTAATTCATTAAAATCTACTCAAATATATCTGAGTTTTGTGTAGCTTGGAGTTTTTGTTAACCACACGTATATATATTTGTTAGTTTGCAGTACATTGTTCTTAGCATAAATTTATATTCAAAACAATGAGCTATTAGCATGATACCTATGTAAGTAGTAAAGAATATATTTATACCTGCATGCTTTTATAATACCTTGTAATATTGTCTACTGAATTCATTGTGATTCAAAAATTCACACTGATTTTAAAGGCTATAATAAGCATCTGCTTTTAAGAGAATAACAACTCATTTTAAACTTATAGCTAGCAGTAGAATAAACATGTAGTTTTTTTTTTTTTTTTTTTTTTTTGTATTTTTTTCCCAAAAACAATTTAATGAACACACAATGCCTGGAATGATAACCTTGCTCGCCAGTTTTCTACTCTAAGCTTATTTATTTATTATGACAAAGCTGTAAATCCCTGAACATGTTGAAGTTTCATATATATATATATAATAATAATAAAACCCTTCACTGCTTATTTATTTGTAACCAAGGCCCGATTAATAAGCAATCCAAACCTCAGTTTAGCAAGTCCAGTGAATGAGGTAGAAGAGCCTCTGCAATATGAAGGTAATTTCCAGTGCAGTTTGCCATTTCATGATAAATCTAAATAATGAATTATTTGAAGTTGCTGGTGAGAAATCATATAAAAGCTCAATCCTCTTAATTAAATATTAGCTGTAATTAGCACTAAGTGTAAATGCTTTGAATATTAATTAGGGTTTCATGGAACTGCTGTCAATGTTAATGAGAAACACTGAGGGTCTCGCAACATCTGTTTTAGGACTCAGAGTAGTACAAAAACCTTTAGATCGAATGCACCTGGACGTTAGCTCTTGATCCCTTTGTTACAACTAATGTTCTTTTTTTAACAGCTGCTGACTCTAATGCCATGTTTAGCATCTAACATGAAGGCAGAGCCCTAAAGATCAGCAGTAACCAGCTACTGTGTTTCAAATCCAGCAAGGTGAAAATGCTTGCATAGGCAGAATTCAATTTGCTGTTGTTCTTTCTTGCCACTTGCTGAAGGCTGTCCTGAAATAATTCATTAAAAAAAGTCTAAGCTCCCTTGCATCTGCAAAATACTTATTTACCATTATTAAATGTCTATAGTGGAATCCATTCATTATTGTTTTTTATCTTTTTTTTTTTAAGTGAAAGTATAAAATAAATAAAAAAGGGACCTTGCCATTTTAATATAATAAGGTATATGTGTACATTTACAAGTGGTTTGAATGTCCTTTTTTTTTAATGGAAAGTTTCAGTGTAACATAAAGCTTGGAAATATTGTATATATATGCCAATAAAATTTACTGACTTAACCAAGTGAAGTACCTAAATGCCACTGTTTTCATTTTAAAGATTGGTGAAGGTAGCAATGTAAACTACTTGCTCAAGGCTGTACAGTAAAACAGTAGCAAAGGTGGGATTAAAATTAGGGAGGTTTCGATTGCTATTACTAAATCTTCATTTTCTAGGACAAAGGGAGTGCCTTTTACAAAGCAAAATGTAATTTTCTCTTCTAAGCCTGCCGTGTACCAATGTTTTTTCCTGTGCTGTGATATTGTAAATTTTTAAATTTAGCTTAGGCCGAGTTCAGGTCAGATCACCAATGTCTGAGTTAGCTGAAGTTGGGTGGAACTATCATTAGGTATGAAGTGCAAAAGAATGACTTCTATTCATCAGGTCTATTTTGAAATTAGGAAATCAAGGACTGATGAATAGAAATAACATAAATCCTTAGAGTACCCCTGTGCATATACTTGTATATGTTGTAGTGGAAAAATGACAAAGCATTATAAATAAATAAATAAATACAATTACTGAAATATTCATTTTTATATTACTTGATAGTTAAAGAGATAATTTTCTCTTGTAAACCAGCTAGCCCATCCGAGTTTTGGAGTCCATAGTCCCAGTCTTAATGGCCTCTAAGCCTCTAATGCTGTATCGCCTGTAACATCATACTTTGGACATCATTTATATAGGTTCCAAAAGATTGTTCTGTACATTTTCTCCCCAGTATCATTAGTATTTGGTATGAGCAGAGCATTTAGTCAGAAGTCTCTAACTGACAGGTTAGCATGATTGACTTCCTAGTTCTACATAAAACATAAGGATGAATCTATCTGTAGAGATATCTGTTTTTAATGGTACAGGTGTATTGTAATATGGAAATGAAATACTATTGTCTTCAAATTTATATAACCTTTAAAGCTCTCCAAATCTATTTCTATTAAGAGACCATAACATAAGAGAAAAATTTTGTTAGTAGATTTTAAGTTGATGTATTTGTTTAATATTCAAATATTTAGTATTGTGAATCTCATAAATTTAAACACTTGTGGCATGCAGTTGTTCAATACAGTGTACCTCAAAGTAGTTTTGAATACCACATAGAGCATTATTTCATATAAATATTTTCAGGTGTGTTAACAGAATACACCCAAATTCCCCTCTGTGTGCAGGTTGCAGAGGAGTTCTGCGGAGGGTAAGTCGGAATGGATCCCAGACCATGAGCTAGCCTTACCAGAGCTTTGTATTAGCAGTTGCACTTGGAAACATTTGGAATTAACTAAGCTTTGTCCCTTTTCCTTGTCTGACTGGAGGCATTAGTTGAGGTAAGCTTTCACTGACTTTTTACAGTTAAAGAACAGTCTACAGTTACAGATTCTAATTGTAGTAAGATTTAGTAAGGTTAGGAAAATGGATTTAACTCAGATAGGAAATATTCTCCTCAAGAAACAAACATTGTGCCCTTTTCAGGCCAGCAATTGTAGCAAAATACTATCATTACTTTCTAAATTATTTTATCTCACTTCACATTTCTTCTTCCTTTTCTTTCCCCTTTGATCTTCACAGGGTAATCAGGAAGCTACAGCACCTCCTGACACAATGGCACAGCCTTACGGCTCAGCCCAGTTTGCTCCTCCTCAGAACGGTATCCCTGCAGAATACACAGCCCCACATCCTCATCCAGCTCCAGACTACACAGGCCAAACCACTGTTCCAGAGCACACGTTAAACATGTACCCTCCTGCTCAGACACACTCTGAACAGAGTGCAGCTGACACAAATGCACAAACTGTCTCCGGCACAGCCACAGTAAGTCAAAGTTTTGCCTATTTTTAAAGCTATGTATTTCAAGTGATATGTGAATTTATTGATAACACTAATTCTTACGGACACTTCACTTGTACTAGGATTACCAGCAATTTTAGCATTGATAGTTTATCAATGTTAAATTGATAATTGTAAAATGTTGTTGAGATAGGAGAATATCGTTTCTCTGCTTTTGGAGTCTCTCAGGCAGTGTGGGAGCTCTGTAGAATCAGTAGTTCCTTTTCAGTAGCAGAGAGACAAACTGTTCAACAGCAAGTCCGTGAATCATATAATAAACTTGGATTAAGTCTGATCTAGGAAAACATTGGAAAAGAACATTTGTTAGTGTTTGTTTGGAAAAAACAAACAAACAAAAAGAAAAACACAAAAAACAGTAACTTATTTTGTAATTTTTAATGAGCTCTGTATCTTTGACAAACAGGAGTATAAATTTTCATATAAGTATTCATTGAATGATCCTAAATTAAAATTACTTAAATAACTGCATGAATGAGTATTGTCAAGAACATACCTGCAACGCTATATTTTCTGGAGAGTTTTTCATGCAGCCTGTACCAAAGTTGTGTGTGGGTCTGTGCAGAAATGTTAGGCTTTCCTTCTATGTGAGTTATATATGGAGTTCTGAAGTGTTATGAATTATGCAAGAGACTCCTTGGATATCCTTATCTTGTAATTTAAAAGTCACAAATTTCATACATTGATAGTTTAGTGCTTCTGTCTTAGTTCTAGATTGGAACCCAACATACCCAGTGCTGTCAGCTGGCAGATTTCTGAGCCACTGAGCACCTGCATCGCGCATGTAGGATCTACACAGAACAGACAGCACACTGCAGTTTGAGTATATGCTTGAAGCATCCCTACCTACTAGCTGTCATTGCTCTCCTTGCTTCAACCATACTCCATCCCTCATCTTACTGCCCCTTTCTCTCCTTGAACTTCAAGTTTCATGCATCAGGGCAGGAGGGAGAGGGAAAGTGTGTACTGTTAAATGAGTTGCTTTGAAGATCTGTGTGTCTTGCCATGCCACTAATTTCTTTATATGGATATGAGCAAGAAAGAAAAACACTAACATCTTATATTCTGCATCTAGAAGACTAGGAATTACCTAGGGCACTTCCATCTTATTCATGTGTTAGCCTTTGAAAAAGGAGAAGGAAGTCCTTAAGCCTTTAAGAAAGTAGCAAGGTCATCACAGATGTATCAGTACTGAGCAAGCCCACATGAGTTTTGTGCCACACCACATTCAATCACATATACCTGAGGGGGCAAAAAAATAATAATAAATAAAAAGGAAAGAAAGAATATTCCTTGCTATTATGAATTGAACCGTGCAGGTAGTCATTAACCCCTCTTCCTGTAAGGAGATGCCCTTCTGAATTAATTACCCAGTTTTGTGGTCTATGCAATAAAATACTTAAGTCCTTTACTTTTTGATTTGGCATCTTTCTATTGCTCTAACTTGCCCTTTGCTGTAGCAGTGTGAGGACATTTCAAGTATTCAGCTCTACAGGATTCCCTCTTATAGATCTCTTTGCTAAGTTAACTTCCTGGTTCTTTCCAAATTTTTAAATTTTCTTCCATAATTGTTTTTGCCAACTGTTGCCGAATGCCACTGTCATTGGTTTAGAACAGGAACTCTAAGCTGAATAGGTACTCCAGAAGAGGTTGGATATTGATTAAAAATATCATCTTTGCCATTGTCCTTTTCTCATTCTTTCTATATCTTGCTATTTCCCTTGCTCTTTTTGACCACTGCTGCACACTGAATAGATCTCTGTGATGCCCAGCTCAGCCTTTTTGTGTTTCTGAACTGTTGGCCTGTTGCTATTTGGTTCTGAAGTAAAAGACTGCTGCTGCTAAAATCAATGGTAAAACACCTGTCGATGTGAGTAGGGCTGGAGCTCATCCCTCATCATTTATTGCTTTCAATTTATTGTGTTTGCTCTCTGCTTCTTGATTTTTCAGTTTGAAGGAGTGTTTGTCCCTCTATCAGAAAAGTTGGGTATACATTTTTCCAACATTTTCTGTGGTAAAGACTGATGAAAAGAAATCATTTGGATTGTCTGGAATGCCCATACTTTTTCCAAGTGTTCTATTCAATACTAGTTCCAGCAAATTCACTGATTCCCTTGAGAGTTTCCTACTTCTGATATGCTAATAGATTTTATTGGAATTTGGTTTGTATAATTTGCTATATGGTCTTCTAATTTCCTTTTTGCCTTCCTCATATGCAGTTTGCATTTTACCTGTCACATACTTTCTCCTTTCTGGCTCCACTTGGAGTGAACTTCCATCTTCTGAAGGATAACACTGCAATACTACTAACCGTTTGTATTTGGGGAATATCATATACTTATTTGCTCTTTTTATTATGGATCCTTTTCTTGCCTTCCAGTTTCCTTTTTTACAGAGTAATGTGCACAACTTTGTTTTGAGTAGTTCCCATGCTGTTCATAAAGAATTAGATTTCCTTGCTTTTGACATTAGGGTGCTTTTGAGGAAGTCGTTTTTAAAAAAGTATATATATATTTTTTTTCTAAATTGCAATGTTACATTGAAAGTTGTGGATACTGTCCCTCCTTGGAAAACAGTACACTGAAAATACAAATTTACAAGAAGTGTTTCTATGTGGATCTACATTGTTCACGGTACCCTTGACATTTAGCATATTATTCACCAGTTTTACAAATTTACAGTCAAATATTGTTTGTACAATTTAATTATGGGTACCTAGATCTTTAGTATTGCACTTAACACACTGTAGAGACATTATAAATAGGTATATGGAGATGGAACCTAGGCATTTGGGTTTTGTAATATTATGAGGGTCCACCTCTGTACATCTCTTTGTGGGTTTAATATGTGTCTGCATTTTGAAATAGAGCTTCAGTAGCACTGTGTCTACGTTTTAACTCCATGTGGTCTTTACTGTTGAATGAAAAAATGTTAATGTTTCTTTCCAGTTCCTGCTAGCTTTCTGAATAGTTGGTTTCCAATCTTTAAGAATTTTAAGTGGAGTTGATTAGGGAAGGTAGTGGTATTTTTTGGTAGGGCCCAATATTTTTACAGTTTACTGTCAGTAAATTGTGTTACTTGCATTGAAAAGAAAAACAATTGATTGATCATTCACAAAAACAATATTGTGGTGATTAATGTAGATTAGATAAGCTATTTGAAGCAAGGCCAATTTTTGAGTTTTCTTATTTACATATATACTTCTGTACATTTGAAGCTGTATATGCCACTAAAACTGGATCGTAAAATTTCAAAATATAAAGCTAATAAGCTGCAGGGCGATTTCCTAAATTGTAGAACAGTTATCAGAAGTGACTTAATTTTATCTGTGAAGGACTTAATCCACACTAAGGTTAGACACATACCCTGGCTTTGTCTGCCCCTTTCTTTTTGTGTCATTTTGTCCGAAAGAATCGTACATTGTAGCTAGAGCTCCCACCGGGTCTTGTATAACCCAAACCACAGTGAAGAGATAAATAGAGATAAAAATAAAAAGTTGCATACAACTTCTCTTGAACCCTTCACTGCAATGCAGAATGTGATACTGGTCCAGCTGGAGCCAATGTCAGTATTTGCATTCACTGCAAATTGAACAAGATTCCAATCATCAGTTTTATTACAGCTTTGCGGTTTTGTGCACATTAAAGTGCTATTAATATAGGAAGTCTGTAGACTTGATTTTCTTATGAGCATAATCTATAGGCATTAGTAAGTGTTTCCTGAATAGTCTTTGATCATTCAGAACCTTTCAAAATGGGTGTAAAGCCAAAATGGCAGTGCTTTAAACAGTCTTGGAGTTTGCGCGGTACATTAGTGAGTATTTTCTTGATCAAATCTAAAATATTTTATTGAGAATTTAATATGAAGGAATTTTTTTTTGAATTTTACTTTTTATAAGAAACCATTGCACCAACTCTTTATACATCGAGTTTCTCCACAGAACTCACAATATGTGTAAATAATGCTCCAGATATCTTTTATCATTTGTAGGACTGACTTTCTTTGCACTCCCAACTGGTTTGGGCATCTCTAATTAGTTTTTGTTAATTGAACCAAGTTACTCTGTCAACAAGCATGCCATTCCTTACACTTATCTCTTAGTTTCATTCCAAAGTTATTTTCAGTTAAGAACTAATATTTTCTCCTTCTTGCTTTTGCTCAATTTTACTACAAAGCACATGGAAAATTGCAAACAAGAAGTACAAAACTTTCTGATATTGTTAAGATTTTACTTTTCTACACGTGCATAACTAGTTGAAATACAATTTAATAGAAATCAATTTAGCAGTGAAGATGTGGGATTAGAAATGCTCTTGTATTTGCAAAATGTATTTCCCAGTACTTTTTTTTTATGTGCTATTTTGATAAAATAGTGTGAAACAGTGTTCTGTTAGGACAAGTGCTGGAAATGAGTGGTACTTAGTATGTCTACTCAGATGTTATTAAACAGGAGAAAATGTACAGGATGAAAGGGAAGTAAATATTTAGACAGGATGATTTAACTGAAACAATATAAAATCATCAGTACATAATAAAATACTGTCAAATTCTATTTTGAGTCTTCTCTGGTTTTCATCTTTTGCATCAATATGTTTATTTAAATTTAATTAAGGAAATAGTATATTTGAGCATATGCATGATCAATACTCGTCCAGCACTGGGTTCTCCTGTAAGGTTATTTAAGCAGTAATAGGCTTTTGGAGTTGCATAGCATCAAACATACTTTTAGTCATAAACAAAAATAGAAAATTGTTTCTTTCCAGAAGGATGGACCAATGATAATAGTGTTATAAATCTACGATGAATAATGTCTGTAAATTTTTCACAGTGTTTTTGAGTGTTAAGTTATAGTACATATTTTAAAGGATTTTAAATATATTTGATCATTTTTTAGATATGAAATCACCTTTTACATGTATATGTATGCAAATATATTGTATGTGTGTAATACGGCTCAGAGTAAAACTTTTTCAACTTTTGCTTCTTTTTTTTTTTTTTATGAGCAAGTTCTGTTGAATTCAGTGCCAGATGGATTTGTAAATGCAAAGGGCATTAACTCTGCATGTGTGAGGAAGCAGATAATAGTAAAGTAAATTTTGTTTCTGTAGTGCTTCCTATTCTGTGCATTATACAATTAATAGAAGCAAATTTGGTATGGTAAAAATCTGATTTGTGCTGTCCTGAGTTTTATGTATGTGTGTGTATAAAAAAATATTCTCCTCTAAAGTTAATTATCCTTCTGATTTAGGATAACCTTGAGATCATTGTGTAGCCTTCTTGCCTTGGAGTGTGATTTCACCAGATTTCACAAGCTGAAATGCATTTAATAATTCATGTGATGGACAGGCATCTTCCAGGGAAAACACAGTTGCTTTGTGATGCTGGTGGTTCAGTGCATAGTTACCTTCTGTCTATGTTGGTTCTGAGTCAATATACAGAGCATGGCATTAGGGGATACCATGCTTCTGGAATCCTTTCAAATACGTAGGGCAGAGGTGTGGGTTGTCTGTGACCATTGAAGATGATGAGGTATCTTTTGCACAACTCTTGTGCAAAGGGTAAATTTCAGCTTGGTTATTACCAAAATTCCTTCTATAGCACCTACTGAACTTGACACTCTTCTGTGTGAATATAACTGATATGCTAGATAAAACTGTTGTTACAGTTGCCCTGCTTTAACTCCAAGTTTTGCATGTTCTTTGAGATCTAATGGTTTGAAATTTGATGGTTTCTTTGTGTTAGTTGTGTTCAGGTTTGTGCATTCCTTAGTCATGTTGTAGATGCCATGACTTCATATAGGGATTTGGTAAGGCTTAGTGGTACACTGGGCTGAACAATCATTTACTGTGGTGAGCTTGGCTGTTTTGGGAAGAAAAAGATACATGCCTTTTGTTGATTTTTGCACTAATTTCTACGTTAAGCTTTTTAATAGAAAAAAGAAAGATAAGAAAACTGACAATAGGAGGCATTTATAGTAAAGTGCTTTGGTGCATCATATAAGCCCATGGGTGGGTAGATTGTTGCCATTGTTTTCTGCAATATATTTTTATTTTTTTTCCTGCTATGTGCTTTATGCAAGTGCCTGGGGGAGGGGGTGTCCTTCCTTCCCCGCCCCCCCCCCACTTAGTCCTCCTCTTTCTCTCCTACTGGAGTTGGACTCGATGATCCTTGTGGGTCCCTTCCAACTCAGGATATTCTTGTGGGTCCCTTCCAACTCAGGATATTCTATGATACTGTTTTCTCCCTGGCCTGCCCATCTCCTGAGGATGTAGGATGCATTGCTCTTTGAGGAGTTTCTATTTCATGTTAAATGATAGGCTATATCCTGCTTGGTTTAGAAGTGTCCATGGGTTGTTCTTGTTCTCACAGCAGATTATCATTGAAGCAGAGATACTTAGAATGTAGTATTCTGTAATTCGCTAGTTCATCATGTAACTATAGTTGTCCTCATTAGCCTAGAGATAAACTTCTTTGACATCCACCACACCAAAAACGTTTATAGAGAGTGGGACATTTTTCAGTACTGCTGAGTTCAGCTGGTATTATCCTTGTCTCTGAATATTCTGCGTTTGCATGATAGGTTTTCCTAGTACATATGTAACTGCCTCTTGTGGCTTGGGAAGAAACAGTGACTAGCTTGCCTCTGTGTGTAATTCTGTCTGGAAAGCACATGGAGCAGAATTGCAGTGCAGATAACCACGTCAGTCATTAGATAACCTCTAAATAGTGACACTTGTGAGGACTGTGCTCCCTCTGTGGAGCAGCTAGGAACTTTTCACCATGATGCGACTGTCTTGCAGGTCAGATCTCCCCATGGATGGATTATTTTTTTCCCCTACTGATGTCAGTGACCCAATTTTTATTCCATTTTAATTCCATATTTTTGTCTGTAGATGTTTGTCACCAGCATGCTATGCTAAATAGTTGGTAATATGTTGACAACTGTTACAGCAGTGTTTATTCATCTAAATCATACCCTGCTGGTGCAGGCTATTGTATCAGCGTGGTGTGCTATTTCAGTTATGCTATCTATTATATTTGTTCCCAACTGCTACTTGAATAAAATATTTTGATCCCAACAACTATTTTGGTCCCAACTGCTACTTGAATAAAATATTTTATATTTTATATATAATATATATTATATATCTTATAGTATAATAATATAATATATAATATATATTATATATAAAACAATATATATAAACACCCTCACTGCTCTGGAACTGCAGAAGCAAACAGCCTGGTCCAGCCCCTATTCTATAGTATGGTGAAGAGATCAAAACTGACATCCCAAATAGATAACATAATGTTGTGCGTGTTGGGTGAGGCATGATAATGTCTTGTGATCATAGGCATTATTGCTTCTAAGAAGCTCCCTGGCTGAGAGTCCTTCTTGTAAACTTTGTAACTATGCCCCCTGTGTATTTCTTTGCTTATGCTAAAGAATTGCACAAACATACTGCTCACTTAAACATCTGTATTTGTCAGTGGATGCTCTAAAATAGCTGCTTCTGCAGAACCTCAGATACACAGAACCTCAAAACAACTGATTTCTATGAGACAGTTCATGAAGCGCCTGTTCATATTCTTAGTTGTATTGCCTGGTAAGAAGACAGTCACCCCTTTTTTGGTGTCGCTGAGTTAACTTGGGCATTGCTCTCAGAACGTATCTGTCATTTGTCAGTAGGTATCTGGTGTGAGGAGAGCATCTGTTAAACAGTGTTGTGGGCAGCTGATTGTGCCACTGCATGCACATTAGCTTATCTTGTGTTCTGGAACTGCAGTCCTTGGATCCTAGTGATCTAGGTGTCATCTCAATTTCTATTTCCTTTTGATACTCATAGTAAGAGGGGATTGTAAGCAAGGTACTGAAACAGAAGGCAAAAAGGGTATTTCTGTTTTTTTCTGAGATATTGTTAGTTTAACTTCCTCGTATGATTTTTGAATGCTTGAAGTTGGTGATAGTGCACTAGTAAAGCATAAGCACAAAATAAATTAAAAAAAAAACACAAAACACCACCACAACCAAAAAAACAGCAATTAAGAAAGCAATAACACTGTCATCTCTAGCCACATTTGCTCAAATAAATTAGTTGATTGTGAGCTATTGAATACCTCTCTGAATGTTTATTGTGGGGCAGACTAATACAGCTCAGATTACTTGAGCAAGCAGTACCAGCCAACACTAAGACAGATTCAATGCACAAAAAATTGCAGAGGTATTTTCAGTGATATTGTCAACCAGAGACATAGTGGTATCACTCCAGCTTGAACTTTCCTCCAACAAGCATTACCAATTAATTTCTGGTCTGCCAAATTTAACTGACCAATTAAGCAATTTAACATTTTCTTCCTGGCTGGTCCCAAAAGAGTATTGCATTTTATTTGTTTTGGTTGATGTTGATTTTTTAGTTTTCCTGCTCCTTCTGTTGTCTCTTGGGCTCTTTGCTCTCCATACCAGTTTTTTTATTTCTTTATTGACTTTTTCTTCTCTTAGCAGTCTTAAGTAGCCATGGCATCCAAATGCTTTGGCTGTTCTTCAGGTTTTGATGTCTTGAGAAAAACATTTGTTGCACATTTTGCTGAATAAACTAAGCATAAATTTCAAAGGGGACCTTGCCGTGGTGAAATAGCTAATTACAACTTACTTTATATTTGACCTTCTGCATCTTACATTATAACATGCTAATTAGAATGGATCCTTATTTATATGGTGGATATTTTTTCCTGAAAATTAGCTCTCGTTTTCACTAAATACAAGAATGTCTCTGCTAGATTAGGTAAAGCTAATGAAGTTTTCCATTCTCTTGTAATTAGCCTACAAACAGCAAACGGGTTGTAACTTTAGCAGAACTCAATTTCTCCTTGCATCAAGACTTTGTAACTGTGATACAAACTTGTATATTGTCAGGAGCACTTTGTGTGATGGCATGAGGAGAATGTGTTGGTAATCTCTTGGTTAACCAAGAACATCCTCCATTCCTTGCTTGCAAGAAACTGGATCTTCAGAGAGAAGTCAGAACTGTCAGGTAGACCATACCGTCCACAAGATGACAGACTAACAAGGTTTGTAGCTAAAAGCTATGAAGATCATTCCAAATGGCTCCCTGTCTTCCTCCTTAAATCATGACGTAGACAGGCTGGAGAGTTGGGCAGGGAGAAATTTAATGAAATATAACAAGGGCAAGTGTAGAGCAGGATGACCATGAAGCAGCACTGTGCCCTTGTGGCCAAGAAGGCTAATGGCATCCTGGGGTGTATCCGAAGGGCTGTGGTTAGTAGGTCGAGACAAGTTCTCCTCCCCCTTTACTCTGCCCTGGTGAGACCGCATCTGGAATATTGCACCCAGTTCTGGGCCCTTCAGTTCAGGAAGGACAGGGAACTGCTTGAGAGAGTCCAGTGCAGAGCCACGAGGATAATTAAGGGAATGGAGCATCTCCCTTACAAGGAAAGGCTGAGGGAGCTGGGTCTCTTTAGCTTGGAGAAGAGGAGACTGAGGGGTGACCTTATTAATGTTTATAAATATGTAAAGGGTGAGTGTCAGGAGGACGGAGACCAGGCTCTTCTAGGTGAATTCTAATGATAGGACAAGAGGCAATGGGTGCAAGCTGAAACATAGGAGGTTCCCCTTAAATGTGAGACAAATCTTTTTCACAGTGAGGGTGACAGAGCACTGGAACAGGATGCCCAGGGGGGTTTTGGAGTCTCCTTCTCTGGATGTTTAATATACATATATAAAATAATTGCTAATATTTAAAAAAGAATAGCATAAATGCAAAAAACATCTCTACTTTTGCTTGCTTCTTGTCTGCTTTTAATCTTTGAGTGCATTTTATTGTGTTTTCCTTTCTATCTTTATGACTCTTTAATTCCTTTTTATAATATTCTCTGAATTTTCCACTTACTATTTTATTTTTCAGTATAACTTCCTTGTCTTTGCTTCTCATTTCTTCCCAGTTTCTGACCATTCCAAGATTATCTAGTATTTTTTCTTTTATTTCTGCCCTCCACCCCGACATTACAAAGCCAGCCACAGTTGATTTTAGTGTGACGTGGAGAAAATACGTAATCTTCTGAAGGGTATACATAATTGATGTGGAGAACATGAATTCTCTGGTATTTCTCTATCTAGATTGCTGCATCTTGCTGGGTCTAGATGCGTTCTCATCAGGTATCCCATGCAGTTGTGTTACACTATCAGCATATTGTACTGCCTCTTTTTGACTTAGAAAGACCCTCAAGGCCTTTCTACTACAGACCCCTCAGGTCATCCACTACTTTTTCTCAAAGAGATTTTCTGTATTTTCTTTTCCAACAGACTCTTTAAATCTCACTCATTGAAACAGTTGTCATTTCCATTGATCTCTTCTTTTCCTGAGAACAGCCTCTGAAATAAAATCAGTCTTACCCCAGTACACAAATTCTGAGATGCCCATTTGAAATCCGTCTCCACATGACAGGAGAATGGATAGCACTCTTCAGATGCTTCACAGACACAGCAAAGAGGTCTGCAAAAATGCTTGTGAGAAGGGGGGACTTCTCATTGGCCTCAGCCATGAGGTCTAATAACACTGCCAGTGTGTAGACAAAGTACAAAAAAATTCACTATCAGTGGAACAGAGGACTTCAACGACTGCCATTGAGAACATCTCAATACTTTTATATTAACTAATTCTGAGACGAAATTGGCACTGCCTCCCAGCTTACAATACCCCAGAAAGCAAGAACGAGGGGTTTCTCTTGCTGTGCTTTTTTGGTTGAATTGTAATTAAAATACTTTTATTTTTTTCTCTGATTTATTAAAGAAAAAAAAAAAGGCAGCACAATGTCTTCTGAGTCAGTCAAAAGGGAAGAGAAGAATGATTATACTTGGCAAGTCATTTCTGTGTCTGTGCTTTTTTTTTTCCTGCTGTTACAGAAAGTGCATCAAAAGATGTCAACTATTTAATTTAACAAGGATTCGTATAACTTCCAGCTGCTCAAGAATATTATCTAAATATTTGATTTGAAAACAATATGTATACTCACACTGCAACATACTGAAGTCATGATCACCCAGCTATCCAGAAACATCTAAGTCTGTCTGTGCTAATTAGTGTGTTTGCAGATGAAGCTTCTGTAATGGGAGCTTCAGATAATAAAAGACCCAGTGCTTTGTTAAGAGAATGCATTAGATAGAGAAGTCTACCAAACTGAAAAGAAACTATGTAAATATACTATTTACAGAAGAATTAATCTTAACATGAAATTATATTCAAAACTAAGTTCTGTGGGTTTTTCACACACAGTGATAGTTTAGGCCACAGAAATTTTCTTACAACTTGTGTGCTTGCATATGACAGCTATTCTATTGCTATTTCCTCAGAGTCCTTATTCTTTTGTTTTTAAAGATATGAAAATGCTTGAGTTGTAATGAGAAATATTTTTTTACAGACACATTCCTTTCCCTTCATCTCCTTTATTACATAGTTTTCAAGTATAGTGTCACCCAATTCCATGAAACAGATGCCTAGCTTTACCTCAGAATATTAGTATTTCCTTGCCCTCATACATAAGCTTTTCATATATTTTTCTTCTTTAAAGAAAAACTGGCAGTGACAGGTGGCAAACTGCCTAAACCTACAGCAGGAAAAAATAGTGGAACATTACTGTATGAATGTCACTTTTTAAATATAGAATGTGTTCTAGTTTTGATAAATGCTATTACCTTGTGTGCAAATCAATGTATTTGAAAAAAAAAAGCTAGATGATGTTAAACAGTAAAGAATATAAAAGAGAGATAGCTGGACTGTAAGCAGATTGAAAATCTTTTGTTATGTTAGGAATTTCTTAACTTGATAAGCTTAACTAATATTATAGCTGGTATTTTTTTTTTAGAAAGCATGCCTAAATTCCTGTTGTGTGTTTGTTTATTATTTCTGATAAAGTCAGAAAGTTAAAACTTAGAGGAGCAGTCATGTTTTCAAGGTTGAATGATTTCTAGTGCATGAACATTGATACTCATGAGCTGGTGATACTGTAGTGTAGTAAATTTTCACTGTGCTCCACAGTACCTTCCTTTAGTGACAAAGAAGAATCTTAACCTTAGAGTTACTAGGCTATTTTCACTTATAACTAAAAGGATTGTTCATAATAATCTAATAGAACTGTTTACAAAATTTTTATATTCAGAAGTAGATACCTGCATAGTAGGATCCTGAGTTTATGCAGAGCATCTGAATAGGAATGTTTGCTACTTTTGCTACACTTGCATTAGATGAATGCCATTTTAATTGAGTTCTACACACTGAGACATCAAGCTTAGGCTGAAACATCCATATGTGCTGGTATCCATAAAGATATGTGGAACTGGGTATTATTAGGGCTATTTAAAATCCTATTTTTAAGGCAGTTAATCTTTAGCATATATGTGTAGTTATGAAGCTTTGGGACACTGCAGGTTCCGATCATTGTAAAATGGCTGAAGTTAACATACAGCTAGATGTCTGAGACTGGCAGTATAGGTACTTGTGAAATCGCTCATGTATGAAATAAAAGCACTTTCACACCAGCATAAAATGTTGCTATTGACTTCTTCCTGTCTCCAGCAAGCATTTCCAATTTCAGGAATTCCTTCCTCTCGTTTTGAACAAGGTTCCCTCTTTTCTTCTTCTTTTATATGAAGTGTTATAGATCTGTTCCTTTATCTCTCTGTTGTCTCTCATAAGAAATGTGCAGCCACTTCTCTTTTCAGATATCCTGCAAAATGAATTTTCTAATGATTCTAACTTGTTTTATAGATAAAATGTGTTCGATCAAAGTTACTAGTGTTTGAATCACTGGTTCTGTTCTGTGCTTTTAAATGGAAACAACTGTTTTTTGGTTGTTAGTGGTGGTTTTTATTTATTTATTTTCATTACAAGAAGAGAAACTTCTGTTTTCACAAGAGCTTTTTCAAATACTCTTAGTACAGAAAATTTACTATATCTCAGACTCCAAAGTGTTCATCTTAACCCAATGCATCTCATTTTCTGCCTGGAACTTTTACCTAGATGAGGTTCAAGGACTTGGCACATTTGTCTGGGGGTTTTTGAAAATCAAGATCCCCAAACAGACTATTACACGCCCAGAAAAGTAACATATACTCACCGTGTGCTAGATAATACCGATTATCCTAACCATGCACGTGCAGTAAGTCTGGTCAATAATAAATATCAGTCATTTTATATTTGTCTCTTTCTGACTGAATAATGCAATGGCCCCGCTAGCAAAAGATGTATGCTTTGGCTGTTATATAAAATTGCTTTCTATTATCAGCAGCTGTTTAATATTTCTATAGACAATCTTTTCAGGTAGCAAAATGAATCTAATCTCATTATCTCCAGTTCTCTTAATCTAGACACTGTTAATGTATTAGTGCAAATTTGGGAAACTTTCTAATCCATTGAATTGTTCTGACAAATTTCAGATCATTTTGACCTGCTAAGTGTAGAAACAGCTAGAAACAGCTAGCTAGCATAATTCAGGAGACTGTTATTTTTTATTTTGATTTAATTCACTCTGTCCCATCCTTTTAAGCTTTTTTTTTGCCTTCAGTGAGGAGGAGGAAGGGCTGGTATTCCTGAATGTACAAACTTTGTATTTTCATCTCTCTCTCTCTCTCCCCTCCTTCTCCTCCCCAGCCCCTCTCTCTCTACTGTGCTCCCCCTCGCCTCCGCTCCACTTTCCTTCCATGAAGAATGCTACTTTGTCTTTTTTACAAGTGAAAGGAGGAGTATTTCAAGTAAAAGTGATTTATTTATTTATTTATTTATTTTCAGCATAGAGTTACTCATTTGTGTCTAAGAGATTTGTAGGAAGTTATCTTTGTGTATAACATTGTCATTCCACAGGTAGCAGCATAATCATAAGAACTTAGACTGTAATCAAATCTTTTTTTTTTTTACAATTTACTATTCAACAAGCACTTTAAGCATACTTAATTCCTTTCTGGAAAGTTGTATGCCTTCTGGTGTATGCTCTTGACGCAATTGAAAAGAGGGGAACAAGGCTCACTAGTGGTGAGTTTGCTGAAATGCATGTCCACCGCAACAAGCTCTGGACTTACTACTAGGAATTATTCTTGGTCATACTTTTCAGATGAAGAACTGGGAATTGACTATGAAATCCCCAAGACTTTCTTGAAAGTGCTAATCCTTTGTGGATACTTTATAGCACATTGCCTTACTGATCAAGTGCAGCAATCAAGTGTGGTATTTGCTCAACAGTATTCACTAAGAGTACGTATTTCATGCCAAACGTTATTTACATGTGGGTTCCTTGGTGTGTAAATTGGGTAGTACACAGGTGATAAATTAGTTGCTCTTACATTTGCTAAAATATCTTTGTACCTTGACCTTCTTCTGATAAGCTTTATGAAATCAATATCCAAGTGCATATTTAGGCTAATTTTATCACTAAAAGAAACAGCTCTGAGTCTTAAGGGTGTTTGAAATTTTTCTTTTGTATGCTTCATTCTTATCTCTGTAGTCATGAATTCACTGTCCACTCTCCTGAGTAGTAAAGGCCGAGTGGGGAATACACAAAATAACTGAGGCTCATGTTAATACTGCAGGAATATAACATAAAGGTTCAGAGTACAAGCTTGTTGGAACTGATGAATTACCTTGTCACAGGGATGTAACTGATGTTGTGAAATTTTACTGTTGTTTTTTTTTTTTTTCCTTCATAGAGGTGTCACAGCAGCTGAACGTGGATGTATGGCATGCTGTGTTACAGCCTCAGGACCAGAATGTGTTGTCTGGATGCTTTGGTGCAGCTGAGGGACTAAGGGGTTTATATTACTAGCCGGTGTCAGGGCACGAGGCAACTATTGGAGCACTCTAGGGCTGCACTAATGTGATTTTTGAATACAATAAGACTTCGTTTTCACTAAAATTTCTGACATTTTACTGGGTGGTGATTCCTTATGTAAGGGAAGTTGAATTTCATTTCCTACCACTCTTATGGGGTAGCACAAAGCAATTTGAGAGAGAGGGAGCTTACAAGCTTGTAGTCTCAAATGTTGAAGGTATGTCTTTAAACATGGGAGTTCTTTTAATGTGGGAGTGGACTATAAGGCTGAGATATATCTCTGAATATGATGCTATTGCTTAAATCCAGTGTGATTATTTATTTCATGTTGAGTTTAGAGGATGATTCCCTCTGAGTTTCTCATGAAATGATTGATTTAATTCTTGTGACTGTTTTGTGAACTTTTGTTGAATTGCAATTATTGTCTTTTCCACTTTTGCAAAGGGGGACCTAAGGTACAAGGTTCAATCATTGTAACTGCATAACTGTGCAGAAGATCAGAAGAGCATTAGATCCCTTTTGCCCTTCCTGTGGAATTTTTTCCTATGGTTCTTCCCCTCTTCCTTTTTTCTTTTTTTATTTTCCTCCATATCTCAGATGACTGTGGAAGAGGAGGATAATGCCTTACCACTGCCACACACCCCCAGTAGAGAGCAAAGAAATGGCAGGCTTACCCCTGCCTTGTAGATATGCTTAGTCATGCAGTGTTGTTTTAGTTACCCATAAATTTTATGAGAATGTTTGTAAGCCTTTTTTTTTTTTTTTTTTGAGAGGTTTTAATACCTCATACTTCATACTGATTCACTAGGAAAACAATATTTGCAAGTAACACTGTATTTGTCCAATATTTCTGCAATACATTCATCAACTGCTGAATTTTTCTCAAGCATGGCTATGCATATTGCATGGGGACATTTAACATAGGATAAATACTGCCTGAATTGCTGTATTTTGTGCTTTTTTGTTGTTGTTGGGTTTTGTTTTTGTTAAGTAGAGGAAGTGGCATATGGTTGTACAATCTGACTTCAGGAGTACTTCTGTGTATTGTTTTGCTGTGATATGTAGTTGAATATCACAGAAAACAACAAATATATTTCTTGTTTATTTAAAAAATCATTTTTAGAAAAAAATTGCACTAGAGGATCTTCTTCACGTTGTCATGAGACTGCATTAGAGAGATCTGGCTAGGCTATTTTGTTCATCATTCTAATGGTGGAAAAAAAAAAGCTTTAATTTGCATTAAAGATTTTCTTTAAAAAAAATATAAATAAAGACTGTATACCGGCGGTTCTAAATTCAGGTAAAAAGAAATTATAAATGTTCCTAAACAATGAGAGCTAAAATGCAGTGCTGTATATGAGCTTTCAGTTTGATAAATACTTACTTATGAGGTCATAAATACTTGAGGTACAAAAGGTTAATGCAGTGTGAAAGGCTGTAAAACACAGCGAGCAACCTGCTAGATCATAATGATGCATTAGTACCTTTCAGTATGAATGCTAGTGGTTATAAAATCTTTGGGTTGAATTTATTCTGTAATACAAGAATGTAAAGCCAGAGTATCTTCACTGTGTAGTTGTACTTATACTTTTACATTTATCTCTCTGTCTCTCTCTCTCAGCAGATATCTCTGTTGATAAGTGACCGATGAAAATGATTTAAAAACAAACAAAGAAAACCCATTTTTTTGGCTAATACAATTTCTGAAGAGCGTATGTCATAGGTGTACTCTGCATACTCAAAGTAAATAATAGTGTAATACTTGATTTTTTGCCTTCTGTGTATTGATAGTTTTCCATGAAATGAAATACATAATAATACATAGAAGGAACAAAAGGGATTTAAATTCTGTAAAGCAGAACGTTACCTGAAATTTACCTTTGAGGAGAAAGAGAAATATTGTGCTGAAATATAGTGTTAAATTCACTAAGTGAGCATTTACTGGATGGTAAAATTGACTTTATCATAATAAACTATAGAATTTCTCAGTTTTAGAAGTCTACTGCAGTTTATAGTTATGTCCGATACGCTGATGCAGCTAGTATTTCTCATTTAATATCTACCTCTCTGAAGTGTTAATTTTCATGCCTTGGTGATCATTGCTTTTTACTGAAGCAAATTACTTCCTCTTATTCCAATATCAGAGTTTATGACAGATTAGGATAATTTTACTGTAGTTTATCTTTTGAGTCAGTTCCACTCTTTTCTATGGAGTGCCATGTCTTGGCTAAGCTAAATTGAAGTAGTTAATAAAATCTGAAATCAAATATGAAAAACTTTTATTTGCAGACATTTGATACTTGCTTTCAGCCTTCTCTGCTCTATGTTAACAAAAGAAATATTTTACTTTTGATTTATCTTCTCAATTAAGTACACCTGCATCTGGAGTTCATTTAATAGTTTTGCAGAATTAAACAAGATAAATATCTACAGGAAAATATTTGATATAGATGCATCCATCTCCTATTGCAGAAGCCTGTGTATTTCTTTTTTAATTGTTATTATCTTTTATCCTTTAGATGCTGAAAAGCAACATATTCTGTTCTTATTAAGATATCATTTAAAAGTTTATAGTGTTTGGGTTGCACAAATATATCTCTAGTAAGTCTCTGTAGTTTATTATTTTTTAATTTAAAATTAAATTTAAATTTGCAAAGAATACTGCAAGCAGTTGCTGCTCTGATAGAATTAGAACAGTACAATGTATTCTTTCCCAAATACCTCTGAGTGAGAGAACAGAAAGTGAAACATGCATCTTGTAAAAGGCTGTGCAACATCTCTGAAAATAATGCATTTCTTAATATGAATTTTGAGATGGTTTATTATATTTTGGGACAATTGGTCAAGCTAGAAACCCAAATAACAAAGCTCCAGTGGACCATATCAGGTTATGGATATATGACTCAAATTGTCAAATGCCACTTCATATTACAAAATACAGGAGTACTGGAGTTTGATGACAAAAAAAAAAAAAAAAAAAGGTATTATATATTCCCAGCTTGTAGTTGTGCATTAGATTATAAGGTTTTCAGTGTCATGATTCTGGACACAAACTTTGTTTGTGTCTTTTGTTTTGTCTGTAAAAGTCTCTGAGTCTGCTTTACATTAAAACAGCCAAAGGTGTTCAGTCATTCTGATTGACTAGCTGACCAGCTGTATATTTCAATAGTGCCGCTTCCTTTACTTTTGAATTAAATATCCTCCCCATGCTACAGTAATCATGAATGTTCTTAATAGAATCATATGGGGGAACTTAACTTTTTTTTTCCTAAGGAAATTCAAAAAAAAAAAAAAAAAGATCTGGTTTCTAATTTCATGCATGTGCCCCACAATGCCTATTAGAGGCTCTTCACATGAGTAAGTCAGGTGAGACAGAACTGCTCATCTTTAGCTCACAATTCATTGTCTTTCAGCTGAAATGTTCACCTGATATTCTACTCGGGGAAGAGAAAGAGTCCTGCGTGTATGCATTGATAAATATATATTCTTCATGAATTTATATAATCTCATAACTGCAGTCATTAAATGTATTGGCTGGTTATGAAGATAATGGAAGGAATTTCAAATTGTACCTACCATTTGTGAGTCTTATTTTTGACCTGCTTTTATTTCTTTTACTTTTGTAAATAATAATAAGTTAAATTATTCTAATATTTTTCTATAGTTTTTGAGTGGTCAATAATTTTTTTCTTCTGAGCAGATTCATTACTGAAATTGAAATGAGCAGACTGTCAAGGCTATAATTTACAACTTTAGTTATAAATCCATTTTCAGAATTCCAACAAGTAATTCTAACAATACTTCCTTCAGAGGTTACAAAAGGGGATGATAAAAAATGTAAATGCAATTCATGCCATATTTCTATAAGCTCTTCTGTTATCTTTTCCTCTGGATCAAGTCAGTTTAAGTATTCTCAGTTTATATTTCTAAATGGTTTCATTTCCCAATAGCTGTTAACTATGGCCTTAACTTACTCTTATATTAGTGGCTAAGGTCTCCTCAAAAAAAAAAAAAAAAGTTTAAGCACAATATATATGGTATAAGCTTGGTTGTCAAACTGAATGAGCAGAACAATTTCCCCTTAAGAAGCAGTAAATGCAGTAACAGAACAAAGTAGGATGAAAGTTCCATAGCTAGAAAAGAACAAAAAAGAGACGTGAAATTGTTTCTTTTAAATATATTTTAGATTATTGCATATTTTCTATAGCAGCACTGAAGCTAAGTGTAATTGGATGTTTGGAAATAATAATCTCTTTGACTGTTAACATATTCAAACTAAGAAGAAAAGTTTAAGATTAGAGGCATGTTTCAGAAAAATAATTGAGAAGTATTTTCTATTTTTTTTCTCTCCGTCCAGTTTCAGTCCAGTAACCTATGTAAATGGTTGACTTCTAAGAGATTTTTTTTTCCCCCGCAGTGGAAGTTTGAAATACTGTGAAAAACAATGGAAAAAGAATTCCTTAAGTGTCATAAAAGACTAGATTTAGGATGTCAGAATGTGGGGCTATTCCCACAGAAAGTGGTGTCTGATAAGCTGTCTGTGTGATGGACGTCTTGAAATAGTATGCGGCTGTGAGTTCTTAACTTCTTTTTCTTTTTCTTTTCAAATAGCAGGAGATAATGAAGTGAACTGTTGTAGTTCAAGGAATCTGGTGAGCATTACAGTTTACATTTACTAACACTTGAACAAAGTGTTTATAGAGAAACTTCAAATATGTTACACAAGGTCAAGAGAAGTGGTGTAAAGGACATTGTAATGCAGAAAGGAATATAAATACTAAGAGCAAGCAGATGCAGTAATCATGATTAAACACACAAGAAATGTGTGTAATATGTATGTTTATTGATTTACATAGTTATACCATTATACTGTATATTTTATATGCATATAAAGAGAGAGAATGAGAGAATAATATAGGACTCTTAGTTGTGCAAGTGAGATTTAATGGGAAAACAGTATAACTATATAAATCAATGCATACTGAGGAAAGTGATTATGCTGAAGTGCCTTCCTGTAGCATATTAATCCATCCTCTCTGAGGAGTGTCCTATTTATTTGGGTTACAGTTATCAGATGCTGGATGTTGTAGAACAGTGATGGGAAAAGATGATGTGCAGTTGTTGTTTGCTGGCAGTGTTTTCACATAACGTTAATTCTCCTGCAGTTTCAAGCAAAAGTGAAGCTTGTGTTTTTCTGTCTAAGAATTTGTTTCTACTTTGCACAATGTCATTGAAAACACGGTTTTCAGTATGTAAAACTAATTTTGTATACTTTCGTATACTGTGTCTGTGCACACAGTGTAATCTGAAATATTCATCGTTGTGAAGATTAACCAGCTATATGAATTTTGACTACTTTTTAGTATTGTGAAGATTTTTCACTAGGCCTTAGTTACTTATCCTGGCAGTTGAAGATGAAGAAGAGACCTCCTGATTTATATATAAATATATTTTAAAGAATTATTTTAAAAGACTCCGAATTATATAAAAAGACTCCCTAGCAGACATAGATGAAGGTGAATATGTTGGGAGTTTATGACAGAAGAAAGAGTGAAAAGCCATCTCTTTACAAATGTATAAATTATATGTGGCATAAAAACAAATAGAAATTAGATGAATTATAACACTACCTGTACTTACTTTCAAAAGGATATACAGAATATTTTGAAAGCTAATCCTGGTATATTTCAGAAAGATCGCAGAACCCATGTGGGGTAATGAAGAGTACTTTGGGCCTGGGGGTGGAATTTACTAAATAGTTTCCTTTCTAGAGAGTTTCTTGCATCTCTTGAAGTCAGACACTGGACCAGGATAACCATTTGCAAGGTTACATTTGTCAAGCCTGGTATTTGAAAGAATACCTTTTCAAAGGAAAATCCCTTGAATTTCTTTTGAAAATTGTGTGTGTAGAAAATGCAAGATTGGCCCAGATAAACTGCAATGAGCAAGTCAGAACTGTTTTATCATTTTCATTTATAATTTTATCAATTTTAAAAAATAATTTTTATCAAATTTTGTCATTTATATTACATGGTTATCACACAAATGTTATCAATTGCAAGCATTTTGTTCAGTTACTAAAATAGTTGTTTCAAAGATGATGTAGTTTAGGGACTACGTATTGCATTTTTCTGTTTCATCTGCACCCTTAGCAGATTTGTGAACCAAGTCAGTTAAACTTGAGCAGCATTCTCAATACTGCAAGGTTGGGCAGGTGCAAGTGAAAAATATTCAAAAGAAAGTAAATTCATGTAATTGAATTGGGGGGCATAAATTTCATCTGCAGAAATTTTATTGCTGATGACTATTCAAAATAGAAGAATCCACATAATGCAGTAATGGTAAATTAAAAACAAAAGTATATTGATTAAAGTAAGTAGCTATGAGTCAGAAAAGGAAAACTGGCCTGTTATGTAAGAATAAAATGCGTTTAAGTGTATTGTTTTCAGACACAAGTGCTCTAATTTCTGTCAAGAAGAAAATTTTACCCCATCCAAAAGAAGATTGTTTTCCTTCTCCTTTTGCTTGTTGTTTTTTATGATGTTCAGGCTTCAGCATTTTGAATGGATCCTTTACAGGGCCCTGAGGGCATTGGGTCTTACTGGACCTGCCAAGCCTCCCATGGGGCTCCCCTCACCCTTCCCACGGCCCACAGGCTCTATTTCCGCCCAGCCGCTGCCCTGGCAGTGCTGCAGGAGCACTGGGCTGCTGCTCTGCCACCGCACTGCCCGGCGACAGGACCTGTTCAGATGGACTTTAACCTGCTGCTTGACATCCCAGTTTGGCCTCAGATCTGCCCCATTGCTGTGTGCCTGCCTGCTGATCATGGGGACCTCTCCATCCCTGCATATCATTACTGGACCTGATTCTGATTTGCTGCAGATCAAGTCATATCAGCTAGAGCAAGTTGCTCAAGACTGTGTGCAGATGGGTGTTGAATGCCTCCAAGGACAGAGACTCCACAGCTCTGTGGGAAAATTGTTCGAATGTTAGGTCACTCTCTCAAGCTATATATATATATGTTTTTTTTTTTTTTTTTTTTTTTTTTTTTTTTTCCTCCTAGCATCAAAACAGAATGTCCTGTATTTCAGCTTTAGCCTGTTGCCCCTTGTCCTGTCACTGGACACAACTGAGAAGAGTCTGGATCCTTCATCTCTATACCCTCCCTTCAGGTATTTATACACATTGATAACCTTCCCCCTGAATCTTCTCTTTTGTGAGCTGAACGACCCCAGCTCTCTCATTTTGTCTTTGTATGCCAGATACTCCAATCCCTTTGTCTTCCTTGTGGCCCTTCACTGGACTCTCTATCCAGTATGTCCATGTCTTGTACTGGGAAGCCCAGAACTAGACAAAGTACTCCAGATTCAGTCTTGGCAGTATTGGGTAGAGGGAAAGATTACATCCTTGGACCTGCTGGTGATGCTCCTAATGCAGCCCATGATACTGTTGGCCTTTTTTCCACAAGGACACATTGCTGAGTCATATTCCAATTGTCTTCCAGGATTCACGTCTTTTTCTGTAAAGCTACATTTCAGCCAGTCAGTCCCCAGCCTGCTGTGGTGCATGGGGTTGCTCCTGCCCAGGCGCAGGACTGCATTTCCTAATGCTGAACTACATGAGGTTCTTCTTGGCCCATTTCTGCAGTCTGTCAAGGTCTCCCTGAATGCCAGAACAATCCTGTAGTATATCCTTTCCAGGTTTGTATCATCATTGGATCAAACTGAATGACAGGACGTTCCATCTGAACCAACAGAAAATGCTTGTTTATTTTACTGTGAGGGTGACTGAGCACTGGAACAGGTTGCCCAGAAAGGTTGTAAAAAAGATATAAGCCTTAAAGATATTCAAAAGCCAACTGGATATGGTCCTAGCCAACCTGCTGTAGGTGGCCCTGATTGAGCAGGGGCATTGGATCAGATGAACTCCAACTCTTCCAACCCCTGCCATTCTGGGATTCCATGATCCGCAGACAACATTACTGGACTGAGTCCCGTTTCTGAGAATTCAAGAGAAGACAAAACTCCTCTGTCATAAGGGCTGAGGGAGCACTGTTATAACATCCTGTACTGATTCCTATAAATAGCAGAACTGTTTGAGGTGATTATGGCTAATGGCTTCTCTGAACAGATGTTAAATGGAAATAGGTATATCTGTTGGTTACAACATGCTAAGAAATGAGAGAACTGAACAAAACCAATACGAATATATATATATATATATATATATATATATATATACATATATATATATATTATGGAATGTCCTTAAGCTCTGGGACTACATCTAAGCTCAAAAAATTACTGTCCCGCCAAGGAGCAGAACTGCTGTTTGCTAGTGTATGATATTTCTGCATTAAAAGATCAGTGTGATTTAGGAAGTGGCTTTTTGTGACACGGGGAACCCTCAAATTCTTCTGTGCTTTGGAGAGTTCAAGAATTGACTCTTTGGGCAAAGACATGAAAATGAGCAAATGGAAAGTCACAGCAGGAATTCAGGAATAGGTGAGGGGTCAAACAATGAAAAGCTTTTATCATGTTGTTGTTTTCTTTCTTTTCATGAGCTTGCACTGTAGCAATCAGCCATTCTCTCTCAGCATGAAACTCTGCTCTCACAAGTTCACTCAGCAGTTGGTTGTGTCAACACAACTCTTACAAAAAGGGACTTCACATGCATAACATAAGTCTAGTTCAGGGGAGTATTTCAGAAACTAGAGTACATTGATTCGAGCTGTGGGTAAACATTGCTTTCTGAACAACTCTTCATAGCCAAACCTACAAATGTTCTAACTAAAGACACTTCATGACTTTCCTTTAAAGAAAATAATGTCTCTTTGAAGCTGTGTAGCATAGTATTTCATTAATGATTTGTCATTTGGACAAATACTGTCAAACATTATAGCAGTGCTAGGGAAGGCCCATGACTTTATACAAGGTAGTGTCACCAACTTTAAAAGACACTTTTTCCAGATAGTCTGTTGCTAGAATAAAAGTTAATGATCTTATTGCAGCCTTTTATAGCATTGATTTTTGTGGGATAATGCCTGTAAGAATTTTTAAGCTTATTTAAATATTTAAGAAAGGAATCTTGTTCTGTTTTATAACAATGATGGTTGTGCATGAATGAAAGACCACAAGTCAGTGGTTTGGTCAACTTTGTGTGTATTGAGTTACGTTGTTATGCAAATACTATTAAGGTAATGTATTAAGGTAATAACTGAGCTGGAGATGAAAACTTATTTAGGGAGAAGGAGTAGATTTCCAGTAATCAAGTTATTGACACAAACTTCATGTCAGTCAGCAAGTTTAGATCTTAAGAACTAGGCTTTTCAGTTTCAGGAAAAGGAATAGATATACATAAACAGAGAAGCGGTGTGAATTGTGTCCTGATTTATTGTGAGGATCTGTTTGGCCAAAATAAAACTTGGAAGGAAATTTTTTTAGATCTAACATAACTATTAGGCATTTTTACCTGTAGCCATTTCTGTATTTCTTTGTCTATTTTAGCCCTATTCACTACAACTTTGTTACTTACTGGTACACATCTTTAGATGGCAGTTCTGTATTTTTGAATACTTAGAACATTAATCCCACATCTGTTCACTATCAGTACTACCCGAGGAAGCTTTTCCACTCCAGTTTTATATAATTGATCAATCAACCTCTGAATCCCTGAAGACTTTTTCTGTGGCCTGGATAAGTTGTGATTTCTTAACTTGCTTAAAGGTGACTATCACTCTAAGTAACAACAGGGAAATACTTGTGAACGGTCCCAATGCAATCAGGAAGGGTTCTGGAAACATGATATGACTGATTGCCCAGTCCAGATGTTCAGGGATGAGATAAGGAAAGCCAAGGCACAGATGGAACTGAGCTTGGCAAGGGATGCTAAGAATAACAGGAAGGTTTTTATAGGTACATTGCTCAGAAAAGAAAGGCCAAGGAGAGTTTCCCCCTTCTGATGGATGAGAAGGGTGAACAGGTAATGACAGATATGGAAAAGGCTGAGGTACTCAGTAACTTCTTTGCCTCCGTCTTTACTGAGAGACAGGCTTCCAAGTCATTTGTTTCCCTGAACCTGTAGACAGAGGCTGGGGGAACAAAGTCCCACCCACTGTAAGTGAAGAGCAGGTTCAAGACCACCTGATGAAAATAAACAGGTACAAGTCTATGGGGCCCGATGACATGCATCCCAGGGTCCTGAAGGAATTGGTTGATGTAGATGACAAGCCTCTCTCCATCATATTTGAAAAGTCCTAGCAGTCAGGTGAAGTCCCTGGTGACTGGAAACAGGGAAACATCACTCCCATTTTTAAAAAGGGTAGAAAGGAGAACCCAGGGAACTACAGACTAGTGAGTCTCACCTCTGTGCCTGGCAAGATCATAGAAAAGATCCTCCTGGAAGCAATGTCAAGGCACATGTAAGACAAAGAGGTGATCTGAGAAAAGCCATCATGGCTTCACCAAGGGTAAACCGTTCTGACCAATCTGGTGGCTTTCTACGATGGAGTGACTGCATCAGCTGACAAAGGAAGACCGACCAATGTCAGCTATATGGAGTTCTGCAAGGCCTTTGACACGGTCCCACATGATATCCTGCTCTCTAAATGGGAGAGAGATGGATTTGATGGGTGGACCATTCAGTGGATAAGAAGTTGGCTTGAAGGTCACACCGAGGGAGTGGTGATCAATGGATCTATGTGGAGGACAGTGACGAGTGGTGTCTCTCAGGTGTCTGTCCTTGGACCAGTACTGTTTAATATCTATATCAATGACATAGACAGTGGGATCGAGTGCACCCTCAGCAAATTTGCAGATGACAGCCTGCTAAGTGGTGCGGTTGATACACCAGAAGGAAGGGATGCCATCCAAAGGGACTTGGACAAGCTTGAGAAGTGGGCCCATGTGAACCTAATGAGGTTTGACAAGTCTTTGTGCAAAGTGCTGCACCTGGGTCGGGGCAATCTCAGACATGAGTACAGAGTGGGAGAAGAACTCACTGAGAACAGCCCTGCAGAGAAGGACTTGGGGGTTCTGGTGGACAAAAAGCCTGACATGAGTCAGCAGTGCACACTTGCAGCCCAGAAGGCCAACTGTATCCTGGGCTGCATCAATGGAGGAGTGGCTGGCAGGTCAAGGGAGGTGATTGTCCCCCTCTGCTCTGCCCTTCTGAGGCTCCACTTGGAGTGCTGCGACCAGGTCTGGAGCACCCAGCACAAGAAGGCTGTTGAACTGCTACAGCGGGTCCAGAGAAGGGCCACAAAGATGATCAAGGGGCTGGAGCACCTCTCTTACAAAGAAAGGCTGAGTGAGATGGAGGTGTTCAGCCTACAGAAGAGAAGTCTCTGGGGAAGCCTCATTGTAATCTTTCAGTACTTAAAGGGGAAGTAAAAAAGATGGAGAGTGACTCTTTGCTCAATCAGATAATGACAGGACAAGGGGGGATGGTTTTAAACTAAAAGAGGGGAGATTTAGATTAGAGATTAGGAAGAAATTCTTCACTCAGAGGATGGTGAGGCACTGGAACAGGTTACCCAGAGAAGTTGTGGGTGCCCCATCCCTGGAGGTGTTCAGGACCAGGTTAGATGAGGCCTTGAGCAACCTGATCTAGTGGGTCCCATCTCTGCCTATGGCAGGAGGGGTTGGAACTAGATGATCTTTGAGGTCCCTTCCAACCCAAGCCATTCTATGCTCCTATGATTCTACACCTAAGGCTTTAATGCCATAAGAAGCAGCAGCCCTGTCCTCCAGCTTTCTCTTACCCACCCTCACCTACAGATTTTCATCTTTTTTTTTTTTTTTCTATTGTGAGTTGGATCAGCTCACTAAGTAATTTTATGAAGTGTTAATTTTCACTTGGATCAATGGGTCTGACCTAACACTTAATCTATACGAGCACTGGAGGAAAGACATGGGAAATGGAAGGAACCTGAGTCCAAAGGTAGTACCAAAGGCAGGGCTTTGTTTTAGCTGGCCAGGTAATCACACCATTAGCCTTTAGTTACTTTTTAGATGCACAGGAGGAAACAAACTCCATTGTGAGAGAAATCACAGAGGTGAATTTAAGACATGATTTGTGGGTGAAAATGACATGAGCAAGTAATTTTTTCATCACTGAGGATAGTGATAGCTTTTTGTTCATGCCTTTGGATTTATCAAATGTACAAGTTTGTGCAATAGGAGGCTGTGTCTCCCATTCAAATTATAAAAACTTTTAATCAACTGTAATCAAGATTACTGTATTTACATGGTGATGTTTTCATCTGTTGTCTGTCTGGATATTACGTGAATCTTTCAAGTATCAAAACAAAGTTATTTTTAAACACTTCGTTCCCCCTATTAAAGTCCTTTGAAAGAGTTACAAGAATTACATCAGAAATAGTAGCATTCTGAATAATAGGTGAAAGAGTAATAAAATGAATGTTTCTTTGTCTGTCTAATGCTGTTTAAGATATTTATTCTGCATTGAATTAATTATGTTGCTCTTTGACCAGTAAAATATTTCCTAGTGTGTTCATTGATTTATTTTTTTAAGGATAAAACCAATTAATTTCTTTTAAAATTATCCTGTGACAATGACACAATAATGTAGTTTTTATAGATGTAGAATGAACTTCTAAAAACATGCATAGAATGTATACACTTCCCTCTTGGCTAATGGAGCTTGGATGCAGCTGATAAGACAATGGTTTTCTTACTTGTTGTGATAGTCATGGATAGGATCAGTAAGCAGCCAGAAATAGTTACCAATGCAAATAATACCAAATGTATTAAGGCAACCTACTATCATTCTTTCTCCCATTCCAAGTTATTGTTGTGCTGATGTCAACTGGATGTCCTTAATTGAACTCAGCAACCCCCTAGATACACAAAAAGCTATATTAAAACCAATCGTAAACATTATTTAAAAAACACATCCATTTTTTATACCAGCTAATTTTGCCTAAGCTTTGAGACACATTTAGAATCCAAAATATTTATGGATTCTGGTGATTCCCCTTCAAACATGATTGATACGCTATTCCCTGATATTCTGCTGAGTATTTTAGAAGAAAAATGATGAGCCAGCAATGTGGACATAAAGCACTCTGTAAGAAATATATTCCATATTGTTAAGGAAGATAAATTGGAGAAATAATTAATATAGCCAAGTAATTAATAACTCTTTGGTTGCCCTGCAGTAAGAGAAGCTATCTTATTGTTTCTATCTGTCCTCAGAATTAATGATCTCTTATATACGCTGCTGGCTTTCTATGCATAAGCTATCACAATAATAGCAGTGCTTTCTTGTAGCCTGTGGTATCAGCATCCAGAATGCATCCATCTAGAAATTAAAGAAATAATCAATACTTCTGCTAAGTTCCCAACCTGGAACAATACACTATATGCTGGGGCCCCAAAGCATGTGCTACCGTAGAATCATAGAAACTGCTGAAGCAAAGCACAAAATTTTTTAGATTTGTGTTGGCTTTTTGTTTGTTTGATTGATTGATTGATTTTTTATTTTTATTTGTTTGTAAATTAGATTAAGGGATTCTACTGGAGTATGATTGTTCGTTGTACTGTTTCTGAAACAAATGTCCCTGTCAGGGTCAACCACCATACATTGTCTTCCTGTTAGTAAGCTATATTCATCCAACTGATTGAGGACCTCTAACATAAAAGATTCCAGAGAGGAGGTCATTGTCTCTTCTTACTTAAAAAGTAAGTTTATACATGTTATATTATGAAACATAGGAACTGAAATTGTGGGGGGGCTATTCAGGTTCCCACTGTCTGTAAGAAAAGAAAGCTTTCTGGTCTGTTTAGTTTCAGTCACTTGGGTCATCAAATCACCATACAGCTTGAAAGGTAAGAGTATGTGGCTCACATTTTGTCTCAACTTTGAAACATGTATTTTATTAAGAAGAACAGTAGGAACAAATGAACATTAACATACTTTTGTTGGTAATGAAATGGAAGGAAGAAGTGCCCTTATGCACTAATAGACTGGACAGTAGCCAGTGTGATTTTTCAGCACTCTAGAGCTGGGACAAGACAGTTGTAGAACAGGGACTTCGCTGCTCTATTTGTTTCTCTTCAGAGCTGTCATAGGAAATGGTGAGAAAGTAATGGTTTAGATTTGTTTTCATTTGGTGTTTTGGATAGTAAAGTGTTTTTGTAAAATAAACATTTTACCTTTTGTAATGTGGGAGGTTGAGTGAAATTAATGAGAATAGTGATTTTTTTTTTTTTTAATTTGTATAATATTGGATTGAAGTTTAAAAACAAGAGGGTCAGAGTTTTTTCCACAGGTTTTAATCTCTGTCTCTGAAACCAAGCATTCTTAGTGTGTGTGTGTGTGTGTGTATATATATATATATATTCATGATTACACTGGAAATTTAGCAATGTTATCAAATGCGCTTATGATTATGTATTTTTTTGTGCATAATGGCAAGTCAACATCTACATGAACTTTTCACTAGATGAGCACAAAGAACAATGCACGCTGTCTTCAGAAATGGAATATTAAAGGGATATATTGATGTGGCATAAGTTGCATGCCTTGCATTATGAGATACTTAAAATATTTTTTTCATCTTTAAAACTGGTTTGAAAAAATAATCTCACCTTTCTCTCCTGAAAGTAATGGGACTCTGTGTTGAACTTTAGTCATGATAAAAGGATACCAGTGATACAGTTGATAAGAAAAGTCACTGATATTTTTCCTGGTAATGTTTATCACGCCATTATAAAGAAAGGAAGAAAGAAGTATGATAGTTTGTTGTTGTTGTGTTTTTTTGTTTGTTTGTTTTTTTAATGTATACACCTTTATCTAAAAAATAAAGTACAAATGTATCTATTTAGATAACTCCTTTTTAGCTGTGTTGTTTTGCTTCTGGGAAGAACATTCCAGTGCTGGGACTTCTCGGAATATAAATTTTTCAAAACCAGTATGATTAATCTGTCAATCTACTTAAGAAAACAGGAAGGATACAAGCCTATCCACATTTGTCAATACACTATTGGCAGTATATTTGGGAAACAGTATTTTCAAAAAGTCCCAAACTCAGTTTTAAATTATTCTCTTTGCTCACTTTTTTAATGGAATGGTAACTTTTCAGAATCTGGACCCTTTTAAAATGGAACATGTGCAATATTATCTAAGGAAAGTATGAAGATGATTTACTATGCATCTTTTTTTTCAGTTCTTTGTACACGTTCTGTATGGTTACATTTCTGCTTGGGATGCATATATATTTTTCTGCTGAACTTTTCTCGATTGCTTTTTTATCAGGTTTACAAATCAAATCAAACAGGTATATTGCAGAGCTCTCTGATATTATTTTCTGCGCTTATAGCACAATGTATTGAATTATGCTTGCTCATGTACTGCTGCTGCTATTCTCTCCAGATTGAGAGAGAATGACTGTGGGGGCTGTAAATTCACTTGGCTTCCAGCACTACTGGTTAAATCAAGAGCCCTATTCAGGCTAGAGAAGAGACAGAGCAAGTGTTCATTACACAAATCAATTTGGTCAAAAGTACAGCACAGTGGGTACTCAACCATTGCTCACATAATATTGTCAACTTAATCAAATAATGCCTCAAAGACATTCACAAGCTCTTTCTCTCTGAGAAATAACTTGATTGGTGTAGCAGAAAAAAAAAAGAAAAAAAAAGGTGTCTGTTTTGAGTATTTTTCTTCTTTTTATTTACTATTTTTTATGTAAAAATCTAGAGTTTTATCCTTATGTGGATGTATATGTATACACATGAGAAAATCAGCATAGCATTACGTTTGCTACTGCTTAAGTTTTTTTAAAATAATCTATTGATTTTCTTCTTTTTCTTCATTTCCTGTAAATGTTTTATAGGTTATTTGCACTAGAATTAGGCTGTTCTTCCTCTAAACTTCAGGTGGGTTTAAAAATATGCGAGTGATTTGTATCCGTTTATAGATTATCAAAAAAATGATCAAGACAAGGTAAAACTTTTCAAGTTATTCTAAACTAGCCTGTTTTCTGTGTGATGAGGAAGAGATAGTAGTTTTAGGTCAGTTTTACTGTTGATGTTCTTTTTATTATTAAAAAGCTACGACTGAGGCCAGCATTCATTCTGCAGTGACATGCAAACAGGTCTTCTGTGACAGCATTTCACTGCATTTAAAACAGAGTTTGAGGGTGAAAGATTTTGTCTACAACACCATTGCTTTCCAGAAAACAAAAAAGATTAGTCAATGAAAAGGAACAGAGGGAAAACATAACACAATTCCAGTGTAAGAAACATTATAGGACTGACTGTGTCTTCAGTAAAAGATAGAAGGTTACACGGAAAGTTTGTATTTGCTGGGAAGAATAGAATTGATTTTTTTTTTTTTTTTTCCTGCTGGAATGGTGTACACAAGGCCCTCTCTGAATTCATGTCCACTAAATGTTGTGTTTTATTGCGTACAGTGCCTTTGCCAGAAGTTCCAGGGGTGGGAGATGATATTCTTGTGTCATGTCAGGAGCAGGCTGGGAAATGCATTGTTAGAGCTGGATGAAAATTTTAAGGAATATATTTTTCCCCTAAAAAATATATTTATGAGTGAAATATATTGCAAATTTGGGTTGATAACACACAGGTCCTAGCCTTAAAAAAAAAGGGGGTGATAGGCTGGGATAATATATTTTTCCAAATAAGAATTCATTTATTTTATCCAGAAGAACATCTTGTTTATCAGTTTTCTTCATGTCTGTAAATTTTTATAATTTCTGGGGAAAAGCTGGGAAGTGAAACAACAAAATATATGTACACTTTCTGAAACATTTTACAAAATGATTCTTTTCAGTTAAGTTACTATTCTTTGGCAAGTTATAATAGTTTCTTCTGACATCAGGAATTTGCAGTGTAAGTTGATATTGAGGCAGCACACTGGATCACATGTTATTAGTTGAAATGGCATGATGTGAGACTCGTCGTGGCTCAGTCACCACAACAGGAGCAACAACTCTTCAAGGAGGGGAAACAGTCTTGACAGGTGCTTCAGGAGTACAGGGAAGGCCATTTCCCACAGTAGCAGATACACCTCAAGATAAATTGTGTTAATAACCACAGATGCCTGTTGCCAGTTGTTAGAATGAGTGTTTTCAATTACTTAAGCTTCTAAAATCTTGTAACGTAACTGGCACTCCTCACTTATCATTGCATTTAAGCTCCTCAGTGAAAAGGGGAGAACTGGTAATAGTTTGATGGTAGTGGAAAAAACTAGGCAGGCCATGTCCTCCTAAAATAAATAGAATGTGTTTTTAATTGATTTTAAGAACCTGACTCAGTGTGAAGCCTTTTAAGAATTTGTGTGAAGTCTTTTCAGAATTCTTCTCCAGTACAAAGTCAGTGTAAAGGTGGCTGCATGAGTTTCTGATAAAACACAAAGCCTTTCAGACTGAGGTCACTGGCTTAAATTTCATTGCTTCACTTAGTACGCACACGTTGTTGCATGGTGATTGGTGTAATGTGCATATATTAAATCCTCTAAATATAATAATCCTTATCAACTGACAGGTGAACAAGAATTTGCCTCATGATTGGCAGTTACATTGTGTCTTATAAATAAGTGCCCAGGAATGTACAATGGCTCTTCCATGTTCAGAGGGGTTCCATACAAAGCAAAAGATGAGCTTCACTCCCTGAACAGATTTCTGTTTTTAGAACTGACTGAGCTAAGGAGACAAAAATAAGTATTTTGGTGGAGAAACAAATTCTTTTGAAAACACTTGATTTTATTATTACTGTCCTGGTGATGGATTTGGTTAATATATGTATATGTATATTTATATTTAAAGTATGTTATATTAAATTTAAAGCACTTTTTAGAACACCCTCTTTTGATTTGAGTTTGCTTGCCTATAAAAATGTTTTGGATTTTAATCTATCCTAATACCAGCCTTCCCTAGCTCACTAAAGTAAAGGGATTTAATCTGAATTTATTTGCTGTGTGTGAGTATTTGGTCTTCTATTTCTATATTCTGTATGTATAACTTTTATAATTTTTAAGACTAGCATATATTATGATTTTTTAAAAATATTTTATAATTGCAAATATGTGGTGAAATAGGAACCAGGAAGCAATGTGTGTGGTTTGGGCAGAACTGGCGAGGGGTATGATAGCCCTTGGAGGCGGTATACTGAAAGACGGAGCAGAAAGAACAAATCAGTAAAAACAAATTCCTGTAAAATATGTGTACTTATTGATGATACCAAGACTCAAAGGAAATTTTTACATCAGAAGTAACTTGTATTGCTTCAGAAACAATGCTATCAAAATGCATACTAGTGAAGGATCTTTTTTGGTGTCATTTTCCTTTTTTTTGGAGTATATTTTCAACTGACAGAATTACTAGAGATGCAGTGAAGCAACATATACAAGGCCATCTGGTTTTAGTATTACAGTATTTTTTTTAAATCTCTGTTATTATCATTTATACCTTCACACATCTCTGTTAGCTGATTTAATGATTTCAATGATAAATATTAGTATGATTCTATACCTAGGTAATATTATGAACATATCTATTTCATTTAAATTGGCTAGCTCAAGAAATAGGTATCACGATATTTGCTTCTCTGAGGGGTTAGTTATATAGCCTCATTTTTTGTGGTAAATAGTTTTTCATCAATTTCTATGAGATGGTAACACAAAATATCATTTTTATTAAAAAAGAGATATGTATGTAGAATAAAATTGGAAAATGGCCAAGAGAGAAATCAGTCATCAAAGAGAACTATCAAAGAATAATAATTGCATGACACTGGGTCTTAAGATATAGAAGAATATTATTCTCTGGAATGATAAATTAAAATTGACATATGAAGACATATTTCTGGTTAGAGGTGTGTGCATGCTTCACATGATTTTCTCTGAATGGTGTCCTTACCTAAATTAAATTTCACCAAGATTAAACTTGTTTAGCTCATATATATTGACTGAGTTAGAAATTATTATGGAAAATTGAGCATCTCAATTCCATATGAAGTGCCTGCAAATGCAAGCAACACTCGTTAAAGGATTCAAGTTCAAGCAAATTATTTTAACATTTATGACATTATTTATTTTAACATTATGACATATGAGCAGGAACCTTGACATGTGAGCTGGAAAGTTGAATTGTGTATTAATAAATATCCACATCAAATGTTTTTTACATAAATAAGATTTTTTTTTTTTTATAAGACTTCCATTTTATATGCAATAGGATGCTGAAGTTTTCATCTCATGGTTCCCTGCAGGTATTACTCATCAATAATCTGCTAAAATATGTAACTGTTTATTAGGATTTTTAGTTAGAAATATATTCTCAGTGGAACCAGAAAAATAGTCGCGCAGCAAATTGGTGGAAGTCACCTTTCAGGAAAGATGAAAAATGACATCTTAAAACTTCAGAGCTAAAAAATAACCTGATACAGTGCTGACTGACATGCATAGGAAAAAGTAGTAATTTTCAATGGTGCTGAGAACTACAGTTACCATTGATTACTTTTAGCACAAAGGGTCAATACCATCTGTGCTTTCAGTCCCAAGTGTATTTTACTCCTTGCTGTACCTGTTTAGAAAAACAACTTATTTTCAAATGATTTGACCTGTTGCACACTGGATTTTTTTTTTTAATATATTTATATATGTTTGACAGCTAAGAAGCATGATGTGTGGTTCTAGAAATGTTTAGGAACTTCACAATCATATAAATTTGATACCTCAGGCACTACAAATGTCAGCAGTCTGTTTCAGGGGATTTACTGATGCTGTGTAAAGAGCACTGTGCTTGTTGTGTCCATGCCTACCGGTTGTGACCACACTGGTCCATGCTGCGCTCACGTAATGCCATTGTGACCAAGGATGTCACAATAGAAGGGCATAATGTGTAATTTAAAAAAAAAAATGGTGTCTGAATCTTGAAAATTCATAGCTGCAAAAAATATATGTCACCAAAAATAAAGTTGTTATTTTGATTAGGAAGAGCAGGCAAGAAAGGAATTTTTCCTTTCTAATTCAAGGGGGTGCCTTGTCTATGGTAATGACTGAAGGAGACCATTAACAGCCTCAGGATAACCATTAGAGGAAAAAAGAACCTCTTGCCTGTGAAAATTTTCATAGACATCCAGGTGGTAAGATTCAGTGGATGAAACCTTGAGTGGGTAGTTGGTGGTCAAGTCCATAGTACTTGACTCATGATTAATAGGGATCTCAGGTGACTTGATGCCTTCTGTAGCCAGACTGTCAGTCGAGAATCTGCTGATGGTGAGTTTTGAGACTAAATCTACAGAAAGCAACCAGGAGGACGGTTCTTCATGAGGGGATTTGAGCCACAATGGGGAAACTGATTGTTAATGCTAGGATGCAAAGAATCTTTGAGAACTATTGTAAAAGTCAATGTTCGTGCAAAGGGTAAGAGCACCTTTCTTCTTTGCATGGTTACTCACTGTAGAAGTCAGCCTCAGCCAGGTGTTTATCAAATAATTTCACAAGTGTCAGAAAAATGTGTCCACCTCAAAGAGGAAAGAAACCAGTTAGAGAATATTCAGGTAAGATAGCTTAGGTTTTTTGATTGTTTGTTTTCCCAGTTAACTGTTTCTAATTAACTTCTAAATTTTAAATGATATTTTGGAGCCATTAATGTCTGTCTGTCTCTGTCACCTTTTGGAGAATGAGTAGAGGTATTGGAGAACTGTAACAGTAAATATAATGCTTGCTTTTAAAAAGGAAGGAAAGAGAAGTGTTGGTTATATAGACCAAAAGGATGTGCTGTCATTTGAGTTTCAATCCTTTGAAAATACTCAAAAAAGTTAATAAATGTATTTTTAACACTTGAAAGTACAAGAAGAATAGCCATCAGCATGGATTTTTTCCAAAAGATATTCTTTTATTTCTACAATGGCCTTATGGACAAGGAAAGCCTTACATGTAACATTGAACTTTTCATAAGGCTTTGACTGTGTCATACAAGACATTATTATATACAAGTTGGGAAATACAGTAAACATACAATTGCAATAGGCCGGGTGCAAAACAAGAAAATGTATTTAAGTATTACACCATCAAAAATAAGATTTATTAAGATTTTAAATAAGATTTATTAAAAGGAGTTCTGCAGGGGTTTGTGGTGACTCAGGGTTATTCAATAGTTTCATTAATGCTCTGAATCATGGCGTGTATACTTATTAAATTTACAAGAATACCAAGCTGGGTAGGACTCCGAGTACATTGCAGGACAGGATTACAATTCAAAACAATCTTGATAAATTGGAGGGATTGTCTGAAAAAATAAGACACGATTCAAAAACATCGAATGTGAGGTGTTTTCACAGGAACAACAAACTACTGAGCTATGGCATGAAAAAAATCACTGGTTAGCAGTTCCATAAAAGATTATAATAGTTGCAGGTTGTATATGAATTTAAAATTTCATCCTGTTGAAAAGGAAAAAAATAAAATCAACCAACGCGCGCGCACACAAAGAAAAGCAGGGACTACCTGGGATATATAGCAGAAATATATACTGAAAATATCTGATACTACCTGTATGCTTTAAGCAGCAAAACTAAGGCCTAAACTAGAATATTGTGGGTAAAATAAGGCACCTGTTGAAAGAAGGACACGGACCAGATTGAAAAGATGCAAAGGAGAAAAATGTGTGGTCAGAGAATTTTTGTGGATGTGGCGCCAAGGATGAAAAAAAAACATTGCCATAGCTGTCAGGAAGAAGATGTCTCTGAGGGGAATAGTCCTAATTACTCCTCCATATGTATGGCGTATAAGAGAAGAAATAATATTTTAAAACTCCAGTAAGACAGTGGGAAAAGTAAAGCAGTGGAATAAACTCCCAAATTTGCCTGTGGAGCATCTGTCACTGGAAATCTTTAAACTGGTGGATTTGAACCCCAGGCCTACCTAAGACATTACGGCAGATGCTAATTTTGCCTTGATGAAAGGAATGAGTAAGTGATTCCTTAAACACTTTTCTAGCACTATAGTTTTTAGGAAAAAAGACCAGATTTAAAAGCAAGCAAACAAACAAACAACAACAAGAAAAACATTGAATTTTCTTTAATACTGAATGATAAATGCTGTCTTCGTAAAATAAAGCCTGACATTATAGAAGATGTAATTCCACAGATGGCAACTGTATCTTCCTGTCACTGCTGGAGATAGAAGGCACTGGTGTTTAGTTCCGTAATTTTGACTCCAAAGACTTGTCTGAAATGAGAAATTTCTTCAGTTTTAAAATTTCCATTGACACAGATATAAATAAAATGATGAAATCATTTTACAGGATGAAATCAAGAAATTCTGGCCAGGTTTATTATTTACTCTTCCTGAAAGTTATTGGTACATTAACATCATAGTGTTATTGCTTTATTTGGAGTTTTGTCTATTTAATAAATAAAAGAACATAAATAATAACTACAGCTTTACAAAAGGAAAAATGCCACTAAATGTCTCTGACCTTTATCTTTCCCAGATGATCTCTGACCACTTTTGCTCAGATAGCATTGTGGTTTTCTGCATGCAGGAAGTCTGTGATTGAAAGAAACAAAATCTATGACTGTGTGATTATAATGGTGGATTTATGTTATGACCAGCAATAATAGCTCAAATGTTTTTTTACCATATCTCAATGATGAGATGTGTTTTTGACTTTCTTTCTTGAAAGATCCATTTCAGTGATGTGATTCATGTTGTCAAACAGCCTGGCATAGCTTATAGGCTATGTGGATATGTGATAAAACGTTTAACTATCTTTTATATCATTTTTATTAAGCAAATCTGGTAATTACACTTGAGATTCAAAAACTCTTTTCTAAGCCATCTCTGTAAGATTACTGTTTAAAAAACATGTTTCTTTTGTGATGGTTTTAGAAGATCTTTAGAGAAATGACTCTGATGCAACTGTTTAGAACCGGTGATAGGAGATAGTTCCAGTAGTAAAATGTGTTGAATAATTGGTTTATGAATTGTGGCTTCTTCACAAAGTTAAATTCATTGCTTTTTGATATCTGAAGATAACTCTGATGCAACTTAATACTTAAAATGTGAGGTAATGTGGAAAAATCACAGACTATATTGTCTTTTGTTCAATTTCTGTTCAATGTTAAAGAATAGGCAATTTATTTATTTATTTGTTTTGCATAATGCATACTAATTTGCTTAACTGAATTAGGAAAGGTACTGAAAGAGACCAAACCCTTAATGGATCAGGACCTGCACTGATTGCATATAAGACTGCAGGGATGTAGTGAGGCTAATATCTTACATACTAATTTCAATTAATTTTTAAAGAAATATCAAACATAGGTTTTATATCTTCTAGCAATGAAAATTCTATATTGAAATGCATTATTTATGTGTAAGGTAAATTGCATTCTAGCTCTTTAAGTCCACAGGGCTTTGAAATTTTCCTTTCTGTGACTTTGCAAAATTCTGGCTGTATCCTCCGTCCTACATCTATCTACCTCCTTGGTGTTACTTGGAAATTTTCTTGTAAGTTTCATGTTTCAATTTCAATTTGCAGTTATCCTTCTCCAGATCTCCTTGGCCCATATGTACGTTTCTGGATGGTGATACATTTTGTAAAGACACTATTGTATTATCAAGCCTTATAATACATTGTAAACATTTTAGCTATGTTAATTTTGCCACAGACCTCTTTAAAGGCATTTGCATATCTTTGATGATAGTGACTTTCTGAAGTTTCTGATTTTCATTCCTCAGTGCCCAAACTCTGAGACGTTCTTCACTAGAACTCTAAATTTCAGGCTTCGGGGTGGGGGGAAGGCGGAATCTAACAGCCATAATTATTTTAGTGTCATCTTCAGAAACCTCTCTGGCTTTTTTTTTTATAATTTGTCTTAAACTTCTCGATACAGAAGTTGCTCTTAATGTTTTGGTATGTTAATAATGCATGGTTCAACTTTTCCACTCCTTGTTTCTCATCATTTTTATTAATATCATGAACAGAAATTACTTTTCCAATTTGCATTTATACAGTATGCTGATTATATAATTTCTTCCCAGGGCACCCTTTGTTCCTGAAGCTGAATGGCATCTTCGGAATTCTTTAATTCTCTTCAGATTAACCTAACTGACCTTAAATTTTTCCTGAGTGTTGTATTCAAGAATTTTCCAGTTCCTCACCCCCCGCCCCAACTGAATTTCCTTCATATTTCTCTCCTTTAAAGACCTGAAGGTGGAAAGTAATCTTTGTGGCGTTTATGGATTGATCAGTTTTCTAAAATCTTAATTTTGAAATTTTACTTGGCTTTAGATATCATAGCAAGAGATTAATATGGATTTTTTTTTCCTTTCTTAACAGCTATATTCCAGCTTTATTATTTAAATTACGAGAAATACTTAAGGATGTACTGTTTAGTTTGTTGCTGCCTGTGAGTTGAGGCAATAGCAGATCAAGACTCACAGTTAGTTTTACACTTGGATCACTTGAAAATTCTTCTTTAGTGCACGTAAAAGTTTGCATTTGTGTATCAGTAGCATCATATAGTGTGAAATGTAGACATTACTGGTGAATCGATGCTTTTGCAAAAATCACAGGGACCTCAGTTGTTGATGCCAGGGCAGTTGCAAGCCTATGTTTCCTTCAGTAAATTCTTACCACCTCTGACTCTATTCAGCAACTGGCATTCAGTAATTCACAGAACTACACTGTAAATTGGATCACTGCAGAAGATCCAAGATTAAATAAAGCCTCAAAATTACTTATCTGTTTATTAACTGGGATCCTTTCAGTGATTCAGTTTGTATATCACACCTAGTTGTCTTACTTGAAAGGAAGGGAGAGAAACTGCAGTATAATCATAGAATCATTATGGTTGGAAAAGACCTTCAGGATTATCTGGTCCAACCATCACCCTGCTACCAATGTCACCCGCTAAACCATGTCCCTAAGCACCAGGTCCAACCTTTCCTTAAACACGCCCAGGTATGGTGACTCCACCACTTCCCTGAGCAACCTGTTCCAATGCCTGACTGCTCTTTCTGAGAAGAAATGTCTCCTCATTTCCAACCTAAACCTTCCCTGGTGCAACTTGAGGCCATTCCCTCTAGTCCTGTCACTAGTTATCTGCGAGAAGAGGTCGACCCCCAGCTCCCCACACCTTCCTTTCAGGTAGTTGTAGAGAGCAATAAGGCCTCCCCTGAGCCTTCTCTTCTCCAGACTAAACAACCCCAGATCCCTCAGATCCTCACCACTACGCTCTGGGTCCAGCCATCCAGCAAGTTTTTAACCCAGCAAAGAGGGACATTTTTGTGAAGAAAGAAAATATGCATTGAACCTCATCCTGGACTGAAGATTTTATACAATATTCTTTTGGTAAACACATAAATCAATGTTGTTGCTTGAAAAGCAGACCTGTGGTTCACTGATCGCTCATTCTTATTCTTATCATGCCCCATTATCGTGGCCCCTACACTTATTAGAACTGTCCCCAGTTGTCTGAGCTATTCCTATTGCTGGCACTGAAATAGGTCAGTGATTGACCCTGAATGAGATGACTTTAGAGAGCACTGTTCAACTCTTGATTCAAAATAAGTATTACAGGAAAATGTTTACTGGAGATGATGATGGGTGATGATGATGTTGAACTTGCTAGCATTAAGTTGATATGTACTCATTGCTGATGTAAATATTTTCTGTTTGAGTTCTTTTACTTCCTTCTTAACAGGCTTATTGGTACTAGAATTGGTAAGGTTTATTTTATTTAACCATTTTTACTTTGCTTAAACTGTTGTCCCTAAAAATAAATTCAATACTAACAGGAAATGGGAGATTTTTATTTTTTATTTTTTTAATAAAAAAAAAGACTGAAATAGAAACTGAATTGTAACATTAGAACACAAGGGAAAAATGAATACTTGGAAGAAGAATATGGTCAGAAGGAAAAGGAAGGGCAAAGAAAATAGAGTAATAGTTGTAAGATGATCCTTGTAGTTTCATCAATATATTTTATTTCCCCTATTTTTTTTCTACCAGCACAAAAGAAAACTGTTGTTTTAACATACCTATACAAAACCTTGTACTAGTGAAAGAGTACTGCACACACAGTGTCACTGTATGATATCATAAGTCACTGTATGATATCATTAAGAAGTGCAGCCCAGAGATTTCTATAATATACTGATAGACCAATGTTGTTTAGTTTTTACATTTCAAATGAAAGAGTTTCTATTTTTTCCTAATCTCTCTAGGGTTTTATGATTTTGTTTCTAAAATTATAATGCACACAACATCCTTCAGTCATAAAATAGCATTTTAAATCTAGGGAACAGTCTGCCTGTAAGAAGTATCATCTTATGTTCGTATTCTGGTGAGAGAGAAAATCTGTAAAACTTTGTTTCTGGGTTTCACTTTTATCTTAGGCAACCTTTGCCACTGATTATACTTCTATTCTCTTTCACAACTCAAGCCCTTTTCCGTAATGGTGACCATTTATATAGACAAAATGACCCTCTGGTGCCTATTAGCATTGCTTATGAAATGGCAACTAGGATGTGATGTGTTACCTACCTCCTGTGTAGAAGTCCCAGTAGTCTCTGAATGAAAGTGCTAATCTTATTTGAAAGTGCATAGCTTGCTACTACAAATAGTCTGTTATTTGGATATGGAGATTCAGTTTTTTCCATTTGTATACATGTTAAAGAGATTTCAACAGTCTCACAGTATAGGGAGACATATTTATTAATTATTTAGAAATAGCTTAGAAAATCAACATTGAAAATAATATCCTACCTATCCTCTGACGTATTCCAAATACGTATTAAAAATATCACCAAAATCATATACTATTGAGATAGATAAAGAAAGGGATTTGAATTTTGAATTTCAACTATTTCAACTTTTGTTATCCTTCAGAACCTTTGTCTGAGTGAAAATGAAAAATCATTTTCAGTAATTTTTTGAGAATTTCAGCCCACCACTTTATTTACATTAAAAACTGTTGGAACACTTTCAGCATGCTTTACATTGTTTTCCTTTACCCTTTTAGCAGACAGAAGATGCAGCACAGACTGATGGCCAGCAACAGACACAATCTTCTGAAAACACAGAAAACAAATCACAGCCAAAACGGCTTCACGTCTCAAATATACCATTCCGATTCCGTGATCCAGATCTTAGACAAATGTTTGGTGTAAGTACTCATGCTTTATCTATGCTTTTTTATATTTTCATTGCAATAGGTACTTAATATTATAGGCAATATTGTTAGAGATCTCTGATTTAGATTGTTTAACCATTTTCAGTGATGATTTTCTTTCCATATATTTATAACCGAACATCTGATTTGCCAATCATAGTTCGGAAAAGAAATTCTGCTGATTCTACCATATGTGATACAGATTGGTGTAGTCTATGTATTGAGTAGTTTTACATTTCATTCGAAAAAGCTAACTACGTTGGCTTAAGATATTAAATGAGTATATATTCCTGCTGTATTCATCAGGATTTGTATTCCTGTATTTATTGATTTTGGAGAGTGTGTTGTAAAATATTCAACATTTGACCTCATGAGCAAGAGAACTGAATCTATAGAAGTGAGACATGGGCTGGTTTTAAGCAAGAACTCTGGGAGTAGGAATCTTCACCTACCCCCTCCTAAGTATTATAGATCTATAGGCTTCTAAATTTTTTAACGGTGTATTTCTCTAAGTCTCTCAATTTTTGCTTTTGCTCAGGCCATCAGCTACCTTCATGTGCATTGGCTGTTTCACAAGTCTCATACGTGCCATCAGTTCTAGGCTCATAACCATGGAGAGGTTAGACCTGGTTTCTTCTCCCTGCTCCAAGAACTGTTAGGTTTATTTTTGAAAACTCACTAAATACAATCTAGAAATAGTACTTGAGCAGCTATTAGAACCCAGATTTTCCTTTTCCAGGCTAGTACTCTTTAGTATTTGTGTTCCTCTTGCTTTCTTCTTTCTTACTCACTAAAATTTAGGTCTCTTCTTTGTTACAGTTCATATTATATGGCATAGCATTAATACTACCTGCCACTATCCTCCTCTTGCTCTCTCATGTTCAGCTCAGACTTAAATTCTTCTAATATCTTTGTGTGTTAAGACATTTTCAGCTTTTATCTGTATGAAATGAAGAAAACATTCACTGCAAAAAAAAATAATCCTAGTATGACTCTGGGTAATGTGGGTGACTGTTGCCATATATGACTTGCTGCAAGTAATCTCCCCTAAATGCAGCTTACAACTCATCAGCATATAGTAGAAGGCATAATAACCCTCTAGAGAGGAAAAATGCAAATTTCTTTAAATTAAACAAACCACTTAAAATAGATGGTTTTTATTTGAAAGTACATTAAAGGAAAGTGTTTTTTAGGGATTTTAGAAATTTATAAATGAGCAAAAACTACATTTCTTTTCAATATTTCTATGTCTTAGGTCTCAAAAGACTTAAACTGAAGGATGGCTGGAGATTTCCAGCTTTAGAATGACTTGGCAACAATAAACTTTTAGCTTCTGACTTGATATAAAGATTAAATTTCTGCAAGTGTGAGTTTAATTAGATATCTGAAATGAAATGGTAATGCTACATCTTGAACATGTTATACACATGGCAGATATTTATTTTATTTTTTTGCATTGACTTGAATACAGCAGAGGAGGGTTGTTTAAACATTAAGTCATTGTCTGCTTATAGGTTAAAGTAGTTAAAATATTAGTTAATTAGATGGTGAATACAAGAACGTAAAATAAGGCAAGGGACAAGAAACGATAGTTGATTTTCATAACTAAATAGAAACACTTTAACAAGGTAGAAAAGGAATGTTGTTCTTTCTGTCCCGTAAGTGTTTGTTATATCGTAAAAGACTGGAGTACATCTTAAAAGACTGCAGTTCCTTGGTCTGTTGATAGATTTTTCTTCATTTGCCTGCCTCTAATTTCTACCTTTTTGTTTAATCATTGTTTGTGTCATTTGTCAGTGTTAACACTGATCTATACAGCATGTTAATGATATAAGAAACAACAGAAATGACCCACTGATATATTAGAGTGTCACATCACAGAATGTGCCATCTCCAAAAGTGTTCTAACTAAACACTGCCTGAGTCAAACATTTATTCTCTTACTGAGACAAGTCAAACAGAGCCTTTTTCTTTAGGACAGCAACTGTGGTCAAGTTTTGTGTGCATGAACAATGCCTAGATGACTGTGAATGCTATTGGAAGGTCCGTGAAAATAATAGTTACTGTAAACATTATAATAAAGTGCAATTCTGTAGGAGAAAAAAACACCAACACATAAGTATCCATTCTAGTTTTCCAAACTACATTCTAGGACGACAAGAATTAGGTAGGGAATAATGGATATACCTTTTCAGCAAGGTATATCCATTATTTTCAACAAGCCACTGACAAAACTCCCACTTATTTACTTCTGCTTTACAAGAATTAGATGAAACCAAACTCCTTTATCTGTTCTGGGAAGCAACTGCAAAAAGTTTTCTGAAACAAAGGTTCTTCAGAGGATAGGATGACGAGAGGGTGACAGTGTTCATGTGGCCATTAATCCTGTCTTGTTAGTGATGTTTTATTATACTGTAATCAAATTAACTCTACAGCATATTACATTTAAAACAATTGGTGATGGCAGCTGGACTGGATGAATCACCAGAAAGTAAAGTAGTATATGAAAAGACAAAAACAAAATCGTGACTTTCAATTTACTGTTTACAATTTAGTGATGATTTCCTCTTTGTCAGAACATCTCATTGAATTTAAAGTTCATAAATAAGTATATGGAATGATCATGACAAGTATAATGACATTTAATATTGATTCGGCTACACTTCAGTGTGTCTTTTCTGGTGCTTGACTGTCTTTCATTTTATATTCTTTAACTTTGTGATATGGTGCATCAATTTCTGAAACAAACATTTGTACTTTATATGATAAAGCATTGAAGTTATCTTTTTTCATGTAAATTTTCTATTTCTTTGCAGCAATTTGGTAAAATCTTAGATGTTGAAATTATTTTTAATGAGCGAGGCTCAAAGGTAAGCAGTTTAATTCACCCAAGGATTTTTTTAGTTTGTTTAAAATATTTTATATGAGTAAAAGGAAACAACTGCACTGCTGTAAAAAATAACATCTGAAACTCTATGTTAGTGGAAACATCTTCTGACTTGTCATTTAGTTTCCAAAGCAGAAGGAAAATCATTGGACTCATTTTGTATCTTTTAAAGGGGGTAATTTTAACTACTCCAAACTGTCATCTGTTTTATAGGAATGTTGACTTCTGCTTTCTTTATTCTCCAATGATAATTGCCTTGTTTATTTTATAAGATGAGTCCATGCTTACAGATATTTTTAGGCAGGTTTGTATTAGTGCATTTTTTTCTATTAAACTGAAAGATGGTAATAATACCTAATAACTATCTTCTTCAGTAATTAAGTGAGAAAATATGATTGTTCCAGATGATTTAAGTGCAGATGTTTTCCTCTTTAGTAAAAGCTTCAGTACACCAACCCTTTGAATAAAATCTGTTTTAACATTTATTTGATGAAAGAAGTTCTTGTAGTATTACATTTTTTTTTTTTCTGAAATTTACATTGACTTTAATGCATACAATTTACTGGATATTTAAGAAATAAATCAAGACAGAATGGTTATGTCAACATTATTGTCATTACCTGGTTCAAAACTGTTTCTAGTTTCCTAGTATGCTTCATCTATGATATCAGCTGCATTATAAGCGTTTATGCGTATGGCATATGTGTGCTATCTTTTTCCTGTTTCTCCCATAGAAGAAAATTATAATATTTGACTACCAATGTTTCAGTCTTCCTGCAACTCTTATATATGGTTTATTAGTAGTACTGGAATTATTTTCCTGCTATAAAAATACTGTAGTCAGTCTTTTTTTTTTTTTTTTTTTTTTTTTTTTTTTTTTTTTTTTAAAGATGAACCATATATATCATAAATCTCTTATATGAGATATATTTTAATTCATTTGTTATTCTTTTCCTTTCAGGTGTGAGTATTTAAATTCCAAATTTAAAGCTACCATTCACTGTTTCTTCCTCTTCCTCTCTATGGATTAGCTCAAATTTTCTGGTTTATATTTCAAAATTATTCTCACATTAATTAATTAGTACCCTAGCCTACCAGCCCAAAAACATTTGCAACATTTATTTGTTTTTCAGTTAGCAATTAAAACTTATGGAATTTAGTGGCTTACAATGCGGCTTATTCATAGACAGTGGCAGGTCTCCTATGTTGGCTGCAATTCATTATCATTACATAATGGCTGTTCTGTAGTTTTTGAAAAAAAAAAATGTTGATTGTCCAGAACCTGTTCCTAGCACATAATTTTATCATTTTATAAATTTTAAATGACATTATGACATCCCACACTTCACTTGGTTCTGTCTGACTTTTAACCACCATGCCCGCATCACACTGCATAAGTTTAAGCCTTTTGAGCGGTTGGGGGACATTTCTAAACTGGGTGTTTTCACTAGTGATCCTACAGTAGTGAAAATATGTCAGTGCTTTGTATTACAAGCAAGATATTTTTCTAGGGAGTTCTGTAACATCACTATCTGTTACACATTTTGTGCTAGAGACTTTCAGACCTATTCTCATGAAATAGTTCTAAGAATCCAATGCTCAAGCTGCCTCTGAATAAGCAACTGAAGATAAATAAAACAATTCTGAGATGTATCTCTTTGCTTATGTATACTGCTACTTGTCTTGTTTTGAGTTAGCTCAGGTATATCTGCATAGTATTTTGATTTACAGAGGTACTCTTACCTTCTCTCAATTAAATAAACTGAAAATAAAAACAGCATTAGGAGTAACAGAAATGTGGTTTTATGTGTGTGTGTGTGTGTTTTTCCTTTTTTTCTTTTTTTTTTTTCCTAATCTCATCAGTACAAGTTACTCTGTAGGATTTAAGATGCACCTCATTAACGTCCCATTCCTGATAGTGCTTATCTGTTTTTACAAAACTGCAATTCCGCCAAAACTAAAAAGACTTATAAGTGGCCTCAAACTAAGTATAGCTACAAAAGTTTCCAGGATCAAAATACAACTTTGTTTCAAGCTGCAGTTTGGCATAAAAGCATTTCTAGATTGTGTTATTGTTGTTGTTCATTTCTTTTGACTCCAACAATTAATATTTGAAAAGATTCCTGCAAAAATAACAGCAATAAAGTCCTTTTCATACCATAGTATTAGAGAAAAATGGAATTGCAGATTCAAATAGCATTACCACACAGCACTAAATATTAAAAAAAAAAATTACAAATGAAAGTATTTTTTTAACTCTAAAATACCAATTTCATACTACAAATTTGTTTGATTTGGGGCATAATAATAATAAAGGTAACTTTGCTAGAATCATGTGTCAACTCATCATTTCTGAAACTTCATTTTATGAAATCAAGAAGTTCAGTAATGCTTTAGTGTAGATCTTTCTTGTAACCTGTGTTAAATAAATAAGGTATACCTTTGACAGTTCTCTGTTGATTAAAGTAACATTAAAAACCTGTGGTAATTCTGCTATTATGTCAAGCCAGAAATTGAGCATGGTGATTTCTATGCATGGCAAGCTGCAATATTTTTAGAAAGAAGTACATGAAATACCAAAAATGTGGAAGAGTTTCCAGTCACCAAAAAACAACTCTGCTGCTTAAGTACATGTTGCTTTGCAGAAACTATTACAGCCGACTTGTGTTTTGTTATCTGTGGAACATTTCAGTGCTCAAAGATGGCAAACTGAGAAAGGTTTTTGCTTTCCTTCACCTCTCTTTTCTTACCATTCTCTGCATTTACCAGTAATCTTGGAAGGACAATTTGATATATAACTTCCATCGCTGTGCTCATTTTAAAGCTAATCTCTGTTTTAACACTGCATGTGCTTCCTTGACCAACCTGCCCACGCTCTGGGCATCAGTAGCTCTCCACAGAGCTGTGCATTGGTTTTGTCTGTTGGGCACAGTTGCAAAGATACAGGAACATCAAGTACCTTTTTTTTTAATTATTTTTATTTTTATTTTCTTACAGTTCTAAATTAATGCTCTGCATGGCTATGTACTAAATATATACTGGCATAAATCTGTGTGTATGTATTAGTATATATTTAATGTACATTATATTAGCAGCTCTTTCTTCAAATAACAAGAGCTCCAATGCACCTCACAAATTAAAACAAAACCTTCTTGACTACTAGGCTACTATAAAACTTAAAAATAAAATGCTGAAATTTACATTACAGGTTAATGAAATATATAGTATGCTAAACCAAAGTAACTGTTGAATCAGCTGCATTTAAAATACATGCTAATTTGTTTGTCTAACTATTTAAATATGGCGTGAATGAATATGTGATGTCTGATTGAGTTTCTGTGTCAGCTACGTAAAATTAAACATTTGCATAAATAATAAAATCTTAAATAGTATTGATTATAAGAATAAGTAAAACATAAGAAATTAAAAAATAACAATGAGTGTTCTTTTCATAATCTTTGAAGTTCTTGTCTTATCTTGGCTTGTAGCTCCACTTTGTACCTCTTTCCAATTTTTAAATATAATTAGGTTTTTATCTTTCCATTCAGTTGTTTGAAAAAAATTTAACTGGCAGCATTGTGAGCTAGTAAGACTGATTGTAAAATTTTGTAAACATATCCCACAAAATGTTACTTGCTGGCTGTTCTGGGAGGGTGACAGTTCAGCAGGGAGGAGAGAAAAGAACAAATAGAATTTGAGGAATTGTGCAGAACTAGGCTTGATGCATCGATGGCTTCAGTGATGGTTTCTGCTGTGAAATTTTCTTAGCAGAAAAGAAAAAAAAAATCTTCTTCTTAGATGGGAGGTTTGAGGAGACAATTAAAGGGTGAATAAAAGTTTAAAGTTGAGGATTGTTTTAGATACAAGAACCACAGAATCATAGAATGCTTTGGGTCGGAAGGGATCTTACAGACCATCTAATTCCAACCCCATGCCATACCTCCCACTAGACCAGGTTACCCAAAGGCCCATCCAGCATGAAGGGCTAGATGCAGAAAGGCCTATTCAGGCATCTAAAACATAGGGATTAGTATTGAGGAGGGGAACTTTCTCTCGAATACTCCTGGTATTTTTTGGGAAAAGAGAGCTATGTGCTTGGTGTCTGATGATAAGAGAGGAGGTCGTGGCTTTGTCCTAAAATTGTGGAGCGCAGAGTGTAGAAAATGAGTGGAGTCAGGTGTTTTGAGAATGTTGATAGAGTACTTGCGAGCTCAGCGTTCAGTGTGCCTTTAAAAGGAGAGAAACAAAACAAAGGCAACAGACAACAAGTTTAAAATACTTTGAAGAGAATGGAACAAAAAATGCTATGTACAAAAAAAAAAAAAGTCACTTCCTATGGTATAAACTGGCATGCATCAATGTGTTCTTCTAGTAAATAAAATAATACAAATACCAATATACCAATGATCCTGATTAAAATATTTTGTCCATGAATTAATTTTGTAGTTCATATTTATTGTTTTTCTCAGTGCGTGGTGTTAATACTTAGTTTTGCCTTACCTTTGTATTTGGTCTCTTCTTGTATGAAAAGTACAAATATCTTCCCTTCCTTCCTCTTTTTTCAGTCACTGTGTAAATAATAGGTAGAAACACTGAGAGTAAGTGGTTGAATACTGACGACAAAATTTACTGAATGGACTGCAGAAAGAGGAGGGTGAAAGGAAGGATAAAGCTTGAGGAGATATGATGCGTGGCTTATTGTTGAGCAATAAAACAAAAGTAAGACCTTAATTCATACTTCAACCTAAAGTAAGAGCAAAGAAAAAGGTTTTAGTAGGACTTCAAATATTTGCAGCAATGCCTTTCTTTATAGAAGTGGACATGTATAGTGTTGTGATTTAGCCCGGCTGGCAGCTAAACACCACACAGCCGTTCGCCCACCCTCCCCCCTCCCTCTCCGGGATGGGGGAGAGAAACGGGAAAGTGAAGCCTGTGAGTTGAGATAAAGACAGTTTATTAAGACAGGAAAAATAATAACAATAATAATAGTATTAATAATAATAATGTGTACGAAATAAGTGATGCACAATGCAATTGCTCACCACCCGTTGACCGATGCCCAGCCTATCCCCAAGCAGCCGGCCCCCCCCCCACCCCAGCTAGCCACCCCTATATATTGTTCAGCATGACGTCAGATGGTATGGAATACCCCTTTGGCCAGTTCGGGTCAGCTGTCCTGGGTCTGTCCCCTCCCAGCTCCTGCTGCATCCCTAGCCTGCTCGCTAGCAGGACAGAGCGAGAAGCTGAAAAGTCCTTGGCTTGGTGTAAGCACTGCTCTACAACAATTAAAACATCAGCATGTTATCAGCGCTCTTCTCATTCTAATCCAAAACATAGCACCCTGCCAGCTACTAGGAGGAAAATTAACTCTGTCCTAACTGAAACCAGGACATATAGCTTCATAGCAAATGTTTCGTGTTATGAAACACCAAGGATGATAGAAGCTTATTTGTTGGGATAAATTCAAGAAAGCATGCATTGTAGTGCTAATGTAAGAATTAATTCAAAGGGTTGGTGTATGTTTCTAAAATGTTTTTTAATGTCTGATTTTAAAATATATATATATTTATATTTGTAAACGATGTTTAATTTAGCGCAGGAAAAAATAAAAATAAAAGAATTTTACTAGGACTGGAAATATGTGTTTAGCCTAATGCTATAAAGTGAAGTATTTGTCCTGAGCAGAATTTCATATTAGTTGAGTATACTCCTGTCCCACTAACATGGGATTCTGGAGTTTTACCAGTTGCATGTGGAAAGTACAATACATAAACAGTAAATGAACCAGTTAAAGATACTCAAAATGTTTTCATTTTTATTCCTTTATCAAAGTTTCTTTTTCTATTCACATCACGTGATTTTATTTGATCTGTTAATACAAGGAAGTTTATATTTTTATTCTAAAAGTATTTTTGTTTTGTTGGAGGTTTTCTTTTCTTTTTTCTTTTATAAAAAAATAAGTAAAGGCTGTATAGTTTGACGAAAGTTTAAGTTACCCTAGTGTTGCATGGGAACAATGTTTCTTATGATCACAACAGCATGATTAAGTAGGCATTGTTTTTAGAGTATATTGACATTCAGTGTTGAATTCTGTGCACATGTTTTTTATTTCGTTGAGATATCTGCATGTCGTTAAAATGTGGTTCATTTTTTTTTTCTCATTAGTTCATTTTCTTCTATGTGAAGACACTGTAATTTCTTTTAATTTCATTTTCTTATTGTTAGATTTATTTTCCTCTGTAGAGACACGTAGAAAGGTATTTTTGGTATCATTCTTTGAATTTCTCAGAGGGTATTATGTAACTGATGACAGAAAAAAATTGTTCACATTTGTCGCTTATTTATTGCACATCTCAATACAATTATAATTTTTCTAATTTGCATGTTACAGAAATGAAGCAAGGACAAGAAAATATTAAATTAGAGAGAGAGAACATAAGCAAACAAGTGGTCATTGACTGAAATAATAATGTGCATGTTGTTTTCCCCCCTTCTCCCTCCTGCATGCAGGGATTTGGTTTCGTAACTTTCGAAAATAGTGCTGATGCGGACAGGGCGAGGGAGAAATTACACGGCACCGTGGTAGAGGGCCGTAAAATCGAGGTGCATGTTCAAAATATTTTCCTTTTCATCTTTTTTATAAATGTCTGCTTCACTCTCATTTGTTGTTTCAGATGCATCATTGGTGTCTTCTGTGTGCTCCCCTTTCCCCTTCCCATTGTTTATATATATATATTTATATATAAAGAGAGAGAATTTGGCCTTACTTGGGTTTTTTATTATTATTTCTTTTGTAATTATTATTATTATTATCATTATTGCTGAAAGGTGGATGAAAATTGAACAAAATGAAAGCTTTAATATTTTGAACTTATTATTTTGGATGTATTGTAAATCAATGGGTGCAGTAGATTCTAAAAAAAAAAAACAGCCAACAACAACAAATAAATTGAGAACAACAACAAAACTGTGACAGACAAAACAAAAACAACAAAAAAGTTTTTTTTTTCTTTTTTTTTTTGGTTGGTTTGGTTTTGGGTTTTTAACTTTCTTGTTTGGTTTGGTTTCTTTTTTTTTTTCTTTTTCTTTTTCTTTTTTTTTTCTTTTTGCTGCAGGGTTGATGTGGGATCCACAGTGGCTTTCAAAAATTCAGATTGGGAAAGAAGCATCCAAAAGATGTACAAGAAAGAGAAACAAAGACAGACTAGAGACCGAGCAATTTTAAGATTTCATTTTTAATGAATCCATCAGGCTACTTTGGCTGGGTGGCCTGACCCTGTTGTATCTATTAAAAAAAACAACCCAAATGCTTTTTAGTACCACTGGATCCCCTTCAATACTGCCTCAATTGTATTTGTTAGAATAAAAAAAAAAATACCAATTGAAAATGCTGTCGTCTTTTGAGTAAGATGTTGCATATTTTGCCTTTTCATTTTCCCCCTTCGACGGTAGCGCTTAGGGCCCTCACCAAACTCTCAGTAACCATGGTAACTGTATACATACCCATGCTGGCGATGGTGCTGAATGGTAAGTGGAGAAGTCCATCTGCCGTTTCACGTATTTAGCGCTAATACCACGTGAATTTTTTTGACTTGTTGTATTAAGTTTTCTTGATGCTACATTTTTTTCTATATTGGTACGCCTGTAATTGAGTGTACGTTTTAAGCAAGCCTGGGAGGCACTGATTGGATTGAGGATATGACTTCGTGCACATCTTACTCAGATTGTTAACTCCATATTGTGTTAAATAATGCACCCTCTTTTTATCCTTTTGTTAGCTGTGATTTTAAAGCTTGAATGATTTTGTTAATTCTTGCAATGAAAAAGGCTCTTGTTCCAAGTGTTGAATGCTAGATGTTGCTTTTCCAATGGTACTTCTCTTCTAAAGGGTTATGTTGCACACTGCTAAAATTCGTTTGTCCCTTTTTTTTTTTTGGACGTTTTCTTTGTTTCCTTGTACCTTGTCTCTTTCCCTTCTACTCCACTGCATGTTCCTTCATATAATCTTTCTTTCTGTTTTGAATATTTATTGTATCAGTGTTATCATGGAATACAAGCATGCTCTTAAGTCTTAAATTATGCAATACCTTTTAATTTGCTTTTAATGTCTTTTTATTAAAGTTTAAATGACATGACGTTGCTTTATTGAAATGATTTGTAAGTTAAAATGGTTATGAAAGTAAATGTAATTATAAATCGTATGATTTTGTTATGCACCTGTTGCCTTCTATAAATTAAATTGCTTTTTTTTTTTTTTACACGACTAATGGCAGTAATAATGCATGCGTTTAATAATATCACGGACTCTTCCTGTAACCCTTTCTAATCCAGTTTTCTATGTGCTTAGGTAAATAATGCAACAGCACGTGTAATGACAAATAAAAAGACTGTCAACCCTTACACGAATGGTAAGTGCATGAGATCTCAGTGCTTTTTTTTTTTTGGTTATGCATGTGAAATCTCATTCTTCTGGTGGACGGGTAGTCATCTACTGATGAGTTGTCACAGTCTGCATTCCCTGCAACTTCTTGGGCTCAGTCTTCATCCAATGAGCCAGTAAGAAAACATGTTATGGCTGGGCTTAATTTCCATCCCCATAGACTTCTGCTAATTCATAGGCATGGACGTAGCATGCATCATTTTGCCTGATGGGAATCTGAGTGTTTAACGACAGTGGCTTTTTTATAAGAAAATGTACCTGGTAGGGAGGCATCATTCTATTCTAGCTTTGTGCAGTGTTGATGTTGTGATGAATGAACTAATCAGAGGATTCAGTTTTGCTTGGGTGACGAAGGTAGGGAGGCCAGTAAAAAGAACGTCTCTGTCAGGCATGAGATACTTTTTAGTACTGAGGCACTCATCTAGGCAAAGATCCCTTCTGTGTCTCCCTTCCACAATTTGTTAGGAGTAAAAGGCAACTTGTAATTAGGTGCTTGATTCCAGAATTTTTCCATGGAAAAAATCTAAACTGTAAGTTACTTTAAATGGTTATTCTAATACTGACCTTGCAAGTTGGTATAATTTAGTACATTAATGATAAAGATATAATCTATAGATATTTGAGGGGTTTGGAGTTGTTTTTTTTTTTTTTTTTTTTATTATTACTTTTTTTGTAAAAAAAAACATTTTTAAAATGTTTTCTCTGGCAGTGTTTTATCACATGCTCCAGAAGTTATTTGCATTTGCTAGTTTAAAAAAAGCTAACAAGTTCCTAACTCAATGTCAAATAATAAATCAATTGAATTGAATTGCAATTACATTTTCCAGATTTACTAGAATATGTAGCTGTAATTATTTACTTTCCAATTTAATTTAGCTTTTCCCATCCATTAGAAAACAGATGAAATCTGCACATACATATATAAAGATTTCCACAGTTAGCTTAGACTCTTTTCCATTTTGAAATATTTTCTATATTTGAGCACTCATTAGTGAGGTTTTACTAAAAACCATGGCAAACAGTGGCTTTATTTTTTAATTAGTTGTAATTTTTTCTTAACATGGTAAAAATAAAATAAAGTAACGACTTTCATTTGACGTGATAATTGAGCAAGTTATAATGATCTGGAGAAGAAGGCTCTTGAAATTCCTCATGCTTTCTCAGAAAATGTTTTCTTCCTCATTTTGTTTGTAACTTTATTTGTAAATTTTGTTTGTAAATTGTCAAATGATCCAGATGGGAAAATCTCCTTCATTATTAATGCCTTTTAAAACATCTCAGTGAATTTAACAAAAGAGACATGAAGCTTGACTGGATCACATAACAAGATTTTGTTGCAATAGGGAGCTATATTAACTATATGATATGTACTAAGAACTTACTCTGCTATATTATGATGATAAAAATATAAAAGTAGGTTTGTTATAAATGACGATATATTCGTATTTGTATTCATATTACATCAAGGCTAAAACACAGCTAACTATCAAATATTACATTACACATCAACACATCCAGTGCTGGATGAAGGTAATGCTGGAAAAAGAGATATGAGATTTTAGGAATATGGTTTTAGGGAAGATTCACCTCTGTGTCCTGCACTGCAGGATTACTTGGGTCATGCATTGTAATTTATGTATATCCAAAATTGAAACGATTAAAATTTGTTGTTAAGTGTTTCCCACTTTAAGTGTTTTATGTCTGTCATTTTCCAACCTGTTCCATCCGGACTGGATCTCAGTAAAAGTGTGAAACATCCTGCTGAGTGTATAAAAATTAGCATTTGTTTGTGAATCCATATATCCAAGGTTTTGCATGCAGGATGTTCTTTTGCCTTTTGACAGGTATCTACCAAGACAAACTCTGGTTGTAGTTCATAAACGTTGATTTATTTGTTTACTTATTCTAACTTTTTTTAATGTCTGAGGTCCCCTTAAGTAAACACACAAGTGGAATCATGTTCTTAAAGCACAGTCACTACAATCAACAGCAAATGAAGTGTAGACATGTAATGTGTTTCACTTAGTTTAATTGGTGTTTCTATGACTAGTCATCCTGTCGTTTTGAGATTCTAGTTCTTTATCTTTTTGTCAGGAATTAACCAGTGCTATAGCTGATTATTAAAGATTATTGTTGTCTAAAGTAAAGGTCCCACCTTTTAAATAAAACATAAAGCTAATTATTATTATTATTTTAATTCTTCTATGAGTATGTTAGCACTTGAACGATACTTCTGAGACAGGTAGCTAGAAAATTTTTGTTTATACATGTCTACCTCTTTTGAACCACTTCTTCATTAGCATGTGGCTTGATTTTTCAAAGTGTATGTGGTGACTGACATGTTGTTGGCAAGTATGGAAAACATAGCCAGGCAGACAAATGCTGTGTTACATAAAAACATACGAGGCCCTAATGCTTACTGTAATTTAAAAATAAGATACACTCTATTCTGTCTTTCATTCCTGGATACTGCTGATTGCTTGATAACAGGGCTCACGTTGTAAATATGATTGCAAAACTCAGCAGATTTTTTTTTTTCTTTTTAATATAAGCAGGTTAATTCAGATAAGTGGCTTGCTCTTACGTACTAGTTGTTTTTGAAATAAATAAGCTTGCCAGTGACTTTGGACAACTCCTGAAATGAGCAGTTGATAAACATTCAGTTGATGTGAGTTTATTCTCAGACAAGATGATTTTGATGGCTGTTCTCATGTGCTCTGGAGATAGAACTGCTTTTTCATTGTGAATTAATTCAGCGTCAAGAGTTCTACTTGTTGGCAAAAATACTTCTGAGACATTTTTAATTTTCCAACCTATCCTGTGGAATCGAGAATTATGTACAAGTACATTGAGAGAACCTCAGCATGAATGAGGAGCATGAAACAGAGATCAGTAGAGGAATATTCCAAAGTTTATAATTGCAGAATCTTGAATTTGAGCCTTCAGTTGATCTAAACTTAGATTCAAAATTGGAGCTAGTGACTATTACCGCAGTTATATTCCCTCCCTTTCCCTTCCCTCCTTATTTTGTATGCAAACAGGAAGAAAGCAGTCGGTGTCATAGGACTTCTTTCCCACAAAAGCATTCCTCAGGCAACACATGCCTGTCTCCCCTATGAAGTGAAAATAATTCTTTCTATGTTGCTGTGTCCCACTTTCTATCAAAGCTTTTTCTGCTGTACAACATGTAATTATTTTCTCGCCTTTAGCAGGTTTAATGTGTATTTTTTTTAGATGACTATATAAGGTGGCTTTTTGTGGGGCATGAAGATGTGTTATTTGTTTTTGTGGTTGGTTTTTATGTTTTGAACTTTTATAGTTTCAACTTGAGGGGGAAATTGTGACAGTAAGAAAAATGCACAAAATTACACCCACTGCAGAGAATTAGCTTCCTCAAGCTGCAGTTGCTCTCTTGATTGATTAACCCACACAGTTATGGGCCAGCACATTTGTAGCTGACAAGATAAAGTTAAGTTTAATTGCTGTTATTTTCACAATGAATGTATTTCCTGTATAAGCTTCAAAAAGTTAGATGATACAGCCATCGGTGTGAGAGAGGTAAGGAACTGAAATATGAACGTGACTTTACGCTGAAGAGCAACCTGTGTCTTCCAGGACCTTATTCTTTCTCTCGGGAAAATTGCGGCACTGCGAGTGTATCTAAAAAGCTGAGAGGTGCCTGTCAGTGTGTTTGACAGCAAAAGTCTGCATGTGTAATTGAGTGCAATCATTCGTTTCAGGCAGCATCAGTGATTGATCTTTGAGGAAGCAATGAATTTGAAATACTAAATATTCACTAATCTATTTTTTAAAAAAAAAAGATTTTTATTGAAAGTCTCAATATTTGGATGATTTTCTATCAGACAAAATTTGGCTAAGAGTATTTGTTTTACCATGACATTCCTATATACAATCCTGTAGTACTTGAAATTGAGGGGTGATGTAAAAATCCTGTGATACTTTCAGAAGGAATGCCATTTTCTGGCTTCTGCAATTGTCTTTTACGTACATATAGCAAACACAGTTACTTCTGTGGAGCAAACTGCATACAGTGCTGTGCCTTACTCTGAGATTATTAATGAGTTGTGTTTCAAGAACACCTATCATGTTTCTTACTGAACAGTTACTTACTCGTAAACATGTATCTGTGGTGGTTTTATTCAGCTGGGCAGCCAAGCTCCACCACAACCGCTCTCTCACTCCCCGACCTCAAAGAAAAAGGGGGAGAAAATGGTATGAAAACGGCTCAAGGCTTGAGATATGGACAGAGAGATCACTCAACAATTATCATTGGAGGCCAAACTGACTCAGCATAGGGAGATTAATTTTTTACCTATTACTAAAAAGCTAAAGCTGTGAGAAACTAAAAAACAAAACAAAAAATAAAAATATGTTCCTCCATCCACCCTCTTCTACCTCCTCCCCCTGAGCAGCATAGGGGAACAGAGAATGGGGGCTGCGGTCAGGCCATGACACTTTGTCTTCATGGTCACTCTCTTCCCCTGCTCCACATGGGGTCCTTCCCACGGGATGCCGTCCTTCCCGAACTGATCCTGCAGGGGCTGCCCACAGGCAGCAGCTCTTCAAGAACTGCCCCAACATGGGTCAGTACCATGAGGTCCATCCGTCAGGAGCAAACTGCACCAACATGGGTCCCCCACAGGTGGCAGCTCCTCCCAGACCCCATGCTCCTGCATGAGCTCTTCTCCACGGGCTGCAGCTCCAGCCCAGGGCCTGCGCCTGCGGGGGCTCTCCATGGGCCGCAGCCTCCTCCAGGCCACATCCACCTACTCCACGGTGGGCTCCGCCACAGGCTGCAGCGTGGAGATCTGCTCCGCCGTGGGACCCATGGGCTGCAGCCTGCACATGCAGCCTACACAGCATGCACAGCCTGCTCCACTAGGGGCCTCTCCACAGGCCGCAGGGGAACTTCTGCTGCATGCCTGGAGCACCTCCTGCCCTCCTTCTGCACTGCCCCGGGCGTCTGCAAGGCTGCTTCTCTTGCCTTTCCTCACCCCTCTCTCCCAGCTGCTGTAGCACAGCGTTTGTTTGTTTGCTTGTTTATTTGTTTTTCCCCTTTCTTCAGTCTGCTCTCCCAGAGGCCCAGTCACTGTTGCTCATGGCCCGGCTCTGGCCTGCAACATGTCCCTTTGGAGCCAGCCCTCACCTAACAATGGGGCAGCTGCTGGACTCTTCTCACAGAGGCCGCTCCTACAGCCCGCTGCTACTAAAAACCTTTCCATGTAAACCCAGTACAGTATCAGATAGAGGTGACAGTATTTTTAAGGGTAGGAGTAGTTTTCTTTTGTGTTACTACTGAGATTTTGTGTTATATTTTTTCAGTCTTACAGTGGCCAAGGCAGAAACAAGCCTCAATACTGTTTGCATTTAAATTCTCCCAATCTTGGCTGTTCTTGATTTTGAAAAGCTTTGCTTCCATGCCTTGATTGTATTTTGTTACAGCAGTCAAGTTAAATGATCTATTTGAAGTACTATAGTTCTTGAATTTAGCTTGCTTTTTTCTTTATTCCCATTTACAAACAGTGCTTCCTACTCCTCTGATAAAATGTGCTTTTGGAAAACCCCTGATTTTTCAGTCTTAGCAGTTTATATAGTTATTTAAACACTAAGAAAAAAAAAATGTACTTGTCTGAAGTACTTTTGTACTTTTGTACTTCAGACAGTCTGAAGTACGAATGCGATGTAGAAAAAAAGTGTCCCTGGAATTTGACTGGGATCACAGGGTGCACAAATATCTTTTCTGTCACAAATATCTTTCCTGTTCAGTGTCTACACTTTCATTTTTTTTTTTTTCAGAGTAGAATCAAAATGCTCAGATGATTTTATTGCCGTGTAATTTACACTAACACATGCTTATCAGAAGCAACTGTGTCCAGTAAATGAACTGTTTTGGCCTCACTGGCTTGTAAACGGAGACTTAAAGCAATGAAAGAGAATATATCTACTCTAGAGTACTACAGGATATAACAATACCTGAACTAGTTCTGATTTAATTCCAGAAATTCAGGTAGTAAGTTCTTGGTAACTGCATTGCAGCCAGGCTGATTCACCTGATAATTTGCTCCAGTGCTACTTGCAGTACAGTCATGTCCAGAGAAGGATTTGTTTCCTTGCTTATTTCTGTATTTCAGAGTCAGAATGTTCTGTTAGTAAAGATCAGTAAAGACATCTGTAAAACTTCCATTAAGATGGCCTTTTGTAGAGCCATTCTATGTGTATATCTCCATACAAAAAATGAAGAAAAAACAACATATTATTATCACTAATTGCAATATTAACTCGTTTATGTTTTTATGTTTGCTGCAGGCTGGAAATTAAATCCAGTTGTTGGTGCAGTTTATAGTCCAGAATTCTATGCAGGTAAGGATTAAACTATAGCTGTCCATGCTGCATTTTATTTTAACGTTTTTTTAAAAACATGTAGAAGTACAGATCGTATATTTGGTGTGAAGTTTGGTTTCTGTGTTTAATTCATGTTACCTGTCAGTCATTTACAGATTTATGATGAAGGTTTTAACGGTTACCTGGGAATCCTGAAGTTTATGTAGAAGATAAACAAATACCTTTTATTGGAAAGTAGATAGTAAGCCATGGAATATACTGCAATATCACAGTATTACATTAGATTTTATATTTTATTTTATTTTTTATTTTATTTTTATTCACTTTGCTCCTAGAATTATTTAAACTTAGTGAACAATAAAAAAATCTATCTGTAAATTTATATTTTATATATACATGTACATATATACACACAAATGTATAGAGTAACTGCATTCATAATTTTTCTTGAACGTTTTTCTTTAAATTTTATATTTAGTTACTCAGACTTTAAAAATTTTGTATTTGTAATCTGCATTATCGCTAGAGACATCATTGAGATGGTTCTGATTGTGGGTACAATTTGGAGTTGATGAAAATTTGCCTTTTTCCATTGCTAGCAACAGTTTCTAAGTATACTATAGCAGCATCACTGAAAACATATTTGTACTCCAAAACCGAGCTGATTTCGGAAGAACTTGAATCCAGCCCATAAACATAATCATTAGCAAGTCCAAAAAAGCCATATACATTAGAGTTAATAATTTAAATCTAAGGAAGAAATAATCACTGTAACTCCAAATGTTTCTAATAGGTAATAAAGTCGTCTACCTTTCTTATTATATACTTCCATGAGTTTATATAAACTTTCATGAGTTTCCTGGGAATCTCTGGGAAATTATCAGGTTTTTTATTCGGATCCATTTTTTAGTTGTTTCTGTCTGTGTGTGTGTGTATACTGGATAAAAATATTTGTTTTAAAAAACAAAAATATCCATTGTCACATATTTAGGTAATGAAAAATAAAGAGGTAATTGTTAAATACATTCTTTACAACAAGTTGAAACAAGGGAAGTTTCAAACAAATTTCAGGGAAACATTTTTCACTAGTGGTGGTTAAACATGGGAAGAGGTTGCCTACAGATGCTAGGGAATCTCCATTCTTGGAGATATTCAAGTCTTTACTGGACAAGGCTGAAAATGTTTGGTTAGTTGAAGGGACTTCAAGAGAGAAAAATTGTTTTATAGGACTACTGTTACAAACTGATACTTAATTTAATGAAGTTGCCTGTAATACCTCCAGTGCCGTTTACTAAAAAGATAAAAATGATCCAAATTGCATATTTAAAGTGGCATCAGGATAACAAAAATATTGGTATTCATGGAATTGCGATATTTAGTGTAGGCAGAATTTATTACCTTCCTTGATGTATGCCTACACTGAAAACAGGAATTTAACATTGATCTCGTTTAAGTAGGTAGTGAACCAAACCTGAACCTGCATAAATTAGAAAGTCAGAGTTATTAGTCATTTTATATAAATGACTTTTTGTTAATGACAAATGTAATAATATTCCCACAGTACAGTAATCAATTTTCTAATACGTATGCAGAATTAACAATCTGACTTATAATTGTCTCATGAAGTAGGGCATGAAGAGTTCACATAGTTTGTAAATTAAAATCAATATTTTCAATCTCTCCTGAAGGTAATTTTCTTAATTTACTGGATTTTTCCCTAACATTTATTTTTTCTTTTAATTATAAAATGGCAGGTTATTGATTTTTTTTTTTTTTTTTTTTGTATAACCTCCTAAAGTCCCAAATGCATTTTTATTGCCAACACAGGGGAGGTGTTTGCCCTTCTTAATGAGAATCTTTAATTACCATTAGAAAAGTATTAATTCAATTTTATGAATTATGGTATGCACTCCACCACACCTATGCAGAAAATTCTGTCGAGATACTTACTGTATTTCAGATTCTTTTTCTGTTTACATATGCAGGCATTTTTTTACATGCACCTCAAATGTATATTTTCGGTATTGACTAAAAGATTAATTTTTTCTCACAGATGTTTAAAACTTCCTTTAAGAAATTACTTTAAAAAAAAAAAAAAAAAAGAGCTGTGGCTCTGTGCAAATCTCTTAAAGTCATTATAAAATGAGATAGTAAAAGAGCAATGCATTTCTAGTATGCCATAATAGAATGCTGTGGCATATCTCTACTTTTGTGTCCACCCATCTTACCTGGAGAAAAAGCAATTGCACTTTTGAAGATTATAAAATTAGAAATGTGGTTTTAAGACAAAGTTCTAGTTATTTGTTTTAATTACTGTCTCCAGCACTGTCATTTTGAAGTGCCACCAACTATTTCATAGTCAGTGCAAGAAGTTCCTTTATCTCTAATAAATGATGAAAAATTTGGCCACTTCTGAAATAAAGATGATACATTTGCAGAGAAACTGTTGATTTAAAGTACTTTTAATCTTCAGGAATAAGTAAACAAAACAAAACAAAAACAACAACAAAACAAACAAACACCAGAAGGTTATACAAAGCTGTCAGGATGGCACTGATGAATGGCAAATTCAACTGTTTCTCAATTGCTGGTGAAGACACACGCTGCAAGACTTAACCGTATTGTACATCATATCTGCCAACTCATTTCTGTGATTAAATATTCCATCAGTGCAGGCTATAAGGCAGTAAAGCTTAACAAGATTCATAAGATGCATCACTTGAATACACATAACTCACTTCCTTGGATAGAGAGCACCCCGCATGCAATAGAAAATTAGAATTGAGTTAAATTACTCCATAAGACAAGATCAATAGAGAAAGGAAGAGATCCCCTAATGCAATGCAAATCTAGGATATAGTTATGTCCTGACAACTTGAAGCAGGCAATTAAAGTCAAATAGGGAGGAACGCAATGTAAATCAACTCTAAAACCTTGAAGATAATGGTAAACAGTAGGACCAATGACATGATTGTTATAGCTCTGCTTTTTTACTCTGAGTGCACACTTCTGTAAAAGAAAACCTTTATTGAGGCATGACAGATAAAAATGGAGACTATAAGATAAACATAAGATACACACCAAGCACAATGTAAGTAAACAATTACTTGGGGACTGGAAAAAAAACTGTGTATTTACAAAAATACTATGGAGTTTTCTTCTTGAGTAGCCCTTCTAAGACTTTTTCTGTCTTCAAAATGGCAATGCTGTAGTAAATCAGGATATTCCAAGAATATGGACATTCACATCATGCATGCAATAATGGGGATTAACAGTGGCATGTTCCCAAAGTGCCATTTGAAGTCTGCTGTTATAACTCAGAGGCCCAGAAATACTTCTTAATAGCTGCCGACTGCAAGCGTGCAAGTGGGTAGATCACTGGCACGTCTCCAGTCCTTCCCCAGGTCTGCTGGAATGTCCTAAAATGGCATTTCATAGAAAACAAAAGGACAGTGATTTGTCTCATTTCAACATTTTGCAGAATTCCACTTTGCAATATAAACATAATGTAATTGATAGGTATTTTTTTTTAAATTTGCTGTACCTCCAAATATTCTTCTATATTTTCCTTAAATAGTAAAAGAATACTACATAAAGTGTTTTTCATCCTTACGAGAAATAGATGTTTAATGAAATTATCATTTCATTTCAGCATATCTTTTCCAGTAAACTGTTTTATCAAGTTTTCAGGCAGGTCCTAATGAGGAAATTTGTAAGAAGTAGTGTGTGATTCATCTCACAAGGTCTTCATATAAATTGGGGCAATTTTTTCATTTTTTTTTTCCATCCAATTTTAAATCCATCCCATAGTGAAACAGAATTTTGTATGTTAAGCATAAGTCTGTTTAAATATGTTTGTTCATCTGTGATTGACAAAAGACAGATTTGCAGATTGGTTTCTTTAATAGGAGTTATATGGTACTTTTTTGGTGTATATTGTTACATTCTTTATTTCTGTTGTGGTGTTATAACATGAATTTTACCTGTTTATTTGTTCTCATATTGTGTATATTTTATGCTTAATAGCTAGACGTTATTTCAGCCTTGGGCAGTCTGAAAATGAAGTGGCTATTGCTGGTTATGTTTTTGTTGTTGTCGTTGTTGTTGTTTTATTTCTGTGGTTTTTTTGTTTGTTTGTTTTTTAATGATGAATTATTGAGCAATTATTAAGCACTCTCCTTAGTAGAATGTAGAATCTCATTGCATTTATATTACTACAACAGATCAGTCCTTTAATGCAGGTAACTTGAGACATAGTAAGGCCATTAGAAAAGACTTTTTTCTTGCAAGAGGCGGAAATATATTTTAGGGATCAGAGCTAGTGAAGAGGCTTCTTTTTGACAGTTCCAGTATGTGAAGTTGGGGCAAAATATGTTACGGGAATGACCTGGCAATGTAGTGAATGTTCTTTCAGAGTACAGTTGAATTCACAGTGTCAACAGGGAAAAAAATATATATATATATAATTATGTAGTCATAACTAACAAACAATCTGCTATTTCAAAACTTTTGTTTGGCAGTGGAGAAAGAAATGACTTAAGATTAGTGGGAAAAGAACCACTACAGGTCATAGTGCACAGTTTAGAGAGATCCCATCCTCCTTTTACTTAAGCAACTAATTACATACAGTTTTTCGTGAATAGTCGAGAAGTGCTAGATGTTCTTCAGCAGCTAGTTGGAAGTAATCCTATATAGCTAAACATAAGATACTATAATGATACTTTATCTGTTGACAGCTTCACAGAATGGCTGAGGTTAGAAGGGTCATGTGGTCAAACCCTCCTGTTCAAGGCAAGTCACCTCAAGCAGGCTGCTCAGACATGTCCAGACAGCTTTTCAGTATACCCAGGTCTGGAGACTCACAAACCTCTCATCCTAGTCACTCTCATAGTAAAAAGAGTGTTTCCTGGCATTCAGATGGAACCCCGGTGTTTCAGGCTGTGCTCATTGCCACTCGTATTGTCACTGGGTACCACTGAAATGAGCCTTGCTCTGTCTTCTTTACAGTCTCCTTTCAGATATTTGTGCATGTTGATAAGATTCACCTGAGCCTTCTCTTCTCCAGGCTGAACAGTCACAGCTCTCTCTGCCTTTCCCCATAGGAGAGATGCTCCTGTCCCTTAATAATCTCAGCGGTTAATGCCATTGTTTCAGTATTCATCTTGTGTTAGTTCAGCTCTTTCTTCGTAGTTACTTTTCTTCCATTAGCTCAATTTGAATAGTTGTATTCACTCTGTAAATAGTGTGAACCCAGTGAGGGCTATGGTAGACATCCAGTTTCTTTAATAGTTAGTATGTATTGTTCCCAGGTGGCTAGGAAAAAATTCCCCATCAGTTAAAATGTAAGAAAGGAGAAGAGCATGTGCTTTTGACTATTTATACATAATACAGTCAGAGCAAAGAGAGTGTTTTGAATGCTTGGGACTTCTTAGCATGCTGTCAATTTGGAAGCTAGCAGTATCCTTCAAGAAGCAGATTTTGTAACAAATTTCCTTTTACAGGTCTGTTTTAACTTTTGAAAAATAATGCTATTTTTAATTAAGAAATAAAGAAATACCATAGTACAATATATATAAACATGCACTTAAATAAGAACCCAGGGGAAGAGAGGATTTTTGTATGTTTGCTAATGCTAATTCTCTTTGTCAGTGTCTTAAAGCATCCATTTCTAGAGTGTAAAAGCACCTGGGATTCATTTAATCTTTCTAGTGTTTCTCTTTGAATTTAAATGACTGTTATGTAATGCCCTAGAAAAACTTCTTATTGAAAGCATTTGGAATTTGTGAAGCTGAATCATATGATTGCCCAGCAATTCTAGATCCCAGAGTAAAAGTTCACTGTACCATATTTGTAAAGCAGGTGAAACTTGGCTGTTTATCAATATATAGATATTAATTCACTTTATAATTAATTATATATGCTTAGATTTGAACTTAGCCAAAGACTAAATGGCAGATTTTGGCAGATTTTTTCCAAATAAACATATTCTCAAAATTACTAGCTAAACAGCTTAAGTAATTTTCTAAATACAGCAAAATGAGAAAATTATTATTTAATATCCCATCTGTTAATTTATAGAGATGTTCCTTTTCAAAGCATAACACAAAGCTGTAACTGTTGTTTTAAAAATCATAATGTTAAAGTACAATCATACAAATGATATAATCCTAGTTAGTTAAACACCAGTGGTGACAGTTAATGCATTTCTGAAACTTCTATAGAGCTGTTAGAAGCCATTATATTCAGAATACTGGTTTATGAAAAATTAATAAAGTCAGTAGAAAATGGAATTCAGCAGCATCTGTACTAGCTATTTACACACAAAAAAATCTTTGAGAATTAATTATGCCTTATGCTACACTATAATGAGTTTTTCATTAAAATGTCTACCATTACAGAAACTAAACAAGGATTATTCAAAGAATAATGCCAATGACTGTTATTTTTTGAAAGATTAACTAAGTTAATTGGTTAAAAATTCAAATCTGAAACAACGTTAATTGACATAGATTTAACATTGAATTGAAGTCTAAATTTTAAAAAGAAAATCACAGATACTGTCAGTATTACCCTTTTAAAGGTGTTTCTTCTATGTGGATGCATATTTAAAAATCCAGTATACAGGTCGGCTTTGATATTGTTCTTATGTGATCTCTAATAGAAATTCCATACACTTGATTATTTCATGGTAAATTGTGAGCTGTAGATAGAGCTTCATAACAGCAGATAATGTTTAAGAAATGAGTTTCAGCTTCTTCAGTATAAAAGTTGTGTAAGTTTGACCACAGTGTGGTATAGAGGTATCATTTGATACTGTATGATGATGAACTTGTGCACAAATAGGATCTGAAAAACATGAACTGCACGTTTGCTGAAAGTTGGAATTCTTTCAAAATGGGAAAGGAGGTGTTTGGGGAGAGAGGTGGATTTGGATTTCTTCGATTGTTGGTAAACAATCATTCCTCCTGTATGTCTTGAATGATTTTATTTTATTTTGTTTTATTATTTTATTTTATTTTATTTTATTTTATTTTATTTATTTTATTTTATTTTATTTTATTTTATTTTATTTTATTTTTAGTCAAGTAAGATGCTGTACTTCTGTAAGATTCACAGAAACTGCTTTGGGCTTAGGAAGTCCCTGAGCTGCAGATAGTTGGAAACTAGGAGGACCCTGCCCTCCTAGTGATTTTTTTTTCCCTAATGTTTTGAGAAGAAAATAATGCTTGGACTTCTCGTAAGTGTTATTCTTGTCATTCTGGTGGTTAGCAAAAATGCATTCTATGGTTTTCTGACCAAAAACATTAAAGAAATATGCTGGCATCCTAAAACTATCTAATTATCAACATTATACTGATATTTTCTTTTTTAAAACCTTTTCCTGGTCTCCTCCTGTTAATATTGTTGTTTGGAGCATTAGCATGATTTTGAGGTAAATATGAGAATTATGCCTGCTTGCCACATTTTGGGCTCAGGTTTGCAAAGTAGGTTTGATACAGGTGAAATAGATTCAGATTGCAAGAAACTGCATTGGAAGCTCTGTGTGCATGCTGTCGTGTGTCCCATGAAGGGGATATAAACATTTGAACCTGACTGGCTTTTGGACAGCTTTGAACCATGTATGATGGGGTTGTCTGCTTCAGGGGACAAAGCTAAAACTAGCCCAGAGTAAATCCTCCAGACTGTGTGATGTAGATTTAGGGACTGGATATAAACCAGCTGTTTATTATAGCTGCTGCTACTGTCTCACTAATTACTTGAAAATGCATCGTTAGCCTTCGTGTGCTTCGTCTGGACCTGAAGTCTAAGCTCCAGTATACTTGGTGGTTTTCTTATGAACTAAAACTTGAGACTGTGATTCAAATACCAGGTAGGGCTATATGGAAGAAGCACTGCCTTAAAAATCTCTCAGAGGAAAATTTAAGACAAACTACAAGGTAATCACTAAAACACTTTGTTCAGGACTGAGTGCCATATTTGCAATGTTAGATAAGGTTGCAAATTAATGAGAATCAGAGGAATAAATGAATCTGATTAGATGAATAACAAAGAAGGATCCAAGAATTAGGGTGGGTAGTCAGACAGACAAACTATTCTCAAATGTAAAGTAATAAAGTAATATATGAAATGTAAAGTTAATATAGTTGAGTGGAAAACTCTGATGTGTTTTAAAGCTTGATTACATTTGCAAATTAATGCTAAAGTAGTTTAAGATTTGTTGGATTGTATTCCAAACATATAGCTAATGTCTTCTGTTTCCTCTTCTGCATTTTCTTCTCATTTGGGGGCATTGGATTATAGAATCCCCAATACATTAATGTTGAAATTGAATTTCATAATACTTACTAAGAAGAAATTTAAAAATACTGAAATTTCATTTGTTTATTTATCTTTGGAGGTAGCTTAGACAAAGCTGTGTTTTAGAATGGGACACAATATCTGCTCTGTCAAATTTTCTTTGTGAAAATTGTTTGGGGAATATCTCTCACCATAGAACTGCTTCTAGTGAAAGTGAATGTTTTGGAAAGTTTGGAAACATTGCATTGCTTTTTGTAATGTTCTTTTACACTCATGAAGTTGTGGAATCTGAATTGGCTAGAGAAGAAATAAACTAACAAAAACCAGGATTATACATGATGATTTAGTTTTTGCTTTTATACTCTCATATAGAGCTTGTCATTCAGAGTCGATTTTTATTTCTAAGTTAAAATCAGCACCCATTGGAACTAAGAAATTAGTACTATGCATCTCTGCATCTAATTGCATTAGATTTGCATTTATGTTTTATCGATTTACTGAAATAGGTAATTTACACAGAAAATAGCATCTTGACACAATATGAAAGGGTATGGAAACTGTAGTGTTTGTGTTTGAGCAGAAGGGCTCCAGTTTCATTTATTTGTGATTCTATTCATACTGCAGCCTTTATTCATCAGGCAGATGTATGAATGTGGCCCGTTTTAGTTATCAGCTGAATATAAGTGCATTTTATATTCCCAATTATCCTGTTTCAAGATTGGTATACCAGCTCAGTTTATATTTATACTGTAGAATATCCTTTTTTTTTTTTTTTTTTGTCAAAGTTGGAAGTGAACCAAGATCAAGTTAAATTAACCAAGAGTAACTATCATTTACATATATGTTAGTCTGCTAGGAGGAGCTAGAAAGATTAGGAACACCGATTTGATTTTCAAAGGTCCTGAACAACTTCAGTGGGACACATCTCTCTGTATATGATCATAGTGAATGCCACTTAATGTCAGTTATATATATACACCTTCAGGTACATATAAATACAGTAAACATCGCAGGAAAGTTACACTTACGGGCAGTACTGACAGTACTACAACTATTTTTTACATGATTACACAGCTTATTTCCAGTTTTAGATTTTTTTTTGGTGACAGTATGTAAGTATCTACATGTGGATGCCAATCATAACAATTCTCTAGCAAGCTTAGGGAAACTCTCCAGCCTTCTTAGGTATTTAGGCATAAGCAGCAGCTGACTTTGTGTGGCATGGTATTTTCTTTTTGGTTACAATACAAGGAATGTGTATGGTTGATTAAACTTTTTTTTTTTTTTTTTTTTTTTTTTACTATATTTGGAAAGAGCGGTTTATTGCAATTGCTTTATATGGTGAGCAGAAACATTACAGGAATTCTTTGCACAAAATACAGCCTATCTATGGTAAGACTGGCATGAAATGAAAATAGAAACAAGTCAGTGTTTGTTTTTAAGTTCGTATTACTTTGACACAGACCAAGAGAACCATGGCACAGCCTAAAGTTACCACTAAAAAACAGTTATTGTCACATACTTCATTTGGAAAGTTTGGGAACACTGCATTACCTTTTCGTAATGTCTTTTTCATGCTCACAAAACTTGGGAATCTGCATGAATAATTTATTCCTTTGAAGGCAATCTTGGTGAATTTTAGTGCCTCAGTAGTGCATGTATCTTTCAACTTTTTGCTGATGAAGTGAGTCAAGCTTTAAAGCAACTCATGATGTTGTGAGGGCTGGAAAAGGATCTTGACATGGGAGCAGAGCTTAAAAGAATTTGCACAGGAATCTGCACTTCCAGCTCCTGTGCCATGCACAATGTCTTTCCCAGTCTAAGTCACTGCAGTACATACTGGTAAGCAATCTGACCAGTTGTATATGGTATGGCAGCTCCTGGAGAGAGAGAGGTCCTGAAGCAACTTGTTAGACTGAGTATGAGTTACAGAAGGAAGAGAGAACGGATCTCACACAAAACTTTTACCAGAGCTGCAAACTTTGTTGCTCATCTGCTTTTTCCTTAGATGATATAGAAACTTTCTAAACCCAGCATGACTTAATATACCAGACAATGCACATATGTAACAGGAGAAAGAGGCCTATTTCCCAAAAGCAGAGAGTAATTGGAAGGATAGCTTACAAATGATGTTTGTTGCTACATGCATTGCTGTTCTCTGAGTCATTGCCTAATTTTATTGAGTGTTTTGGTGACACTCTGAGAGATGGTAATAAATAATAATTAAAAACAAACAAACCAACCCATGCACTATGCTCAGAAAAGTTATGGAAGGAAAGTTAAACAGAATTTTTGAGGAGGAGATCCCATAACATGTCTTTGAAACCCCCTGCACCCCCCCCCCCCCCCCCCCCCCCCCCCAGGTTTTAATAACCTATGTGAGGTTATACATGTATCAAGGACTTATTACATAAATATAAGAGTATGTATAGAATACAGATTCTCATTGTCCTGTGTGGAACTTATCAGAAGGCAAGTATACATAGGTTATTCAGTAACTGAATGTATTTCAGGTTAGCTTTCAGAAGGCAATGTAGATACTGATTTGGACTTACAGAACTCACCTTTGAACATTAACTGCTTTAGATTCTCCTCCCTGCCGTTCAATTTTCTTGTTTAAGAGAAACTCCACAGATAACACTGAGGAAATTAAAGATAGTTTTTATTTATATTTTTGACATACTGGAAGAAAGGGTTAAAGGAGGTGTATATTTTTGGATGCTACGAGTTTATTCCTCGTTAATAATGGATGGAGGTATTTAATGTAATCAATACAGCCATGGTTGTGTTTAAAACCAAAAGAGGAGTATTCAGCTCACAGAAAGGTCCCAAGTGGCACTCAAGAAGCACTTTTTTTTGTTAACATACTTAAAAGCATACTAAGTTTGACTGTTGTTAATGAAGGGCTAAGCTAACACTTACCAACTAGTATGCATCAAAGTTGGATCTTGTTTCAATTTATACTTCTTTATACATCTTGTTTCAATTTATACTTCCTCAACGGATGCCAAAGAGACTCAACTAGTTGTGCAAATTATTTTAAGCTTACTCCAGATCTTTATTTTAAAGCTGTCTGTAGTTCTGGCTACCCAATGGTTCCCCAGTCAGATGGGACAATATTATTATTGCATACAATACAGTATTACTGTACAACAGTGGTCTTTTAATTAGGTGTTTCTCATCTATTTCTGAGCACATTTGAAATACATCATAAAACAGTATTTCAGACCAGAACAAAAGTAATGCTAATTCTGTCTGGAAAGGCCATTATTACATTACATTCTGAAGATAGCAAATCAAGAGCCGACATGGATTGTTTATGAGGATCATTGGTACACTAGCAGACTTCTGACGTGTTCATGAGAAATTCAGCCTCATAGTTTTCTTAATATGTTGTATATGGAATAGAAGTTAAGAGGATAGGAACAGTAGACATAGTTGTGCCAGGGAAAGTTTAGGTTGGATATTAGGAAGAACTTCTTTACCGAAAGGGTTGTTAGGCATTGGAATGGGCTGCCCAGGGAAGTGGTTGAGTCACCATCCCTGGATGTCTTTAAAGGATGTTTAGATGTAGAGCTTAGCGATATGGTTTAGTGGCGGTCTTGTTAGTGTTAGGTCAGAGGTTGGACTGGGTGATCTTGGAGGCCTCTTCCAACCTAGATGATTGTGTGAAGCATGTTTATATTCCTGACACCTATGTTCCTCCAATAATCAAGCAACTCATTCATTTAGCAATGCCCTCAGCACCAAAGGAGATTGATAAAAATTGCTGCTAATAGGTCACATACAAATTCTGAACCATTTATATATGCAAACCAATAAGAGTATAATAGCTGTTGCAACAGGTACAAAGAACAGTGATCAGAATGACAGAGAACTAACACAGAAATAAAATTGGTCTATATACCATCCAGCTATGTTGGAAGAAAGGGGAAAATGAAATAGCAATTACTGATGCAAATATTCTTAGCTTTTATTTACTTTCCTGCATCTATTTTTATTTTTATTTTTATTTTTATTTTATTTATTTATTTATTTATTTTATTTTACCTGTAAGTAATACTGTAGAGTGTATAACCTGGTACTTGGTTGCTAAAAGCAGCAACAAGCTCCTATTGGTAACATAGTAGAATAAATATGTATAAAGAAGAGCTTCTTTACCTGGCAAGCTGAGTGCAGAATGGATTAGAGTGATTTAATCTCCACAAAATCTCCTTGTGTATAGTAACCTGCTTAGTTTCTATATCCACCTGTGCACTAATACCCAATGGGGACCAGCCCTGGATATTGGCTTTATTCTGTCACCGAAAATGCTTATGTGCTTACACTAAGGTTGTTATAATTTATTGCCCTGGAGTGTAATGAAGTGCTACCTTCATCCTCTTCACTTTTGTAAATCCCCAAAGATCTTGGAGAATAAATAACAGAACTGTAAACAGTAAACTTTTTGCATGGGAGCAAAGGTTCTGAAGACAACTATGCTGGCAGGTGCTTCATTGTAAACTCGGTTATTGATAATGGTATATCTACTTTGTACAATTCTGTTAGTGAAGATTTCTGAAAGTTCTATCTACTTTCTGTGACAAAAGACAGCTAGTCCCATGATCAAGGCTCTACCACTATTAATTTTGCTTCAGCAACATAATTTTAAATAATGGTTTGAATTTTTTCTTCTGAAAATCTTGTTTCAATTTATACTTCCTCAAAGGATGCCAAAGAGACTCAACTAGTTGTGCAAATTATTTTAAGCTTACTCCAGATCTTTATTTTAAAGCTGTCTGTAGTTCTGGCTACCCAATGGTTCCAGTTAGATACAAAAGCTACTTTTGGCAGAAGTGATAGGAAATCATTTATAATTTACTAGAATGTCCTTCCATTGTTAATGTAGCCACCTAAGTATTTAAGAAATACAATGAACTTTTTCATATTTTTTGTATGAACCAGTGAGTAACCTGTGGGTCATCACTGATGCATTGGCATTTATGGTTATGCTCTACAAATTAATTTATGTAAACCATGTAAATAGGAACTACGCACAAGAAAGCATATTTTTGAAAGTAGAAAAAAATAGAAAAATACGTTTAGTCAAATATATTGGATGATTGGGGACTGATTTTTAACATCTTAGAAATATTAAAGACTTCACATAATTTTCCTTACTTCCTTAGACACTTTTGAGTAATTATTTCCTTAAAAATAATAGTGCTTCAACAAAAAAACTAATCAAACAGTACATTTTTAATCATAGGCTGTAGGAGAAAGCATTGCAGGAAGAGAAGTATGAGTGGGAATATTTTTTGAACTTGAAAAGTATGGTTTTGTGCATCCTGCCAGCCTGTAAGCCATGGATGAGTGGTGAACCAGTGGGTTCTTTGCAGGCTTATTGTCTGCTGACAACATGCCCTGCTGCAGCACAGCTGCCTGCTGCGTGCAGGATAACCCGCGGCCTTGCTCAGCCCCTGCAGACTGCGCTGCTCCTGTTACACCTAGCAGCATGGCTGCCTCAGCTTCCTTCTGCCACTGGTCTGTCTGAAGCTCTCCTAGGAGGCACCTGGCGTGCCTGTAGTGAATCCACTCTTCAAATATGTATGCTAATTTTTTCTGATCCTTTTGACAGAAGGAGTCAGGAGAGGCTTTCAGTTGATGATCTCCAAAATCCTGTATCACTAGTCACATGTCCTCTGTGACCAAATATGTAAATCCTCATATTAGAGAAAAAAAAAAGTATGCAGATTGTTCTTAATGAGAAAATATCAGCCTTAAGCATGCTGGTACAGAAGAGATGGTAGAATTAAGGGTGAACTCTTGCATGACTGTAATTTTTTGAAGCTCCTCAGCTCCATGATATTATTAAATTACAGTTTGATTAATCACTATTTTAAAAACTTCTTTAAAAAATCTTTATTCTCTCATGGTACAGTTTAGCATTCCAGGTGAAAAATAATATATATATATATATATATATATATATATATATTTATTTATTCCATTAGGGAATTTACAGACTGTTTTAATATTCTGAGACTTTTACAGAAGAGTTTACTGAAAATAATACAATCTTTATCCAGTTCTACTAATTACAATTTAAATATTTTTAATAACAAAATGAGTTTCAGAAGAAACCTTTTCTCACAAAGGTAAATTAAAAAGTTCCATATTTTTCCCAAATATCTAATAATAGTGATTTAGATGATAATTCAATGTACAAATTCAAAGGCAGAATGTCAAAATGCCATTAGAAAGCTCTATGCATCAAATTGAATACACTGTAATCATATGGATTTAAAGAGCATCCCGTTTGAAGTATTTTCATTAGAAATAAGAAGACTAGAGTAATGAAACCTGTGTGAGATGAAATCAGAAAAACTGTAATAAGAATTTAAACTGCAAAAAATAGTAAAATATCTCTAGCTGTATACCATGGAAAAAATATCTAGTATTTATGTTGATTAATATATAACTATAATCTTCAATTTTTGAAAACCTTTAGTTTTATGTAGGTATACATGAAGTTATACATAATTTATTCTTAAAACCTGATGAAAATTACTGTTTTTAAGAATTCCTTTTCTTATTTCACTCAGCTGGATGAACTCATTTATACCTTCAGCTTACATTTTCAGGCTTCTGTAGTAGCTCAAGTTTTGAAACATCTATATGGTTTTAAATACATCCATATTCCAATGTACATATTCCTACTGTCAAGCTTGTTGATGAATCCTGTTGTTTATCTACTAGCCTGAAAATGATGCTTGCCATTGGTATCTCAATTTCCTTTATTTAAGAACTTCCAGAAATATAGACAGATCTGTCTTAAGTTAAAAAATAACCAGTCAAAAGAAAAACAACCCCCACCCAAAAAGAAACAAGCTAAAAACTTGTTTTACCTTTTCGATTAGTAGTGGATGACTGAAAATAAAATCAAGCATTGCCAAAGTCCATTAATGAAGGATATGCTACGGACTGAGAAGTTTGGAAGCACAATATTTCATGAGATTTCCAGCGCTTACAGACTTAGCAAAATTGTATAAATAACAAGAATTATTTTCTTTCAGTATTTCCTATATTTCCACCTCAACTGACAGCTGATAATTAAAGAAATGGTTAATGATAGAGATTTTCTTTTAAAAAAAAAAATTTTTTTTTGGAAACAATTCAGGTGTGTTAACTGCATGTAAAGTGAGGAATTGAGGATTGCTCCTGTTAGATAGGCAAATTCTATATGGAAATCATACCTACCATTTGTAATTAACATCATCATCTTCCAAATTTTTGTTTGACTCAGTTCCGTTGAGTTACTTTGCTTATAAGGCAATGCATGTCTTCTCTTAAAGTCTCACAAATTTTTAGGTAAATATATTTCAAAATCTGTGATTCATAAATTCTGACAACTTGAAGTATGTCAGTGTATATATCTGTTGTATGTATGTTTACAATTGTATATGTACATATATTTGCAAAAACATGTGTCACAGCCTGCTCTTACTGGTGGACTGCATTCCTAAAGTGGAGAAGGTTTTTTCCTAGTGTGAAAGTATAGCTGTTTCTCCCTCTGTTCAATGTAAAGTCTGTATTCATCTAAGAATGTTAAAATATAACTACAGAGAAAGAGGATGAAGTAGTAAGGCATTGGATTTAAATTTATTAAAAAAACAGGAAACAATCCTAAACTTCAGTGATTTCTTAAAAATGAAAATTTTTAAGCACTGTTTAAAATTATTTTTACTTTTTTTTTTTTTTTTTTTTGGGGGGGGGGGGCGTTTTTGATGGTTTATTTTATTTTTTTATTTTATTTATTTATTTTTTAATCCTTATATACTGGAACATAATATATGCTTATGTATTTCTCATTCAAGCAAAAAATACTCAAATCTTCACATGTACTAATAATGGTGTGATTTCTCTCACATCAGTGTTAATTTAAGCGATGTAACTGAGATCGTACTTGACCTAATATCTGTATATGTGAGCTTTGTGTTCTGATTTATCTGCTGTGTTTGCTTAAGTAGTCTCTCATTTCAGCAGAAGTTAGAGAGATGAGAAGTTAGTGGCTGGGTGATGGAAGTAGGAGCTTTGCACAAGCTAATTAGCTAATTAGGCAGCTTCTGCTCCAGAGATGCAGGGTAGAGAGGGAGAGAGCAGCTGCAGCAGGGTAAGGGACTGGTGCATGCTGTAAATGATCAGAGTTTGTACCAGCTTCTCCATGTGATAAAAAAGAGTATTTGGATTTGGGGGGATGTCTGTGTTTTGCTTTTTCCAATGTACAATTGTATGTGTTTATTGGGGGCTCTTTTTGTTTTGAAGTCAAAGGACGTAAAGGGCCCCTTCACTGCACTGCTTCAGTTATGGCTTTATTTCTGTATTAAGATAAAAACTGAGGTTTAGTTGAAGTGTTCCAAAACCAGATACCACTCTCTCTCTCTTTCTTGTAGGCAGGGTGCTGCTGTGCCAGGCAAACCAGGAGGGATCTCCCGTGTACAGTGCCCCCAGTTCACTAGTATACACATCCACAAGTAAGCTAGTGTTATGGCTATTTTTTTTCCTGTTTTGTGAAAAAAGCACATTAATGTGAAAAAAGCCCCATAAAATTGTCAATTTTCACAGTAGCTTTTGTTAAGGTAAATGTGGTAAGTAATGTTAACATAATTCAGATAATTAATTTTACTTGCATCTTTATTCACAAACTGTATTTTATTTAAAAAAAATAAAAGGCCTGTTCTACACTGCACTGTTCTACAGAAATGGTCAAAAGGTCTACAGTAAAACTGTTTATTATTATTTTTTCCAGTACTGCTGTATACTCTGCATTTTCTGTAGAAGATGTGTTTCTTTTTCCTTCCTGGTCACAACTTTGATTTAATAAACAAAAAGTCTCATAACTTGCCGCCACTTGTTTGGGTCAAGGAAGTAAATAGATGTGAAGGTTGTGTTATATTTATGTATTTATTTTCAAAAAAAGAAAAAGAAAAATGTGTGCAAAATGAGTATTTTGAATTATAAGAAGGTGCCCTAAAAAAAACAGCAAAGAGAATCCGAAACTATACAGGCAGCCATCAGCTGCTTTCCTGTTCAAAACCTTGGTGCACCAATGTCTCCTCTAAAATTCTGAAGCAGAAGTGGAACTGATTGCTGAAAATGTTTCATATTGTACTGATGGTACCACTGATGCCCATTCAGAAATCTAGTCAGATGAAGAGGCAAATGAAATAGTAATAATTATGTTTATTAATAGGTGCAACACTGCAAGTAGCCAAAGATGAGAAAATCACTGTTTTTTCATGTAGTGACTGTTGAAATGATCCATTGAAACAAAATTTGCTGATTAAAAATCAACAAGAATATCTTCTGCTTGTTGCAGTATAGACTTTTTTTTCCTGATGAATTAAGATGAACAGCAGTATTTGCTATGAGTTCTTAGCAGTTCTCTGTAAAGAAAATATTTTAAACTGTCTGATTTAACAACATTACGGTACGTGCTCTTTATGAAGATTGTATTCACTGTAGAATGCAAATTCTTCTCTTTTAAGGCACTAAAGACTTCTAAAATAATTAATTTCTTTTGCTAATTGAAACCAGGAATGAGGAAAAGGAGTTCCAAGGTGATCATCTCTACAGTGATATAACTCTCTTATGTCAAAGGCTATGAACAATATCATCCATAGAACTGCTGCTTTTACGCTATAGATATGGGATCTACTTTCAGATCAGAAGTCTACAAATACATAGTAAATAACAAAATACATGCAGTGTTTTAAATTGGAACTGAAGTTATCAATTAAATCTGCATTTGCTTCCAGATACTGCAGGAATATTTTGTACTATCACCTTTCCCAAGCAGAATTTTTCTGTCATTGTAGTTACAGAGATCCCTATGTTACTTACTTTGTTACTATGAAATACTATATAGATCAATAGGGGATTCTTCCTTACAGAACATTTTTAGTGCACCATTCCTTTTTGACCGAAATACCTCAGGCATCTGAGATTCTATTTTTAGAAAACTATACAAACATTTCATTCATTTCACTGTTAGGGAGCTTCTTTGGGAGGAGAGGGGCAGTGTTTGTTTTTTATTTTCTGTAATTTACTCCAAATAAAGCCTTTCTTAAGTTCATCTTGTTGCCATTATCTCCCTGTGTTATATCCTAGCAAATTTATTTCTGGGGCTGTTTACATCTTACAATATATCCTATATTATTAAATCTCTATATAGCCATTGTAATAGCCAGCAAAGCTCTATACTTCACTGTTTACATTATTTCTCATGGGTCAATCCCTTTGAAAAATCTATTTTGCAGTCATGCTCCTTGAATAATGAGATCCTAACAAACACCTGTTTATTTTCAATTATGCCAAACGTATAAGTAAACAGACTTTGCCTATCTGGATCCCACTGGGCAATGTGTAATACACAGTTTCATAATAGAGATTGCCAGTAGTCCTTGCAGTAGAAGTTATTGCACTTTGTTGAATTTGTGTGTCAGCAAGTCATGATTTCTTTTTTTATGTATAGCATTTCATATTGCCAAAATGTAGTTTTCCCCACAGGTTCACAACTCCTGCTAATATGACATTATTACAATTACTAATGATTGTAATTATTTTTTTAATTTCTCCTTATTAAGAATTTTTCAGTAACGATGTAAAACAGCTCAATTTCTATAGGAATTGAATGGGAATTAACCTTGAGCTTTGTCTCATTTTCCTTCTTCTAATATTTTAATGATGTTCTATAGTATATTTTTGATGCACATTTTTAATATTGAAATGAATAAACTGATAAATCAATATTAACATCTAAGAGATTCATATTTTTACTATTACTATTCCATGTAGACAACAGAATCATAGCCTTCATTTTTGAATAATTTGTTAATTGTTTATTCTGTTATTGATAGGATTGTAACTGTATAATATTTCAGAACAACTTACAATGGAAGTATTAACAGGTTTTAAATTTGTAATCGTTTGAATGGAATGGAAAGAGCTGAGATTTTTAAAGCTGAGAAGTTTGGATTTCATTAAATGCTAATGGCACTTGGGAATTTTCAAATATTTGGAAGAGGATAGTCCCCATTTTTAGCAATGTTATTATCTTTAACTTGTCTGTATGTGTTTTGTTCCTGAGTTATATTCTATAAGGAATGAATGACGGAAACATGGTGGTAAATTTTTTTCTATATTTGTCTAGATTTATTTCTCATTTAACTTCTTGACTTTTAATTGTATTGCTCACTAGCAATTTGTGATTGCTCTGAACGCTTCTACCACTTGGCTAGCCAGAAAGAAGAGTACATTTCTTGGAGCTACTCTTTGCCTTTTGATGTTTTATTTGCCCTGGAAATATTTTATGTACATTTCCCAGTACAGCGATTAGTTACACCTCTGAATATGTCAGGAGTAGGAAACATGGTTCTGCTTCCTCCCATCACTTCTGGCCTTTTGCATAATACAGAAAGAAATGAGCTGCTGCTTCTTCAAGCAGTGGAATAAATCAGTAGCAATAGTTTCTCATGCCTCATCTGTTCTCTTATGCTGAAGAAGAAGATTCTGGGAATAGATTATTTGTTATGTAGTTTCAGCATGTAAATGTACTCACATCCCTTGGTGGGACAGATTATTTGTCTTACTCAGATAATCAAAGAAAGGAAGCTTGTGGTCTCATCTTGGCTGCTGCAGATTCCCATAACATTGTCATCTTGAAAAGAAATCTAATACAATTGATTTAAGTTAAATACTTCATCATCATCCTAATGCAGAATGAAGAAAGTCCAATGAAGAACGTAGACAAGTTCCTATGAAGGACATGTATCCAGAATGTAAAGATTTGAGTACACCACATCGTGGTGAGGAAGTGAGCATTCACAGGAAGCTTCCTGGAGGCCCATGATATCTCAGTTTCACTAAACTGAAATTTAGCCAATCAAAGAATGTGGCCAAATGTAACTGACAATTATTTATTTATTTATGTATTTATTTATTTGCACTCACCTGCTTTAGACTAGTTGCTTCCACAGGAAATTTTAAAATCCTGAAGAAAGTTGTATCTAATGTTAAATAAAAAGTCTAACAAGAAAAATGTTGGAAATTTCTAAAATTAGGCTACTTGAGCATAAGATCCATGAGAATATTAAGACCCTGCTGGGCAAAAGGAAGATTCAAAAGAAGAATAAAGTTCTGTCATTAAATATCTGTATTGCTGCTCAGTTAAGGACAATAGTATAGCTGGTTAAGTGTGGTTTAAAAAAAAAAAAAAAAAAAAGGGAAAAAAAGGCATAAATACCAATCTGAATTTATGCAAGGACTTTTAAAAACTCTTAAGTTTTCCTCAATAGTTAATTAGGGCTCAGAACAAAAATGGGAAACAAGGAAGACATGAATTCACAGTATTATAAAATTATTCAGGTTGGAAAGACCAGGTTGCTCAGGGCACCTTTAATGACGGTGACTGCACAACCTTTCTGGGTCATCTGTTTCAATGCTTGAGTGTCCTAGCAGTGAAAAACTTTTGACTTGTATCTGATGGAAATTTCTCTTCTTTCAAGTTATGATGGTTGTCTCTTGTCTTCCATCTGGGTGGCCCTCTGAAGAGTCTGACTCTGTTTACTGGATAATACTCCCTACCCGTTAATGAGAAGGAGATGCATCTGCCATTAGAAAACGTCTTTGTAGCTGATCAACATCCTCTGGCTCGCTAAGCACTAGTTGGTAAAAGAAGCCAGCCAACAACTGTGCATCAGATTTTTCAAAAGTTTACAGTTGCGCATACCCAGATTCCATGGAAAGCAATGACAGAGAGAATTACAAATGCTGATAAAAGTTCAATGGCAGCTAAATATTTTTCACTCTCTAAATCAAAATGTTGATCTTTGTAACCTTTAGGCTTTATTTTAGGTCCAAGTGAAAATAAAGACACTCGAGTCAGTAGGTATGTAACTACTAGTATATTTTTCTGAGCATGTATTATAGGACCATTCATAGAATCATGGAATCATAGAATCATATAGAACATGATATAGAATCTATGATTCTATAATTCTACTAGTATATTTTTCTGAGTATGTATTCTAGGACCGTTCACTGCACTGAACAGCTGACATATGGTAAAATAGTAAATTGCTATATGCCTTTATGATTCACAGATGAGTGCCTGTATTTCCCAAATGTTTTGCATGCCCATAAAAGAGATTTCTGCCTCAAATTCAATAAGAGTACAGTTTAAACTGATGTCAATCTTGGGTTACATTTTCTAAATATTACATTTTTTTCATCTTCAGTAAGCATGCTTATAGGCACCAACATACACATGCTCTTTTTCCATATTTTTTTTAATTAAAAATAAATAATTCTTTCATATTATGATAAAATGACAGAATTAAAAAAAAAAAAAAGAAAAAAGAAAAAAATATGAAAATGCAGAAAGCAGATATTCTTTTATTCTATTTTATCACACTCAAGGGCAAATGAAGTTGCTGACCTATTTTTTTTAGTTCATGTATTGATTACAATTTTATGAGAATATGTAGTAGAATACAGCAAATAGGACTAGGGGAAGGAGGGGGTAAAAATGCTTATAAATCTGTCCCACATTGTTCTCTTTCTTTAATTGTAATTGTCTGATGAAAGTTCCATCAGTTTCTGTAATTAACCTAATGGTCTAAATGAATTTCCAGATCACTGGTTATTCACTTCTGTATGAATGCCATTGCATTGAGTTTAATTAATACAAAGTAAGTTCAACGTCCTTTGTATCATTAGAATTCTGTTTCAGTTAAAAATATTTTTTCCTCTTATTTTTTTGTCCCATTTATGGATTTGGGTGTTTATTCTCTAGCCATACTAAGATATTGTCTAGTATTTTTATAATTAAAATATTTTGAATTGAATGCTCTTCAGATTTCCATCCTCAAAATATCAGTGTAGATATTTTTTGGATTTATCTTTTCAACTATTTTTAAACAGAATTCAGTCAGTGCTAAATTCATAATCCCATGATATGCCCTAGAACATCTTATTTGTCTTGATATTCCTTTCACAGAAATACATATGACAGATAAGCACTCACCAGAGAATACTTTTTCTTTGCATCAGACAGATATTAAAACAATAAACTATGTTGCCCTGGGATTTTAGCTTATGAGCAACTAGAAAACAACAAGGCAAAGATGAGATGTTTTTGAAAGGTGGGAAGGCAGTTCTTTCAGAAAATTCCCTAGAAACCTTTGGTCCTGTAATATTTTTGACAATAAATATTTTTAATGCTTAAGTTCTTTTAAAGCAAATGAGAAAAATTCCTAAATGTTCCAAAATTATCCTAATAATCCTCCCGATTCAGACTTATTCATTAGGTGCCGGTAGAGAATAAAAATCTGTAGCAGAATCTTAAAGGATAAATTATATTAAATTATGGGAATTTTGCTTTTATAGATATATATTTTATATTAAAAAGACTTATCAACACATATATGATAGATACATTTGCTTTTTTTAAAAAATATATATACTTTTTTTTTCCTGTGAGTATTTTGTGTCATAGGTGGAGGATGGTTCCAGTGGATAGTTCAGGACTTTGTTGATATGCATGGAACAGATGAGGAAAATCATAAATACCAAGTATGAACACCATATCCAACAGAAGGATTTAGATTATTTGAGGATTCATTGTTCTGTAGAAATGACAATTAAGTAAAGCTTGTCTATTCAATGTTTCTTTTGAATATCTTTCCTTAAAAGTAAGTTACTTGGCTTATGAAATATTTGTGAACTAGTTAAAAAACTGCTCTGTGAAACTATTTTCATTTTTTTCTATTTCACTAAAAGCATTCCAGGTTTTATTTTACTGAGGAATTACCAATAGACTTTGACATTTGTATTACATTCTGGGATATTTCCAGTACCAAAAGATTACATGAGGAAAACATAAATTTTCAAAAGGTTATTTAAAATGGACTTTTGAGCAGAATCTTTAGTGGAAACATTCTATTCAGTTGATTTTTTCAGGTTTAATCTGTTCACATCTAATTACCTGAAAATAGAATTGTAATGATGATCCTGTTATGATATTATCTTGAGACTCCAAGCAACCAAAGCTTAGGTGCTCCTGGCAGTTAGTACATCCATTTCTGGGTTTTGCATGTAAGACATGATTGACCATATTCAATCTAAATGGGCATGTACTTTATGGTAATGACATCAGTTATTAAATTTTTGTGATTTCATTGTTATGGTTTTTATTAATTTATTTGTTGAGATTTTATTGTTGTTGATAGGGGAGCAACTGTTTAGTATGTTTGTCTTAGTTGAATTGAATTGGTATGTGGGACAGGTACAATTTAAAGATTGGGCAATCATATGATATAAATAACTTGCCTATGTTGTAGTATTTGCAAATTAAATGTAAAAAGATTTCTGCAAATTAAATTTTTAATTGCTCTGTTTTCTCTTAGCCTAAAATGGAATGGCAGGTCAATTCATTACAATTAATATATATATATCAGTAGATTGTATTTACATATTTTTCTGGTTTTGTCTACTTTTAATTGCTTCTTATAGAAAAAAGTAGAGTACCTTTGCAAATGAGTTATGTGAATAAGCCAACAAAGTGCTTCCTGAATTAATAATAGACTTTTTTTTTGTTTTTAATATGAATTGAAGAGAGAGAATCTCCTGGTAGTAGCCCAGGAATAACGTTAAAAGTACCCTTCCTGGTCCTCATGTTAAAATACTGTTTAGTGAGTTTGCATGAAAATTTTAACAAATAAGATATCAATAATAGTAAGAAAGTGAAATTTACTAATGGCTTTTTTGTCCGTCCCCCTTAAGGCAAACTTCAAGAATTTAAAGCAAAGGAGACATGTTAAAATTACTAGTAGCTTTTTTAATGCCAAAAATTTTCTTAAGGGACAAGTATGGAAACAATGGTCTCTGTTACCAAAATCTTATGACCTAGGTAGCCAGCTAAAACAGAGGACCTGGGGAAAGAATAAACTGCTCTGAATTCAGACATTTTAAGCACACAAGCTTAGCATACTTACTGATTCAGTGATTTTTTTTTCTTGGATTTTTTTTTTATTTATTTATTTTAAGGGAGTAAAGATTTTCAGTCATGAAATGACAACGCTTACATGAGGAGAGGACTAAGGTGGGAAAGGCATTTTGTAAGAAGTTATTTTTGAGGAGGGACTTAAAGGAAAAATGGTGAAGGAATGACATAGGCAGGGTTGGAGGAGTTAGTTTCTTAGCAGTTATGCTAAGAAATTTTTATTGAATATAAGTCTTACAGTCTTCTACTAGAAATCAACAGGTTGCACATATAAACAAATTCAAGAAAAAAAAAAGATATAAATACCAAAATGCTGTTGAACACTATATTTGAGGTTCAGTTGACCTTAGTTGTCATATATGATGTTCATTCTATGTAATGAGAACAAGGTTGTTGTTTCTTTGTTCTGAAATGCCTGTTTATCTTTTCAGATTAGATTTACAATTTTTATAATGCTGATTTGGAATGGAGTTATTCCAAAATATATTCACTTGATTTCAAAATCAAGTGAATTATGTCTTATTATTAGACAGTTTTCTATGGCACTTTGATTTTGAAAACCTTTTTCAAGCAGTTTCTGTTTAGCAAAAAGGACCCTCATGATTGTGAAACTCAACATTTGTGCTGTAGTGGAGATAGGCTACAGTGATCTACTTACGTCACTTTTAAAGTTTTCTAATCAGATTGTAAAGTCTTAATGGTTTTATTTACTTTTAACGTCATCAATATAACACAATTTGGGTTGTTTCTATAAGGCCTTTTATATTTCAAAATTAAATGTTTTAGTAGCTTGAAGGGTATTTATCTAGATACTTCTAGCTTTGCTATAGGAAAACAATTCCTTTCTTTTGAAAGGAGTTTCATTTAGTAGGCTGCATTTACTTGAAAGTAATCTTAAAAATAAATAAAAAATAAAAATTAATTTGAATCTAAGCCATCAGTTGAAAAATGAATTAATATTTACTGAAAAATATTCACACAAAAGTCTGTGATGCGCATCACTAAAATGTGCAAGTAACTAAAAATAAAGAAAACAAAGAAGTCTTATTGACTTGCATTTCTTTAACTGTGGAATTCATTAAGAACACTTTAAACATGTACCATTCACATGCCAAATAGGTACTGTGCAAAGTTAGAGAGGTATCTTGTCTGTACTGCTAATAAAAGGAGTTCACATCTGTACTCAGTTTCCTGTTAAACATTGCAAGAAGCATAGCTGCATATAATAAATATATTTTAAAATATGAAAACAGGTAATTACAAAAAAATATTTTACTATAAAGAGTTATGATGAACTTTGTAGTAGATCAGGAGAGATTCTGTTAGGCCCTTTTATCCAGAAAAAAAAAATCAAAATGGGAAATTATTGTGCAAGTACGCAGTTGCCAGTAGGAGGAAAGGTTAGTTATATAAACTTTCAATGTACATGGTAATAGTTTCCTCATTTTCTGAGAATCTTAAAAGAATTGTTAAAAGATAGTACAGACAGATTGTGGTTATGCTTAATTCTTTGAATAATATCACCAATACGTCATTGGTTAGTCAGATAAGGTTGTGTTTCTAAAACAAAATTATACTCTCAAGAGTTTCCCATGACTGCTTTAAGTGCTTCATTCCCCTTTCTGGTAAAATATACCACAATACTTATTACAGGACATCTATTAACCAGTGCCAATAGGTAAGGTGAAACTTATGCAGAAGTCTAGGCTGGAGTGAAAAATAAATTTTTCTGAACCTCCATGAAAGCTATGAGTACCCTTCTGCTTCCTGATAAAAATCTGCCTGTATCTACCCATCTTGACCTTCCTTGTCTGTGTAGTTGTGTGGCTGCTGCTTGCTTTTTTTAAAAACAGCTTACTTTATTAGCCAGGAAAACCATTTCAGTGGGCATTGGTACCTAGTTTGCTTCCTGTGCCTGTTTTACTTAGTGCTTTTACAGGTATATGTTTCTTCCAGTCAGCAAAGTAATGTATGTGGCCGTCAATGTGTTCTTTAAAGTGTTTTTCTTGGTGTTGTATTACAGCCACATTTCAGATTGGCTTTCTTTTCTGCTGTAAACCTAACATCATCTTCATTGTTTTTTTCTTGGTAGCACTGTCTGAAATTCTTGTTATAGCATTTTCTGCATTCTCCATCATGGTATATTGCCCTTCTGCAACTGTTTTCAGGATAACTATCCCTTTACCCTCTATAAGTGTTTTAAATGGCGACTAATAGTTCATCAGTAAGATGTATTGTCATTCTGCAGCACTTGTAAATATGGATTTCATTTCATTCCTTCATTTTATTATTATTATTTTTTTTTCAGTGCTTTGCTGTTTGTACTTATTCTAGTGTTAATCTGTGTAGTGATGATGCAGTGTGTCTGAAGTGGTACAATGAAGAGTATTATAAAGAGAGATGTATACTGAATTGCATGCCACTGGCAGTTTTTTAATTTGTACACCATCCTACTATTGGGTAGTGCAAGATGACTAGGAGGGTGCTTATAACATCTTTTTATAGTTAATTGTGGATTGTATCTTTGTCCTTTGCTTCAAATAATCCAGATCATGTTTGACCAAAGACAGCTGTGACTCTCACATGACATTGTGTTATCTTGTTAATGGAGATATGGCACTTGGCTTTTGGCAGTACTCATGGTTACCTGTCAGGACAATAAGATGTCAGGACTTAATCCTCTCAGAATGCAGTGAAACAGTGACAATTACTTTTTTTTTCCTTTTTTTGAACATGATCTATGATGTTATTGTACATAATATCCATTGTGTTGAGTCCTATATGCAGATTTCTTGTTTGCTTGACTTTGCATCTACAAAGGATCTAGAAAGATGCCCTACTACTCATTTTCAGTAACTAGGGAAACACAGTTGACCATGCATATCAAGTCATTCTGTCAGTCACTTGGACAGTTGTTAATTTTATGGTTTTCAAGTTTCCCTGTCACATCTAGTTCCAAAAAAGACTTACTTTAGTGTCAGCCTTTCTTATATTGGCAGTTTAATAACAGTTGTTATTAAATCATGGCTCTTAAAAACATGTTGTATATAACAGAATTCTTAGAATCATAGAATGGCTAGGGTTGGAAGGGACCTTGAAGATCATCTAGTTCCAACATTCCAAGTTCTTCCTCAACCTGAATTTCATACATAACTATTTATGAGGTATTAATATTTTTATTGCCTATATGGTTCTCTGCATGTACAATTATTTTTTTGACAATTACTCCACTATGGCTTGGGTTAGGTTAGCCAACTAGTTTTTCCCTCTGTCACTTCCTGCTTAAAATTTTCCCAACACAGCAATTTTCTGACAATGTTCTCTGTTATAGCTTAATAATTCTGTTGAGCTTTAGTGGCTTGGATATATAAGCCACTAGGCAATCACGCATTTACAGGACAGTCAAAAACTCATATGAGTTTTGACATACAGAATATCAAAAATGTCACTGTATTGGATGATATTTTAAATTTAGTTCGTTCTTCTGAAAATCATCACAGGCTATATTAAAATTTTCCTTTTCCCCCTTTTTTTAACATGCTAATGGAATAACGGAGTTCTGTAACTTTTACAAATCTCCCCACTATTAAAGAATCCTTGTGTCATCTAGACAGAACTTGTCACCCTGTAATTTACTTTCATAAACAAACAGCTGATTTTTTTCGTCTGTGTAGTAGTGCTATTGTTCATCTAGTTTTCTACAATCATGTCCTTTTTACTTTGTCTCAGAAATCCTGTTTGTGAAAACATAGGGGAAATTTTCCATTTGCTTGGAACTTCTAGATATCAGTAACCAAGAACACAAGACAAATTATTGATCACTTTGAACATCTACGCTTGAAGATTATTCTTTAATTTAGGATCAAATGAGGCTCCTGTATCTTTTCATTTGTGGTCTAGTTGCTTTGTTTTTGTTTTTACCTACTGAGCATTTTCTTGTTTGTTAGCAGTTTCTTTTGTGAAAAGTCAACTATTCTTTGTAACATCAACTATGCAATGCCCTTATTTAGTTATTAAGTACATCATATTTGACCAACAGTGTAATTACATAGCTTAACAAAAAAATCTCAATTATCTGTTCATTTTTTTATTCCTCCATATCCCCCATTTTCTTCTGCTTGTTAGGAGAAATCCATTGATGTCTGGGGGACTCAGGTGGCCAAACATACAGGTTAGTAAAAGGATGAAATGTGCAGGAGTTTCTAACAATCATAGAATTACCGAATGACCAAATCACAGCATGGCTGAGTATGGAGGCCCCTCTGTGTCCATCTGCTCCTCTCCCTGCTCCAACAGGGCCACCCAGAGCAGGGGGCCAAGGCCCATGTCCAGGTGGCTTTTGGACATCTCCAAGGATTAAGATTCCACAACCTCTGTGGGCAACCAGTTCCAGTGCTCAGTCATCCTCACCATAAAAAAAGTTTAGACAAAAAGATAAGACAGTGTCCAGGTTTTGGCATCAAGATTTTTTTCTAAGGGTTATAAATTCCTGACATACAGTGGTGTCAATATATGTAGAATCCAATGGTAGTTTGTTTATTTGTACATTAGAGAAGATGGAAAAAAAATAAAAAAGAGAATTTTAATGCCATTTATACTTAAAAGTATTATAAAGAAATCTAGATGTGTGTTTAGTTTGTGCAAGTAATTTTTGGTATAATAAACCAATTGGATCTGGAAGCAAATTTGTGGCAAAGATAATCAAACAGCAAGTTTTGTTGGAACAGCCAACTATCGTTATACAATTTAGTATAAGAATAAGCACATTAAATAGGTGGTTGCTTTTTTGCTAAAATATGCTATGCATAGTTTTTGAGTGAATTTGATTATGTTGATGATGTGGTGTGGAAGAAAATTACAAATCTTGTTTTTCAAATATCTGAGGATTCAATAGGTGAAAACCTGAAAACAGTGCCTTAAACCAGCTGCCAATGCCTGCTCTCTCTAGAAATATTTGCATAATATTTCAGGGCACACTTAACTACAAAAAAAAGTCACAAAATTTATGTGAAATTTTGGACTAATTTGGATTTGTTTGGAAACTTAATGCAGTAGTGTTGTGTGAAGGGATTCAATTACAGTGTGCAGTGTTTTGTAAGTAACTTTCTCACATAAAAAGTTAATTAATCAGAGCTGTGTCAATTTCCTTGTGCCATGTCAATTTACAGCAAGGTAATTAATCACTAATCGCCCAGCGTGCAGCAAACTAAGGGACAATCCGTGAGTCATTTATTGTTATTTTTTTCAAAATAAATGGCACACAGAGCCATGAAGAAACGCATCTTGCCTTTCATAATATTTTTATTGACAGTTTTGCATGTTGTAATAGACTGCAGCAACAAGCAGCTGTAGTTCAATGGAATATGAATATTAAAGAAACAAATGAGAGCAGATTTATAGGCCATTGCTTTTCTGTTATGTCAGTTTTGAGATTACACTGAGCAAATGAACAGTGAAAAATTACTCTTCCATGTGGAGAATGGTGATTAGACTTGTACATTAATTAGAGATTTTTGTTTTCCATTTCAATGCATTTCAAATGAGAACATCCTATAAGAAATTGTTTGTCCAAAATCCAGATTTATTCTTTCATAAACAACAGTGTTTAATATTGACATGTATTTCTGTACAATGGTAAGGAAATCATTGTTCCACTATTTTTGTTTTAAAAATAAATATATTGTTTCTATTTTGAATTAAAGAAATAGAAGGGACCAGTCGTGCCTATATTTGACATTCATGGCAAATTTCCTTTGAGTTCAGTTAATTCACAATTGGATCTCAGGAATAATCATCTCACAAAAAGGACAGGTGAAAAATTGTTTGTTGGTTGTTTTTTTTTTGTTTTGTTTTGTTTTGTTTTTAGTTTGCTAGAGCTTTCTAGAGCTTTTCACACTTTAAAGATATATATACATTTTTAAAATCCTTTTATTTTAAAAGCTGTAGTAATGGAGCTTTTACTTGCACTGCAATTTTTATTTAAATGTAAAGATCTACATGCATTGTCTTTAACACAGTTTTTATAACTCTTTTAAACAATGACAGGTAATATTACTTATTGCTATTAAGGTCAAGTGAAAACTTACTACAGAGTATACATCAGGATAAATTCCTGATTCTGTTCCAGAAATATCAGATAATATGATATAGATTATTCTGCTTAGCCTTCCTCAGCATGTTACCTATTTTACCTCTTTGTTCTTAATTTATTGTCCAGCACTTCTGAACTGTTTCCTCAACAGGAATCCTCCTAAACTATGGGAGTAATATGTGTGTGTCTTCCTGCATTTCTAACAGTTAAACTACTCTGCAGTAAATTAGCTATAAACTGATTTCAACACAGTATAGCATTAAAATTCTTCAAGATTAAACATTGGAAAACTCTTGATAGCAGATGACCTGATAGTTTGTACAAAGATTAGGAGTGATGAGAGGTAGATTCATTCATCCATTTTGATGGCACACCTTTCTTGAGGCATATGGCACACTCATACAAATTCAAACCACAGCAAAAATGCAAAGAATAATTGCCCATTAAAATGGCTGTATATTTTTATGGCTTTGATACAAAATCTGCCCCCTGTTGTTTTTTACATCTGCTACTCTTCCATTTATCTCAGAGCTTTAAGACTTTAATACACAGTGTATAACCCCTAAGTGTTTTTTTTACCAGGATGTGTTCCCCCTTTTTGGAGCTCAAGCTTTGTCAGTGTTCAGACAGTCTTTGTTTTCCAAGGCATATATTGAGATGTGGTGTCTAGAAAATCCACTACCTGTCATGTTCATTTAATAAAAAATGAATAAAAGCAATGCTTATATATATGATATCTGTTGGGAGAAATTCAGATATAATTAAATTTCATCTGTGAACACAAATATGATTGGGTTGAAATGGATCTTTCCCTCATACAGTCTTTAGAAACTTCTGTCTTTGTTTTTAACCTCATTATTATCACCAATGATATGTAGTTGGCAAAATTTGCCTTTTCCCTATTACAGGTCAGAATTCTAGTCATAAAATTACATTGATAAATTTAAGGTACTTCTGTTAAGAAGTGGAGTAGGATGTTTCCCAGCTGAGAGTTGAACACATTTTCAATGCCATTATAATAGAATTTTCACTGGCTTAGTTTCAGTAGTTAGGCACTGAGGCACTAAGGAAGGTTGACCTACAAACTTTGAGTCATTAAATGTTTACCCTTCCTGGCTAGTATATTCATTGCTTCTGGGGCTGGTTGATATTACTTAATGCTTCCTGATGGGAGAGCTCTTTTCATAAAATTGTTTTTATTAAGTCCATTATTCAATTGTGTTCTAGTGGCATTACTTCTGGTTATTTTGGAGGTAAGGATATTAAAAAGTTGGTAGCAAAATAAATTCTGTGATTATTGCATACTCCTAATCACATGATTTCTCAGTTGGGATGAGTAGCATAATTTTTTTGTTGAACTCAAATGTAGGGTGACATGATCTTGTCAATTATTATACCTCTGGCAATAATTGTAATCTTTAATAATACTACCTGCAATTAGAAGGCATGTTTTCACATACTCTGTTTTTCTGGCTGACCCAAGTCACTTTTTGGGAGAATGGATATAATTCTAGTGCATATATGAGCTCACTTTCTCACAGAACCATGCAGTGCCATTCTTAGTTCCATATTTCTCAGGCTTATCTTCCATTATGTCTTATCATCTTCTTGACAGAACTCCAAACCATTGTCCTAACTTCTAGATGCTTCTGTAAGATTTTCTAGGGTTTTGCTTTACTACAGATATTTTATGCTTCATGATTTTCTTAAGGAGGCAACACAAGGTGAGCATAGCAAAATGATGAAATAACTTCTGGCTTTGCATTCTAACACATCAGAAAATATACAGATCCTTTAAAAATGTCAGATCCCCACCTTATCTTACCATCTCCAATGAATGGTGGGTTTGGCCTCCATTATAGGTTCTGGATTTGATAAACATTTGGGGGCTAAGTAACTCTTCCTGAATTTCTTCTAGCTTTTTCTCCTCTTTCATAAGAAAAAGCACATGCAAAGAGAAAGACTTATTTCTCATTTTATATATATATATGCGTATGTATTAATAATATAATAGTATTTTTTAAAAAATATTTTCTGTTCATTTGTACTCACTCATTGATTGAGGTGCTCTGCTTTTGCACTGATATTTCTTTGTTCACTGCCAAAGATCTGTAATTTTTTCCAAGGCATGGCTATCATGATGAAGAAAGAGTATTTAGGATAAATGTTCAATTACTGCAAAATATATACTTTAAACCATCTGTGTGAAAGTTATATTGAATGGTACAATTAAAAGGGAAACAAAACAAAACAAAACACACTAGGAGTTCATGCTTTCATACAGACATATCGTCAGTGTCTGCCATATAATTTCTGCACAATTCCAGTTGGAATTTTCTTAGAGCTACAGTTACTCCTTTCTTCCATTATTCATACACGTCTAGGGTGTGAGCTGTATGAAGGAATTGGTGAATTAATTTCAAACAGTACATCTTACAGAAGAAAGATTGTCTAGGACCCTGAGTGTTTCACTGAAAGAGTATTGACTACTTCCTTGCTTTAAATATTGCCAAACGTAGATGTATCTACTAATAATTAATTGCTGAAGCGGATCTTTGAATGGGGGTTCCTAGATTATGGATTGGAAACCCGTAGTGTTGTTAGATACATTAGATAACTTGAGTTTAGACTTCTTTTTTTTTTGAGTTGGTTTGTTATTCTTTACTATTGCTTCCTTTTTCTTGGAAAACTGTTTTCTATCAGTATGTAGAAAAATACAGATGTACATGTAAGTGAAGAAGTTGTCCAAACTGCTCAAAGATTGTTAGACTTCATTATTTTTTTTGTCAGTGGCATTTAGGTCAGAGAAATTTCTCTTATTCTTGGTAGTTCAGGAGTGTCCCTAAGACTACATTTATTAAATCTAGCTACAGAATACCAACCTTCAGGCTTATCATTTAAGATATCTACCATTTCAGATATGTTTTCCTGGCCAGATTCTTCAGTGAGAGGGGCCTGTAATGCTCCAAGGCTGTAATGAGGTCAACAGAATGACAGTATTTTCCTTCATGTGTTCAGCCAGCAATATCTATAAGTTGATAATTTTTTATTTTATTTCAAATTTAAGGCTACTTTTAAAATTTACTTCTAAAACAGATGAAACACAACTTTGGATTGAAGTCAAATTTCAGACTTGAAAAGCTTATACATAATTTCTTCCATTTGTTTTCCTTTATTAGGGCATTTCTAAGCAATCTTTATTTATCTGTTTACATGCTTAATTTACATAATTCAATACAATGAAGCACAACTAAAGTAACTTGAGTGTCACCAGAGCAGGATTTAATTTTCTGTATCTCACTGATGAATTAGTTCCAAAAATACCTGTTCTAACACTGGCCAACAATATATGTTCAAAAGAGAAATGAATAATGAAGCATTGTTTAAAAAACTGGCAGAGAAAGTAAATTAGAAAGTTTCATTTTTTCTTTTTTTTTAAATTAAAATGTGAAAAGTTTTACAAATATTTTACTGAAAAAAATCTACGTAGTACTATATTACTGTTCAATTTCTGATGAAGATATTTTGTTTCACATGGAATGGTAATTAATGTTTACATTTACTTGCAATGACAATATAAAACTATATGAGTTTATTTCTTCTTTATATGTCTAAATTGTTTTTATTGGCTCTTAATATTATCTGAATTCGTGTAGATATTTCCAAACTATGTAACTCTTGCCTTTGAAAAAATAACAGGTACTATTATGAACAGAATATACCCCCAAATTCTGAGAAAGCTCTTGCTCTACCTTTTTTTTCAGTTGAAAAAAATGAAACAAAATTCAAACCTAATAATAATCAACTTTCTGAACAAAACTGAAGCTCATCACTGAACAATTTAGATTGAAAGGGGCTTTTGGAGGTCACCGGGTCCAACATCTCACCCCCACTCAAAGCATGGCAAACTTTGAAGATAAATCCAATAATGTGATGGAGAATTCTCTGGTACTCTAAATTTGAGCCTGAGCTGGGAGGTTTTGGCCTCAAAAGTCTTCTTTTAGCAGCATCAGCTACAACAGGCAGCATTGTTTTTAATAATGAGTGTCTTTTTGTGCTACCTGTTATACTGCTATATAAATTCCCTGTTTGCCATCTCCTAGTTGCATAAAAAGATTTTATGTTAGAAGATGAGGCCTCTTGTTAAAAGACTAATAATGTAGTTATCCAACAATGCCCTCAACTAGTTATGGGCCATGCTTTAATATAAGCACAACTATGCTGCTACATTACCAGTATTTTGCCTAGTTTTCAAACACCAGATTGATCTGAATATTTTATTTTCCTCTCCTTCTCTTCACAGTGCCAGGATTTCCCTACCCAGCTGCAACGGCAGCTGCTGCTTACAGAGGTGCACATCTAAGAGGCCGAGGTCGCACAGTGTACAACACGTTCCGTGCAGCAGCACCCCCTCCTCCAATTCCAGCCTACGGCGGGTAAGGAGATCAGCCTCTTTTACCTATTACCATGAATCTCCGAAGGCTGCGAACTGTGTAGCTGTGGTGCACGCTGATCGTGTCTCACTGCAGAAACCAACACAGCATGCAACCAATCCAAGTACTGGAAGTGGTGCACCTTGCACAGTGTATTGAAAAATGACTGTAATTTGTACTGCCATGGTTGGTGGCCTTAAGCATTTGAGGTGTCACATACTGTTATGTAAATGCTCTTAGAGACTAAATGCTTTGGAACAGGGAAATTGTTTCAGCTAAACATGTATTTTTGATGATTGCAAACATCTGGTTATTAAGGAGGTTGGATCAAGTAACTTCTTTTCCTTCAAATCATCCACTGAAAGTTGTCTCTGGACCTAAAGGCTTAGAGTTTGTTTTTTTGTTTTTGTTTCTGAGTTTAGTTTTTCAAGCTGATATTTTTACAAAGTTTGAAAACCGGGCTGCTTCTCTCAAGGCCATGTGCTTTCCAGTACATGTTTGTGTAAATAATAAGTCATGGAGTGAAGGTGACCTCTCTCTTTCCTCACTACGATGCTGTTCCGCAGCTCATCTGCTGTCACTTTGGATATCCCCCTGTAAGGAAGCTTGCTGCATAAGATGTGCTGAGACCCTATCTTCCTATTTCATTACAGTAGAAGACAGGTGCCCTTCAGTAGCTTCCCACCCCAGACTTCCCTGGCACTCTGGTGAGACAGGCTAGGTGAAGGTATCAGAGGCTAATTTTGACTCGATCCTTTCCATATTGTCAGAATGCAATAATTACGGGGCTCACAATACTCCAGTTCAGGGAGGGGTCTGAAATGTGTTCGCTAAGACATAAGGTCTGGAATTGCAGAAAGAAATGGGCCAAGTAATACAAAGCAATACAGAATGAGGCATAAGATTTATATTGTGATACTGTCATAGTATTGGAACCTGGTAATATTGATATTGTTTAATATTGCAATATTAAGGGAGAACCAGTCCGTTTCCATCTGCATTAGTTTGTTCAGATCCCCTACCACTACCAGCCTTTTGCAAGTAAGCTGACTATACCTGTCTGGTTGGAAGCAGTTTCTTATGAAACGTTTATTTGATTAAGCCAAAAGGCATGTCTTTTTTTTTTTTTTTTTTTTTTTTTTCCTGGAGGGGTTTGCAAAAAGAGCCAGTCAGCCACGGAGCTAAATTTTCAGGGATATTTGAGACATGCACTTTGACCATTCCTTCACATTGGGCAGTATCCCTTCAGAGAAATAAGCTGTGTGGAAAATTAAAATTAAAATAATGGCAAAATCAGGTTTATTTTGTTAAAGTGAAGTGTATATTTTTTTCCTTTAAGTGCTTTGTGTAGTTTAATAAGCTAATTTTAAGTTAGCTATTACTTAATGAAGACACCATGATTTTTGAAAAAGATTGCTTGAATTACCTTTGGACAAGGCTGGTATCCCACCAAAGCATCTTACTGTTGCCTAGACTATCTTCGTTAGAGGTAGTCCAGGTATTTGTATGTGGCAATGAAGGGAACAATTTTAGAATGTCCTATAGGACCAATTTCATATCTGGATGTCTCAGCTATGAAATGGGTGCTGCACATAGGAAATAAACATACTTACATATATTGCACAATACAAGCACAGACCCTATTTTCTGATTTTCCTTTGTGCTTTCAAGGCTTTAGCTGTTTACCAACTTTAAATTATAGGCTCTGTTGTCTAGGACCCAAAGCTGATTCCCGCTCTGAGCTTGCAGATGAGAGCAGCCCTACATTTCCTAAGCCTTATATAAGCTTTAATTTAAAAAGAATATTTGATGCAATCTTGAAGAATGCGAAGTGACAATATTCTGATTTCTTGTTCCAGTTTTCTTTAACTAACTTTTTGATCTATACTGCCAGCCACTAAGCTGACTTAAAGGACAATGGAGGTAGCAAGGGACTCATATGTATGCTTCGTGTGTTCACATACATGCACAGCTAAATTATTTTTGTTTTTCTCCTAAATATAACCCTTTAAAAATAAGTTATTCTGCTTTAGAAAGTTGTCTGGTTAGAAAAAAATGACACTATCCATCGCTACTTATTTTAAAAAGAAACTCTTAAATTTAAGTAGGGTGTCTAATATGCAAGGAGATCACAGCTTATGTTATTATCAGTTTTATGATTTCATGAATGCAACACCTGTGTTTAAGACAAAGTCATAAATTAATATAGGAAAATATATACCATTTATGTGGGATGCAATTTTTTAATTGTACAATAATTTTTTATTTTGTTAGTATTTGCAAAGGAAGTAAAAATACTTTCAGATCAGTAAGTAACTTACATTGCCTTTAATTTCAGGGGTCACATATGGGTGCACTCTGAGTTTGTGTTACATGTAAATGTTTATAGTTTAGTTAGTACAGTGACTCAACAGGAAGAATTAAATTTCTAAGTGTAATACCTGTATATTCTCATACAACTGTACTACATAGCTTCAGCATCTTTGGATACTATGTTAGATGTAAGCATTGTGAAATTCAGTTGTAAATTAATACAGATGCCTGCAGTGCAGTCAGATTCAGCAGTGTTTCAAAACCAGATTCCAAGAGGTGATCTCAGCACTCTTCTGCAGGAAGGTCTGACAATTAGGTTGGACAGTTCTCATCTCCCTTTATGACGTGTCGTTGACTTCGGAGAAGGCCATGCATTGATTCAGGAGAGAAGTTACATCTTTTCATTGGTATGATGACTTCAGGCTGTCTGAGATAAGCCCTTGGCAATCTAGGACTCTGCTGTGTCAATAAGTGTGTTTTCTAATACAGTCTGACACTGTAATTTCAATTGATAAGCTAAATTAAGAGTCTTAATTTAAATAGGTCTAAATTCAGAGATTAGTCAAGTTTATTTTTCTGTCCACATATGGTTTAAAATATCACATTGCTTTCTGATACACACATTTCCAACTTCTGCAATTCTTGGATCGGTGCAGAAATACCTCTCTTACACTCATCCACAGTTGAATAAATAAAGCTTTATTCTGAAATAATTTATTTGGCCTAGTGTACTATACCTTCTGCTAGTAACTTCATTGATATAGTAGTATAATTTGGAATTTCTTTGCAATGCTTTCCTCTGTGCTCACCCATTCTGTACTCTGACCTATCAAAGAGGCAAAAAGGGATTTACATCAGAAAAAATCCTTAATCAATGAAAGTAAGCTATAAATATGTTATTTTCAGTTACAATGTAAGTAGAGTCTGGGAAAACTACAGGGAAAATAAAGAGATCACAGAGAATGAATGAACTTGCAGAATGAAGCAAGCAACTTAGAATATCATTTGTTGACAAGAAAAATGGAAAAAGCTTTGAATGCTGTTTTGCTATTCATTTGGTAGCAAGCTTTCATTTTTCACTCAAGTAGCCCAGCTTATAGCCAAGCAGTTCATATGAAAATATTTTTAATGATTAAAAAAAGGAGTTGCCTCATACATTTTTGTATGATGTGTGAATTTCAATTATTTTTAACTTTGCAGTAAATCTCAGCAACATATAGTTTATAATATAATAACATATAACATATAGTTTAAAATATAATTTCCTTTTTTAAAAAGTACTCATGTAAATGTAGAATATAAAGCTGGTTTTAAATAAGTTACAAATGAACTATAATAATTGATTTGCAATAATCTTTTGCATGCTGATTTGTTTATATTCAGAAGTTTTAGAACTGAAATAATCACTTTCAAATTGGAAATCAAATGCAAATCTAAGAAAAGTATTTCTGATACTAGTGTGACAGCTTCTTACAAGTGTAACACTGTCTGAAGATTCCCTGCTGTGTAACAAAGACCTTCTTTCTTTTCAGTTTCCCTTGAATTTGTATTTATGCTTGTTCACTGATGTCCTATTTGATCCTGACTGTGACTTTTTCTTCTCAACAAAGTTAAGAAACGGCAGTGTGTCCCAATCTGTAAGGAAATCTGGAAGATCTTGTCAGTAAGCAAAACAAAGTAGCATGTATTCTTACGGAAATCTCTGTTCTGCTGTGCCTCATAGTCACTGGGAAACAGCAAATATGGCACACTTAGCTATGTCTAAGGAAAACTAGTGAATACAGGCATATTTAGAGACTCTGTTTTTTTTATAAATCAAGGACATCATGCATGCTTTACAATGTGTCTCTTTAAAATAAAGTCAGCGTTCATGAGATATGTAGCAATATATACATAATTAATGGCTTCTTTAGTTGAGAGTGAGGCGTTTCAACAATTCCTTGAGATATTCTTGTTTATTAACTCATGGAAAATCATTTTTAGCAACTGTGGCATCATTTCTAATGCCTCAAAATACTACAGTGTGCAGCTGGTTTATAACTTGGTATGTGTAATTCACTTACGTACCATAAAAAACTACTGAAACTGACATGAGGGAATAAAGCTTTGGTTTCGTTTGTGTGAGAAAAGAGAATATTAACATTTCTGGAGATCTTTATTGGGTGAAAATATTAGCTTCAAGACTGTGCTGCAGGAGGAATAGCAGCAAGAAATGGTCATGAATATGGCATGAGAGGTGCATGGAGGGCAGAGCCTGTCAGTGTGGGAGAACATAACTGTGAGCTATTGTCTGCTTATCTCAGGGGGCTCTGGGTATTTCACAGCAAGACTGGTAACTTGGTTGAGGAGCAAAGCAGTTACTAAGTTGATTAAAATCATTTCCTACCTTCCTTTTTGTGTGAGCTTTGAGGTAGGAGGTTTCGAGCATACTGCTTCTTTGGTCTTTCTTGCAAGCCTCTCCCTGGCTATTAGGTATTGTTTTGTACAAAATACTTTTAAAAGATGAACGTTAAAAAAAAAAGTTAAAAAAAAAAGAGGAAGATAAAAGTCTTTTTGCCTTGACTTGTGTCTTTCTAGGGTTGTTTATTGTATTTATGCTTCACCTACTAATTATATAAAGCTGAAGCTACTAGTAAAAGTACTCTTATGACAGATTTTGGATGCAGTTGGCAGTAATTGCCAAAAAAAAAAAAAAAAAAGAGAAAGAAGCAGGTTTTGTTTTCTTTAGCACACTACCAAAAATAGGTGATGTGATTTTGATACCTGCAATTGCTTTTGAACTCTGCAGAAACTGGTAGCTCAGCATTCTTGAAAATCATTTGCCAAATACTAAAACATGATGAGTATGCTGCTCCATCTTTAAACAGGTGTCAGGAAAACCTAGTGCCCATCACTGTATATCTGGTAGTAGTGCATCTAAAACTAACAAGAAGCCATTCTATTCTAGCATCACTTGCCTCAAGGTCTTCACAAGTTCAGCATGTGATGATGGCTTTGTGCATCTTCACATGCACTCCTTCTAATTCTGATGAACCTAATGGTGAAGTGGCTTTAAGTCCGTACCTCCACTTCTGGCATTTTTCCTGGGAGAACAGGGAATAACAATATGTTTTTCTCTCTTTCATGTTTCTGGTTTTGGGGCATGTAACAATCTCCTCTTATCTAAGAAGTTGTGTAGTTTGTGAAGAAATGGAAGATGGAGTTTTTAACTTCTTTGTGTAGTCAGCTTGGGGGAGAAGGATGCCAGCAAACAGATCTGAGTTGCAAGATTAGTTCCTGGGTTTCCCTAATTCTTGTTCTGCTGGGTGTTCCAGTCATGACCTCAGTGAATGAGAAATTTAGAGAAATGGCATATGAAGTATGTATTGTATTTTATGGATGTCAGTAGAAGTAAAACTGAGAGGCAGTCACATTCTGCAGTGGAGTGTTGGATCATGGTGGACAGGTGGTTTCCTGCATCGCGGCCACTCAAGGTAGCTGAGGGAACAGTCAGGGCCTGGCAGCCCTCGCAAGGGCGGCTGACAGGGCTTGGGTGGAGCCAGCAGTGCCCCCTCCCTGGTGGTACAAAGGCTGCCTCGGGAGCATGAGCAACCAGGAGCACAGTGATCAGTGTGGGCAAACAGGGCTTGGCACTTCAGTCATGGCATGGCACGGCAGTTTGTGTAGCAGTTTGAGCAGGGAGGGAGTAGTATGCCTCCCTACTCAGACCAGCTTTCCTTCTGGTTGCCTCCCAGACAGCAAACCCAGGCATGGCCTCCACCAGGAGGAAAGCACTCACCAAAGCGCTCACCAAAAAGGCTGTGGTAACCCAGAGCAAGTGCCCAAAGATACGTCAGTTCAAGCCTCTGGCTGCAGGGAGTGCCTGAGCATGATGCTGCCAATGGCGGGTGACAGAGATACTGCCTGCGTGAAGCGCAAGCAGGTGGAGGATCTGATCAGCCTGGTGGCAGAGCTCAAGGAGGAGGTGGAGAGATTAAGGACTATCAGGGAGTGTGAGCAGGAGATAGACAGGTGGAGTCACTCCCTGCCATGCCTGCAAGAAAGGCACCAGGGCGATACACCCCAAATAGTGATGGACCCCCTGCCCTGTCACTTTCAGGCAGAGGGAGGGGACCTGAGAAATGGAGAGGAATGGAAACAGGTCCCTGCTCAGTGGCACAGGTGAGCCCCCTCCCTACCCACCTCGCCTCCCCAGGTGCCCTTACACACTAGGTTTGAGGCCCTGGAGCTTGAGGGACAGGGTGGTGAGAATGTGGGGCAAAGTCTACACTGGAGGTTGTCTAGGGCAAGAAAGTCGACCCCATGACTCAAGACTTCCTCCAACAAGAAGGAAAGAAGGGTGATTGTTGTAGGCGGCTCCATTCTGAGGGGAACAGAGGGCCCTATATGTCAGCCTGATCCTACCCATAGGGAAGTCTGCTGCCTCCCTGAGGCCTGGGTCAGGGACATTACCAGGAAACTTCCTGAGTTGTTCGCCCCTCCAGTTCTTACCCCTTATTGATAATTCAGGCTGGCAGTGGTGAAATTGCTGAGAAGCCTGAAGGCTATCAAAAGAGACTTCAGGGGGCTGGGGCATTTACTGGATGGAGTGGGTGCACAGGTAGTGTTTCCTCTATCCCTTCAGTGGTGGGGAGGGATGCTTAGAGGACCTGGAAGGCCCAGCTGATTAATATATGGCTGGTGCCATCACAGGAATTTTGTTTTTTTTTTTTTGATCACGGGGAGGTTTACTTGGCACTTGGCTGCCAGTGGGTCCCACCTGTCTCAAAGGGGGAAATGGACTCTAGCCCAGGAGCTGGCAGGGACAGGGGGAACATGACTACAGAGGATAAGGATAAGGCTGAGGTTCTTAATGCCTTCTTTACGTCTGTCTTTACTAGACAGACCACTTATCCTCGGAGTACTCAGCCTCCTGACCTGGAAGTCTGGGACAAGGAGCAGAATAACCCCCCCACAGTTCGAGTGGAGACAATTAGAGACCTGCTACTCCACCTGAACTGTTACAAGTCCATGGGGCCAGATGGGATCCACCCAAGGGTGCTGAGGAGGTTGGCAGATGTGATTCCTGGGCCACTTTCCATCATCTATCAGTGATCATGGTCATCAAGAGAGGTCCCAGATGACTGGAGACTTGCTAATGTGACGCCCATCCATAAGAAGGGTTGTAAGGAGGATCTGGGGAACTACAGGCCTGTCAGCCTGACCTTGGTGCCAGGAAAGGTGATGGAACCTTTGATGGAACATCTTAGATGGAATAACTTGGATGCAATCACACAGCATATGCGGGACAACTGGGGGATCAGGCCTAGTCAGCATGGGTTCATGAAAGGCAAGTCCTGCCTGACCAATTTCATCTCCTTCTATGACTGGGTGACCCACCTGGTGGATGAGGGAAATGCTGTTGACGTAGCCTACCTAGACTTCAGCAAGGCCTTTGACACAGTCTCCCATAGTATTCTCCTGGAGAAACTGGCAGCCCGTGGTTTGGACAGGTACATTCTTTCTTTGCTGGATTAAAAACTGGCTGGACAGCTGGGCCCAGAGAGTAGTGGTGAACGGAGTGAAATCCAGCTGGCAACTGGTCACCAGGAGTGTTCCCCAGGGGTTGGTGCTGTGACCCATCCTTTTTAATATCTTTATTGATGATTTGGATGAGGGAATTGAGTATACCCTCAGGAAGTTTGCATATGACACCAAATTGGGGGAAGTGATGATCTGCTGGAGGGTAGGAAGGCCCTGCAGGGGGACCTGAACAGGATGGGCAGAGGCCAGTGAGATGAGTGGACATGGCTAAGTGCCGAGTCCTGCGCTTTGGCAACCATAACCCCATGTAGCACTACAGGCTTGGGGCAGAGTGGCTGGAAAGCTGTGCAGAGGAAAAGGATCTGGGGGTGCTGATTGATGCTCACCTGAACACGAGCCGGCAGCGTGCCCAGGTGGCCAGGAAGGCCAACAGCATCCTGGCTTGTATCAGGAATAGTGCAGCCAGCAGGATCAGGGAGGTGATCATCCCCTTGTACTCAGCTCTGGTGAGGCCGCACCTCGAGTACTGTGTTCAGTTTTGGTCCCCTCAGAACAAGAAGGACATCGAGGCCCTGGAACGTGTCCAGAGAAAGGCTACAAAGCTGGTGAAAGGCCTGGAACACAAGTCCTGTGAGGAGCAGCTGAGGGATCTGGGGTTGTTTAGTCTGGAGAAGAGGAGGCTCATGGGAGACCTTATTGCTCTCTACAGATACCTGAAAGGAAGGTGTGGGGAGCTGGGGGTTGGCCTCATCTTACAGATAACTAGCGATAGGACAAGAGGGAATGGCCTCAAATTGTGCCAGGGGAGGTTCAGGTTGGAAATTAGGAGGCATTTCTTCTTAGAGTAGTCAGGCATTGGAATGGGTTGCCTAGGGAAGTGGTGGAGTCACCATCCCTGCGGGTGTTTAAGGAAAGGTTGGACTTCATGCTTAGGGACGTGGCTTAGCAGGTGGCATTGGTAGTAGGGTGATGGTTGGACCAGATAATCTTGGAGGTCTCTTCCAATCTTAATGATTCTATGATTCTATGAAATGGAGAAGGAAATGAAAATGGAAAGAAATGTACTTTGTGTAAATATAGAAAATACACCCTTTCTATCACAAATTATGTCTGCCTCTTGATCCAGAAGACTGATTTCAACCAGTTTCTGTGTTATTCATCTGTTTCTTGTGACAGAACATACTGTATCATATATTATACATTTTAAACAGTTCCCAGCAGAATGTAAGTATGTAATAGGATCGTGGAATATCAGGGACAGGATGGTAAGAATAAAATAAAAATTATGAAGCTGGGGAGGGCAAAGGAAAAGTAACAGACTATTCAGGAACTGTTCCCCTTTTTAAAAGTAATTGATTGCAAATAACACCTTTAAGAAAGTTAAGAAAGAAGGATAATTAATATAAGCTACTACATCTACTACTTTAACATAACAGTGGTTATGTTTTTTCCAATAGATTTCTTTGGGCTCACAGAACCTTTCTTTTACTTGGGACTCTGCTTTGTACATATGTGCAACTGTTAGAACAAAAAAGCATGTTTTGACAGCTCATAGTGGTTTATGTCTCCCAGCTTTGTTCTCTGCAGCAACGCCCTCTATTAATTTGCAAATACTGTAATTTTTTCATGGCATAAAATGTTGAAACTGGAAAGACAAAAACCTGGAATTAGAGAACACTAAAAGGTGGAATAATGGTATTGTTAAGTCTCATACAGGAGTTCCAGTTCTATATTCACAACAGTGAAAGTTGTGTTATTAGTGTTGAAAATCCTGCCTTTGGTTTATTTTAGGTTATAATTGCATCTCTTCTATTACTTTTCTCAGGAAAGCTTCATATAAAAGGCATATTTTGTCTTCAGCAGGGATCAAAAAACTGGAAAATATCTTTAGGACAGTAAAGGTGACCCCATCAGCAAACAGAAAACGCAGAATTTTTATTCATCATGTGCTTGCTCTTAATTGTGATGGAGGGGAAATAGTGTACTATAACTGTGACTCCTACTGCAATGGCTCAAATCACGATTGTAATGCCTGTTTGTTGCACTAAATCCATGCATTTAATCTGCTTTAGGTTATTTATGCTAACTTGTGCAGATTGTTTGTATGGCTGAGAGTCATATATGCTTAGCTGGTAAGAAGTCACTGTACGAAGGTTTGCACATGCAAGAACTGTTTTATGCCAGATTATTTAACCCAATCCTGTTGAAAGATAAGGGTAGGAAAATTAATATAAAGACAGATGAAGTCCTCCCAGAATATTATATAGGTGTAATCTAAACTGCTAATGAGCTTGCCTTAATAAATTTACAAACAAACAAGCAAAACAAAACAAACACAAAACCAAACCAAAACAACAACAACAAAAAAATGCACTGCAGGTGTTTAATAGTTGGTGAGAAAACAGTTTCATATTTATCAAATATAATTTCAGGAAATGATTGCCACATATGATATTATTTAGATGCATGCTTTCTTATTAAATCAAGGTTTCTCTCTTTGAGTTTTCCTTAGCACAATAAAATCATAAAATACATCTGAATAAATCCCCATAGTTTGTTGTCCTTATTTTAATGCCTCCAGGTAATGCATTAACAGATCATCCATTCTTGGGTGCAGTAATTCAGACTTCAGTACATGACTATTTCCAGACCCTGTGTCAGTTTACAAGGAACTCAAGATTTATGTGTCTGCCAGGACAATTTTTTGAATATAAAATGTAAAAGGAGCTGTGGCAAGATGGGTTCCTACGTGATGCATTCAGTCTCTTCCCATGCTTGAGACATAACATCTGTTCTCTGCCTGCAGATTCAGAGAGAGAAAAGAGGATGATGAGTCAAGCAAATTACCCTTTGGAAAATAATATACTAAAGGAAAGAAAAGTGCAAGAGTAAAACATAGCTGTTGATGCTTTACACTTTTTCCTTCTGATGATGGGTGTGGTTAGAAAATACATTTGACTCCAGTGATAACATTCAGTCACAGGAGTCAACAAGTGACAAGGACGGTAAATAGAGAAAATATCCAAAATCCATGAAAATGTGAAGAAAATTTAGAGGCAAACTTCCAAAGAAGCTGAAGGTCTTATATTTAACATATCATATTACAAAAATGTATGGAGAAAATTAGATAAAATCAGCTGATTTCTTTTCAAAGTCCATGTCCTGCTTGGGAATGTTATACTCATTTGCCTGGTTCTGTCACTTCATCTTAATGCTAACCCTGTTTAGTGATAGAGTCATGCCTTTGTCTCACTTCTGTGTTGGGTTCTTCCTCCGGTATAACATTTATCAAGCAGTTACAGATTCAGAATTCAAAGTAAGTTTCCGTCTGTACCTGACTGAGCATTATATGTAAAAAGACGGCCTAGATAAATGAACTAACCTACCCAAGATTACAACCAGCTGCATTTGGGAATTTGAAGCATTTCAGTCCCTATTCATCTTGCAAGATCTTCACTATAAATTCACAAATCACCAAGAGGAGGAAGGAAATGGGTCCTCTTTTTGACACGTTCTCTCAGATGTGTTATTTCTGAATAATAATGTTCAATAATAATTGAAAATAGTATATTTTAATGTTATGTGGTGGGTTGATCTTGGCTGGCTTCCAGACTCTCACCCAGCTGCTTTCTCACACTCCCTCCCCAGCAGGACACGGGGAGAAAATAATATGATGAAGGTCATGGGTCGAGATAAAGACAGGGAGATCACTTACCAATTACCATCATGGGGAAAATAGACTAGAATTTGTGAGAATTAATTTAATTTATTGCTAATTAAAGTAGAGTTGGATGGTGAGAAACAAATATAAAAATTATTAACACTTTGTATCCATACTCCCTTTTACTAGGCTCCACTTCAGTCCTTCATTCCCAACTCCTCTATCTCCTACCCAACCTGAGAAGTGCAGGGGACTGGGAAGTGGGAGGTTTTAGTCAGCTTGTAAGAGTTCCTCTCTCCTGCTCCTTCCTTATTATACATTCCTGTTGCTCCAGTGTGGGCTGTCCCTGGGCTGCAGCTTCCTACAGGACATACCAACCTGCTCTTGTATGAAGTGCTCCACAGGCTTGCAGAAATATCTCCCCACGCAGGCCAACCCTGTGGCCTCTCTGCTACCAAAACATTGCCTCATAAACCAAATACACGTAAGGTAATATTCTATTTTTAAATAGTCAGTGTGATGCAGAATTAGATGATCACTTAACAGTTGAAGTGATCCATGATTCAAACTAGCATTTCCATGTCGTATAAATCTGAACAATTGCGAGGACCTTGTATCTGTTTTTACTTAGAACCTCGGTTTTTCAATACCAGTATTTTTTCTGGAATTAATCAACCTTGCATATGTTTAGTATTTCTGTAGCTGTATTTATAGAACTTAATGATAGTGGAGGTAATTAGTTCTGAAATATAATTCTGAAGCAATTCTTCTGTGCTGCCACTGCTAATTTTAAAGGATGAGCTCTAGAGCTAGTGAATAGGCATTAAAGGTAGTTTTCTTAAATACCCTTTTTTAGATCAAAAGAACTAAAATAGCACTTCTGTCTTCCTGTTGTGCACTGATTTATCATCACTGTTTCTCAGCGGTCATCTTGGGGAACTTCAGAATTCCAAGAGCAGAGAATGAATTGTCACTGGAATGTGGCATGATGGTGGCATTAGATACTCTCTTTAGATGAGGTATTTGGGGGGGTTCATTTTTCAGTAACCTCTTACAAATTTCTTTCTGAACTATATAACCACTAGGATTTGGATGTTGTTTTTTTTTTTTTTTTTTTTTAAATACTATTATAAACAAATAATCTGAGCTTTATTGTAATTTTGCGCTGTGTATACACAGCTGCCTATTATTGAAAATAATCTTGAGTTATACATTATGCATAAAAATGTACAGTTTTAGACTTGCTTTAGTAAGTGCTAATTTAATACAGTGTACAACAACACTGATCTGTGTAGCATCTTTTTGATGTGGAGGCTGAGTTTGTCCCCTTACATGAAGGAATGAGTAATCCTATCCAGAAGATACATGATTATTTTAAAAATGGAGTCCTTGCCCTTGGAATAAATATGCCTTTTTTTTTTTAAATGTGTATTATTTGCAAAACAAACTTGCTATATGAAATTCTTGATAAAAGCCTCTGTCTCCAGTAACCTTTGTATCATTTGTATATGATCTCATAAGACTCCTGTGTTGTTCACGATTGTGTTACTCTACCTCACAGTCATGTGGAATGTTTTACTTCTTACATGCAAACAGCTGTGAGGAAAACATAATATTTTAAAATAATTAGAATATCAGAAATGAAATGTAGGTACACTACAATGTAAATAACAGGTTTTCTGAAAACTAACAATGTAGTCCAGGTTTGCCATATTCTGCTCTTACAGAATTATGGAAAAAAAACATAAGTAAATCTCTGACCTTAACTGAAGCAGATGGCAGACTCTGATTTAAGTGGAGCCAGGTTTTCATATGTTATTATTCCATAACAAACTTTCATCATTGTTAAAGTATAATGTAGTTTATATGCATGTATGTGTACTTGTCATTTTCTCAAGTGAATCTGGCTTAAACACATACCAGTTCATCCCTGTGGGGTTTGGCCATTGACCTCAATAGATCAGTTATACTTCTGACATGAAAATTCTTGTTGAAATTGCAAAACAGTTTAGGCTAGCAACTTGATGATAACTATTATTCCCAGATACTAGTATTCTCAAATTGAAAATATTGTTGCAAAAAGCCTATCACGTGTTTTCATATTTAGCTCTCAAAACAACTTGGGTTGACTCTTATATTAGAAATACCTCTCTTTAGTTGCAGAACTGCCAAGTAAAAATAAAGTTGCTGGACTTATACAATGTGTGTAATTGGTAGGCCACTGTTGCATAGTTTCAGTTTTATCTAGTATAATCATTTAAACCATCTTTGTCATATTGTGTCATTTATCCTGAAGGGTTTAGAATCTAAAATTTGTACTATTTACACTGAGAATTTGTGTTAGCTGTAATGCAGAAATCTTTGGGTAAACTGTTAATCGCAACATAACAATTCTACGTTTTTTGAAGATAAGAAGTACTAATGTATCCAGACAGAACTCCAGGGTAGCTGATAATTATGGGCATGTTTGCCAAAGTTGTAAAACGATAGTGAGAAGGCTTAGCCCTTTTCTTATAAGAATAACACTATGGCATTCTTACCAGACTTGTTGTCAGTATCAGAAATGTGCATCAACGCAGTACCTATGAATATTCTCATCTGTGTGTACACTTAGCTATTGAGATTTGAAACAAGTGGTAGAATTCCATCAGTATAATTATTTCACCATATAAACTTAGGCTTTTTGTTTCCCATCTAAGTGATGACATTTACCACTTTGTTTCAGAAGGCCGACATAATTACAGGACAAGAAAGTAGTATTTCAGGAAATAACATTTTGTAAATGTAATAAAACTGTTCTCAGGATTAGGCCACTGAAAATTTTTATAGAAAAAAAAAGCTGCAAATTTGTGGATTCTTAAAAAAAAAAAAAAAAAAAAGTGAAAAACAAGACCTTGCCAGATGTATTTTCCAGTTCTGCCATGCTTTACCTCTGTTTGACTAAGCATTTGGCATACTTTATAAAGATGTAATACTCAGTACAGTTCCACTTCTGATAATTGCTACCAACCTCCTTAACCAATGTGAAGAGTGCCTTCTTTTCCCCCTCCCTTTGTTCTTGTGACAAGACTAACCTCAGCTGTGCAGGGGTTGGTGGCATTTGCATGTGGAAATGCACTAATATGGATGTTTTTCTTTGTGTGTGCATCCTTGCAGTGTTGTATACCAGGATGGATTTTATGGTGCAGACATTTATGTAAGTATTCATTGATGTGCATGCTGTCCTTGTACATTACCAGAGTCATTCTTTTTACAAGTTTGCTGCCTAGCTTGACTCTGTTTTGTCTATTTACCATCCCTTGCCTGTCAGAAAGAATTGAGAAGAGTATCTCTCACATTGGAAGACCATTCTGTTCATTACATCTATCATTGTTCAGTGGAGCTGAATTAACTCTTGAATCCAATGTTGAATAAATGCAAAAAGATGTGAAAAATGTGTGTGTATGTGTGCGTGGAAGAGTGTCTCCTTTCAAAATTAAATACGAAGAATACTTTAAAATAAAGTAGAAACACTTTCCTGCCAACCTCCAGAACACTATTAAAAAAAATAAAAAGGCAAATTGAATATTAATACCTGAGGAATAAAAATGCAGTATGGAGAGAAAGAGAGACCAAGTAAGACTTCTCAAATCCAGGCAACATTTGGTAGATGTGTGTACATCTTTGGATGGATGGCTGTATATTGCTTAAATATCCACATATTTAAATTTAAATGAAATAGAGATTGCTTATGATGTAAGAAGTATTTATATTTGTTAGTAACTGTCAATAGCCATGGATAGTAATTACCTACTTCACATTAAAATGTATGTAACTCATTGGTCACTAATTTCATTTTAAATAATATATTTTTTAAATTTTCTTACCCATATTGAAGTTTTTACCTTGAATGTATGCAAAGAGGCTACTTACATCTGAGTATACAAGAAGTTTCAGATGGTTGAGGCTGAATTTCAGTCTTCTAAAATAATTCTTGCACCCTATTTTTACAGTTTTTTAAAAAAATACGTGGATATAAAATGTTACCAAGAGTACTGTAATCTTTCACATCTGTTATTATTTTGATAAAGCAATGTGGTTACAAAGTTACAATTATCTTTACTTCAACAGACAACTTGCTATATCCTAATTGTGCTTATGTTTCACCATCTCTGTTGAGTTACAAAGAGGTGGATGAGATGACATTGGTATGAACATTAAAAAATCACTAGATCGTTGTAGGAAGCATTCCTTGTATTTATTACCAGTAATCTCTTAAAGCTATTTCCAAAGGAACAGATTTTTTTTCTATTAGGTGTTATTTGAAAGGAAAACAAATTGAAATTATGCAAGCAGTAGCCTTTCTTTTTCTGATGGGGTAAAAGGCTGATACTCATTTGAAAATTAATTTGTGCAGTTTAAGAATACATTTAAAATGAATTAGCACAGTTTAAAATTCTCTACATACTTAGTGATTTTATCAGTAACATATTGTTACTGACACATGAGAATCACACATTTGCCAAAGGCTTACTCAAGTGTAGTATGCTGCTTTAGTCTCACCTAAACACTTTACTGTTGAATTTTTTGAGGCATATTTTAGATATGTTGTACAGTGTTGAATTTCTTCGTGTAATTTCCAGTTTTCATATTTGTGTATAATGTCAAAAGAATGTGTCATCCATTATGCTCAGTTTACCAATCTGAAAGGTGACAAGACATCTTCCTCAAGATTGGTTAATGGGATTGAATAAGTGAGAATTATATGTTCGTGTAACAGTTCATAGTTTTGGAGCCCACTGCTGCTTTTGGTGCTTGACAATTATTTTATTTTAAGGTGGCCTTTTTCCTCTTATAGTCTTGAACATTTTGGTTCAGAAACAGAACCAAACAGAAACAGCAGGTTGTTTCACTAAGGAAGATGCTGAAGAAATTACTAATTTCTAGTTTAGCTTCAGTTTTCTTGTCTGGAATACTCATGCATTAGAAAATGCAGTAACTGTGCTGGTGCATTGGTTTTCACTCAGTTGCAGCCTTGTATTTCTGATTACATTACTTAATTCTCTAATGTAACAGAATGTTTACGTGTACAGAATGTTTACTTGTACAGAACTTAATATAATTTCAAAAATATTGTGAAATTTGGTTATGTTTTATGATGTTCAAAGCTTCTTAGTTTATAATTCATTTTTCTTCACATTTTTATTTCTTGCAACCAAAACATTTTGATGAAAGGAGAGAGGGAAAACTGGCATAAGTCAAAAGAAAATATATTATAAACAGTGTTGGTTCTCAGTATAACAGTTTCCAGCAGAGCAAGTTATTTATTAATTCCCAGTTGGATATAATAAAGTTCTACTTAGCTTTTCATTTTAATTACAGAGCTGAAGCTTTGTGAAAGAACAAATATTTTGTTGAAAAAGGAGAAAGAAATAAAATTTGAAGTACAGGTTCTAATCAGAAGCATAGAAGAGAATAGGAATACAAAAATACAGTCTAAAATGGAAAATCCAGACCCATGACTATATGTAGTACAATATATTCTGTATTTCACACAGTTATATGTGAAATGTAATAATGCCTCTGAAATAACTGAGCTATTGAATTCATTTTTAAATGTGCCTTTAAGTAGGAAAAATAAAGGAGATGATCAGGAAGAAAGGAAGACCTTTTAAAATTAAGTATTGATTCACAAAGAGAAAAAGTCATTAAAAGAGAATTAAGGTTGCCTCCCAGCAAATATAGAAGTTCCTAGATGAAGACTGACACCTGTGAAAATAAGAAAATACAGTCCACAAAATGAAACCAAAATAGTAACAGATGAAAAAATATGCAGTTAAAATAATAGCTCTGCACTGTTGTTCTGCTTTATTTCAAATCTGTGGTGTTTTTTTCTTGTTGTTGCCTTTTTTTTTTTTTTTTACTGTTGTCATGAAGAATGTTTTCAGAAGATGTCAGTCTTCAATCGACAACTAAAATTTGAGAAGGCCAAGGAATAGCAGATACTTCAAACTCTCTCATCACCAGCTTCAGAAATGGTGATGCAGGTTGACCATGTACATTGGTCAGTTTTATTGCTTACTGTAAGATTTTCTGACCCGTTCTCAGGATTCTGGACCTGTAGTACTGCAGCTGGTGTGGGTCCAAGGCAATTCATAAGTACACAGGTAGATAAGGTAGAGTTGTTGATGTTGTTTTTGTTTTTTTTTTCCAAGTTACTGATCAAGAATAAGGCATACTTTATGAGCAGAGAAATGGAAAGATATTATCAACACTTACTGCTGTCTCCTTAGCTCAGAGGTAGGAAGGTATTGAGGTTTTAGGTATCTACGTTCCTAGCAGAAAGGAGACATTTTGATTAAACTGTATCAATTATCTAAGCAGTATTCCCATGATACTGGATGGGAGTCTACTGATGCAATCAGATATCCCAAAAGGCGCTGTTCTAATGTGAAAAGCAGGGATATGTAGTTAACATCAGAGTCTTAATTTTAAGTAGTTTTAAGTCTTTAATTTTAAGTGTTTTGTAAAGGTGCAGTGGGTAGTTCCTCCTAATGCTCCATACACTAGAACATTCCATGGTACCTTTTAAAAAGTTATGAGATCTAATGATGAAATGTCTTTTCATCTCTCTGGTCTATTTGTGATATAAACGCTATATTCAAAACAATGCTAAATTACTCTTGATGATTGTAGTGGATTAGAATTAATGCAGGTGCTGCCAATTTGGATATATTACCAAGAACTTTTCTGAGGCAACAGATAGGTCTGGGAGTACACTGTAAGCCCAGAAATAGCACAAAACTTTCAAGTAGGCCTGTCTCAGAAGTTGAGCTATCAAAAATAAGGCATTTTATTTTTAGTTCTCCCAATGTTTTGCTCTGTGAGCAGAACAAATACTGTGTAAACCACAATATCAGTATGAGTGGAGGATGAGGAAATGATCAATTATGCTTTTTATGTCTGCAAGGCTCCATATAATTTGTCTTATTTTTCACTTTTAACTAATAAAGCAGATATAATTCTCGATACTATAACACATTTTGAACCTTGATTTATTTATGTTCACAATACTTCAAGAACTTGAAGTGAAAGGAGTTATAGGAAATGAAAATTGAGGAAAATGTATTCTCAACATTAATATAGAAAATTAACTATGTTAGTAATTGGAAAAACTAATGAAAAAATAGGCATCATTTAGTCATCCAATAAACACTGTCAGTGCATCTGAGATCAAGATAAAAAGTAATGTAGGTTTGTAGTAGTACAAATAGGTAGGTAGTAGTGCACCCATATTGTAACTTCTGATTATGTGTTTGTGTAACTCTTTTATTTGGGAATTATACTTAGTACTATACACACTTACGTAAAAAATCAGATGTCTTTGATTTTCCATTGTTTCATTTTTATCTTATCAAAAAAATCTGCAAACACTTCTAAAACTGATTAAGATTTCTCTGTAACAATTGGCTACAGATCTTCCACTGATCCCACTACTCTTTTTCAGTTTGCTTGAGCAAAGTACAGAGATGTATTTGATTACATTAAAAGGAAACTTGTAATGAGCAGTTTGGGAGGATTCGTCTAAATTCCATCTGTCCATCCTTCTTTCTGTCCTTCCTTCCTTTACTCTGTTAAGTCATTGTATTTCTCTTTCTTTATAGAGCATTATTGCAGGAGGCTGTGTATGGCAATAATTTACCACAGGCATGACATGCCAACTGATGGAAAAAAAATATCAGTAGGCTGAATGAAGACTGTTGTAAAATCATACTATTCCACAAATTATTCAGTGAGAATATGGATTCTGTGTGTATAAATGATAATAGGCTATGAGGTGTCTTTATGTTCTGGAACGAACCACAAAATCACACATATTCTTCATGTCCCATGTAATACAATGGTAATTGCTGTAATTGTCCCATTCAATATTTTATGACAGTGAGATATATCTGTATATTTGGACTGCAATTCTATTAATTTCCCCTATACTCAAAATTTTAGACAACTTAAGCTGCAGTAGTACTGTGTGATCATTCCTTTGGAAGCAGAGGATGCAGATAAGGCAGTAGACATTCTTAATTATTTTAGCTGAATTTATTATTTTGTTTGACTTTTCAAAAAGTCAAGCATAACAGGTACTTTCTTTACTTAGAGAAAATAAAAACACAAAACATTTCTAAAACCCAGCAACTGCAAATTGGTTTTTATTAGTATGTAATTCTGATTTTTTTTGTAAACTTTATTTTGCAATACAGTATAATGCATGCAGACAAATACTTAAATATTTCTCTACACATGTATATGTAACATATATTACTACTGCCTATATGTAGTATATGTAGGGAATATTACTAGTGTAATGAATTTTACTTACATCTACAGTAATGGCCGAGATAAAAATTAAGACTAATTGTAAAGTAGAATGTGTCACGCAAGTTTAGAGCTCAGTGGTTTGAATCAGTTTTCCTTCCTGATTCCCAAGATAAAGCATATCTTCAAGTGTTTTGTCATAATGATAAATCATCTGAAGTAACTGATAAAATAATAAGAAATAATACTGCACCAAATCTTTAGAACACAAAACCTGTAAAAATAATTTGCCTAAGAATGTTTTTACATATCATTATACCTCAGAATGACAGGTTGAGGTTGGAAGAGACCTCTGGAGGTCATGTTGTCCAACTTGTTCCAGTCCTCAGTCACCTGGAGTGAAAAAGTGGTTCCTGATGTTCAGAGGGAACCTCCTGTTTTTCAGTTTGTGCCCACTGCCTCTGGTCCTGGCACTGGGCACCACTGAAAAGAACCTGGCTCCGTCCTCCTTGAATGTTCCCATAAGGTGTTTCTAAACACTGATAAAATCTCTCTGAGCCTTCGATTCTTCAGGCTGAACGGTCCTAGCTGTCAACCTCTCCTCACAGGAGAGGTGCTCCCACCCCTTAATCATCCTTGTGACCTTTCACTGGACTCTGTCCAGTATGTCCAGGTCTCTCTTGTGCTGGGGAGTCCAGAAATGGACACGGGACTCCAGGTGTGGCCTCATCTGGGCTGAGTAGAGGGGAAGGGTCACCTCCCTCAACCTGTTGGCAACACACCTCCTAATGCAGCCTGGGATACAATTAGTTGTCTTTGCAGCAAGGACACATTGCTGGCTCGTGGTTAACTTCATGTCCACCATGGTCCCCAGGTCCTTTTCTGACAAGCTGTTTTTCATCTCAGTTGTCCCCAGGAGATGCTGGTGCCTAGGGTTGTTCCTCCCCAGGTGCAGGACTTTGCACTTCCCCTTTGTGAACTTCACGAGGTTCCTGCCAGTCCATTTCTCTGGCCTGTCCAGGTCCCTCTGAGGGCAGCACAGCCCTCCGGCACATCAGCCATTCCTCCCAGTATTTGTGTCATCGGCAAACTTGCTGAGGGAATGCTTGGCCTCATTGTCCAGATCGCTAATGTGTAATATAATAGCTTATGTTAAAAATATGAAATCATGACATGGGCTGATAGAGAATTATGATCTGCCTGATATCCATAGCCATCCTGCAATTTATATCTTCAAAGCATTCAGGCAAATTTAATAACGGATCTCTCCTTATTTGTATTTCTTTAGACTCAATTTTTCCATGACTTTCACAAATTTAATTGTGATTGTTGAATCCACAGCAGCTTAATGAAGTTCAGAGTTGATCTTAATTGTTCAGCAGAATTTCTTTGATGAAAGCAAATCAAAATACAAGCCCCTTCCCGCCCCCCCCCCCCCCCCCCCAAAAAAAAAAAAAAAAAAAGCAACTCATATTTAGGGAAAGCAGGTTTTGAGTAAGAAAAGGTCACTCTTCACAGACTCACCAATTTTAAATGGTACTTAAAGGAAAGAAAAACAATTCTGACAGAGCCTGCTTATCTGTAGATTTAAGACCAGCCAGTATGTGAACAGCCTGTCTCATTTTCTCATTTTAGTCTGAAACATTGATACTTCTGGTGGTGGCCCATTTTCAATCCTTTACCATGGTAAGAATCAATATGTGCATAGTTAGATTGAAATGTTGTGGCCTCTTGAATTTAAATAAAGGTTTTTAGAAATGGACTACTGGAACAATCATACATGTGACTAACAAAATCATGTCACACTGCAGAATGACTTGTAGTCTGCCATACATTTTCAGGACTGGACGTTGAAAACAAGCTTGTCACGTTTAATATCATCTTCATAATTTTACTATTTGTACTTCCTCATATCAGCACTCAAAACAAAACCAACCAAATAAACAAACAAAATACACAGCCAAACCCCACCACTGAAACTAGCACTATTTTTAGCACTATGAAGAACAGGATGGGAGAAAAGAGAGCTGTGTAATCTGTCACCTTTCTCCTTGGAGCACAACCCAGGCCAAGTGCTCAGTCTCACTGTTCACTGGCTCAGTTTGCACTTGGTGACATTAATTGACATCTGATTGCCTGTATGCACATACCTGCAAGCAATATGTGCCTATTATACATCTTTTGACAGTAATAGCCCACTATTGGCTTATAAAAATCAAATGGTCTGAAATGAGAAAGTATTTCTTCTCAATGCTGCTGCACTTGCACAGAGAAGCAGTTTGCTGCAAAAGAGACAGCATAAAAAGTATTATAGAAGCACCTGCCTTATTCTAGTGGTTGTGTGATACAATTGCTTCTGGCAGGGAACTGATCAGTAGAAGTAAACATAGTTTTCCTTATGTGAGCACTTGAAAAAGTCAGAAAGAATGTTTCTCAAGTAAGGTGACAATTCATAGACTGAAGTGTCTGAGGAGCTGTCAGTATATGTAGAACTTGTTTATTCTTAGGGTGATGTGGCGTTATCAGCTGAATGATTGGTTTCCATAACCGTTCTGCTTCAAATCTTCAAACCAAAAAAGTTTCCTACCTTTTAGGGATGAAGGCATTCATTCCACCAAGCAAGGCAGTAGAAGGGCAAATAGCTTGTAAAAACAGTTGAAATTCTCTCCTTGCTTTTCTGAAAAGCTTTTTTATTATTATTATTATTTGTAAAATCAAAACAGGGAACTCACAAAACTACCTAGTAAAAATCTACTACTGTTATAGTAAGGGTTGATACACTAACCTGTGCTTCATGCTTCAGCATAATATCTTGTATGAATGCAGTTTTCCAAAAAGAAAGGGGGGGATCAATTCATTAAAATGATGTCTTTAGGAAAAGAACAAATTTTATTCAAAACTGAGTGACCAAATGCTTTCTTTCTCAACTCTTTGTTAAGGTGGGGGGAAGAGGAGGAGTGGATGCAGAGTCCCATGTCCCAGGGGATTATAGGGTGGTGAATTCTAATTGGAACATAAATCGTGTTTGTGTTATCTGTGGAGACTGGCCTCTGTTTGTTAATTGGCATGCTGAGATCATTTTGAAATGGTTGATATAACACCGTGGTCCATTGAACAGGAAGCTCTGCTGTTTTCACAGTTTGATAATCAATGCATCACTGCACACAATTCCTTTCAAATGTGTGTTTGTTTGTCCTGTTTGCTTAATTGAACAGCTGCAATTACTGTTACATACAACTGAATGTTAATTCAGGGAAGAAGAGAATTTTCCTTCTTCATTATAATTTTATGCATAAATTGAAAACCTATATAACATTAAGTGTTAATTGAGTGCACTAATTCATAAGTTTAATCAACCAGGTATGATCAATCATATTTTGTACAAAAAAAAAGAAAAGAAGAATTATTAGCAGAGTTTTTCTTTTAAGTTAAACATTGCTTTATTAATGTGCCTATACCTTATTCATAAGAACAATCGCTACTTGAAAACGTGTGGATGAATACAGTATTGTCTTTTAGAAACCTTATGTTGATGAATACAGTTCATTGCTTTCTCCACATTTCTGGAAAAAATCTTAACAAGTTCATGGTGATAGATTTTGCTTAACAATTCACTTAAATATGTCACGTGTATTTAACCCCTTAACTGAACTTACAGTATGACAATAATATTCCAATCAGTTACTGCTAAATTTTACAAAATATTATTTAAGCTGCTGTAGCAATCCAGTTAGAATGTGAGTTTATGTTTTAGGGTGGTTATGCTGCCTACCGGTATGCCCAGCCTGCCACTGCCACTGCAGCTGCCTACAGTGACAGGTAAGATCTCATTTATCACTAATAAATATTTGACCAGTGGAAGCTGAAGATGATTCTATAAATTTGCCTTGTTGAAGTCTCATAACTGTCTTGTTGCTCTGCAGATAACTGTGATATCTAAAGCAGGCTATTTTATTATAATCCATGAATAGCCATAAATTAAGAGATTTTAGGCCTTAATTGAGAATTGGGCATGAGACGTGCACATTCCCAAGCTGTAGATCATCCAGTTAAGGTCTGTGACCCTTGTACAATACAGATAAAGATATGTACGGCTTCATGATGGTCTGCTACTAAAGATCATTTATCTTAGGAGTATTATTTCGGTTGATTTAGAAGCTGAACCTACTGAGTGCCCTCAATTCTCATTGACATTGTTTTAGTCATTGGAAATTGAGAATGAACTGTATCTAAGTTTGAACTATCCAAGGCAAAATGATATATTTTTTTTTCCATTTACTTTCTATACAGGCTTTAGATTTTTTGAAATGCTAAAAAAAAAAAAAAAAAAGAAAAAAAAAAGAAAAAAAAAAGGTTATACTTCTGCACTGTATTTGTATCCTCCAAACGTAAACCACATTGGTGAAAATAATACCAGGAATAAAAGATCATTAAGATATGCATAAGAAAAACATGCAAAGACTTAACATCTATAAAACTAAAAGTTATGTCATATATATTAACTCATTTTCTTGCAAGATGAAAATCAAGACCCCTTTCAAGTCAATGTCTAAATTGCTAAATTCTAGTAGGAATATGATTTTGTCAAATTGCTTAAAATTAAACATGCATGCAGTTTTTGCAGTGTGTGGATGTGATTTTGTAATGAAAAGAAAGAATATCCTACCTGTTTTTTCAGAAACTGTACCTTTAGCAAAATCTACCACTAATACTTTTCAAGTATTTGAAGAGCATACAACTGTAAAAGGAGGATGTATATTGTGAAAGACAGATACATGCATGTGTTTTGCTTCACGATAACAGTGAGGAGTAAGGTCACATTTCTCAAATCGTTATATAAGAAATTTTTCCCTTGAAAACGAGCATATAATTTCTTAAGTCTTGATTTGAAAAATTACTGTAGATGCTAAATTAGACATTGCTTTTAAAAGTTTCTGTTTCTTAAAGAAATCAACAGATTAAGAAATTTAAGTGAACTATTTCTTAGATTGAAGTGCTGTTCATGGATTCCGTAATTTTAGAATAAAGTATCATGGTATGAATGTTACAATGCTATGCATGCATATTTGCCTTTCAAAAGCTTACTCTGGGTAATGAAGATATATTTTTTAAAGTTATATGAATAAAATAATTTGCATGTGTGGCTGAGGCATGCTGTGTCAGACAGGTAAGCAAGTTTCTTTCTATTAATCTTGTATCAGTAATATCAACTAGATGCTGCTATTTATACTATGTCCGTGATGTACTATTTCTACTTAGGGTAACCTACAAGGTGAAGTGCTACTCAGTAAATTCATTTCATTTCCACAAAGGTGTGTTAGCATGTTGCAGCTCTAGGATTATTCTCTGATTTTATAATGCAAAAGAATTCCTGATTCTAAAAGCTTAAGCTGAAAGGACAAAATGAAAAATAACCTCCCGTGGTTATTCATTTTTTGCCAGATATCATTAAAATGTCCCTGGGTCATTTTATAGGGTGTTTACTCCTATGAATAAATGAATTTCTGAAAATCTATACATTATGTAGAGAAAGTAAACAATATCAATATGACTTTTAAATGCTTTAATTATGAATTAATGTACCTTCTCATAAATCAAATGCTGTAAGGTAAAACATCAGTTGGTCACATATTGTATGGATAGAAAGTCCACAAACATCATGAAGAATTATGCTGACAAAAAATAAAGGACTTGTTTAAGAAGAAGATAGTTATTTTAAATGTTTTTAAGGAAGCTTGAGATGATGTCAGTAGCAGTGCAGTTGTTACAACCCTTAATTATTTTTTTTCCAAAAGGTTTAATTTTCAGATACACGTTGTGTATCATTAGAATTGTCATAACCTGTCTGTTGCATAATTTTAAATATCTTAAAAGAATTATATATCTTCTGCATATTTTTTTAATTAACCTTTTTAATGTGATTACCCATCATCTTTGAACTGCGTCCCCAAAATGAATGTGGTTTCTTGTGTTAATTACAAATATCACAACTGAACTTTACGGGAGATTCTTAAAACTAACATAGAGAACAAAACAAATAGCAATCTGCTCAAATATTTCTTTGCATATATGAAACTATATGCAAACATGGATACCTCTGATTACTCACAACTTAATTTTACTTACATAATTTTACTAATTTTTCATTCATTTTTAATGAATTCAATTTAGTAATTTCATGAGTCATTAATATCGCATATTCTAAAATTCAGAAAAACAGTTCAGTACAACTGCTTGTACATTTTCTTCTCAATTAATAGTCACCTGCTTTTGCCTGACAGGATTAAAAACTCCATATCCGATAATATATACTGCTCCTTTTCAGTGTTGATTTGATCTATTTATATTCATTTCAAATTAAATATACTTATTGTTTATGTTTAAACAATGCATAGGAAAACAAAGTGACAGCCAATGAGTATATACTGCTGAAGCAGTGACATATCACGAAAATATATTTTAAAAAGCTTTATTCTTTTTGACTACAGATAATATACATGATGAATGGTAGTATCCCATATTTGACATGCTTCTTAAATCAGGATATGAAAAGAGGAAATCTTTAAATTGGAGACATATTTTTGTAAATTAAATATAAAGGTTAACAGAAAGGTTTCTATTAATCAAAATCAATACACCAAGTCAATGGTTAATGATCAGTGTAACAGAGCTCTATTTTGAAGAAATGCAATGGTATCCTTGTTTGTCAGAGTTGGAAATATTGCTGGAAATAGGCAAAGAAAAGATATATAAGGGTCAGTTAGTTGGCAATGGAATCCTCATGAAATAAATCAAAGCAGAACTGTAAGTTTGATAAGAAAATCAGGTATTCCTAAAAATAATCTTAAAACTGAAGTAGGCCTCACAGATTTCTCCAGTGATTTCTTAGCACTGGAAAATAAAAACACACAAAAAATAATAAATAAAAGATGTAGTTTGTTTTTATGAAGCAATATAATCACCAAATACAACTTCAAAAACATTACATTGGATTTTTACATCGTGTGATCTCTCACTATGCTAAATTGCACTTAAATATATGGAGATCTTTGATAAAGTGGATCAAAAAATATTTTATAACTTTCCAATATTTAAAATATTTTTGATAAAATGTCCAATCCTTGTAACTGATAAAAGGGGACTGCTCGTCTACAAGTATTCTTCACCATTCTGGAGCTTTAGTTCCCAAGCACTTCAAATTGAGAGTGCTTGGAATAAAATAATTATAATGATGTGCAAAAGACACTAAATTAGATGTCAGCAAATTGTTAGTACAGCTTTTATTAATCTTTCGTGTAAGATTTTTGAAAGTATAAATAAGCAATATAGTTTTTTAAATTTGTATCAAAGTCTGAAGTAGGAGAAACTAGCAAAGTCATCAGCTTTTATATTTATGAGGTAGAACAAGTCAAAGCATGGCAGTGGGGTGTATTGTCATTTTGTCATTGCATGTTCACTTGATGTTGCTAGTACGTCTGTAATGCTGTATTGGATTTGACGGATCCATCACATAGCTCAGTGAATGGCTTGCTTGAATTAAGCCTATGGGCAGACTTATTCACATTGATTGGCTATTGGTTTTGTGGTTTATGATTTGATTATTGCATCTTTGATAAGAGTAAGAAAAATGTTCCTTTCTTGCATATTAACTTTGTCAGCAATATTTATGAAAGTTTATATGGTACTATAATAAAACAAAACCCCAATGATAATGAACTTTCCTTGCCAGTAAGGCAGAGTCTATTCACTTGTACTGCTTGCTAACCCTGTAATACTTAATAATTGTGTGTTTATATATGTTTGGTTATGTATTCATATATATACACACATTCCCCATCCATCACCCGCTCACAAACACACACACACGTTTGCACATGCAAACACAAACACATACACACACACACACGTATTTCCAGATGTATTTTGCTCTGAAATTACTTCCATTTTTTAAAATACAATATCCAATTAAAATCTCACTATAAACAATGAGAAGAGATCCCTCATCACTGGAAGCTGACTTTTTTTTTTTTAACAATAAGATATATTCCAAAATATTTTACACATATTCTGTAGTTTAAAAGGTATATATATATATTTGCTATCAGTTTGTGTTACATGTTCTGTGGTCATACATAGGATTTTGTGCAAAATTTGAGACAGGTGATTTTATTATATGGAAGTTGTGCATCTTCCAGATCTGAAATCTTACTCCCTTTAAAATCCTGATATTCCAGAAGTTTACATTTTTAATATACTACATGGAGTATTTATTTTTGTCAAAGTACTGTTGTCTACAGCGATATAATTTAATATATTTTCCACTTCATTCTGTGCAAGTTGTGGAGAGTAATACTCGATATTTCTGGTCAGATTATCCTAAAATAGGATAATAGATACAGACAGATTATCCTAAAATAGGATAATAGGTACAGATTTGATTTAACGGGAAACATACTCATTAAAGGACAAAAAGTAGAATGAAAATAAAAATACACAAGCTATAAAATGTTAGCTTATATAGATGGAGGTGTGGAGGTGATTTTTTTGTGTATTGTAGATTTTAAGATTATCTATAAAAATAAACAATGAAAAAAGCCATAGGTTTATTCATTTTATTTTCTCTTACTGAGGAACTTACTAGTGATATATACTAAAAATTAAGGTTTTGACAGCAAGTAAAATATAACAACAACTTCAGTCAAAATTTAATTTACCATTAATTTTATAGAAAGATTAATATTTTAAACAGTAGTACTTCATTCATTTAATTATCATACCTTTTAAGATTTAGAAGAAATAGCTTTCATGCACAGTTTAAATTTCTAAATTAATTGGTTTGGAAGAGGGAAGAGGAAAAAGAATAAAATATAGCAATATCTTTATTCCCAACTGGAACATTCAAACCTTTTTGAATTTTGCTATGTAAGTTAAATGTTGAGAAGTATGGAGAAGTTTGGGGGACTGGAGATAATAAATATAGGAAAAATAGATAGCCTATATTGTGTGTTACTCAAATGTTGGAAATCAAAAGGACCTGTTAGCATTTTGACGGGTAAAAAGGTTGTGTTTAAATTTTTAAACAGGTATAATACAACATGCATATAATACTACTACTTCAAACACTTAGGTTTGTTGTGGTGATGTTTGATTGGTCTATTTTTTTCTGGTTCTGCTGTGTGGTAGTTATAGCTTGTTTATTCTGTAATATTTCAAACAGACAAATTATTCATCTAGCTGTTACAGAGATGTAGTCAATTTAAGCTATTAGGCCTGTATGTCTTTATGCCTATATCTGATCTATGGCAAACTGAGTATCACTGGCACAATGCTAGAATTTCATAATCCATATTCATCACTGAGATCACAGTTTTGAGAGTGACTGGTGTTTATGACTCATGGTATAGCCATAAAATTACATTTTAGTGAATGAATTAGAAAGATTGGATAATTACAAAGAAAGATAATATATTAGGGAAAAAAGAAAAAAGTCCAGTATATGAAGAGTTTGATATATTATGAATAGGGTGTTTCATATAGAGAATTTTGAAAAGAATTTCCTGAAATAAGAATGTACTGCACCTAGTAATTTCTAGTGACTGAAGCATGGTTCATTTTAAAATGTTGTAGATATAACACTTTTGCGGGAGGTACATGGAGTCACATTCATGTAGTAAAACTTCGCAAACAATTACATTTCATAAAACTGTAATCTACTAGCAAGTCCAGAAAGCTATCTCATATACTTCGAGGTTTCTAACATTCTTCTAGCATTTAGTAAAATTAGCATGTTTTCTGATACTGTGAAGGCTTGATTTATCTGTATGTGATATCGGTGTGCGTGTGATATCCATGTAACTATTAAACCAACACCAATGGTTCAAAACTGGGGTAATCTTTGCCCAGAATGGTAGCAAACACTGGTTATGAAACCTTTACCATGTCAGAACTTGTATTCTTCATACCCTGTTTCTACTTCTGTTTCCTGTAATTCCCATTCTCCTTCACTGTCACATCAAGGGATATGCTAAGAATCCCCGTAGACAAGAAAAGACTTAATTATTACTGTAAAATCTGGTTTGGCATCCATGCTGGGAACTGCAAAGAAAAAAAATGATGAAGAAGCTAGAGGAACATTAAATCCTTGATTTCCTTGTCCGGATTCCTAAAGTGCTCAATTTTTTAAAGATTCTGAGTACTTTTGCTACCAGTTCCTTCTTGAATACAGTGGGACCTGTTAAACGAGTGCTATTTTCAAAAAATAATAATAAAAAAGGGCACTTATTCTGACATTTACGTAGCAACTTCAATATCCTTGCTTTCATTATTTAGTACATCTAGCCTACATCAGGGCATGAGTTTTAGCTTGGAAGTTTCTTACCTTAAAATAAACTTCATACTAAACAAATATGATTATAAATATAGTCCTTTGATGCAATTCCATGCTGTGGCATTTTAAAAAGAGGAAAAAGATGATTGGTTAACATTTTTAAAGTAGGAATTATCTATTTGATATTTCATACTAGCTTCTTCACTCTTAGAGGATATTGAAAGAAAGTTCAACGTTAACATTTTTAAGAGCGTTGTATTCAGTGGACTGGATAAATATGGAGTTAGGGAGTTATTAAAACATTGATTCCTAATCCAACAGACCAAAACTGTTACAGTCTATTGGGTCAATGCATGTGCATCTGACATGATAGACCATAACAGGTCCTTTGGACATGTCAGTGTCTAATTACACAGTTTTTAGTTTTCAGATCATTGACTCGATAGACCACAAAGAGGCAGATTAGAACATGCTATAAGTATTGTCAACCTAAGTACTTTCACTGTGAGTGCTTTACAAGCAAGGAGAAATTAAGAGGATTGGGATATAGGCAAAGACAAGATAAAGGTATGAAATGGTATTAATAAAATAGGGAGTTAATTGGATTTCATCCATAGGTATTTGCCATGTAATTTATGATGTGCTTTAGGTGAGGTGAAGAAATACTAGAGGAACAAGCTTAAAATAACTATGTAGACAAAATCAATCAAGAAAGAGGAAATTTATAATCTTGCATGGTTTTTCTGTAGTTTTTTCCGACTTCAAAGAATTCCAAAGCATTTGATTAGGTATTAAAATGGAAATGTTCTTCCTACAACTTTGGGCTTGTCAAGTTTCTAAGTAACACATCTGTGGAACTCAAGGAACAAATGTAGGAACTCCAAGTAAATCAGCAGTTTGTAAGAATACTGCACAGCAGGAATGGGAGAAGAAAGTTTATACATATATTCTAAAGAGCAACTTTTTGTGAAAACTGCCATAGTATGTTTCATATACATGCAGAAAATAGTAAGGTCTTTATTTCAAAGCTTAAACCAAAACTGTAACAACATCTAAACTCTCTTTTGTCTTTCTTGAATGAATTCTTAAATAATCCTGTCAAGTTTTTTATACATATGTAATTCTGATTATTATATAAACAACTTCTGTTGCAAAGTTATTTCTAAAATTAATTCAAAAATTAAAATAACTTCAAAGGCAAGAATTGCTCATATTAACTATTGCTGAAGAAAGTGCATGTCTGTATGTTAGGAGACTGGTCAAATAAAATTGTGGATAAAATGGCATTTACTAGTAAACTGTAATAATAGTTGGGAAATCAGAAATAAATATAAACTCTGAACGATACATTTTTTGATGTACATAAAGAATAAATCCCCCCCAATTTTAGATTTTGTCATATACTTTACTGTATAAAGCACTGATTCTTTACAATAGGCAGACTATAAATTCTGTAGTGTTTGCCCTAAAAAGAGTGAAAAATATGCTCAAAATAGAGTAGTAAACAAAATTTTCATGTATAAAACTTAAAAATAGCATTAATTTTGCAGTCCTCGATCATACTGACTTTAGTTTAGATTGCTGACACTGAGCACTTCTAAAGTTAAAGTACTGGATTGGTTCTTGAAGTAAGGATTTAGTTTAAGTGTGTAGGATGTATTAATCATAGGAAATGGCCAATCTTAAAGCAGTTATGCCATTGAAATCAGTATGAATTCTGCTGTTACATGCTGAGTTCAGAATTTTGCCTGTTAGTTTTAGGTTTCACTTAAAAATGTTAAGATCCATTTAAAAATCTGTGTTCCTCTTGCAGATAAATGTGCAGTTTAAAACTCTTTATGGTCTTATTAATAATATTTATGTATATTATGTTATATTATATACTCCTTCATACATAGAGAAATTCCATGGATACAGCAGATAATATGAATTAGAGCAAGGCATATTTGCTTAGCTCTGATTTTAAAAAATACATAAATCTGGAACTAGGTATGTGCAGATTTAAAATACTGGTGAACGGTCTATAGAAATTCCATGGGTTATGATGTGAAAGATTGATCAAGATTTTGGCAACATATTAAAAATATTTTTGGCAGCAATAGTAAGTTCCAAAGTATAGAGCCAATTTGCTAAAAATTAATTCATTATACAGTTTTCAAGGGTTAATGGGAAGAGAGAGAGGAGAAGTTTGAAGAGTTGTATCTACAGTGTATGCAGTTGGTTCCCTAATGCACCATACAGCATTAACATTAGGCTATGCTAAAAGGAGTCTCTCACATTACAGTGTTTGAGTAAATTCCTTAGTTGCTTTAATTCAGTAACAGGACTAAAAAATATTCTTGTCCTGGGTGAATACTCGATATATAAGTTATGATCTGTTGACCATTTTTCTCTTAACTATTTTTTTTTCTCTAAATAAATAATTTAATACAAGCATATCACAGGTCTCGAAGAATGCACCTTTCAGTTAGTGTCCAGAAGAGTTAGGGATTTTTTCTTCTTATATATACATTTTTTATTTTTTATTTTTTTATCTTGAAAATGTGTTTTTCACAATTGCAAAAGTGCTTTCTGGTATTAAAGCGAATTATCGCTGTTAAGGAAGTTATGTGACTGTAGCTAGGAGAAACCTTAACGAGAGAGAGTTGTTAACTTTCCTGTCTCCTGCAGCCTTTGGCAGTCTGAATTCTGTGAGGCATCCTGTCATTGGATAAATCATGCTGAAATGTCCCGTGCAATGCAGAAGTGCTAATTTAATTGCCTGACCTGGCAATCCAATCACGGGCTTGGTTAAGCCACCTGAAAGCAGACATCTCACACCATCTGAGACACTCTAGGGCGTGTGGGACACTCACACAGGTAGACGTGACACTTGATCTTCTGGAGTGGCAGCCGAGTCATGGCCAATGGACCAGATGCCTTTGTCTGGGCAACCAAGATGAGCTTATCCTTTTTCTGGGGGATAATATTTACAGAAGTAGCAATGTTAATTTATTTTGATGCAGGGATTTACTCCATACACTCTCAAGGCCTGCCTAAAAATTTTGGAAACGAGCATTGAATTAAAAGGTCAGGAATGAAAGAAGTGGGAGATGCATTATCTTTTCACACTGAAAACAGAATGCCCAAGTGAAAGTAGAATACCTGATTTTCCCCTTTGTATCATTGTTAGTAATTAGGGTGAAAAAAAAAATTGCATAGGTGAAAAGAAACTGGCATTGAAGAACTCAGTCTAAAAGTAAAATATACTTTCCTAAGGCACATCAGGTCATCCAAGTTATGACTAGTGCTGTTGAAGCTTGATACCACTGAATGAATACATCATGAAATACTTTCTGTTTATGTTTTTATTTTTACTTTAATATAATTTATGGGTATGGCTGTAAAGTTGTTTAGTTTTCTTTGTGTTGTGATTCAAATGCTCTGAGTGTGATAATGTACTTTGATCTTACAGAAATGGGAATATAAAGCACAATAATAGCAAAATCAAACTTCTTATAGTTATTTTAATATCAATGTTTAAATTAATTAATGGTCTAAATATTTAAATTTAGGACATCAGAATGAGGGAATTGGGGAAGACTTCACAAAATTATTTTAGAGGGAAATTCTGAAACTTTTCAACCAGCCAACTGTTAGCTATGTTATAATTTATAATGGAAGAACCCTCAACATAAGAGTCCTAGAAGAACGCTGAAGTCTTAAAGTTTAGACATTAAGAAAAAATAAGGTATCTTCAATAATAGAATGGAGAAATATATAGATTTACCTTATATAGTACCTCTGGGGAAAATCATTGCTATACTATATAGTTAGCACCCAATCCTTGGAGAGTTGAAGTTGGAATATCTTCAGTGAAGTCAGTGCTTTCTGCTAAGCTGCATCAATATTACCAGCTGAGGTTCTGATCCATGACATCTGAATACTGCCTGTGTTTGCAAACCCCATGGTGGTCACTGATTACATGTAGTTTAAATCTTCCCACTGTAACTTCTCTTCAGTATTGTGTTTGATTTCATCTTAATTTCCTCTCTTACATGGCTCTGTGCTCTTTTTAGCAGTTGCTCAACTGTTCTGTTGTGAGGGGGCTGCACCTCTGTATTAAGCAAAATGATTCTTGTCTAGTTTGTGAAGTTAGAAAGTAAAGTACAAGAATTCTGGTATATGAAACATAACCATTGTATGTTTAGGGTATTGTGATTTCTTTACATTTTTAAATTTTTAGATGAAAATTCAATTGTCACCTAGTCTTTTAGGGAGAAGAAAGGACACAGGCAACACTTGGTAGTTTGTCACATGTGCCCTGCAAACAGGCTCTTAATCCACAGTCACCTAAGTATATAAATTTCCCAACACACAGAGCTGCACATACGTTTGTACCTATGAAAAATATCAGGACCAATGACAGCAGGAAGGAAAACGTAGTAGTAGTTTGATGCTTTTTTAAGAATATGTAGTAGTGCAGGCAAAGCACGAAGAGCATTTCCTTTCTCAAGTTGGGGCAACTTTAAGGAAAGTGTTAGGGGGAGCACTCACAGATTTCTCTCCTGAAATTATCCTGGATTTGTGCTCCATACTGTTTAGATCCCTCAAATCATAAATATATATATATAAATATATATAAAATATAAAATAAAAAAATAAAAAATGTGTCTAGGATCCATTCTCTGAATCTCTTGATATCTTCCACTTCCATGTCCTGAATTTTCATACTAGCAAAAATGCCAAATCGTCTATGCCAAATCGTCAGACAAGATTTGGCAAAAATGCCAAATCGTCAGACAAGATCAGTTATTTTTGTACTGTACCACAGAGTCTCCATTGTAAGATGCTGCTCTTTCTGAGCTCTATTTTACTTTAAGATGCCACAGACATTTAAAATAAACATTTTGTCTAATTAGATACAGAGAATATGATAATAAATGTATATATTTATGTATAAATGAATTATCAGAATTTTGGTATTTAAGTAGTGCAGCATCTGAGAAAAGTTTCACATTGTTTTCTCAGTGAGGAGAAGCTCCCAATTTTCTATATGTGAAGGAACCTAACGTTCCAGTATTGTATCAAAGATACCATTCTGGTTTAAGCAAGAATGTCTCTGTCTATTCTGGTATCTACTTGTCATTCAAATAACTGATCTTGTTGGTATTAGTCTTTACAAGGATGAAAAACATTAAGGAATTTTTAGAAAAGTTTGAAGAAAAGTCATAAATGCTTGTTAAACAGAAATTCTGTTAATATTGTAATTTTTTCCTGAAGGACCATGTACTCTATAAGGTGACTGGAATATCAGGTATCACAAACTCGAAACTAACTCCCAGAGAACATAGATTAAAAGTGAGTGGAAAAAGCAGTCAGAACTATTGAAACATGCTTACAGAAGAGACTTCTGTAGAAATACAAGCTAAAAATACTACACAGTAATTGCAAATTGTTGACATGGTTCTACTAAATTTCATATATAGGGTCTTATTTAAATTCAGTTTTGATATGCATGTAACTTCCATATTAGGTCAGTATGCTTTAGAATTAAATGTGTGGAAGTTGTTTTTTTTTTCTGTATAACTTCAGCACAGCTAAAGGTCACATGTCAGAAGCAAGACTGTAAATAAATCTTCCTGAAAATGGATAGATGCACCATCTTGGCAAGAGGAAAGAGCAGAGGAAAATAGAACATTGCTGAACCTGTTTGAAAACTGGAATAATGCAGGCTCAATAACTACCCCAAAGTAAGAGCAAACATAAAAATCACTCAATATTAGATTTGCTGTCCTCTTCCTCTGTTTCTGTTCTAACTCAAGAAATATATTGAATGTTAAACACTTCTTTCTGACTTTAAAAACATCTTTATTACCATACTGGTAAAAATCTGTGGTAGTTCTCAATTTACTAGAAGAAACAAGAAATTGATATATAGAAATAGGAGAACTAACGTCACGCATAAGCATTTGCCCTTGGGAAATAGGTGCTCAGGTGGAATATGGCCATTTTGAGACCCAGAAGTACATTTTTGTGACCGACGCTGTCTAGGTTTACATCAGAGAGCTCAAGCTGTTTAAGGGTACTGCTCTGGCACTTAAAAGGATTGCATTTAGCCCAGGGTGGGAATATCTGGCATGTTGAATGTATACATCAAATAAATGTATTTCTCATGTTACTCTTTCAATTTGGCCATTTATTTCACTAACAACTAGTAACAATTTTAAAATATATATTTAAAGAAAAGAAAAAAAAAAGTCCTCTTGATTTTAAATATTTGGGTTTTTTACACCTGAAATATAAAACAATGAGCAGTAAAAATTCTGTCCTTTGCCTTCATTGTTAACACATAAATTAAATTCATGGAAACAATTCTGTATCTTAAAGATTGAGTAGGACTTATTTTATAATAAAGTTGGACTCTACTTATATAGATAGATAGAGAGATAGATAGATATAACCTTTTTAAGTCAACAGAAAGTGTAGAAATGATGAGCAACATTAAAACAACCTAAAATGCATCTTGAATTTCCACCATACCTTACTCATGAGGTTAAGCCTTGTACACTCTCTGGAGTTAGTGCTTATAATTGGTCTTTTAAGGAAACAATCATACATTTTCAAAGGACTGGGTTAGGTTAGCTGCCCTTTTCCAGGTCTGCTTTTCATATGCTGTAAGATAAATGGAATATGATGCATCATTGGGTCAGCTGAACTCAGGAGTCCTGTAAATTAAGGGTTCTCCACACTAAGGAATAATATGTCCTTTGGACAGCAAGTGAGATACATGAATCTCTGATTCTCAGTTCTTCCTCTAGTCTACGTAAATAATAGTACAAAATTTAGCTAAATAATAAACCCGTCTCTGTAAAAACATTAAAGCCATCAAGCTACTAAACAAGTGCTTTAAATTGTTACCAGTAACAAATAGATATTACAAAAAATTTAACTAGTTTACTGAGCACCACAATTTAGTCTTATCTTCCCATAGATTAATACAGTAACATTTTCATTCTCACAGTTCCTGTGTGCAATAATATGCAACTTCTTCCTTACTTTCAAATTTGATTTGTAGAGTTGTGAAATAAATTTTAAAAAGCAAAATATAGCAAAGATAGTATGTTCCTATGTAAATTGAAGCAGTATAACAGGGAATGTTTTGGGTAGATTTTTTTTTTGATAGGTATCACTTTGGGTTAATTTTGTTTAAAATGCATTTTCTACCAGTAATTATTGAGAGTTGGTAATAAAAGGTGAGAATTTAGAGCAGTTTCAGTAGCATCTGTGGTTCCAAACAAACAAAAACAAATAGAAGTTAGTGTTCTGCTGTCCTGTAAATAACAAAACCAGCATATTATTCTTACAGATAATTCTGTACTTTGGCATCTGAAGATATAGCATCTGTGAGTCAATGTTGCATGAGAACACGTTCTGAATTGAGACAAAGAAAAAGTTTCTCGGCCACTTTTGTGGCTGTTTTCATTAGATGAAAAGACAGTTTTATAACTTCACAGACATAAATGAAAAGGATTTTCTGTATGCCAGTAGCTGGTAAGTCTGAATTGCTTCTATTAGGAAAAAAATCTGTTTCTTTATATGTAATTATCACAAGAGGTGATAATAAAAGAGGTGGTATGAGTTAACTACAGTGACAAAGTATGCTATCTATGAAATATGGAGTAGCTTTGTATTTATTATAATAAATTTATCCCCTTTCATTTTTAAAAAATATATCTTTTTAAGATTATGTACAAGATAGATCTCATTAGCTTGTTAAATTGCTGTAGATGACAAAATAAAGAACAAAACTACCAATCTATACATCCAATTGAAAATGAAGGAATTAGATGAAAAATACAATTTGGTCACTACGTTCATTGATGCTAGATGATAGGTGCTAGTAACTCTTGAGATAGAGGCAATAAGAAGCTACTGCTTTTGTTCTTAATCAACTCCTGTCCCTATAGTATGGATTACAGATTCCTTGGTTTTGTTTTGTTTCTTTGTTTTTCAACATATGAATTTTTAAGTAACAAGATTCACAGATTTTTAAATTAGAATTTCAAATGTCTTTAACGCATTGGAGGTGAAGTAATAGAAATAGTTGTTTTTCACTTAGGTCTTCAAGATTCTGTTACACCTAAGAGATGTTTGCTCCTGAACTGAATAGTTTTCAATAGGAGCTTCAGAGCATTTAATGCTTGACACAGTTTTCATTATTTTACAGAATTGAGTTTTCCAATAGTCCTCAGTACGAGATAGTTGTAGTTCCTTCTAGTTCGTATTTGGTAGACTCTTGCATGAAAGCTGTGCAAAACTGTTTTTCACCGTGCAGTGCAGGCTGGAGGAGCTAGCTGCAATTCAGAGCAAACTAGCACTCAACTAATTTCACCCATGTTCTTTACTACTCCTGCACAACACAAACATCATCCAAGGAAGCTATGCATACGCATATAAAGGAATCACTTGATGTTAATCCTCAAATATAGTTTCCATTAACCTATATCCTGTTTGCTTTGACTTCAAAAAGGGCAAATTGGGATTTCTACTGTAACGGAGTTTCCTAGATTTTGAAATACTACTGTATTTAGCATTTCTCTTTTTATGTTACCTGGTTTAAAAAAAAAAAAAAAAAAAAGAATTTTGCAAGAGAAGGCTTATATTAAATTGCTTATACCTCTAGTTTATTCTCATAAGATTCTGAAAAAAACACTTTTGTATGTCTTTGGATGACAGTATATGAAAATATACTATGTCCTTTTTTTATATATAAATAACAGAAAATTCATTTTCTGATTGCAATCATATCTAGACATATAAATTTATTTTACTTTCAATATTCTCCTTTAAGATATATGAAGTAAATTGCATTTTTTTAAAAACTTATCACTTTTTACATATTTCCATTAGTGCCCTTTAATATCTATATCAATATAAATATAATTTGATTTTTGTTAGACTTCATAAATATATTGACATGACATATCTGTAACACTGAACATGAAGCTTCCAATGCAAGAGTTTGTACATAGTCCATACCCAAATGTCACCATTATTTCATTTAAAAGATCCCAGCATGTCTACCTCATGATCACTATAAACTCTATAGTACTGAAATACGTCAACACTTTTTCTTGCTACATTCATTAAAATTAAGCACCCTTACCCTACCCCATCTGTAAACATCAAGTCAATTGGCAGCTAGCACATTTCCCAGTCAGCAAGCAGTATTGTGAATTTTATCTTCTCTTGCAGAAATCAATTCGTCTTCGTTGCAGCAGATGAAATTTCTTGTAACACCTCTGCAGGTAACAATCATTGATACTTCTTGATGCATCCATCCAGGTCTCAATATCCTTTTTCACATGCTGCATTTAATCGTAAGAGAAAGCATAGGAAAGTCCATAATATAAATTTTTGGAATAGTTTCATTAATTTCTAGTTTGAGTCTTTAGGTTCTGCCATATAAAAGACATTAGGTTATTTTGCTGACTTTGGTGTTTTATTTCCAGTTTAAATATTATGTGGCCTATAAAAGTAAGGATCTGTTAAGCCTTCTCACAAAAACTTAATGTGCAGTACAATCAAGATTGTGACTTAAAAAAAAAAGTCAAAACAAACCAAACTAATGAAAAGAGTAAGTTAGATAGAGATAGTTAGATCTATGTAGGACATTGTAAGTGCTATAGATTTAACAGTTTTCTTTTCAACTCTTTGGGGGCAAATATTGCCCACAAGGGTACTGCAGACCCTAAAGCACTCACAAAGTCTATCCTATGGATAAGATAGTGGGAGAGAGGGTCTGTGTCTTCAGAGGATCACTCTCTAGTAAGTAAAAAGTCTTAGCTGCTTTGCTGGTGTACTATCATGTTGTAAGCCATGGGTACAGAAGAATGAAAATGTTTTCAAAAAGTATTTACTAATGGTAATTTATATCAGATGTGTCAAGGGATTTAATGTCTTTTAAGCAATAGATGTTGAACAATCTTAGTCTTAATACAGGTAAGGATGATGTTATGTCGCTACATAAGAAATCAAAAGCCAAAATAATTAGTAACAGTGTTGGGCCGTATTCCGCTGATAGCGTTATGCAAAAAAATCTGCTGAGTTCATGGAGCTGTGTGTATTGAAGGATGAAAGGATATATAGTGTGAACAAAATGTTGGTATTAAGAAATGTTTATTTATACAGAGTTGTACATTAGCAGAAATAAAGGTGATGAGTTTTCTGCTTATTCTAGAGTGACCTACAGAGAAACAAATAAAAAACATGTATTTATGAAAAAGAAGACCATAGCTAAAGCTACAATATGCTGAGATTGTAATAATTTGTATGGTAGCCACGGCATTTTTGGTAATCTGAAAAGTTCTTCCTTTTTAAAAAAATAAAAAATAAAAAATGAATTTTTCAGAGTCCCGAATTATTAGCAGAATACATTTTGAGAACATTTGACACTTTCTTGGTCTCACTAGATTTGTATTTTGGCATTCATTTATTTCACATGTGCTTCCTATTCTGTTCTGGATTATAGTGAGCTGACTACCCATTAGACTACTAATTCATAAACCTATGCCTTCCTAAGTAAGTATACAGAAACTAATTTTAGCAACTTTTGAACTTGGAATTCTTGACACATACATGTGGTCTTTAATAATTTTCTTGTCCTGAAAACAGTTCCCTCTTTTGCAGAGTGAACCCTTCTAAGCGTTAATTATACCTGTAGACATTTTTTCCCTCAGATCACACAGAATTCATGTATCCAAGACTATACTATACATATTCTGTATATCACTACTCTGGAATTCCAGTCAATAATATAATACATTTGTTCATCAGTAAATTCAGTGGACTGTACACAGAAGAAAATGGACTTCTGTGTATATTTACTAAAACTTTTCAGTTTACCAGTAAATTACCTCTATTGAATTGTTGCAATAAATAGGGTGTTTTTGTTAGGTATGTTCTTGACAGTATGATAAATATTAATGATAGGTAACTGTAGGTGCCTTTTTTATTATATGATCTGAAGGAGCAAGCCTGTATCTTCTGTTCCTTTTATATTTAAATTTTAGTGACAGAATTTAAAGGACTTCTGGCTATATTAAAACAATCATACTCCAGCCCATATTTCTGTGTGGTACAAATTGCCAAAATTGTGTTTGGTCTTTCAAATCTGTAAGCTGACTTTCAACTAATTTGTTATCTAATGTTCTGTGTTTTAATACATGAAGTAAATATAGATACATAATCTTTCAGAACAGCAGCTGACAGTCATGTGGTTTTTCAGATGCATGCAATACACCTACAATACAATTTTATATGCTAGTAGTGCTTCTAAACTCAATTACAGTAATTCAAGTGTTTGCAAACTTGATTTAAGATGAAGGTTCTGATAATATGCTCAATGTTTGAAATGTGAGTATATATACATTTGTATTGTTTCCTTGTAAAGAATATAAGTGTTTGTAGATTTCAGATAATAAGAAAACAAGTAAGTTTTTGGGTGGAACTTTACCATCAAATAGAAATGGGAAGTCCTGGGTGATTCTGCTGGTAATAATCACTCATCTCTTCCTGATGCTTTATCGTTTCTGCCAGAGGACACATAACCCTCAACCACATGACATTATTTTTCCTAGTTTAGGAATTAAGTAATCTTGAAAACCAAAATGAAAGGCTATTGCCAATGTGTCAATATACACATTTCTATTTCTGTATGTGTATCTGTTCTTGCATGAACATTATACACAGAAAAGATATGCTAGTGTGTGACAGAGGGATCCTTTCATGGGAAATTTTAAAATAGTTTGCTCTTGCATCCAGTGCATTCTGAAGCTAAAAATAATTACTCTTCAGAAGAGAAGTTTTGTGCTTCTGGGATAGATATTCTCTGGCAGGCATGATTAAAGAGTATGCAAACAGACCTAAACTAGATCAGAGGTAGGGAAACTACCTGAAACCTCCTTTCAGTTTGATGACGGAATTTTAAACAAGGATCTCTGAAGAATTTCCTCTAGCTAAACTCTGACAGTGGTTATATTAGAGGAGAATTAATCCTGAGTTTTCTGCCTGATGGAAGCAAAATGGATCTTACCCTATCAGTCTCCTTATAAATCAGAATGAAACCCAGAGTAAACCTATGGTTTATTTACATGTCGGTTAGAGAACATTTTTCATTTTGAATCTTTAATATTTTTAATTATTTTTTCAAATCAGTGCTCAGTATATATTGTTTTCTTTTAAGTTTTATAAGGTCAAAATTCATAGTTTGTAAAGAAAAAAATATTTTCTAGTGTCTTTACCAAGTTCATTCTAGGGTGTACCTGCGTATCGCATTTTATGATTTTTGTGTAAAAATGGAACAGGATCATTATTCTGTATTTACATCACTCTTGCTTTCTTCATCCAACTTCTAATGCTTATCCAACTTCCATCTACAAACAAAAATAAAATCCAGTGTGATATTATTTATATAATATCATCACAGCTGATATTATTTTTTCTCCCAAGTGTATATACAATTTATGATTTTGAAATAACAGAGAGAAAGGAAAAGGTATATGTAAACCTGAATTTGAAATGAAGTATGGTGAAAGTGGATATAATATATGTCCAATTGTAACTGTATTTATTTATATATTTGAGCAGAGTCATCCCTAGGAGGCGGGATTGTGTGCATGTGTATAACAGAAATGCGTTATAAAGCTTTAGAAGTTGATAGTCCTGCATTAAGTTTTTGGCCTCTGTTTGGAGAAAGAAACAGTCTCCAAAACAAATTAAATATTCTGAAATGTTTAATTTTCAATTTAGGAAAAACATATCTAAAAAAGGCAGTGTGAAGAGGCAAACATTTATACTATCAAAATAGTTTGAAAAAAATATTGACAATTTTTAATTAAGGCAATTGCTCAAGTCATGGCAATTTTCCTGTATACTATCATTAACCTGTCAACATTAACACTACCACAAATTTAAGTCATGAAACAATAGCAAATATGGATATACTTCTTTAAAAGCAAATTAATATTTGACAAAGTGCTTAGAATGGGTAAGGTACCTGTTGTGGTCTACCTCTGCTATGTACATAAATAATTTTATCTGGTCAAATTTTGCCATACGTGCTTGCATACATCTCATTGACATATTTAGGTTTCTGATGGGAGGCATTGATCACATTATACTCTTTCAAAGGAATTTCCAAACAGTAGATATTATACAAGCTGCTTTGGAAAGAGTGCAGTTTTAGGGAGGTTTGCATCAGCCTTTTTGAATTACTGTGTAACGACATAGGTTCAGTTGTGAAAGGTTTCTTTCTAAGTATCACTGCCAATGGTTTTGATTTCATTTCATGAAGCAATTTGGGAAAATAACCATTTTCTACAAGATGCTTTTATTATTATGTTAAACTCTACCACTAATCAGATGAATTAAAAAATTAAGATGAAGGAGCATTTGTAAGGTCTTTATGCTAGTATTTATTTAAGCCTCTACAGGTTTTCCCTGTGAAAAATAGCAGATATTGAAGTTTTTGCACTGGAAAAACTAGGGAATGTTGTACTAATGCACATTATTAAACTTCTATAAATTCAAGTGTCCTTTGTGGTGGTGCTTTAAACTTCCCTTTACTGCTGCTGTAAATAGTGCTTACATGGAATTCTATTTGTTACTGCTGTTACTGCTCTTGGTAGTTGTGTGGTAAAGATGTTCAGCTATTGGATCAGTTGATAAAAATCAGTAAATGCTTTGATTATTCTCTGTTCTTCTTTCTTAAAATTTGATTAATTTCTTTTCTCACTGACTGAAAACACTGGCAGACCTTTTGGCATCTTTGTCATTATCTCTTTGACAGCTTGCCTTCCCTGTGCTTACAGTTCTAGGTCAGTTCACATGGCTAGTCAATTGTGACAACATGACAAGATTAAGTAAAGCTGAGTTTCTGTGATTTGTAAATGGAGGATTTGCAATGTGAAGCTCCTTCGATAAACAGAAATAGTGAATAATCTGTGTTTGCCCTCAACAAGTGCATATAAGCATATGTGCATCCCCTGTACTGTTTTTTTTTATTATTATTATTTAATGAAACAGAATTTTTTCTCATACACTGAAAGCCAGACACATGAAAGGTGGTTTGTGTGTGTGCTGTATGTATGATTATATACTAGTAAATTAAATAAACAAGGATTCAGTATGAATATCATGAGGTTATTATGTAACATTTAAAACATTAAACAAACAAAAATATTACTGCGTACTACTGAACTTTACACACAAGCAAAAAGACTGCTTTAGAATGTAATGTAAGAATTGTCTGGTGTATTTGTTACTGAACTAGATCAGAATTTATTTAGAGTTTATTGCCACAAAATATAACAGCAGCAGTAATAGACAAATGCTGTACAAATTTAAAAAATAAAATAAAAAATGCTTGTTTTTCTTTGAAATACAACAGTTTGTGTCACCTGATGGCAAGCCTCAGTTTGCCCAGTGGCTTTTTATTTTTGTGTATAAATGAAGTCTCTTTTTCTTGTATAGAGGTTATACAAAAAGGTGCTGTTGGTAGCACATAATTATTTTACATTTTTAAGTAAACATCAAGTGCACACTTGTGTGGAATCTGCCTTTGTCCATTTGTAAATCCAGACAGCAAGACTGAAATTTGAGACAGAGTTTTTAAGGTATGGTCTGTCCCTGGGGTTGTTCCATAGTACTGATTCAGTGTCAGCTCAGGAGGGATGTCACCTGTGCTGTAGTTTGTTGCACTTCTATATTTCTGCAAATTGACTGATATCAATCATATTTTTAAAAATGTTTAACATGGTGGCAGCTCAACTTTGGATGACTGTGAATATATAAAAGACTTCAAAAAAAGCTGTAGGTTGTCATTCAGAAATAAAAATTAAAATCATATCTGAACATCAATGATGGAAATTTCTGCAAAGGATGCATCAATTAGTAATAATTAGTGAGCCAATTAATAATGGGAATTATCATTATCTGGCCAAATTCAGATATTACATAAATAAAATCAAGAGCTGGAAATTCTTCCCTGCATATAGATACATCTGAATAGGCTTTTAAAATTTCTTCTGGCTCCAACTGGAAGAAAAATGTAGACTGCTTCTAATGTTATCACTAATGTATTTACAAAAATCCCTTTGTTGAAATCATTTATTATCATGATTTATTATTATCATGATTTTTTATTATTATCATGATCATTGATTATCATTATAGACTATGGTCACTTTTTTTATCTCTGTGAAAACCTAGGAATGTTAATGCTATATTAACAGGAAATCCTGCATGGTCTTCAATATATACAGGAGGTTAGCACTGCAGTATACCTTGAAGTTTCACTATTTCATTGTGCTATGTCTGTCTATACTACATCTTCCCAAGTCTTTTTCTGCTGCACATCACAATACTGTAAAGCGTTATCAGTAGTGGAAGAGGAAAATTATATGCAAAGGAATATTTTATGCTCCTGCAGAATTATCTTAATGTTTGGTATTATGCATTTAAAACTTTTCATAGAGGATTTTAACATTTTTAACCTTTACAATCAAGGAAAATGACTGGAAGCTGTTTTTATCAGCAGTTTTCAAACATTTTCCTCAGAATTAAGTAAAAACTTAGGACAGACTTCTTTCCTCATTTCCTTATGAGATATTTAGAGAGACACATTGCTCACTTACATGATGTAAGTGCCTAAAGTTATTTGGTATTAATATCCAAAAGTATTAAAAATATTTGGCTGCAGATGCCTTGGACACCATAAGCTGATAAGTAAAGAATTTTAAGTGAAAGGACTACCACTGCTGCACAGTGATGACCAACTGAGGTTAAAATACTGCAGTATGTTGTGTAACTGGTGTGCATACAAAGGAGCTCCTGCTGCTGCTGTCACCTGGTTTTGGTATCATAATAGTCATGTGACCAAGAGAAAACACATGTTGGTTAGCTACTGGAATCATTTATCTGGATAAGGCCAGGTAACTTACTTTCCTTGTATTCCTTCCAATGCTTCACTGAAATCTTCATGTCTTTTGTCTACAATTTTATTGCAATTCTGCATCAAGGTCTGATGGAGGAAATATTTGGATTGCCCTTTTTATGCCAGCTGTGAACAGCAAGAGGCACATCCTGCAATAGAACTCATTTCCTAGGTAAACAGTTAGGGTAGGGATACCGAACCACTCTGCATTGTATTCTACCTTTTCATACCTAGCTAAAGCTGACTCGTTCAGTTGCCTTTTTGTAAAATTTAGTAATAAGTGGCAATACTAGTATTTGTGTAATTTAAGTTTATACTTTTTGAAGACTCAACACATATAGGTTTGAAGAAGCGGCAATTTTATGATTTGATTGTTCAATTAAAATCAAAGCTAGTAAATGGGTAATATTGGGAAGAGTTAGAAATATGAGCTTCCAAGTGGATACATATGCATTGCTTGTAATATGGAAAGCAACAAGGGAAGAGATCATGCAGTTAGGTTGTTATATTATTTTCAGTTTTAATTTTTACTTGATCACTGGCTGAGGTAGTATCAAATTTTTAACTTCTGTTTTTATATGAGAATGGAATCATCAATTTCCACAGTTCTTCTAGCAATATCTAGTCTTAAAAAAATGGGGGGAAGTGATAGTATTCAGAAATCTATGCACATCAGATTCTTTAAAAAATTTTTTTTAAAAAATCTCATTTTATGCTTTTTAACAACTAAGGAAAATGTTTTAACTTGGTGTATACTTTATAGTGTGATGTTTTCTTTATTAATGTTGTCATTAAACCTTATAGTAGATAGGTCATTAAGGATCTTCCAACTGTCTCCAGTGAGTATCAGAGCTCCACTGTCTGTCCTAGATGTATATGAAAATACAGCCACAGTAACAAAGAACTAAAAAACCTAAAATGGTACTGAAAATTAGAGAAAGGCATACCTTCCCTATTTTTAAGAGTCTCTAGTAATACCTATTACTGATGATTTAAAGAAAGAGATTCAATTCCAAAGGCACTACTAAAATGAATGTCTCTTAATTACCATTTTTATTTATTTATTTTTTCTGTTTGTGCAGTGGGCAAAACAAAATATCCTTTTGTATAGTATTTAAGCAATTTTAAACCTTTTACAGAAAATCATTGAAAAAATTGACACACAACCTGAGTAGAGAAGAGCACATGAGGATTTCTTTTTTGGTAAAGAGTTTGCTGCTATAATGCTACAGATGTTAGCATTGCAATGATGATTTTTTTTTCCCAGTATTTCCCAGTAGGGTGTTGGTCAAGCTACTTAAAAACCAGTGCCAGTAAAACAAAACGCTAGCAAACATTAAGTTTTTCCATGCTGTGTCCTGAATACTTGTTCTAGACATACTGAAAAATAGTGAAACTTACCTCGTTCACATTACTGGTGCATCACAATTGTTCATATGTTGTGTTCCTGAGTAAAGAATTTGTAAGTGCACATATCGGTACTGATACATTGATTTAATATTCTGTAAAATGCACAGATAATCACCTCGACTATGAAGTCATTTTAAAAACTTTGCCATTTGCATGTTCTAAATTTTAGTAAATTGTTTACCTAGAATGAATATTTCCAGGGTAAATTATCACAAAGCATTTAAATGCCACTAATTTAATGAGAAATAAGTATGCTGGCATAATAGTGAATAAATGAACCAATGACTATGTGACTACACTAGTTTACTGATTTTCAGTGTGACAGTATAGTTTAAATCCTTGCTATTTTCAGCATGAAAATCAGAATCTATTCTGCTAACCTTCTGAGCTTCTAAATTTGGTGTCATGCAAGGGCGTGTTTAAAAATTAGCATTTAAAAAGAAACCTACTTGCTTTAAGTTTAAGCTGACACTGTTCCTTTCCTCTGTGGAAATGAAATTTATTAATCATAATAAAACCATCATATTCTGAAGGTAGAGGTCACCCTGAAGAGGAAAAAGTCTGTTCATCAGAGAGGAATTTCAATGCATTTTTCCCAGATAATATCTGAGCATGGATTCTCTCCCCTTTGGAAATATATTCTTCCATGGTTGTGCTTATATGCATCAAGTGTATGTAGGAGATTGCAAGAAAGAGAATTTTGCAATTTAATTTTATATACTTTATTTTCTTTTAGAGAAGATTTAGAAGAATTTTTCTTACATTTTATTTCATGTTTACATAACGCACATTTATTCAAGTGGGATTCCAATAAAGATAAAGGAAGAATTAGGAATGTTTCATATTTTAAAAAGAATACAAACTTTACTGGTTCTGAAATACCATCTTTATGCTAACATAACAGTACAAACTTCAGCATTCTCTTAATGTAAATATAAAACATTATTTTTAAGAAGCAGGGATTAAGTTAGGTCACAATTTTTACATTAGGATTACTTCACCACTCTTTTGTTTTAAGGAAAAATCATAGTTTAAACAATAGGATGAAAACTACTGAGTTGAAACAGTCATCCTTTCTTTGGAAATTGCTTAATATATTTATTTATCCATATGTTCCATCTTGCTTGTCCAGATTTCAGTAAAATATTGATGTAACATGTTTAACCGCTGTTACCACCACTGTTTATTATAGCACTTGCTCATCACTTCAGTGATGATTTAGGTTAAACATAAACCTAATTTAATAAAGCTTGAGCACTATGTTGGGCTCTATGGGCATGTACCTTCCTACTTAGAAGAACCCCTTGCATTTTGGCCGCTTAATCCTTTGCCATGGGTGACCCACTATGCTGTCTGTTTTGTGGGGCACTATTATATAGTCGATTATGCAGCAGTAAATGGGGATCAAAGCAGTGAGGAAAAAAAGGGTCACAGTAAGTGCCAGTGTAGTTAATGGCTTGCACTACACCAAAACTAATGTGATTCTTACAGTTCTAAACTTACAGTCCTTGCTTAGTATTACAGTAATACCAGTTAATTAGGGAAATATATATATATATATATGTTTGGAAAATATACCAATTCCTGTTGCTTTAAAAATAAGTCATGACTTCAAAGCATGTATAATAGTACTTACGATTCATCCTCCACGTTACTAGGGATATGAAGGAAACGTATAGAGATGGAAATAAGTCTAGATTTAAATTATTTTCCTTTTCTAGATGTTTTCTTACATGAGATTTGACTTGAGAGAATTAAAATCATAATGATTTTTAAAATGGATTCTCAGACTTTAAAATGGGCATAGGCAAACAGAGGAAAATAAGGTGTCTTTTTTACTTCAGTGGAGATGAATGAGAAATACATTCTGTTATGTCAAATGGCCCATTTCAATTTGGTATTTTTACTATCAAAACTAAGTATTTTAAATTTCTAAATATCACAATGCTTACATCCCAATGTGGAGGGTTATCAGGGTTATGCTCCTTTCAACCAAAGAGGCTGCAGAGTATGCAGTCACTGTCAAACCTGAACTAAGAACTCTTTACTCTTTTCTCAAAGGATCAAATATATTTCCAAAGATAGGCATTTATGGATACCACCGTTTAAATAGAATTTATATATAAATTTAATCCTTCACTCACCAGTATATTGGATGCAAAAAAGAAAATAGTGTGTTTTATACAGGTCTTTTATGCATATTTTCCTGAGTTTTAAGACTGTAAGGTAGAAAATTATTGCCCATCCCTGCTTCCCCTGGATATTCTTGTCTATCTTCAATAGCTTTGAGGCCCTCTCTGGTGAAATCTGAAGAAAACATGGCTATGCATAAGAAATTGAGCCCACATTCATGAACTTGCAGTACTTCCATAGCTTCGATAGATTAATTCATTTTTAATGTATTACCCATTAATAGAAAGTTGAATTTACTGAGTAAACAGGATAGTACAACTGAAGGCATTCAGCCACTATGGTTTTACTTTGTAGTGAAACATCCAGATTTTGCCATGGAATACTTTATAGGGAGATAATGTATGATTTGCATTTGCTCAAAATTTCCATTAAAAGTAATAGGAACTTTGCCCTTGAAATTTAGCACAGTATGTGGATTTAGACTCATAAAGATAAAAGGATAACAGATGCCACAAAACAGTTTTACATTTTAATATTAAGTTAAAATGCCATGGAAATATTCCACTTTAAACTTTTAAGTCTGGGACGGGGAAAAGGAGAGGAGCTATTCATCTTAGGTACTTCAGAACGTGGTTGCCAAGAGGGTCCAGAAATGCCTGTTCTTCAGAATGGCCAAGTCCAGAGATTTGGGTTTATTTGTAAAAATGTTGTTACAGCTGTTTGTAAAAATGTTGATCATTCTTGATGACCTGTGTAAAATGCTCAGGATTAAAGCAAGAATGAGCAGTAAAGCTCAACTCCATACAAGACAGGTTTTAGAGAACTGTATTGACAGCACTCCATTGCTGGAAAAAATGGCCAACTCCCAAGTATCCTCCTACCAACCAGCGTACGCTTTGAAGTTTGTACTTACTGAATTTTATTCTACCTTTTTTTTTTTTTTTTTTTTTTTTTTTTAATCCAGATGTGGTTATATGTCCTTGGAAAAGGCAAAATATATCACCTGCAAGTCTGTAAGCCTGAGGTTGGTTGGGTAGTAAGAGGCGTTCATGTAATGTCTGCCTTGTCAGAGCTGAATCCTCTTGCTTTTAGATAGCACAGCAGTGGGTGGTGAAGGATTGCATATGCTGTGGAACCATTTCTTTCTCTGTTTTCCCTCAGCTGATTATTTAGCTAATCAGATTCCATTGGTGGAGGAGCAAATGCATGCGATAAAAAGAAAAAAAGTTTTCATTTGTATCCAAAAACTAAGATAACTATAAAGAATGAGACTACTCTGGGATTACTGATCACATGATGTTAAAAATAATGATTTTTGAGAGAGAGATCAATAATATTATTAAAATTAACTTGGTTATTACTTTAGCCCTT